>NC_057810.1:375762845-376466205 GCF_018294505.1 Triticum aestivum | reverse complement strand
GCCCTGCCGTTTTTCAAAATCTTGAAAAAGGCAGGTCCAATGAAATGGACCCCGGAAGCGGAAGCTGCGCTGCAGGACTTGAAGAGATACCTGTCCTCCACTCCAACACTTGTCGCACCTAAACCACAAGAGAAGTTGCTGCTGTATATAGCGGCAACCAATCAAGTGGTTAGTGCTGCGTTAGTGGCGGAGAGGGAGGCGGATGATGAGCCAGCAACCACGGCAGATGCATCCAGCGACAAGCAGGGGGCTTCGCCGACAAGCTCTGGTCCCGACAAAGATGGATCTGCGCAGGAGCATGAGAAGATGCAGAAGAGAATGGTGCAGCGCCCAGTTTACTTTGTCAGTTCCCTTCTGCAGGGGGCTAGGTCAAGGTACTCTGGTGTGTAGAAATTGCTTTTCGGCCTCCTCATGGCCTCGAGAAAGCTGCGCCATTACTTCCAAGCACATGAGATCATAGTCGTCACTCGTTTTCCGCTGAAGAGGATACTGCAAAACCCAGAAGCAACAGGCAGGATTGTCGAGTGGGCACTGGAACTGTCAAGCTTTGGCCTCAAGTTTGAGAGCACTTCAACTATCCAAAGAAGAGCATTGGTAGAATTTATAGCAGAATGGATGCCAACACCAGATGAGGAAACTCCAGAGACGAGCATCCGCGTCAAGGAAGCGAGCAAAGAGTGGCTGATGTACTTCGATGGTGCCTTCTCGCTGCAAGGCGCCGGTGTGGGCGTGCTGCTTGTCGCACCCACCGGAGAACAACTCAAGTACGTAGTCCAGATGCACTTTCCCAAGGAGCAAGCAACGAACAATACTGCAGAGTATGAAGGTTTGCTTGCCGGTCTCAGGATCGCAGCAGACCTTGGGATCAAGAAGCTCATTGTCAGGGGTGACTCATAGCTTGTCGTCCGCCAAGTGAACAAGAATTATCAGAGTCCGTTGATGGAAGCCTACGTTGATGAAGTGAGAAAGCTAGAAGAGCACTTTGACGGCCTACAGTGGAGCATGTTCCGAGAGCTCAGAACGACGTTGCCGATGGCCTGTCAAAGTGCGCCGCACTGAAGTTACCTGTGGAACCAGGGATTTTTGTGCTCAAGCTGACTCAACCGTCTGTAACACCACCGACTGGACAGAGCAAGAAGAGGAAGTTGATTTCTGGTGACTACTTTCCGGCAGAGCTCCCCGAAGCCGCTGCCAAGAAGGTCCCCAAGATCAACACCAAGAGCGCTGAGGAGCAGTCTGCTCCGGCAAGCCTTAGGGCTTGTTCCATTGAAGCAGACGCTCCCGACAAGTTTTGCTCCGGCAAGCTTGCCGGGGAACATCAAGCTCCGGCTGAGCCACAGGTTCTCATCATAGAAGCGGATGTTCCCGCAGTAGCAAATGTGCCTTTAGTCCTTGTTGTCGAGCCGCAAGCTCCAACATGGGCATATCAGATTGTCCATTTCCTTCAGACAGGAGAACTTCCCGAAGAGCAAGAAGAAGCGGAAAAAGTAGCCCGGCAGTCAAGTATCTACCAGTTTGTCGACGACATGCTGTACAGAAGAAGACTCAACGGTGTGAAATTGAAGTGTATTTGCCGGGAAGACGGACAAAAGCTGTTGGCAGAAATACATGGAGGCATATGTGGTCACCACATTGGCGCAAGAGCACTTGCCGGCAAAGCGTTCCGGCAAGGTTTCTTTTGGCCGACGGCCCTCCAGGATGCAACTGCACAAGTAACCAAGTGTGAAGCGTGCCAGTTCCATTCCAAGCAGATACACCAGCCAGCTCAATCTCTCTAGACGATCCCTTTATCCTGGCCATTTTCGGTCTGGGGGCTCGATATCCTCGGCCCCTTTCCCCGAGCTGTCGGGGGCTTTGAGTACTTGTACGTTGCAATCGACAAGTTCACAAAGTGGCCGGAAGTGGAACCAGTGAGGAAGGTGACAGCACAGTCAGCAGTCAAGTTCTTCAGGTCGATTGTTTGCCATTTCGGGATCCCTAACAGGATCATCACCGACAACGGCACACAATTCACGAGCCGCACCTTCATGCAGTACGTCCAAGATCTTGGCGCCAAGGTCTGCTTCACTTCTGTTGCTCATCCAAGAAGCAATGGTCAAGCGGAGAGGGCAAATGCTGAAGTGCTGCGCGGGCTCAAGACCAGAACTTTCGACAGGCCACACAAGTGCGGAAGGAACTGGACCGAGGAGCTGCCGGTGGTTCTTTGGTCGATCAGGATGACACCAAATCGAGCCACTGGCCAGACACCTTTCGCTCTAGTCTATGGAGCAGAGGCAGTTCTCCCCATGGAACTCGTATACGGGTCGCCTCGAGTGCTCGCTTATGATGAGCTTGAGCAAGAGCAGCTACGACAAGATGACGCGCTGCTCCTTGAGGAGGATCGTCTTCAGGCTGCTGTACGAGCTACTCGATACCAGCAAGCTTTGCGCCGCTACCATAGCCGCAAAGTTAATGCTAGAAGCTTCGAGGAAGGCGACCTTGTTCTTCGGGGTGTTCAGTCCGCCAAGAATTCCAACAAGTTGACGCCAAAGTGGGAAGGCCCTTACCGGGTGAAACGAGTCACTAGGCCTGGCGTTGTCCGCCTTGAGACCGAAGATGGCACTCCGGTGAGCAACTCCTGGAACATTGAGCATCTTCGTAAGTTTTACCCGTAGGGCGCGGTTGTCGGAACCCGTTCCGGCAACCACCTTTTGTACAAGTCTTGCCGATGTTGCATGTAATCCTTTGTACGAAGCCGAGCGCAGATCCCGTGCATAAGTAAAGCTCATGTGCTCCGCACATCTTGTCAATTTCATGCATTATATTCTTTCTTGCATGCATTATCTGACACTTTGTGCAGCATCTACCCCCGGTAAGCAATAACGAGCCGAAAGGCTCCATATCTTTATTTTCTCTTCTTTCTTTTTCTCAACAAAGGAAAGGAAGGTTCCCTCGCACACAAGTTTGCCGGGGGGAAAGGAGAACGTAATGGTATGGACCAGGTGTCGTTTAAGGAAGTTTCGCCTTGCCGGGAAGCAAACGTCAGAAAAACTAAGTTGCCAAAGTTTGAGCAATTAGTTTTAATTTTTAAGTTATCTTCCTCGAACGACCGTGCTTTGTATGGAAAACCTGTGCACGGAGGAACCAAATCGTAGCTAGTTGCGCCCTTACTTTGTTTCGAGTCCGCTCAACAACTTAAGTGTGCTGCAACTAGTCGCGACAAGGTTTCTTGTCGGAAGCGGCACCGCCAGCAGGCTGCTGACGTTCCACACTCAGCGCTCGCGGCTCAGGTGCCTGCGCCGACAAGTTCCCTAAAAGCGTAGGGTAAAAACATACAAAGGAAGGAATCTAGTAAAGGAAATAACGTGGCAGTCGATACCAGAAGTAGAGTTATATTACAAGATAGCTTGTCGCAGCTCTAACAGATTGTTCTCATAACATGATTAGCAGCGACAAGGAAAAAGAAGAAACGGGCGGCCTAATCTACGCGATCGCCCTCAACCCTCTTGATCTCGCTCACCTTGTCCACTATGGGTGCGACAAGGGCCTTGAGCGCTTCCAGATCGGCATCCGGCGGCAAGGATTTGAGGACGTTGGTGAGGTTGAGGCCTGGATTGCGGAAGGCCACCTTCATCAGCACCTTCTGGAGAGCTCCTGCACAGATCTTGCGTGACTCGTCGGCCAGCTGCTTTGGGATCTTCTCCCGGAGTCGCCGGAGGGCCGTCGCCACGCCTTTGAAGAATAAGCTGAGCTTGGCGCTGGGCTGGAGGAGCTCATCGGAAGAGTACCCGAGGTCTTCCATCCCCAGCTGCGCCAGCTCCCCGTCGATGACTGCGGCGATGTTCACCAGACCCTCGGTCCAGTGCTCCACAGTCTCCCTGAATGCGTTTTGGGTGACGGCAATGCTCGACAGCAGCTCCTCGTCGGCCTTGATCTTCTCTGACAAAGTCCTCTCTCGCTCCTTGGCGCCGTCTAGCGTCTGAGTCAGTGTAGCCAGCTTCAACTCGAGATCCGCGTTGGAGTCCTTGGCGGTGCTGAGCTCCTTGCTCCTCTCAGCGAGAAGACCCTGTAGCTCACCATGGGCGGCAGCATCCTTCTCGCGCTCACGCTTGAGCGCGGCAAGCTCCTCGCCGCTCTTCTTGATGTTCGCCTCCAGCTGCGCCACCTTCGCCTCCAGCTCTTTCTTGGCGGCCTCAGCAGCTGCGGCAGCATCCCTTGCTTCCTTGAGAGCACCGCCAATTGCTTGCTCGCGCTCGGCAAGCTCCTCCGCGTGGCTGTCAAGGTTAACCTTGCGCTGCGCCAACTCTCCCTCCCGCGCAAATAGCCTCTCGGCAGCAAGCCGCTGCTGCTCTTCAACCTCCGCCTTTGCGAGGAGGAAGGCTTTCCTCTCCTCGGCAACTTGCTCCCGCTCTTCTGCTAGGCTCCGGAGAGCCTCCTGCCTAAGGCCCCGGAGCTCCTCCGCACGCTTCTCAATGTTAACTCCCGCCCTCGCGACAAGCGCTTCCCGGGAGGCTAACTTGGCTTGTCGGGCGCGGTAGAGCGACGTCAGCCTCCGCAGCAGCCGCTCCTCTTCAGACTCTTCGCTGCTGCCTGGCGCGTCAACCAGCGTCAGCCCGGCGGAGGCAAGCACCTCTCCGTCCAGGATTTCTCCCTCGACCAGCGCCCTGGAGCTTGACGCCCAGGGAAGCTTGATGAAGATTCCATCGCCGGCCTTCAAGTAGGCACCGGGCTGCGGCTCTTCGGAGCCTGGCTCTGCGGCAGCGGCGGAGGGATCGGCGGTCGGTGTAGCACCAGGCGCTCCTGCAGCCTCGGGGCCGTCAGTGCGATCGCCAGATCCCTCGCCAGCTTCTGCGGCGACAGCCTTGGCGGCCTCTTCCCCGGCGGGCTTGTCAGCACCGGCTTCTCCTTCGGTGGCAGCGGCGTCGTCGGCATCTCTGCGCACGTTCTCCTCGCCGGCAGCCTCGGTTTCCATTGGCTCCGCGGCAGGTGGATCTGACGCACGGAAGAAGGAGGAGAGTCAAGCAAACACTCAAAGAGAAAATCAGAAGAAGAAGAACCCAAGGGATGTTTTTAAACAAGTGGATTACCTGTACCAAGATCTGCAGTTGCGGTCTCAACCACCGCGGGGTCGTTGGTGCTGTCCCTTGCCGGAGAACTGCCCCTTGCCGGAGAACGCTCCCTTGCCGGGGGATCCTCCCTTGGCGGCGTAGTTCAAGCAGATGGCGCTTCGGGAGCGGCTTCCGGGCCCTCCTAGTGAGGCTGCTCTGCTCCTACGCAAATCCAATAGTCAAGATATCAGCAAAGGAAAAAGCACTCATGAGCGCCTGACAACAGGAAGTAAGTTATGAACTTACGCTGGGGGCTGCGCTGGGGGCTGCTTTGGGGAGTAGTTGCCGGGTCCGTCAAGGTGGTCTCACACACACCCCCTGCTGACACGGTGGGATCATCCTCGATGACAATCACCGGGGCCTTGGCTCTCTTCGCCGCTCTCTGGGCCAGCGTCCTAAAAAGGAATAGGTTCAGATTGAAGCAAGTCAGATACAAGACAAAAACAGCAAGAATTGAAGAACTACAAGAGCACAAAAGAAACTTACTCTTCCTCTTCCTCGTCGGAGCTGAGCGCGGAGAGGTCGAAGTCCAGCTCCCCTCCGGTGCGGCGAGGCGGAGGAGTAGTTTCCCTTGCCCGCTTGGTAGGGGCGGTAGCGGTGGACCGGGAAGATCCCGCTCAAGTTGCCGCAGCAGCGTGAGGCGCTCCCGCGGAAACAGTACTTTCCGCGATAGAGCGTGTTGCACGGCTCGGCGGCTGTTGGCTCGCTTGTCGCCCCGCTACTTCCCTGGCCCTGCGGAGACGCCTTCTTGGTGCAGCTCGGGGCTCCACTTGCGGCACGGTATCTAAAGATTTGGGCCCGACAAGGTCTCCCTTGCCGGGCTCGCTCGGCTCAGCTTCAGGCGCGGTAGGCTCTTCCTCGCCGGCAAACTCCTCGCGCTCGGCAAGACTTGCCGCCTCTGCCGCCTCTGCCTCCTCCATGGTGAACCCGAACGCGCCTGCGGCAGCTGCTGCCGCAGCCTCTTCCGCCCTAGTGGCGATGCGCTGCAGCTCCGCGTCGGTAGAGTCGCGGGTGAGGCTCTTCTATTCGTCGGCGTGGACCGGCACTTCTACCAAGTTGTCGAAGAACGCTTGTACGATGTCATCCGCAGGTTCTTGCCAAGTTGGGGCGATTCCGTGCGAATCGCACAACGGCATCATCGCGCGGATCTGGTCAAGCGACGAATTGTTGCACAACGGAAGACGCTCCTCGGCAGCGTGAATGGATGTTGGGGATCTCATTTGAACAACTTTAGGAGCATCGCATCTAGCTCCAGGACGGTGAAGTTAAAGTTGAGGCCCGGGCGCAGCCTCATGATATCCGCCGAGTTCTTGAACTCCCAGGCAGGTCTCCCCCTCTCCTGCAGGGGGGCGATGCGGCAGCGAAGGAAATCTGCACCGACAGCGCCTACAGTGAGCCCGGCAAGCCTGAGACGAAGGATCCTGGTGATGGCGATCTTCAGCCTCTCGTCTTCCAGGGCCACGTTGCTCCAATCATTACTACGCACTATTGGGGCTTGGCGCAGGGCAGTGAACGGCTGCGGGTTCTCCTCGACGATCCAGCACCACTCCGCTCTCCACTCCTCCCACTTACTGCGGAGCTCACCCTCCATATACGCCTCCTTCTTGCCGACTCTCGAGATCCAGGCGATCCCTCCGGCAAGCGGCTCTCCTCTCTCGACCCGAGGCATGAAGAAGTGGCGGAAAAGGGCTACGTTGGGGTGGACTCCGACAAAGTTTTCGCAGAGATGTGCGAAAACCGCCATGGTCAGAACGGCGTTGGGGGTGAAGTCAAGGAGGCGGAGCCCGTAGGTGTTCATTATGTCGCAGAAGAATTCCGAGAAGGGCGGGCAGAGCCCACAATAGAAGAACAACGCGAAAAAGGGGTACCCGCTTGGAGCCAGTTCTGAAGCTGCGGCCGGGAGTACCCTCGTGTGCGGATGCGCCCGCGTCTCCGTCGACCAGAAGAGGTAGTAGTACTCCCTCAGCTCCTTTGTGTCAAGCTGAGGGGGGAAGAGGGCCCGCTCTTTCCGCAGCGCCGCGAGCTGCTGCGCCTCGGCCGACTTCACGCTCTTCCCCTTGTCAGCTTTTGGAGCCATGGCGGAGGTGGTGGGGGAGATCGACGGCATTGGTGATGCTGGTGGCAATGGGGGGCGGTGCGCTGCTCTCTTTCGGCTTTGAGAAGAAGGAGGGGAGCGGCGGAGATTTCCGAGACTGGAGTAGCAACCGGCGGAGTGGGCAAGTTGCCCCTGTTTCCCCTGCTTATAAGGAGGGAGGGGGCGGACGTTTTGCCCTTCCGCATAAAGAAACCACCCATGATCTCTCCCACGACGCCGCATTCGACGCGTGCCGTTGGGGAGGGCGCGGTGGATACTGAGTAAGTTACGACGTAATCTAGGCCGCGTGTGCCCGTGCCCTGTTTTGGGCCTGGCCCAACAGCGCTCGGCACCGTGTGTGGCCCAGGCCCGGGGGCTCCTGTCGGTGTACTAGAATAGGGGTACCCTAGTATCCCGAACTTGTGCACGGGCAGTCGCAGCGCCCCGCGGCAAGGCTTGCCGGGTGACCGCCAAGGTCCTCTGTGGCTCCTCTGGAGCCATTCAAGAACAAAGTATTCAAGCCAAGGAGACAAGGCCCCGACAAGAGGAGCTTGCCGGGAAGGCCAACCAAGGCATTTCAAGGAACTTGCCGCGACGCGCCGCGTGTCCCGGCAAGGCCTGGTGAGCGACAAGCTTCCGGGCCTGATAAGACAACGGCCGCGGCTAGGCGCTTGCCGCGGCAGGCGGCCACTCTGTGCCCACGCTCCAGCGCATCCACCAACGTGTCGCCCTGGGGGCCTTTCTAGGCACACGTGGCGGGAGGCTGTGTAGCCAGGGGTGCGCGGTGGCATGCGATGCTGACAAGATCGCCATCGTGGCGAGCGGTGGCGCCCCTGACGGTCCTTTTCTGCACTGTTTGGGCGACACAGACGGGCATTTAATGCCCTTGTCCCCTGCCATCAGGGTTAGGTAGGATACACTGTATAGGTAGCTGTACCAACCACCTCTCTTTTTACGCTTTTACCCTTCTCTGCGTTGCCACCTGTCGGTGACCCCTTGAGCATATAAAAGGAGGCCCATGCGCAAGGTAGAGGAGGTTCGGTTCGGCTCAGTTCGAAGCCAAAGAACACAATACAATCAGACAAGCAGCAGTAGGAGTATTATCTCTCCGGAGAGCTCCGAAGCTGGGTAAACTGCTCATGTGCTTCGCCTCGATCCGCTCTTCGCGCGACCTCCGCCCCCCGCCGAACCGAAAGGGGCTCGGTCCGCCGGTCCCATAGGTGTTCGTGGATCAGTTTCCCTGACACCCACCCTTGTGGGCCCCTCATGGATCCCCTGACCAACTTCTTTCGCCTATATATACTTGCATACCCTGAAAACACCGAGGAGCACCACGAAAACCTATTTCCACCACCGCAACCTTCTGTACCCATGAGATCCCATCTTGGAGCCTTTTCCAGCGCTCCATCGGAGGGGGAATCGATCATGGAGGGCTTCTACGTCCTTCCCAAGGCCTCTACGATGAGTTGTGAGTAGTTTACCACAGACCTTTGGGCCATAGTTATTAGCTAGATGGATTCTTCTCTCTCTTTGAATCTCAATACAATGTTCTCGATCTTCTTCGAGATCTATTCTATGTAACTCTTTTTGCGGTGTGTTTGTTGAGATCCGATGAATTGTGGGTTTATGATCAAGTATATCTATGAGAAATATTTGAATCTCCTCTGAATTCTTTTATGTATGATTGGTTATCTTTGCAAGTCTCCTCGAATTATCAGATTGGTTTGGACTACTAGATTGATCTTTCTTGCAATGGTAGAAGTGCTTAGCTTTGGGTTCAATCTTGCGTGTCCTTTCCCAGTGATAGCAGGGGCAGCAAGGCACGTATTGTATTGTTGCCATCGAGGATAAAAAGATGGGGTTTATATCATATTGCTTGAGTTTATCCCTCTACATCATGTCATCTTGCCTAATGTGTTACTCTGTTCTTATGAACATAATACGCTAGATGCATGCTGGACAGCGGTTGATCTGTGGAGTAATAGTAGTAGATGCAGGCAGGAGTCGGTCTACTTATTGCGAACATGATGCCTATATACATGATCATGCCTAGATATTCTCATAACTATGCACTTTTCTATCAATTGCTCGACAGTAATTTGTTCACCCACCGTAATACTTATGCTATCTTGAGAGAAGCCACTAGTGAAACCTATGGCCCCCGGGTCTACTGATACGTCCATTTTGCATCATGCTTTTCTATCAATATTTATTGCATTATGGGTTGTTATTACACATTATATCTTAATACTTATGGCTATTCTCTCTTATTTTACAAGGTTTACCATGAAGAGGGGGAATGCCGGCAGCTAGAATTCTGGCTGGAAAAGGAGCAAACATTGGAAACCTATCCTGCACTACTCCAAAAATCATGAAACTCCACGAAACATGTTTTTGGAATTAATAAGAATTATTGAGCGAAAGAGGTACACCAGGGGGCCCACACCCTGTCCAGGAGGGTGGGGGGCGCCCCCCTACTGGGCACGCCCCCTATCTCCTGGGCCCCCTGGTGGGCCCCCGGTGTCCATCTTCTGCTATATGAGAGCTTTTACCCTGGAAAAAATCATGGGCAAGCTTACGGGATGAAACTCCGCCGCCACGAGGCGGAACCTTGGCGGAACCAATCTAGGGCTCTGGCGGAGCTGCTCTGCCGAGGACACTTCCCTCCGGGAGGGGGAAATCGTCACCAACGTCATCACCAATGATCCTCTCATCGGGAGGGGGTCAATATCCATCAACATCTTCACCAACACCATCTCCTCTCAAAACCCTAGTTCATCTCTTGTATCCAATCTTGTATCAAAACCACAAATTGGTACCTGTGGGTTGCTAGTAGTGTTGATTACTCCTTGTCGTTGATGCTAATTAGTTTACTTGGTGGAAGATCATATGTTCAGATCCTTTATGCATATTATTTCCCCTCTGATTATGAACATGAATATGCTTTGTGAGTAGTTACGTTTGTTCCTGAGGACATGGGTGAAGTCTTGCTATTAGTAGTCATGTGAATTTGGTATTCGTTTGATATTTTGATGAGATGTATGTTGTCTTTTCCTCTAGTGGTGTTATGTGAACATCGACTACATGACACTTCACCATTATTTGGGCCTAGAGGAAGGCATAGGGAAGTAATAAGTAGATGATGGGTTGCTAGAGTGACAGAAGCTTAAACCCTAGTTTATGTGTTGCTTTGTTAGGGGCTGATTTGGATCCATATGTTAAATGTTGTGGTTAGGTTTACCTTAATACTTCTTTTGTAGTTGCGGATGCTTGAAATAGGGGTTAATCATAAGTGGGATGCTTGTCCAAGTAAGGGCAGTACCCAAGCACCGGTCCACCCACATATCAAATTATCAAAGTACCAAACACGAATCATATGAACGTGATGAAAACTAGCTTGACGATAATTCCCATGTGTCCTCGGGAGATCCTTTCTCATTATTAGAAATTTTCCAGGCTGATACTTTGCTACATAAAGGATTGGGCCACCTTGCTGCACTTTATTTACTTTATTTACTTGTTACTCGTTACTATTTATCTTATCACAAAACTATCTATCACCTACAATTTCAGTGCTTGCAGAGAAAACCTTACTGAAAACCGCTTATCATTTCCTTCTGCTCCTTGTTGGGTTCGACACTCTTACTTATAGAAAGGACTATGATAGATCCACTACACTTGTGGTCATCAAGAATCTTTTCTGGCGCCGTTGCCGGGGAGTGTAGCGCTTTTGGTGAGTGGAACTTGGTAAGGAAACATTTATATAGTGTGCTGAAATTTTCTGTTACTTGTCACTATGGAAACTAATCCTTTGAGGGGCTTGTTCGGGGTATCTTCACCCCGACCAGAAGAGCAAAGAGTTGCTCCTCAACCTACTGAAATTTATGAAAATATTTACTTTGAGATTCCTTCGGGTATGATAGAGAAACTGCTAGCTAATCCATTTGTAGGAGATGGAACATTGCATGCCGATTTACACCTTATCTTTGTGGATGAAGTTTGTGGATTATTTAAGCTTGCAGGTATTCCCGATGATGTTGTCAAAAGGAAGTTCTTCCCTTTATCTTTGAAGGGAGATGCATTGACATGGTATAGGCTATGTGATGATACGAGATCTTGGAATTATAAGCGATTGAAGTTGGAATTTCACCAGAAGTTCTATCCTATGCATCTTGTTCATCGTGATCATAATTACATATATATATTCTGGCCTCGCAAAGGAGAAAGCATCGCTCAAGCTTGGGGGAGGCTTAATTCAATGTTATATTCATGCCCCAATCATGAGCTCTCTCGGGAAATGATTATTCAAAACTTTTATGCTCGACTTTCTCTTAATGATCGCAACCTGCTCGATACTTCCTGTGTTGGTTCTTATATGCTGAAGACTATTGACTTCAAATGGGCATTTTGGAAAGAATTAAACGCAACTCTGAAGATTGGGGTTCCGACGATAGTAAGGAGTCAGGTATGACACCTAAGTTCGATTGTGTTAAATCTTTTATGGATACCGATGCTTTTCGTGGATTTAGCGCTAAGTATGGACTTGACTCTGAGATAATAGCTTCTTTCTGTGAATCTTTTGCTACTCACGTTGATCTCCCTAAAGAAAAGTGGTTTAAATATAATCCTCCTGTTGAAGTGAAAGTAGTTGCACCTATTATAGTGGAAGAAAAGACTATCACCTATAGTGATCCTATTGTTCCTACTACTTATGTTGAGAAACCTCCTTTTCCTGTTAGGATAAAGGATCATGCTAAAACTTCGACTGTTGTTCATAAGAGTAATACTAGGACTTATACACCTCCTGAGCAAATTAATGTTGAACCTAGTATTGCTATGGTTAAAGACCTCTTGTATGATGATTTAGATGGGCATGTTATTTATTTCTGTGATGAATCTGCTAATATTGCTAGACCAGATACTAAAATACATAGAGATGTCGTAGGCATGCCTATTATTTCTGTTAAAATAGGAGATCATTGTTATCATGGTTTATGTGATATGGGTGCTAGTGCTAGTGCGATACCTTATGATCTATATAAAGAAATTATGCACGACATTGCACCCATTGAATTAGAAGACATTGTTGTTACTATTAAGCTTGCTAATAGGGATACCATTAAACCTATTGCAATTGTTAGAGATGTTGAGGTATTGTGTGGGAAGGTTATATACCCTGCTGATTTTCTTGTTCTTGGTTCCCCACAAGATGATTTTTGTCCCATTATTTTTGGTAGACCCTTCTTGAATACAGCTAGTGCTAATATTGATTGTGAAAAACATATCGTCACCGTTGTCTTAGATGGTATGTCTCATGAGTTTAATTTTGCTAAGTTTCATAGACAACCTCGTGATAAGGAACCACCTAGTAAGGATGAAATTATTGGTCTTGCTTCCATTGTTGTGCCTCCTAATGATCCGTTAGAACAATATTTGCTAGATCATGAAAACGATATGTTTATGAAGGAAAGAAGGGAAATAGATGAAGTGTTCCTCAAACAGGAACCTATGCTGAAACATAACCTTCCCGTTGAAATTCTTGGGGATCCCCCTCCACCCAAGGGTGATCCCGTGTTTGAACTCAAACCATTACCTAATAATCTTAAGTATGCTTATCTTGATGGAAAGAATATATCCTGTTATTATTAGTGCTAACCTTTCAGAGCAAGAAGAAGAAAGATTATTGAAAACTCTGAAGAAGCACCGATCAGCTATTGGATATACTCTGGATGATCTTAAGGGCATTAGTCCCACATTATGCCAACACAAAATTACAGTGGAAAACTATGCCAAACCAGTTAGAGATCCCCAACGACGACTAAATCCCAAGATGAAGGAAGTGGTAAGAAAGGAGATACTAAAGCTCCTTGAGGCAGGTATAATTTATCCCGTTGCTGATAGTGAATGGGTAAGCCCTGTCCATTGTGTTCCTAAAAAGGGAGGTATTACCGTTGTTCCTAATGATAAAGATGAATTGATCCCGCAAAGAATTATTACAGGTTATAGGATGGTAATTGATTTCCGTAAGTTAAATAAAGCTACTAAGAAAGATCATTACCCTTTACCTTTTATTGATCAAATGGTAGAAAAACTATCCAAACACACCCATTTCTGCTTTCTAGATGGTTATTCTGGCTTCTCTCAGATACCTGTGTCAGCGAAGGATCAATCTAAAACCACTTTTACTTGCCCTTTTGGTACTTTTGCTTATAGATGTATGCCTTTTGGTTTATGTAATGCACCTGCTACCTTTCAAAGATGCATGATGGCTATATTCTCTGATTTTTGTGAAAAGATTTGTGAGGTATTCATGGATGATTTCTCCGTTTATGGATCCTCTTTTGATGATTGTTTGAGCAACCTTGATCGAGTTTTGCAGAGATGCGAAGACACTACTCTCGTCCTGAATTGGGAAAAGTGTCACTTTATGGTTAATGAAGGCATTGTCTTGGGGAACAAGATCTTCGAGAGAGGTATTGAAGTTGACAAAGCTAAAGTTGATGCTATTGAAAATATGCCATGTCCCAAGGACATAAAAGGTATAGTAAGTTTCCTTGGTCATGCCGGTTTTTATTGGAGGTTCATTAAGGACTTTTCTAAAATCTCTAGGCCTCTGACTAATTTATTGTAAAAAGATATTCCTTTTGTCTTTGATGATGATTGTGTAGAAGCATTTGAAATACTAAAGAAAGCTTTGATCACTACACCTATTGTTCAGCCACCTGATTGGAATTTACCTTTTGAAATTATGTGTGATGCTAGTGATTATGCTGTAGGTGCTGTTCTAGGGAAAAGAGTTGATAAGAAATTGAATGTTATCCAGTATGCTAGTAAGACTCTTGATACTGCCCAGATAAATTATGCTACTACTGAAAAAGAATTCTTAGTAGTTGTGTTTGCATGTGATAAGTTTATACCTTATATTGTTGATTCCAAAGTTACTATTCACATTGATCATGCTGCTATTAAATATCTTATGGAAAAGAAAGATGCTAAGCCTAGACTCATTAGATGGGTTCTCCTACTCCAAGAATTTGATTTGCATATTATTGATAGAAAGGGAGCTGAGAACCCCGTTGCAGACAACTTGTCTAGGTTAGAGAATGTTCTTGATGACCCACTGCCTATTGATGATAGCTTTCTTGATGAACAATTACCGGTCATTAATGCTTCTCGTATTGCTCCTTGGTATGCTGATTATGCCAATTACATTGTTGCTAAATTTGTACTGCCTAGTTTCACATACCAGCAAAAGAAAAAGTTCTTTTATGATTTAAGACATTACTTTTGGGATGATCCACACCTTTATAAAGAAGGAGTAGATGGTGTTATTAGACATTGTGTGCCTGAGCATGAACAGGAACAGATCCTACGCAAGTGTCATTCTGAATCTTATGGAGGACACCACGCGGGAGATAGAACTGCACACAAGGTACTACAATCTGGTTTTTATTGGCCTACTCTCTTCAAAGATGCTCGTAAGTTTATCTTATCTTGTGATGAATGCCAAAGAGTAGGTAACATTAGTAGACGTCAAGAAATGCCTATGAATTATTCTCTTGTTATTGAACCGTTTGATATTTGGGGCTTTGATTATATGGGACCTTTTCCTACCTCCAATGGTTATACACATATTTTAGTTGCTGTTGATTACCTTACTAAGTGTGTAGAAGCTATTCCAACTAGTAGTGTTGATCATAACACTTCTATTAAAATGCTTAAAGAAGTTATTTTCTGTGGTTTGGAGTCCCTAGATATCTTATGACTGATGGTGGTTCACATTTTATTCATGGTCTTTCCGTAAGATGCTTGCTAAGTATGATGTCAATCATAGAATTGCATCTCCTTATCATCCACAGTCTAGTGGTCAAGTAGGGTTGAGCAATATAGAGCTCAAATTAATTCTGCAAAAGACTGTGAATAGATCTAGAAAGAATTGGTCCAAAAAAACTTGATGATGCATTATGGGCCTATAGAACTGCATACACAAATCCTATGGGTATGTATCCATATAAGATGGTTTATGGAAAAGCGTGTCATTTACCTCTTGAACTTGAACATAAAGCATATTGGGCTATTAAGGAGCTCAACTATGACTTCAAACTTGCCGGTGAGAAGAGATTGTTTGATATTACCTCACTTGATGAATGGAGAACCCAAGCCTACGAGAATGCCAAGCTATTCAAAGAAAAAGTCAAACGCTGGCATGATAAAAGGATACAAAAGCGTGAGTTTAACAGAGGAGACTATGTATTATTATTCAACTCTCGTTTAAGATTTTTTGTAGGAAAACTTCTCTCTAAATGGGAAGGTCCTTACGTTATCGAGGAGGTCTATCATTCTGGTGCCATAAAAAACAACAACTTCGAAGGCACAAGTCCAAGGGTGGTAAACGGTCAAAGAATTAAACATTATATTTTAGGTAATCCTATCAATGTTGAAACTAATATTATTGAAACCGTAACCCCGGAGGATTACATAAGGGACACTTTCCAGAACATTCCAGACTCTAAACCGACTCCAAAACGACTCCAATGGCAATTTTTATCAGTTTTGTAATATTTAAGAATTTTAGGAAGAAAGAAGTAGTCCGAAAGGAACACGAGGCCCCCACGAGACTGGAGGGCGCGCCCCCTATCTCGTGGGCACCTCGTGTGCTTCCCGGACTCCGTTTTCTTGCATGTTACGTATTTTGGTCGGTAAAAATTCATTATATATACTCCCGAAGGTTTTGACCACCGTATCATGCAAATATCCTTTGTTTTCGTTTCGAGCTGTTTCTGTTTTAGATCTAGAGCATCATGTCATCTCCAAGCGCTCCCAAGGACAAGTTTTTCGAGAGGGTTATCAACCCCTATCTCGCGGAGGTGCTGCAAATCCCTCAAACCATTGAGATGCGTGAGGGGGTGCTGCACATCCGCGATGTGGAGGGACCAAGGCATACCGGAAGCATGGAGACAAAGCTCGAAGCCGTGGAGCAGCAAGTTTTCAAGTGCCAAGGGATGGTGGAGCATGAACTCAATGCCAAACAGATGATGATCACGGAGTTCACCAACAACCACAAGCTGGATGCCAAAGTCATTGGGGAGACCATCTTCAAGCTTCAAGAGAAAATCGAGCACCTCCAAGACCAGATCTATGACCTGCAAAACCAGAACTGTGAGTATGAATATAGATTTAAGAGGATGAGTTTGGCTGCAGATTTAAGGATCCCGGAGACTCGATCATCCTTCTATGATGGAGAGCCTATGCCTTGGAAGACGGACGACAAGCCTACATCATCAGCAACTCCTACTTCACCACCTCCGAGGACATAATTACATGGGTATGGGCACTCCCCTTGGCAACTGCCAAGCTTGGGGGAGGTGCCCCGGTATCGTATCACCATCACACTCCTATCTTTATCATTTTATTTAGTTCGATCCTTTTAGTAGTATCTTGATCTAGTAGATTGAAGTTTCGATATCAAGTAGTTTTGAGTTTTGCTTTGTGATCTCTTTTTGTAATCGAGTCCGTGAGCTATCTATAATAAAGATTAGTGTTGAGTCAAGGGCTTTGCTATGTTGCTACGATCTTGAGGAAGTAGAAAGAATAATGGAGTTCATATTGATCTTATGGTTAGTGATGACTTCACACATAGAAAGTATGAGGCATAAAAGTTGTTGAGAGTTGATAAACGTACTTTTGGTCATCGTTGCAATTAATAGGAAGTGATAAGGAAAGAGGGGTTCACATCACTACAAAAAAAAGACACATCCATGACATTTTGGGCCGAATGAATTTTTTTTTGTCATACATATGACACTTCTATGACGGTAATTTTGACAAAATCCGGTATCATCATAGATGTGGTGGGCTCCTACTTCTAGGACAAAAAATCATGACAGAAAATGGGCTTTTCGTTCTGGGCGGGCCGGAGACGCAGCTACATGACATTCTTTGGGCCGTCCATGACGGAAAAAACCGTGGTAGAAGCGAGGGGGAGGAAAATTTTGGGGAGTTGCCGGTTATGGTGGGAGGTCGGGGGCCAAGTGATGTGCGTTTCTCTCGTACACGTACGCGCGTGTGTGTGAGGCGTTGGCTCTAACTGAACCCGAATGAGGCGTTGGGCTCTAACTGAACCCGAGCGATTGCACTGCACGCTACGCGTTACTGAACCCGAGCGATCGATCCATGGTTGTTAACTGAACCGGATGGAGCGATTCCTTCACTACTGCTGCTAACTGAAGCCAATCGATTGGATGAACAGTGAGCATTGCGGGGGGGGTGGATGAACAGTGAGCGGTGGCGTTGCCTCTGGATGAACAAGACCCCATGGTGTGGAGGGCTGGATGAACAGTAGACGGTGGAGGGGTGGCCGTGGAGGGGTGGTTGAACAGGACCCCGTGGTGTGGAGGGCTGGATGAACAGTAGAAGGTGGAGGGCTGGATGAACAGTAGACGATGGAGGGGTGGTTGAACAGTAGCCGGTGGAGTAGCGCGCGGTGGAGGCTGGATGAACAGGAGCCCGTGGAGGCTGGAGGAGGTCGACGGTAGCCCGTGGAGGCGGGAGGAGGTCGGCGGTGGACATGAACAGTATCCCGTGGAGTCCCGTTTTGCGGTACGCCACACCCCTCCTGATGAGCAGGACCCCTGTTTCGACCGTAGTGCTCCAACACAAGTTCGTTTCATCCATTTTGCGGTACGCCACACCCCGCCCAATCAACAGGACCCCCGTTTTGACCGTAGGAGGTTCGTTTCGTCCGTTTTGCGGTATGCCACACCCCTCCTGATCAACAGGACCCCCGTTTCGACCGTAGGAGGTCCGTTTCCTCCGTTTTGCGGTACGCCAGACCCCTCCGGATCAACAGGACCCCGTTCCCAACGTATGAGGTCCGTTTCCTCCGTTCTGCGGTACGCCAGGCCTCGTTTCCATCACCTGTTCCGTCCAAGCCCTCCCGATGAACACGACCACGCATTCCGTTCCGACCCAGCCGGTTGGCTCTCACGCGTTTCGTTGCCTCCCGATGAACACGACGCATTCCGTTGCCTCCCCATGAACACGACACATTTCGTTGCCTCCCCATGAACATGACGACAATGCTGTTTCTCCATTCCGATCCAGCCATGTACACGAGCCCTCGCCGTACGTATGCGTGAGTAGGCGTTCGAGACCTCGCTCGTATGTACACATATGTGGCCGTATTTTCTTTCTTGCACCCTGGCTGTTGTACGTACGTGTACATGCTACGTGCGCGCCTCTACTACGACACGTGCGCGCCTCTACATCCACTAGTATATATGTACGTACACATTCGCGACCAGAATGACAACGCTATGTATGCTTCGACCAGGTGGGTCCCGACTGTCAGGCACTTCCTTGCCTGCGAAGATGTAGCTGGTGGGTCCCAGCAGTCAGGGGGGCGAATCGTTTTTTTGGCCAGACACACTTCCTTGCATGCGAAGATGTAGCTGGTGGGTCCCAGCAGTTAGGGGGGCGAATCATTTTTTTTTGCCCGGACGCACTTCCTTGGGTGCGAAGGTGTAGCTGGTGGGTCCTAGCAGTCAGGGGAAAATATTTTTTTTCGTGAAATACGGTGGCCTGTCCGATGGGTCCCCGCTGTCTGGTGGAGGAATAATTATTTAGCGCGTAATAAGGAGGCACTTCTTTGTTATGGCCGTGGACCCAGCTGTCAGCGTCTCCACGCACAGTACTCTTCCGATGGAAGTCGGTCGTTGACCACATTGACCACGCGGCGCCGAGAGCACCACGGCGGTGGACAACGGCGAGGCCTAGGAAGGGGGCGACACAGAGGCAGGGAAGACTCGATAGTTGTTTCCCACGCAGAGGGGAGTACGACTGTACGAGGGTTTACTGGTTCGTCTGCCGTCGCCGGAGAATAATAGCAGGTGTGGGTGAGTAGAGGGATGGCTAGGCCAGCGATGGGAGTACGGTGGGGTGGTGAGGCCTACGCGGCAGCACAGCCGGCCACAGGGAGGAGGGAGCAGGCACTCCTGCCGGCGCTTGTTTGAGTGGCTGGAGCAGGAAGAGCAAAGATTGAAGAAGCACGATGGCCATTGGATGGACATCCAACCGTCACTGCTTGTTCGTCATCCATTTTTTAGTAAAGCCTCAAATCTGTGGAAAACAGCATACAGCCCATCTGCCATTATTTCTAATAATTTACAGCCCATTTGCTAATTCTTAAGGTTTTTTTGGAGCCCATATTCTTTTTGTTAGCATTACAGCCCATATTGTGGCCACGGTTAAAAAATTATACGAAATTTTTCATATTTCGGTGCGTTCCGAACTGTTTTTAATCCCGAAATTTTGACTCACATTCAAACTGATTTTAAAAATAAATGTATATCAATATAAAATCCAACAAATTCTCCACGCATAAAAATTAATGTAATTTAAAATCTTGAAATGAAAAAAAAAGATATTTGAAACTAATTGCCGGTTTGATGTGTTTTAAAAATGTACAGCCCATTTCTCATTACTGATGGGCCATTTTCTCGGCCAGCCGAATGAAAGCTCTCCTCGTCTTGAAAGATTTGCAGCCCAACAGGCCTGACAAAGCGACTTACTTGGCAAATCATAAAAAAACTGGGCTGTGGCCGTGGACCCAGCTGTCAGCCTCTCCACGTACAGTACTCTTCCGATGGAAGTCGTTCCTTGACCACGTTGACCACGCCGCGCGGAGAGCACCACGGCGGTGGACGACGGCGAGGCCTAGGAAGGGGACGACGCGAAGCCGGGGAAGACGCGGCAGTGGAAGCCCGCGCGGAGAGGAGTACGAGGGTTCACTGGTTCGGCTGCGGTGTGAGGCTGCCGTCGCCGCAGGGCCTGGCCAGCGGTGGGAATAGTAGGGGCGGTGAGGCCTCTGCGGCAGCACAGCCGGCCACGGGAGGCAGGAGCATGCGGCACGACCGGCGCTGCTTTGGGCGGCTGGAGCAAGAAGACCAGAGGTTGAAGAAGCACTACGGCCGTTGGATGGACATCGTACGGTCACTGGAGCTAGAATCGTTCATATTGACTAAGTTGACAAAGCCCTTCGTCCCCGTCAACTTAGTAGGCCCACAAGTCAGCCTCCCACCAAGGTGGGTCCCAGCTAGCCGGGGGAGTATTCATTTTTTTGTGCGTAATAAGGAGGCACTTCCGGTGGGTCCGAGCTGACAGCGGGGGGAACGTTTTTTTCGCGAAATACGGTGGCCCGTCCGGTGGGTCCCAGCAGTCAGGGGGAAACGATTTTTTTCGCAAAATACTGGTGGCCCGTCCGGTGGGTCCCCGCTGTCAGGTGGAGGAATAATTATTTTCCGCGTAATAAGGAGGCACTTCCTTGCGGCTGCCGTGGACCCAGCTGTCAGCCTCTCCACGTACAGTACTCTTCCGATGGAAGTCGGTCGTTGACCACATTGACCACGCCGCGCCGAGAGCACCACGGCGGTGGACGACGGCGAGGCCTAGGAAGGGGACGACGCGGAGCCGGGCAAGACGCGGCAGTGGATGCCCACGCGGAGAGGAGTACGAGCGTTCACTGGTTCGGCTGCGGTGTGAGGCTGCCGTCGCCGCAGAATAACAGGGGGTGTGGGTGAGTGGAGGGATGGCCTGGCCAGTGGTGGGAGTAGTATGGGGGCGGTGAGGCCTCCGCGGTAGCACAGCCGGCCACGGGAGGCAGGAGCAGGCGGCACGACCGGCGCTGCTTTGGGCGGCTGGAGCAAGAAGACCAGAGGTTGAAGAAGCACTATGGCCGTTGGATGGACATCATACGGTCACTGGAGTATTGACTAAGTTGACAAAGCCCTCCGTCCCCGTCAACTTAGTAGGCCCACAAGTCAGCCCAACAATATGGTGGGTCCCAGCTAGCAGGGGGTATTCATTTATTGGGCGTAATAAGGAGGCACTTCCTTGCGTGCGAAGATATAGCTGGTGGGTCCGACCTGTCAGCGGGGGGAACATTTTTTTCGTGAAATACAGAGGCCCTTCCTGTGGGTCCTAGCTGTCAGGTGGAGGAATCATTATTTTGCGCGTAATAAGGAGGCATTTCCTTGCGTGCGGCCGTGGACCCAGCTGTCAGTGCACTTCCGATGGATGTCGTTCATTGACCACATTGACCAGGCCGCGCCGAGAGCACCAGGGCGGTGGACGACGGCGAGGCCTAGGAAGGGAACGACACGGAGCCAGGGAATACTCGGCAGTTGTTTCCCACGCGGAGGAGTACGAGGGTTTACTGGTTCGTCTGCCGTCGCCGGAGAATAACAGCATGTGTGGGTGAGTAGAGGGATGGCTAGGCCAGCGATGGGAGTACGGTGGGGCCATGAGGCCTGCGCGGCAGCATAGCCGGCCGCGGGAGGAGGGAGCAGGCAGTCCCGCCGGCGCTTGTTTGAGCGGCTGGAGCATGAAGAGCAGAGATTGAAGAAGCACGACAGCCGTTGGATGGACATCCAACAGTCACTGCTCTCGTGTGTTGACTAAGTTGACAGGGCGTTGCGTGTGCGTCAACCTTTTTTTTATGAAAGCATACGCGTCAACCTGTAGTAGGCGCACAAGTCAGCCTCAAATCTGTGGAAAACAGCATACAGCCCATCTGCCATTATTTCTAATAATGTACAGCCCATTTGCTAATTCTTAAGAATTTTTTTGGAGCCCATCTTCTTTTTGTTAGCATTACACCCCATATTGTGGCCACGGTTAAAAAGTATACGAAATTTTGCATATTTCGGTGCGGTCAACTGTTTTTAATCCAGAAATATCGATTCACATTCAAACTATTTTGAAAAATAATTTATATAAATATAAAATCCAAATAATTGTCCACGCATAAAAATCAATGGAATTTAAGATCTTGTAATGAAAAAAATTGAAACTAATTCCCGGTTTGATGTGTTTTAAAAATGTACAGCCCATTTCTGGGCAAACCGAATGAAACTCTCCTCGTCTTGAAAGATTTGCAGCCCAGCAGGGCCGATAAAGCAAGTAGGCCTTGTTTGGGTATTTCTTTAAAAAAATAGAACTGGGCTAGCCATTTTCAGCAAGAAAAAAACACAACTGGGCTCATGATGTGGTAAACATAAATAAAACCCTGGCTAGACGGGCCACAACCCCCGCACAACCCCGTTGTTACCCTGATCCGTCGCTAAAACTAGTATAAATAACAACTGCTTGTTCCTCAAAAAAACTGCGCGACTTGCTGGGTCCCTGGTGTCAGCCGCTCGTAGTGTAATTCTCTCGTTTATTGACTACGTTGACAATGGCGTGAGCCCCAGATGTCCAACCATTAGGAGGAACCATATTTTTGGGCTTGTACTATAGAGGCACTTGCTTGCGTACTGCCATGACGCTGGTGGGTCCCTACTGTCATCCTCTCCACGTACAGTCATCTCCTTGTTCCTCTCGGTTGTTGACGACGTTGACAACGCAAGAGGGCGGCGCACCGCGCACGGCGAGCGAACCAAGGCCGCAAGGCAGAGGACGACGGCGAGGCCTCGGACGGAACGAACAGGAGCCGTTGAAGATGCGCCGGTCCAGTCGCAGGCGGAGGGGAGTACGAGGGTTGACTGGTTCGGGCGCGGGTGCGTGTTGGGGCTGACGTCGCCGGAGAATAACAGGACGTGTGGGGGAATAGAGGGAGGGACTGGCCAACGTTGGAGGGTACGTACGGTAGGGCGGCGGAGGCGCAGCCAGCCATGGGAGGCGGGAGCAGGCGGAGCCGACGGGGTGGTTTGGTTTGGGCGGCTGGAGGAAGAAGAAGACAAGAGATAGAAGATACACGACAGATGTTGGATGTCAATCCAACGGCTGGTAGGCAGAATCGTTTGTTGACTGGCTAGTAAGTCGACACCACCTTGGATAGGCTATTTCCTCGCGGGTCCCAAATGTCAGAATCCAAATCTGTCACGGTCATGCAGCCTTTCCTATGAAAATTTACAGCCCATTTGATGTGCTAGTTCGAAATAAGTTTGTGGGTGCTGGTGGGGGCTAATCACTTGGCTTCTGTAATGCACAGTGAGCTCAAGCAGCCGGCGAGAGTGATGTTATTTCCCTTGGTTGGGATTTGTTACAATATTTCACTCTAAATTAAACGAATGGCAAGCCATTTGCCTTGTTTCAAAGAAAATATGACAGTCACAGCCGAGTTGAAAAGGGCAGGAACATCTAACTCCAGCTTACAAACTGTACAAAAGCACGAGGGTTAATTGTTCATCAGGTTTACAAAAAAAACCAGATTGAAAAGGGCAACAACATCTAACTCCAGCACTGTTTTCGGCAGTCACAGTCAAATGGATCGGTCAGGTCCATAGAATGAACATCCTGGGTCGTAAAATTTACTGGATTATGACCACAATATGTTGTAAATAGAAGCCCGGCACGTTCAGCAGCTCTTTTGCCCACCTGAAACTCCTTTTTTTGCTCTTCGACATACCCATCCGTCAAAACCATGCTGCTGATAAACTTAAGCCTGATGGACAATAGTAACCTCGCATTCAGCAGGAAGAATGTGACAAATCTTGTGTTTGCACGGTTGGCTACATATCGTTCTAGCGTTATTGTCTTCAATCGAATCTCATGAGAAGTGAGAAAATCCCGATGCTTACGAATCCACCGATTGGTTATAACTTTCTTACCCCGTCCTGTTGCCTAAATAGACATGAAGATTGAAAACAGTTAAGGTCTAAAAGAAGAGTGTCGAAAGAGCAACAGCTGAACGGTTAATTCTAGTACACTATATGCGGGCTTCCAATGTGCGTGAAATTATCACCTTTATATACAACTTCTCCAGACATGGAAAGCATTGCAGCAAGCCAATAATCTTGTTCAGATCAAAACTATTCATTTGGATATATAAGATCTTGACAGAATCCAGCACCATTGATAGGCCATCCATGGAGAAACTCTTCATTGAGCATAGAACATAATATTAGTACAAAATGTGTACTCCAAGATGATATATAAATTATGCGCAGAAATTTAAAATGCAGCTTATGGTTACAAGTGTAGATGATAATATAAAGTACCTGAAGAACTGTGGAGCCAAACACCATATTGAAATGAGCACAGAGATCATGTATTACACCCAAGGTCTCCAGTTTAGGCGCAGAGAGGACGGTTATTTGCAACGGTGAATAACTAGAATCAAGGATCAACCTTTGAAGTGAAGGGGCATCTTGGATGATGAGCTGCCTTCCGTCAAAAGAAATTCCAATTCTTACAAGGTTAGGCGACTTTATTTGGAGACAACCGATTCTAACTGTGAAAACAAGCACCAAGCACTCCAGCGCAGGGCAACTGGAGTGGATGATGTTGTGCAATGAGGCCTCCGATATACGAACCCGCACAAGTGAAAGTTTCTTGAGAAATGGGAGTCGAAGGTTTAGTACCAGATTGTCTGGTAGGTAGCACAGCGCAAAGGTGGCGGTGTGGAGAGAGGACGAAAACCGCGAGATGGACATCGGTGCTGAGGGCACAAGTTCATGGCGTTCGGTATGTGGTATGTGATTTCCAGGGGAATAGTAGAACTCAAGCAGCTGTAGTTCTGTGAATTCAGGGGATTTCAGCCAGGCGTCCACCGTGCAGGGCATGGTATGCTTGCTCAGGTAGCATGACGGGATGCAGAGGCTTTGAACGGAGCCCTGGTGGGAGGAGATGATGGCTCTGGGGATTTCAAAATCATTGAAGAGAGATAGCTGACGACAGTCGAGATTAAGGGGCACGGCGCGCCATAGAGGGCGCCACCGAATTGAGAGGACTTGGGTGCGGCAGCAATCCTTGGTGGGGAGAAGCGAGATGATCTCCCCAAGGACGGCGTCCGGGAGATCGCTGATGCGGTCCACCCGAGATTCTACGGGTTCCTGGGATCCGGTGGGGGCGGGGTCGCCGCTTCTCCCCGCGCTGCCGGGTGCGGGATCTACAACAGGCGTCGCCGCTGGCGGGAGCCTCATCTTCTTGGCGCTGGGGTCAGCCGACTCCATTTTCCTCGAGGGCGTCGCGTCGCGCTCACGGATTTGAGCAGAGTAACGAATGACGAGCCTAGTTGTAGTGCGAGCGAAGAAGAAGGGGAGCTGGGGGTTTTCTGTAGGAGTGAGGAAGAAGGGGAGCTGGGGTTTTCTGTAGGAGTGAGGTGAGGAATTTGGGGGTACGAGTGGAGCGAGCTGACGTGAGGTGGGTGGGAGCGAGGAGGAAGAAGAGCACCCAGGTTTTTGGGAGGGGGCGGTGTGCATGGTGTGGGTAGCACCTCTCATTCAGTAAATATATGGGCTTTTGAATTGATTTTACTATTTACTAGTGTGGATGGGCTGTTTTGTCTTGGGCCCAGAGAAACAATTACTACTAGTACAGTGGAGACACTCTACAGCTACCCAGAAAAACAATTACTACTAGTACAGTGGAGACACTCTACCGCTTCTGGCTCCTCCTAGGTCATTGAAACGTCTCCCTCTACTGAATGTCGTTATACTTTTGTTCACCGACATGCGGGCCATGCAGCGCGCGGGCCCAAATGCCATCCACCAAATTAGAAGGCAGTATGCAGGCGGAGAGTCACCCCGGTCGTAGCGCGGCAGTAACGAGCCGTCGTATCACAAAACCCCACCTCCCCGCAGTCTAAGTTTGACGGACGAAGCAACCATCATTTCACTCTTCGCTGAATCCCCTTCTCCCTCACCGTCTTCAAGAAAGGCAACACTCGCATCTGCCACTGTTCTTCTCTCCGAACGAAGGGAAGGTAAGCGGATCCGTGATGTTGGTATATTTTCGTTCAGAGAAAAAAAAGAACTTTTGCAAAGCAGTAACCGATCCTCACTCTCTTTTTTGTTTCATTGTCATTGCGATTGTGTTTTCCTTTCAGTGGTCTCCTAGTATTCGTCAGTTTCATGATGGACCAAGGAGAACCAGGCAAAGATCTGCCGATATTGGAGCAGACGCGGGAGGCTGATCCCCACGAGACAGAGAGCTCCAAGAAGATGGAGGCAACCACCGAGCCGACCCCAGATACGCTCACGGCCACTACTGAGATGGTCAACGCCCCGTTTGAGGTTACAGCCCCCGTGGCACTGCAGGAGCAGTTTTCCCCCTTCGAGGATGTGTCCCCCCCCCCCCCGCTGAGCTGCCCAAGGTGATTTCCTTCTTTGCCGATCTCGATTGTGGTTTTTCATCTAAGTATGTGGTGATTTTTTTAGAAAAGGAAGTATGTGGTGATTAATAATGCAAAATTTTATTAGCTTCGATGCCATGCTATACATAGTGGTTTAAATAACTTGTGTTTCTTATACTGAAAAGTAATTCAGAATTTGTTTCTGTTTCAATTAGAGCCCTGATGCAGACAAGGATTGTGTGGTTGTACATGTCACTCGCTATGAGGCGGACGACCTGAATATACGCACTGGGAAAACAGAGTTCTTAGGCTGTTGGATCCTGGAAGCCATTTGCGGTTATACCAATGAAGAGTTGTATTCCAGCCTCACTGTTGTCAGGCGTGTTGTCCAGGGTGTACTGAAGCACAAGAAGTTCAAAGCTACTCCTTCGTTTGTGAGGCATACTGTTCTTGTCAAGCTTACGCAGGAAGATGACGTGGCATGCCTCCACAAACAAGTTTATCAGTGGCAAGGCCACAAGGTTGTCTTCATGAAGGTTCACAGGATTGAGCTGCTGCGGGACGTCCTCGATGATGTTCATGGCAAGGTCCGTCTTGTGTCCAGCCCAAATTAGATCGAGGCATGAAATAGTTGCCCCAGCTAGTGTTTAATAGTAGTTTGGATTGTGTCTAATTATCCGAACCTTGCCTGTTATCGACCCCTCTGGGGCTAGTACTCTGTTTGAATCCGTCTATGGGAACTGCTGCTACTTTTGTGTGCCCGTGAATCATGTGAGAACCATCGTAATTGTTGCCGAAACAGATGCGTCCTCACTAGTTTTTTCATGAATATGGCATGGTAAGACATAAGTTGTCACGGTTTATCATACGAGCAGTGTGTGTTTTGATGAAATAGAGCACTCGTTCGAGAACCGTGCGCCGACGTATACATAAGTACTTGTAAACACTGTTGGTGCTACCCCACTTGTAAGCAGTTGTGCAAAACACGGCACATTGGCTCAGCTCGCTTCAACACTAGGCTATCGACCAGCTAACAATCAACAATCTGCTGTCTGACATATAAGCAACTATGTATCTTGTTACAGTGGTTCATGCAGTTAATTGAGGCCACAATGTAATAAATTCCAAACGTTCACACGCTAGTCCAGCGCTCATGTGGAACACTCACATTAAACTCGTCTTCATAAAAAACTTGAAAAGCATAAGTTAAGCAATTTTATACATCTCAATGATTCATAGAACATAACAAACATATACTAGTTCACAGCAAAAGACAAAGTTGTGAGAAGGTTTACAAATCAGGAAAAAACAAGCAAGGCTTCTCTGAGCAAAGGGCCTCCCGGCAGGCTTAAATTTCCTGGAGTTCACTCTGGTTTTTTCTTGTTGCCACCATCCAGGGTTAGGTTCTCTCATTCCAGAATAACCAATTATAATTGTGGTCTCAGCTGGAATGCTGAACTGAACCATGCAGTGTACTGACCAGCTGAAATGCTTGTGCATTCCACTAAATTTAAGCACCGCTATTTGCAGAAATAAGCAGACCACAATGCCTCTTGTCCGCGCACCTGTCCAAAAAACCGCCGTGCAGCCGTGCCAGCTAGTCCTCGGTCCATGGATGAACTGGTAGAAAGTGCATTCCGGACTAGGATGCAGTTGTTTTCGCTCGTCCCTGCACTGCAATCAGGAAGTAAAACGTACGAATCAGCTTCTTTTAGATTGCGTTGGTCATTCTACCTTAGTTACTACCAATGTAGGGATACCTTGAAGACGGGAGGTTAGACGACGGCAACGAGGGATAGCCATCTCATTTTGCGCAGTTGTACTAAAACTGAGGTGTGTGCTTTTGATTGCGCGGATAGAAACGATACGGAGACAGACATCCCGAAACGATATGGAGACAGACATCCCTGTTTGCGCAAATACGAAATACGGTTATTTAAACAGTGACAGATATTACTACTTTCCCCCGTTTCCTCTTAGAACCAAGTCCTAGATTCATGCTACAGCTTTCCCACTTTCTTCCCTGTTTGAACCAACGCTTTGAGTCGACTGTATGAACTAGCTTTACTTCTAATAATAGTAGAAGTCTAGGTGGCTTTGGAACAGCGGACGGAAGTAGAAAAGGATCCACACGAAGGGAGCTGGGGCAGTAGAGCAAGGCAGGTTTCGAAGGAATATATACCTGAGGGTCGTCGGCATGTGGCAAAGACGGCGTCGGGAGGCCGCATCTTGGCCACAATACCGCAGGGAGGAAGAAGGGGTCGGAGGCCCTCCCGAGCCGGCGCTCTCTCGGAGAGAACGGCACGGCCGCCGATCGGGACGCGCGGGCAGCCGTTGGTCTCCTCCCTCGCCGCCGACGACAGCGTTAACGATGCACCTACACCCCTGCCCCGGTCGAGGTTGTCCGGCCGGATTTGTGACCAGCCGTGAGCTGAGAGAGAGTGTGGCCACCTATGTGTTGCTTAGATCTGGAGAGCATGAGAGAGTGAACGAGAGGAACCCTAGTAAAGCAAGCGCTAAGGCTCCTGCTTTTATATATAGTGGAGTGATTTTGTTGTACCAGCTTCAAAAAAATGCGCTCCTACGTGTACCCGCGAGTGGGTGTGAGAGAACTAGTGCGTGCGTGCACCGCTTCTCTTCGTGAGAGTACAATATACTATGCCCAAAGAACGTTCGCCGCAAGAGTAATAGTATAAGTGTGTGACGTGTGAGCTAAAATAAAATGTGCGCGCCGTCTTTTGTTTTTTAGAAGTTCTGAGGGTAGGGTGTGAAGAGCACATATGTGCGTGACGTCTACCTGCAGATAGACGGTGGGTGCGACGTGCGAGTCTGCGAGAGGACTCGGGAGAGTCGTGACTCGTGAGGGTGCGTGTGCGTGAGAGAGAGGGGGCACGTATCAATGCAATGCATGTGTCCGTAAATCATTATCCGACAAACGTTCGCCACAAGCCTTTTCCTGACGAACGCCGTAAGAACCGTTAGATCGGCATCCGACAGTGTCAGTTTTGCCATGTCATTTAACAGAACAGCCACTCCTCCTACACACAAATCTTCCACGTGAGTGTTAGCAACTGCCGTATGCTCCCTCCGTTCCGAAATGCAGTGCATATAGCTTTATTGAAAATTCGAACCTCGCAAACTTTTACCGAGTTTTCGTGTACCAAATTGCACATGTAGAATACCATGTATATATCATTTCATTCATCTTCGAGAGGTAACTATAAAGATGGGTGAGGAGTCTACAAAGAAAGACCATCGTATCACCCGCAGCAATTTCAAGCATCCTTTAGTGTCGAGGAATATCATAGGAACTCTATATGATATGATTTTTATAGGATTTTTTCCTTTAGAGCCAATTGGTTCATAGGAATAGATTCATATACTCCACATTTCAAAGGAAATAAACATGATATCATTTCTATAGCTTTAGAGCCACTTGGTTCATATGAATGGATTCCTATACTCCCTTAATTTCAAAGGAAAATAAACATTAGCGTATATTCAATAGAAAAGTTCCTATGATATGAACCAAATTACATCTCTTTTCTAATCCCTCCTCATAGGAATTGAGATACATGTCATCTCTAGATTCAATAGAAAAGTTCCTATGATGTGAACCAAATGACATCTCTTTTCCAATCCCTACTCATAGGAATTGAGATGCTCCATGTCATCTCTTTCCCTACAACTTCCATGTATACATCTTCTATTCCTAAATAGATAGTACAACCCACTAGTAGCTTTTTTCCAAAACATGCAACTATGGCACAAGAACTATATAGTGTGCCAATAACTTTGAAAGATGGTCGCTGGATGAAGCTAACCCGACAGTGCAGAGATAGGCAAATCCGAGCACTACTGGCCGTTGGATATCATCAACATTCCACCAGATCTGCCACATGTACAATTTAGAAGACTCCATGGTTGAACTTAAGCATAATGCACAAACCTCAAAACACAAGCACTTCTCCTTTGTTCTAGAATCTTCTGTATCATAATTGATTATTTTTTCTAAATGAATTGCCATTATTTGTTTTTTACTTTATGATTTACAATGCACAACCCCATGAATCTTAACATTTTTATAAAACTAATTGATTTTGAATGAGATGAACTATAAGAACTAAACGAACATCTACATCATGCATATATGACTCAAAGCTTTACATGCTATAGTGTGTATTTATTCATAATTTGGTTTCGAAATCTCATGCGTTCAATACATGTGTACCTTACTAGTTTTGAGTAGAGTAGCAAATTTCACGCGGCCCCGGGTATATCAAAATGCAGGGCCCATGCATCATTGCCTTTCGGTCGAACCTACGTCCACAATTTTTTGTACGTACTATATCTCCACTGGTCCCCGAACCCAAAATGCTGCCTCGTTCCCGTAAAACCAAGCGGCCCACACATATTTAAGGCGTCGACTCGAACCCGTTTACTACGACGTGGCCCCGCACGCCGTAGTACTCCTACAAACCCTACCGCCGCACTCATCATCGGTTTTCTTCAAGAGGACGAGGGAGAAGCCGATTTGTAGTGGAGGCGCTTTCAAAAAAAGGATCTGTAGTGGAGACCCCTACCCTAGGGTGCCCTAGGTAGCTGCCGCACGCATCATTGTTTTCTCTTTTCTTTATGCTCTTGCGCCCTAGAGTGAAATGATGGTTGCTTCGTCCGTCCAGCTTAATGCGGGAAAGGTGGGGCTTTGTGATTTGACCCCTCATCGCTCATTTTCTACTACTGCGGCGCTACGACCGGGGTGCCTCCAATTCCAACCGCTGCTCCGAACTGTAATTTGGTGCATCGCACGTGGAACAAGACGGTGGATGAGCCACATGTCGGCCAAAGGGGTCCTGTTAAGTGTGTCGCCATTTCGTGTGCGGACTGACCCTGCTTGAGTTGCTACGCCAACACGACAGGAGCAGCCTACCACTTGGTTTTGCTCCTTGGTGAATCCCGACTATATTGATCTAAAAAGATACGTGCTGAACTACCCTCTCCGTCTCGGTTTTTTTATTTTTAGGCGTCTCGGTTTATAGGGCCTGCACGTAGTTCTAGGTCATCCATTTGACTAACTAAATATGAGTTACTATGTCACAAAAAGTATATCATTGGATTCTTAAGCGGATGTAGTTGTATTTAAAAGTCGAGGGCGGGGCTTTTCCTGCGCGGTAGGCGGGGCAGTTCCGCCTAGTCGGTTCGACAGAGACGCGAGAAGACGAGGGAGTAGGCTGCTGCAAACGTAGGGCTGTGTGATTTGACAGCGAGTTACTGCTGGACAGGTGGGGCCCCGTGATTTGACTTGCCATTATCATTTTAACTGCGGCGCTACGACCGGCGTGAGTCTCCCGATTCCTGACCACCTCCATACAGGTGCCTCTCCCAATGCTCCACCATGTAGTAGAGGCTGGCTCTTGCATGAGAGCCCACTTCTCCACTTTTTCCTTGCCTCTCTTTCCTCCACATATGCAAAAATGCCATGTAAAGCGCACTATTGTACTTACTTTTACTTGCTCCTACAGGTGCTTAAGCTTGCCACATAGGCATAAAGTCTGATGTGGCAAGTTAATCAAGAAGAGAGAGACTAGTTTGGTGACCCAAGGAAGAAACGGTGCTAAGCGCGTGTACCTAGGTGAAAAGACAATTTTGAGTCTATAGCTAATTAAATGAAGCAAACTTAGCAACACCATTTCATTGGAAGAGGTCACTCCTTGGCAAATGCAATAAATACTAGTACTCCCTGTGTCCCATAATATAAGAACGTTTTTGGCACTACACTAGTGTCAAAAACGTTCTTATATTATGGGACGGAGGGAGTACGAAGAAAGAGATAGAGAGGAGTAAAAAACACTATAGCCAACCTTATAGCCAACCTTGTTGTAGTATGAGTGACTAAGTGATGACTATGTATGACATGCCAACATCAGATAGCCTAACGCACCGTGTTAAATCTCCAAGGGCGCGACCGCGCGAGCGACGCGACGGTCGTGGTAGGCGCGACCATGATACGGGCTGCTGGCAGCCCTTGGATCTGAGATCAAACGGTCGCATGCTAAGTTGCTGAAAATTTGCAGAATAACCCTCCAGGATAGGATATTCACCCATAGGTCTAGAATCACGCCATGCAACCGTTCGATCTCAGATCCAAGGGCTCTCGGAAGCCCGTATCATGGGAGAATGGAAAGCCACTACCCTGCCGTTCGCACGCTGGCAGTTCGCTCCTACTCGTCCCCGCACGTCCTTCAATACTACGGCGGTTCGCTCCTAGTCGTCCCGTCCATTCACATTACGGCAGTTCCACTAATCCTAACCCTCCTCCCAAATCCATGGCGTCCCAAATCTCCACGATCGGCGGTGAGTACAAGGTTAGAACCATCACCGGCGATGAGTTCGACGTCATCTACACCCGTTCTTCCGCGACGGTGAAAGGATGCCTTTCTCGCTTCAGACGCATGTTCGAAAACTCAGATGATGAGTGGGTCGCTGGGCTAGATGTTGAGTACACCACAGTCCTGGGACGAGAGAAGGATCTAAAGGACGAAGAGAGGAAGAAGCCCGCCGTGATCCAGGTTTGCGTACATAACGTTTGCTTGGTCTACCACATATGCCATGCCGACGTTGAGTGCCAGGATTTTAAGAACTTCCTCAAGGACAAAACAGTGAAATTCGTTACTGTAGACTTTAAGAACGACAAAGAAGTCCTGGGTCGGATAGGCCTCGTTGTAGGCAACCCCTTCGACCTCCAGAAGAATCGGCTGGTGCCCTCTCGTCAGCCTTCAATGCTGACCCTGGCAGGAGCCATGGTTCATCCTTCGTACCGTAAACTGGAGAAACCTCATTACACGTTTCATCGTCATGCATGGCAGCGGAATGTACTAGATATAGACCACATCCACTACGCTGCAATGGATGGCTACCTTTGTTTCAATATCTACAAGGGTTGGATGAAGAGCAACAGCCAAGTGTGCGGTTCAAGCAAAGAAGTATCGGCCAAGAGGAAGAGGGACAAGGACGAAGTCGAGGACGTGGACGAGGACTCCGAGTAAGGTGGCAGTGTCGTTGCTCATGGTGGTTCTAAACTTCTAATGCAGTGTCTACCGGATTAGTTGCATAGTTTAATTTCAGGTGTGCTTAGTTTAATTTGAGGGGTGTGTTGTGCTGAGCCCCCAGCAGAACTATGTTATGTTTCTTCTCGTTACTTTAACTCTTCAGTATGTACATACTACTAGTATTTCTTTAATAGAATTTAGCACCCCAATTAAGCACGTACTAGCTTTTTTAATAGTACTATATGCATAATTTGGCGACGAGCGCTCTCTATATGTACCACCTTTTTTTAATTTCAATTTTTGCTCCATGGCGCAATCCATCGATAGTACTACTGTACAAAAGTATACATTTTTTAAAAGGCTAGAGTACTGTTCATCACATATATAGCCAGTTAAATTCTCAACCTAGAACGACGTGCATGCCATGTAGTAAACCGATACGGAGGAAGTATAGTAAAAATGAGGTGATTTTACCGAGCGATCGGCGGGGGAGCATGGCCTGTCATGCGGTCCCACGTGTCATGATGTACCAAGGCGATGCGCGTGTCCCTCTTGAGGCAGAAGCAATACTACGTGGTTTGAGATGATGGCGAACCGAAGTGTGAAATAATGGTTGCTTCGTCCGTCTGGGAAGGTGCGGCATTGTGATTTGACGTCTCATTGCTCATTACTACTACTGGGCCGGTACGAGTGGGGTGCGTCCCCCCTGCTGTTCTGCACTGTTATTTGGTGCTTGACACGTCGACCCGGTTGCTATATGTCCCACATGTCGGCGACAGGAAGTACAGAATTCATGAAAGGGAGCGTCGACGGAGGAGTATACTACAGAATTCATGAAAGGGAGCGACTTAGTTTTGGAAAAATCTGTTTTTACGGAGTACGTACCCACTAGGGTTTATAGGGCTCATCTAAAAAACATTCGTTTTTCCGTTTGATAAGTCTCAATTCTACTATACTAGTAGTAGTACCATTACATGTTGGATTTCGAGGTGCGTTAGATCACCCGACGCAAGCAGTGTCAAGAGGAAACTAACCAATGCATGTACAAGTTCATGGAAATTTAGTGGTCATTCATGCATTCGTTCTAATTAATGCCTCGGTAAACATAACTTCTTGAGAAAAACGAGCGTACTAATTACTTGTGCAAACTACGAAATTAATTCGACCACTCACCGTCTACCTTGGTTGGAGAGATTTTGAAATTGAGCCATAAACTGGAAAGGAGGGAGTAGTAACTTTTGTCTCGATTACTATTTGTGGCCTTGTATAGATGCAAAATGTATTTTTTATAGTGGCCTTGTATAAGTAAATGGAGGGAGTACTAACCAAAGTACGTAGTAGGGACGAGGAGTAAACGGAGGGAGTAGTAAAATTTTCTCCTCGTGCTGCGAGCCACCGCGCGCGTGGGCGAGGGAGCGGGCGTAAAGGCGTACAGTAGTAGTACTACTACTACTACTACTCGTAAGCAAGCTTCACCTCATCCTGCGAGCCACCGCGCCCGTGGGCGGGGGAGACGGCGTACTAAGCAAGCTTCTCCTCGTTCTGCGAGTTGACGGGACACATCAAAAGTACTCCAGTGTATAGAGCCTTGCCTCTAAGGTAGGCCCCACATGGTTTGCCTCTTTTTTTAATTTAACATAACGCGTCAAGTCGCAATTTGTTTGTTCACCCGTGGTAGACGATCCTCCCTCCACCAAGTGGACAACCAGTACACGTGCCAAATTACCACGTGGGCTGCCTTTTTCGTACAGAAATGAGCTCCACCGTGTACCCGCGCGGGTGTGGTTGGGAAAGAGACGGGAGTACGTGCGCCGTGCGTGCACCTCTTCTCTTCGTGCACGTCCCCCACCTACGTGGGTGTGTGTGAGAGAGATACAAACCTAGACATAATGCGCCGTCCATCCCCATGCCTCCGCCCAGTCCGACCACCAGTCACCACCACGCCCCACTCCTCCTCACCTTATCTCTCATCTTTCTCCCTCCATTTTTATATACAAGGGGCCACTATCAAAATTACAATTTGCAGATATACAAGGCCACTAACACTAATCGATGCAATATTAATGGTGTTTGCCTCGTGGTACTAGCAAAGGAGGACATTAATTATCCCTTGCATGCATGCGGGAGTTTGTAAAAAAATGCATCTTGATGTTCCGTGCAATGCACGGGCATCTTGCTAGTCCATGAAAACAACACATGGCAAAATTCCACGGCGAACGAGGGATTTGAATCTGTTGGGAGGGGCTGTTTGGATCTTGCCCGGGGTAGCCAAAATATTGGCGACCCTTTTGTCCACCGGTGCCTTTGCCACCGATGAACGAGGAATGGCTCGGGTGCTCATGCTGTCATGCATCCTCCAGCGCGCACGTTGGAGACGAGCTCGCACGAGCTGTGTTTTTTTGTCCCACAACGCCGCCCGAGCCGCCCGCAGACCGACCGGCGACCCGCAAATTACGCCATCCAACCGTAGCCGCACACATTATGACAGCAACTCAACCAACCGGACGAAATTCACGCAAACACGTAGACAAACTGATATTTCATATAAACAACGACGGAAATCATATAAAATACCGGATTTTCATACAAACATGACGGATTTCATTACATTCAAATGAACTACGCGGTGCTAGTTCTGGACAGCACAGGTATATAATACCTGGCCTAAATGGTCGCCCGCCGATCGATTTGTGTTCCTCATGTCCGGCAGCACGATCACCGGACTGCCGGGAGCCCCGGAGGTATATGCTTCAGCGCAAAGGACGGCTCGCTTCCCCACTGCCCAACTGATATCATTGGCTGGTGCCGAAGATGATGGTGGCCGGCACCGGTTCGAGTTCATCACCGGCCACTACTTCGCCATGGCCGGCACCGGCTCGAGTTCATCCTAACATTCCCCTCTTCCGTGGAGCCCATGCGGGGTCGACGAAGGTCCTCGCAACAAAAGGATCCGGCAAGACACCTGCTGTGTACGCCGGCGTCGCCTCCGCGGTGGCCTTCATGGGACCCAAGCGGCGGCGGCCTCCCGTGTTCTACTTCTCCTCGATGATGGCGGCGGACGCGGAGGCGCTGGCCACCGACTCGTCGCTCTCCGCGCACCCGGCTTCTGTCGCTGCTTGCATGGCGCGGCCGCCGGCATGGGAGTCTCGGCCACAGAAACGGGAGACGCGGTACGAGGCGGCGGCGTGGACGGCAGCAACGACGCCCGTGCGCCGCTCCTCGTCGAGCTGGCCTGGAGCGGCGAGTTGCTGAACCGCGCGCCGGCTTGGGGCGGCAACTGGCTCCGTCGGGCGAGGGGAGGGAGGTGGATCAGCGAGCTGCATAGCTCGTATCCGGCGGGCTACCCAGCCGGCTTGGATGCGGAATAACTACTCTTCGTAAGCCATTGTAAGAGTGGACAAAATGGTGGAGGAGATAGGGGAGCGGCGGAGGTGTGCGATTCTTGGCCGGCGTTTGGCCTCGTTTAAATAGGAGATTAAATAGACGGCGGACGGGAGGAGCTCGGCCGGCGTTGCGTTTAACGCCGGCCCGGTCATGAACGGACGTGTGTCCAGAGTGGGTTTCTCGGCTTCCACACGGGCGGGTTTCATGGAGGCGTTTGAATGCGGCACGGAGGCGTGTTCAGCCGGGCGTGCCGCGAGTGGCGCCCTCGACTCTGACCTAGGACACCGCGCCGTTCTTCCACTGACGTGTGGGCTCTTTGGGTGCATGGCCTGCATGTCAGTGACCCAACGCAGGCAGCGCACAGCAGAGGAACCTTTGGTGGGCCAGGGCGGTCAGAAGCGGGCATTTCATAAACCGATGATTGTTCATTGAGTGTGACGTCATCTTTTTCATGTAGATAAGCCTACTATGTTGATAGCCCGTTCGATACGTTGTGATTCATAAAGACCGCTGCAAACATCAATGTTCTGCTTATCACAGATAAGATTGATTAATACCCGTAACAATCCATGTCCTTAACAAAGGGTGCATGCACGTATAGGTTGAGCGTGTGTCTTGCGTCGTGTGCTGTGTGCATGCAGGCGTGCGAGTGTTGCGTGCGTGCAAGGGTACGTTTCAGTGTTGCATGCATGGTTGCGTACGTGCGTGTGTTCGTGAGTGCATGTGTACGTGTCAGTGTTGCACGCCAGCATGCGTGCGTGTGTACGTGTCAGTGTTGCACGCCTACATGCGTGCGTGTCTTGCGTGCGTGCATGTGTACGTGCGGGGTGAGGCTACACGTCAGTCGACTGACTTTTTCATCTCTGGTCATTAGATTTTCCAGCCGTTGGATACGAAATCAAGGGCCTCCAGTTTATCATCAAACTCCACCCCCCCTGAGCCGCCAGCCACCACCGGCCGAACTGCCAGCCCCGCCGCCCGCGGCCGGCCCGCCCTCCCCGAAACCACTACCCACCGCCGGTCCGCCGCCGCACCGGCCATCCCTCTAGCCCCCCCCCCGGCCGATTGCGTGTGTGGTGTGGTGGGCACATCATTTCTAGTTGTGGTGGGTCAACATGAAGACTCATGGGTCGGTTCCATCCTGCACCACATATAGGTTGGACCGAGACGTGTTATACGAAGACCCATGTGGAGGACTCGGCGTACAACACGAAGCTACCAGAGTCGCGGAGGACTCTATCCCCACTGGTGATAAGCCGACTATATATGATTTGTAACCCTAGGCCCTTAGTATGTTATACAAGCTTGGGGGCTAGTTCGTCGATAGTATACACACACGCACAATGCCTGGTATTCACGTGTACTTTGTACACACCCCTATCACTAATATACAGTACCAGGAGTAGGCTCTTTCTTCAACTGCAAGGGTCCGATCCGAACTAGGGTAAAACTTTGCCTCGTATTACCATCCAGCCTAACAGCCAGGGATATCCTACCGAATGATATGATGAAATCATATCTGCCAACTACTAAGAGAGAGGTGTGTCGGGGGGGCAATGTGTGCGAGAGAGGCCTAAAGATAATGTGCGTGCGGGAGACACGTAGGCACATATATGTGCGTATAGAGGGCTAGTAGAGACCGTGCATGTGTATATATGCATGTGAGAGAAATAGTGTTTTCCAACTGAGATTAGTGAAAAGAGTGGTACATAGTAGTCAGAAAGAGAGAGAGAGAGAAACAGAGAGAGCATGTGCGTGAGACACCCCGACACCCTGAGAGAGATTGTGAGCATGTGTGAAAGAGAAATGCCGATGCATATAAAGTGTGTGCACTTATGCGTTAGATAGAGAGATATATAACGCGTTTGTGAGAACGGGGCGAGGCATAGTGCATCTACGTGTAAAAGGCGGTTCTACGCATTAAATTAAAATATAAATGGCATTATTATTTTTGGATGAGATCATGAATTTTGCAAATTGCGTATGGACGAAAATCGGTCTATCAGACACCCATACTCTATTGAATTCTAGCATGTGCATGTGTTTATTTCATATTATCGATCCATAGAGTGAGAGCGGTTTGAAATACAGGCAATGGATGCTTTTGCAATTCATATATAAACATTAATTAGTGCACTCCATGTTGTTAGTGTGAAGCACTTTATACATTTGTCACTTGCATGGATACATTCCAAATTGCTAGCTACGAAATAGAATACATGTCGAATTCAACATAAAGGGGGTTTCGAAGATTCGAATTCATAGGAAGTGCATTCATCTATTTGAACCCGAGATAATGGCATTTGTAAATCAGATGTAAAAGGGGGCATCAATCTTTGTTGTGAGTTTGAACATGCTATATATATTCATACGCATATCTAACTTTTTTTTGCAACCAAGGAGATTATATCTGGAACCATGCATGAACTGAGGTAAGTTGCATATTTTTTAATATATACTCGTGTACAATGTATATTCAAATGTACCCCCTCCATTCCAAAATAATCGTAGCTTTAGGATTTTCAAGAGTAAAGATTTGTGAAGTTTGACAAATCCTGAAAGTTCAATTCAAGAGAACCGAAAACGTTAATGCTTCTGCTCCCAAATATTGAACGAAGCGCCAAATAGGCCTCTGGTCACCCGAAACCGCGCGAGACTAATGTTTTGGTGGTAGGAAATTACTGTCCTGACTCTGGCCCGTGTAGCCTATCGGCCCGATGTCCAAAGGTCTAAACCGGGGTAGGTTTGTAACTTCACCAAGACGCCAGTCTCAACCGCCTCCGAGAAGCATTCATACGCCGTGGGCGCCTACCCATGCGCTCGGCCGAAATCTATCCCGCCCACATTTGGGACACCTGACATGACTGTCCTACCCCCAACCCGCAATATGTCCGAAATTTTAGATGGGGGCAAAGTTTGTAACTTTCCCCAAATTTCAAACAAGCGCGTCTCAAACCGAAACATTGTTCCCCCTTAGTTCCCCGCCTCCCTCCGTTTCCCCATTCATACTCCGTGGGCGCGAAAACGCCCTCTCCACCAGCCGCGAAACCCCAGCCTCCTCCGTCCTCCACCCCATAGCGGCCAATCCACCGCCGCCCTCCTCCATCACGCCGGAGCCGGTACCCCGACGTCGTCGTCCAACGCAACCGCAACCGCAACGCCCTCAAGGACTTAGCAGCTGAAGCCGAGGCAGAGCTGCCTCCACGACGCCGACGCCGACGTGCGCCGTACCAGAACCACTCCGACCACGCCGTCCTGCGCCTCACTGCTGCGGCTCCACTGTCGCAACCGTCCACCGCACCGGAGCTGTTCCCGCTACGCCGTCGTTCGCCGCCTCGGATCTGCTTCCCCGCCGCCGACAGACGGCCACCGCACCACACTCAACAACTTGGCCATGGGTTCGTCCAAGGCTGCACCGTCCTCCACAACTTCTGGTTTCCGGCGAACAACAAGAAGATCGTCGGAAAAACAGAAGGAGGACACAGCACTGCCAGCAGAAAGAGGTACTCCTCTTCCCTTATTCGTGCAAATCTTACGTCTCCGCTCACACCGTATTCATCCCACGAAAGAAACTAGTTGAGCGCTTCTTACTGCATCTTCTTCGTGATACTAAATGCACAAGGTTTCCTCCCTTTTACTATTTCACCTTTGCTAGAGGTCAGTAGCCCGCCTGGATTTCAATTCAGGGTCAGTCGAACCGCAATTAAAAGAAGCAGCACCCGCTTAGGCGCGCGGAGCACCTAGTCCGCCTGTTCCCCGGGGAAGCGGCGCATCGGTGTCTATCATAGGGGTGTGGGGCGCAGGAGCTGCTTGCGCCCGATCTGGAGGTCGGCGGGGCTTGAATGGATGGCCGGGGGGCGGTGCCAAGCACGGCGGTGCGGTGAGGTCGAGGGGAGGGCGCAGGCAGGGGAGGAATACTGGGCCGGTGGTCGCTGGCGTTTCGAGGAAGATCGTCAACACTGACTGGCTGGAGGTAGATGAAGGCGATCTGCCCGTTCTTTGTACATCGGACGGTGCAGAAAAAATGGACTGACCTATTTGCTTTCAGTCGACTGTTATTTTCATAGAATCCTGTAGTAATTTAGTGTGCCATGCATGTTGTAGAGCTATCATATGTCTCCCGTCATTTATTTCTCACCGACCTGCTATCTGCTACCTTTACACTGTACTAATTGTGCACACACTTCACCCATACTCACACTATTGTTTTTTATGCATGGGTATTTCAGACTCTGACGCAGTGTTGATGAATGCAGAAAAGAAAAGACAGAAGTCGCTCCAGTGTAATTCGAAGATAAGCACTAAGCGTTTCAGCGCTCTAATGGGTGCAGTGTCAGCAGTTGGAGACAGTAAACGTAGCTCTGCAGTTGATGATCTCAATTGCCACACACAACCATCCCAGGTGCTTGCTTTAACTTCGCGCTGTCAAATGTGGTTGCATGTTGCATATGGTGTCTAGCTTGTATTGCTTCCAATTTGGTTAAATTGCATCTGCTTACTTTACACATTATACCTTTGATAATGACATGCCTTCCTGTTTTTGATACATACTACATATGTCTATTAACCATGTTCGTACATCAAACTAATGCTCTTTTGTATCCCTCGTCAATCACTTATGATGAGACAGTCACCCGAGTGGGTTACTGTGAGACGCCCTACTCGTTTAAAGAGTGCAGTGTCATCCTCCCCACATGATTCTCAAGAAACAGCAAGGCTAAATGAAGATAGTCAACGTAGCTCTCTAGTTGATCACCGCAATTCCCCCACACCACCATCGCAGGTGCTTGCTCTTACTTGGCAGTGTGATATGTGGTTGCATGTTGCATATGGTGTCTACCTTGTAATGCTTCTAATTAGGGTAAATTGCATCTGCTTAGTTAACACATTATACCTGTGAATATGACATGCCTTCCTGTTTTTGGTACATACTACGTCTTTCTATTAACCATGTTCTTACATCAAACTACTTTTCTTGTGTATCCCTCATCAATGCTCCTAATTTGTTAAATTGCATCTCCTTAGCTTACACATTATACATGTGAATATGACACGCCTTCCTGTTTTTGGTACATACTACATCTGCCTATCACACCATGTTCTTACATCAAACTACTGTTCTTGTGTATCCTGCGTCTATCGCTTATGATGAGACAGTCACGCGCGTGGGTTAATATGAGACGCAATACTCTTATAAAGAATGCAATTTCATCCTCTCCACATGATTCTCAAGAAACAGCAAGCCTAAATGAAGATATTGAACGTAGCTCTGTACCTGAAGACCGCACTTCCCCTACACCACCATCACAGGTGCTTGCTCTAACTTCGCAGTGTGATATGTGGTTGCATGTTGCATACGGTGTCTAGCTTGTAATGCTTCTAATTAGGGTAAATTGCATCTGCTTAGTTTACACACTATACCTGTGAATATGACATGCCTTCCTATTTTTGGTACACACTACATCTATGTGTTAACCTTGTTCTTACATGAAACTACCTCTCTTCTGTATCCTGCATCAATCACTTACGATGAGTCACCTTTATTCGTTGCATATTGCATATTATTTCTAGCCTGTTGCCATGTATTGCTTCTAATTTGGTCAAATACATTTGTTAGGGCACCCTTTTAATTTGGCAGAGTGATATTGGTTTCATCTTTCATATGGTTTCTAGCTTGCATCGATTCTAACAAGTTCAAGCACCTTGTGCTTAGTTTACACTTTATACATCATACATGTCAATATGTCACGCCGTCCTGTTTTTCATACATATTCCATCCTCCTATCATGCGGCTGCCTTACATGAAAGTAGTGTTCGTCAGTATCATGCATCAATGAGTTCTGAAGAGCAAATTTTATTCCTTTTTCTTGTGGGTTTGACTTGACAAGGCAAAATCAAGAAAGAGGAAGGAAAAGAGTAAGGAAGGCGATGATGGTGGTCCTCTGCAGCAACGTAAACGGAGCATCTGTACCGATTCTCCTTGTACTGATAGTGCATTACAAGGTCCAAGTCTCCGCTCCCCTACTCCACCATCCAAGGTGCTTGCTCTAACTTGGCAGTGTGATATCTGGTTGCATGTTGCATATGGTGTCTAGCTCGTATTGCTCCTAATTAGTGTAAACTGCATCTGCTTAGCTTACACATGATACATGTGAATATGACACGCTTTCCTGTTTTTGGTACATACTATATCTGTCTATCACACCATGTTCTTACATGAAACTACTCTTCTTGTGTATCCTGCATCAGTCACTTATGATGGGACACCTTTAAGTTGGCAGTGTGATATTGGTTTGCGTCTTGAATATGATTTCTAGCATGTATTGCTTCTAGTTTGATGAACGCCACCTATGACGAGACAGTTTTAACTTGGCAGAGTGATATTGATTGCACCTTCCATATGGTGTCTTGCAGTGTTTCTAATTTGTTGAAGTGCCTTCTGCTTAGTTACCACATCATAGGTGTGAATATGTCAAGCCGTCCATTTTTTCGTACATATTCCATCCTCGTATCATGACTTTGCCTTTCATCAGAGTAGTGTTCGTCAGTATCATGCATGAATGAGTTCTGAAGAGCGAATGATATTCCTTTTTCTTGTCGGTATGACCTCACAATGCAAAATCAATAAAGCTGAAGGAAATTGGCAAGGCATTGGATGATGGTGGTCCTTCCGAGCAACTGAAACGGAGGTTCTCTACAGATTCTACTCCGCCATCCTCCCAACAAGATTCGCAAGACAACGCAAGGCTAGACAGTCAACGTAGCTGTGTAGATGATGAGCACATCTCCCCTACTCCACCATCACAGGTGCTTGCTCTAACTTGGCACTATTATATGTGGTTGCATGTTGCGTATGATGTCTAGCTTGTATTGCTTCTAACTTTGTTGAATTGCATCTGCTTACTTTACACATAATGCCTGTGAATATGACATGTGTTCCTGTTTCTACATCAGACTACTATTCTTGCATATCCCGCATCAGTCACTTATGATAAGGCACCTTTAAGTCGCCACTGTGATATTGGTTGTGTCTTGCATATGATTTCTAGCATGTACTGCTTCTAATTTGTTGAAACGCCATACAGTTTGAACTTGGCAGAGTGATATTGGTTGCATCTTTCATATGGTGTCTAGCTTGCAGTGCTTCTAATTTGTTGAAATGCCTTCTGCTTAGTTACCACATCATAGGTGTGAATATGTCACACCATCCTGTTTTTCATACATATTCCATCCTCGCATCATGTGTTTGCCTTTCATCCGAGTAGTGTTCGTCAGTATCATGCATGAATGAGTTCTGAAGAGCGAATTTTATTCCTTTTTCTTATCGGTTTGACTTCACAATGCAAAATCATTACAGCTGAAGGAAATTAGTCCGGCAGTGGATGATGGTGGTCCTTCGGAGCAACTCAAACAGGGGGTCTCTACAGATTCTACTCCGCCATCCTCCCAACAAGATTCGCAAGACAACACAAGGCTGGACAGTCAACGTAGCTGTGTAGATGATGAGCACATCTCCCCTACTCCACCATCACAGGTGCTTGCTCTAACTTGACACTATTATATGTGGTTGCATGTTGCGTATGATGTCTAGCTTGTATTGCTTCTAACTTGAATTGCATCTGCTTACTTTACACATAATGCCTGTGAATATGACACGTGTTCCTGTTTCTAGAACATACGTGTACATGATGAGCACATCTCCCCTACTCCACCATCACAGGTGCTTGCTCTTACTTGGAACTGTTATACGTGGTTGCGTTTTCCGTATGATGTCTAGTTTGTATTGCTTCTGATTATGTTGAATTGCATCTGCGTAGCTTACAACTTATACCTGCAACGATCACTTACCCATAAGACACATTTAACTTGGGACTGTGATGTAGGTTGCATCTTGCATTGTCTTCTAGCTTGTACTGCTTCTAATTTCTTGAAATGGCACTTACGACGAGACACTTTTTACCTGATAGAGTGATATTGGTTGCATGTTCATATGGTGCCTAGCTTTCATTTCTTCTAATTTTGTTGAAATGCCTTCCGCTTACTGTTTTTTCATACATATTCCATCCTCCTATCGTACGTGTGAATATGAAACGCTGTCTTTTTTGTATATATTCCATCCTCCTATCCTGCGCTTGCCTTACATCAAAGTAGTGTTCGTCTGTATCATGCATCAACCAGTTATGCAGAGCTAATTTTATTCATCTTCTTGTGGTTTTGACTTCATAAGGCAATATCAGAAAATAGGAAGGAAAAGAGTAAGTTAGGGGATGTTGGTGGTCCTCCGCACCGACGCAAACAGAGACTCTCTAGATTTGCCACTGCTACTGCTAATGAAGTTGAAGTCCCAAGTCTACATGATGAGTTCATCTCCCGTACTCCACCATCGCAGGTGCTTGCTCTAAGTTGACAGTGTGATAATTGGTTTCATGTTGCATATGTTGTCTAGCCTGTATTTCTTCTATTTTGATTAAATTGCACCTGCTGAGTTTATACGTTATACATGTGCATATGACATGGCTTTCTGTGTCTAGAATACACTGCATCTATCTATCATACCATGTTCTTACATCAAAGTACTGCTGTTGTGTATCCCGCATCAGTCACTCATGATTGGACGCTTTTAACATGGCAGTTTGATAGTGGTTGCATCTTGCATTGATTTCTACGTTGTACTGCTTCTAATTTTTCGAATTGCCACTTATGACAAGACACTTTTAACTTGGCAGAGTAATATTGGTTGCATCTTTCATATGGTGTCTAGCTTGCATTACTTCTATTTTCTTGAAAATCCTTCTGCTTAGTTTGCACATCGTAGCTGTGAATATGTCATGCCGTCCTGTTTTTCTTACATATTCCATCCTCATACGGTTGTCTTACATCAAAGTATTGCTTGTCTGTATCATGCATCAATGAGTTCTGAAGAGTGATTTTATTCTTTTGTGTTGTGGGTACAGCTTGACATGGCAAAGTCAAAAAAGAGCAAGGAAAATAATATAGTAGGGAGTGCTGTTACTCGTCGGGTGAAACGGAAAAGGTTCTGCCGTCGAGATTCTGCTGGTACTTATAGTGCAGTAGAAGGTCCAAGTCCACCGGCTAAATCTACAAACACAGTATCACCTGCTCCACCAGCTGCAGCATCCGCTTCAACTGTACCAGCATCTCAACCAGTTACTCGTTCGTTTGCTCCGGAACTGGCCAGTTCCCAAGCTGCCTTCACACCTAACACTACTTCCGAAGCACTGCTGACACAACAGGACTTGGCAAGATCAGATGAACCTCATGAGCATCAACACCAAGACGGTACCTGACCGAGTCAAGTTGCAGTTGCATGCTCCTTTATATGTACTCTCACAGTTTGATGTACACTAACACTTTCCATATTCGTTGTTGAACTAGCACCACGGCGCAAGCGGAAACAGACATCAGGGATAATGCTTGACAGATTAACAAAATCTAAAGGAGGAAGAATGGAGATCCATTTTGAGGCAGGTTTAAAAAGGCCACGTGATGCTACAGAGTCAGCCAAGTTAGTATCAGAGGCAGCCGTTGCCGTTAGGTGTCATGCACGTATCCTCCCAACGTGGATCCAGTACAGGAATGAGAAAGACAATACCCAGTTTAACACCTTCCTTGACCATTTATCCGTAAGTAATGTTATTCATCGCAATTAGTAATATTGTCTTGCTCTGTCCCATACTTTCTAGCTTCCTCCTAATAAGACTCACATTCTTTTTTCAACAGATGAGGTTCAAGTTGGATCCGAAAGATGATGCAACTAAACAAGCATGCACTCATGTTTTTCAGTCTGCTCTGCGACAGTATCGGTACCACCTTAGAAAATCTCACTTTGAAGGCAAGGCTAACAATGAAATCGCCCAAACATCTCCAGTGGAATATATTACAGATGAAGACTGGACAGCCCTCGTTAAACACTGGTCTGATCCAAAGTATCAGGTAGGCTATATGTATTTGATCAGACCACATATTGAACTTGTATTTATGTATGTGCCTTACAAGTGTATCTTCTTCTAGGCTAACTATTTGAAGAACAAAACCAACCGTTCTAAAGTGAAATTCCAACAGACAACAGGATCTGGTAGCTATATTGCACACTGCGAGGCTCTTGTAAATAGCTGCTACTTCCTTCTTTTTTTGTGCCATATTATCGTATCTATATTGACTTGTTCCAAATACAGAGGAAAGCCCGTGCGGACCAAAAAGAACCTGAACCGAATGCAGTGCAAATCTTCAAGGATTGCCACACCAGCAAGATGAAGGGCATGGGCACACCAGTCCAAGCCGCTGTTGTAAGTCCTTACTCCTCCTGCCTTGAACTGATTGGTACTGTGATGTGTTCATTAACTACTTGGTTTGCAGCCAATGTCAGTTACTCTGTTCACTTTTATTCACAGTTGTCTTAACGTATCATTTCACCTTACATGGTTTAAAAGAGATGAAGGATATTCTTTTGGTCTTGATCTGTAATCTAGTTGTTATGTTCACGTGCGCACACAATGATAAAATAGCCTGTTTTTTTTATATCTGTTTTCCCATGATATGAATGATGTCATACTATGTTCATCCTACTTTAAACCATGTCTCTTTATCCTTAGATGTCAACGAATGTGAGGAAATAGACAATACAGTAGGCATGCTACATGGACATATGTTCCGAAAGTGATTTTATTATGTAGTTGGCACTACAATACATGCTAATGTATTACAGTAGTTCACCAAAATAAGTTATGTATAAACGTTTAACCTACTTTGTTTGTTTTTGTCTCATTAGTAACTTATCTGGTACACTAATCTACAAGTTCAAACTTTCAGGAAGCTATGGAACAAATGATTGAACAGCCACAACCACCTGAAGGTGACGAGGCTACTACAGGCACAATGTCACCTCTTGCTGCAGTGCGTCAGTATCTCTCCACTAACAGTGCAAAAAGCACCTTCCTGCGTAATTCTGGGTTGGTTGTCAAGGTAACCTCGTCCAAATCGCCTACTGAACAAAATCTTCCTGCTAGACAGAGTGATATATCTGTGCTCCAGACACAAGTCCAATCCCTAATGGACGTTGTTTCGGAAACAAGAATAGTGGTTGAGAAATGTCGTCAAGATATGAATGGTTTTGAAACCAGACTATCAGACATTCGCTTCGTTGTTCAAGAGCAATGGCGGAAAAAAGGTGGAGATCGTGCTGCTCCATCAGATTCTACAGCCTGAAACATTAGCACTCAGGTCAAATGATCTGTGCTTCTATACATCTGATGGTGCTTTTATCTGGAAGGACTGTAAACTTTATGCCAACAGGCCTTTTGTTGTATGATTGGAATTTATTTTGTTGTGATACAACATTTATGATGCTGCCTCAGGCTGCAGTAATTACGACGCTATTTTTGTATAGTGTAGGTTTATCTTAGTAATGTATTCGGCCGAAAGCTTCGTAGGAGCCCAACATGCCAACATTCGTCGGGCCCATTCCAATTGGGCTAAAAACGATTACGGGCCGAAATTGGCATGTAGCCCACTAAAAATATCTGGGCTTAAATTAGCATAAGCTTTCAAATTTTTCTGGTAGGCCTGTGCCCATAGTGGGCCTTTAACAGGCCTAAACATAATTTGGGCCCTCAGTAAAAATAGGCCGTTTACAAGTGTAAATATCTCAAGCCCATAAAAAACATGGGCCTTTAATAGACCGAAAGTGAGATTGGGCCCTGATTGTGCCAAATAACCCACTGGACTTAGCAGGCCGAAATGGTGGCCCATTTACGATGCGGATCTTTGACAGGCCGAAATTCGGACGGGCCGTAAATGCGCCGACCTAATACACGGGCCTTTAACAGGCCAGAACTTCGGTCGGGCTAGATTATCGTCATTTTTATATGGGCCGTTAATGGGCCCGATATGACGTTGGGCCACATATGGCCCATGGTTTACGTCCGGCGTTAACAGGCCGAAAATGACAACAGGCCGAAAGTGGCCCAAAGCTATAGTGGGCCTCTAACAGGCCGAATGTCAGACATGGCCGAATATGACCCAAATCCTTCACGGTCGTTTATGGGCCGAAAGTTTTGATGGCCTGTAAATGGGCCCAAATGAAGCCGGACCTTTAACAGGCCGGAAATACACCGGGCCGTAATTCGGCCCAATTACTTAGCGGACTGTTAACGGGCCAGAAGTGACCATGGGCCGCGTTGATGACAAGTTTAGGACAGGCCGTTGACGGGCCGATTTGACAGAGAATGTTTGGCCTTTAGCTGGGCCGGCCCATTATGGTCTGCAGAATCTTGTGGGCCTTTAGCTGGGCCGGCCCATTGTGGTCCGCAAAATCTTGTGGGCCTTTAGCTGGGCCGGCCCATTATGGTCTGCAAAATCGTGTGGGCCTTTAGCTGGGCCGGCCCATTATGGTCCGCTAAATTTTGTGGGCCTTTAGCTGGGCCGGCCCATTATGGTCCGCTAAATCTTATGGGCCTTCGGTTGGGCCTGCCCATTTAAACTTCGTGGTCCACTTTTGGGCCGATCCACGTGTCAACATATCATAGGCCCATCTCGACCGTTGGATGAGTGATACCTATGCCAACATGGAGCTGACACGTGGATCCGTCAGCCAATGAGAATTTTACACGTGGAAAATCAGCATTGGTCGTGGTTGTTAACGGGTTATCAGATCCAAAATCCGACCCGATAGCTTAACGGCGTTCCCTTACGGTGGATGCCACGTGTCGGTCACCCTTGACGAAACCACTTCTGTGACGCGTGATTTATCATCATGGAAGTGGACACTTCCGTGATGATAATTTTGGTAATGTCATGGAACACTTCTACGACAGCACAGGTATGACTATCTTGATTCTGTCATAAATTTTTCATGGATGTACATGCATGACAAAAAACGCGACCTACTGTGACAAACACATATCATCACGGAAGTGTATTTTTTTGTAGTGCATATAAATATATTATCTTGGACACGTTTTATAGTTGGGAGCACTCATTAAGTATGACATGCTAAAAGAGTTAACATTGGACAAGGAAGACAACATAATGATTTATATTTTCGCACAGTTAAAGTATATTGTCATTGACCTTCCAAACATGATGAGCTTGCCTTTCCCCCTCATTCTAGCCAAATTCCTTGCACCAAGTAGAGATACTACTTGTGCTTCCAAATATCCTTAAACCCAGTTTTGCCATGAGAGTCCACCATACCTACCTATGGATTGAGTAAGATCCTTCAAGTAAGTTGTCATGTTGCAAGCAATAAAAATTGCTATCTAAATATGTATGACTTATTAGTGCATAGAAAATAAGCTCTGTACGATCTTGTTGTGGAAGTAATAAAAGCGATGGACTGCATAATAAAGGTCCACATACAAGGGGCAATATAAAGTGACGTTCTTTTGCATTAAGATTTTGTGCATCAATCCTAAACGCACATGACAACCTCTGCTTCCCTCTGCGAAGGGCCTATCTTTTACTTTATGTTTTTACTTTATGCTTGAGTCAAGGTGATCCTCACCTTTCCCTTTCTCATTTTATCCTTTGGTAAGCTCCTCGTGTTTGAAAGATCATGATATATATATCCAATTGGATGTAAGTTAGCATGGGCCATTATTGTTGACATCACCTAAAGGTGAATACGTTGGGAGGCAACACAATAAGCCCCTATCTTTCTCAGTGTCCGGCTGAAACTCCATAACCACAAGTATTGCGTGAGTGTTAGCAATTGTAGAAGGCTACAAGATAGTTGAGTATGTGAACTTGCTGAAAAGCTCTATTGTTGACTCTTTCTGATGTTATGATAAATTGCAATTGCTTCAATGACTGAGATTATAGTTTGTTAGTTCCCGATGAAGTTTTTGAACCATACTTGACATTGTGAATTGATTGTTACTTGAGCATAAGTAATCATATGATAAAATCTATATATGTTGCTGTTATAAGAATGATCATGATGCCCTTATGTCCGTATTCTATTTTTATCGACACCTCTATCTCTAAACATGTGGACATATTTTTCGATATCGGCTTCCGCTTGAGGACAAGCGAGGTCTAAGCTTGGGGGAGTTGATACGTCCATTTTGCATCATGCTTTTATATCAATATTTATTGCATTATGGGATGTTATTACACATTATATCTTAATACTTATGGCTATTCTCTCTTAATTTACAAGCTTTACGATGAAGAGGGGGAATGCCGGCAACTGGAATTCGGGCTGGAAAAGGAGCAAACATTGGAAACCTATCCTGCACTGCTCCAAAAATCCTGAAACTCCACAAAACATGTTTTTGGAATAAATAAGAATTATTGAGCGGAAGAAATACACCAGGGGGCCCACACCCTGTCCAGGAGGGTGGGGGCGCGCCCCCCTACTGGGCGCGCCCCCTGTCTCCTGGGCCCCCTTGTGGGCCCCCGATGTCCATCTTCTTCTATATGAGAGCTTTTACCCTGGAAAAAATCGTGGGCAAGCTTACGGGACGAAACTCCGCCGCCACGAGGTGGAACCTTGGCGGAACCAATCTAGGGCTCTCGTAGAGCTGTTCTGCCGGGGACACTTCCCACCGGGAGGGGGAAATCATCACCAACGTGATCACCAACGATCCTCTCATCGGGAGGGGGTCAATCTCCATCAACATCTTCACCAGCACCATCTCCTCTCAAAAACCTAGTTCATCTCTTGTATCCAATCTTGTATCGAAACCACAAATTGGTACCTGTGGGTTGCTAGTAGTGTTGATTACTCCTTGTAGTTGTTGCTAATTGGTTTACTTGGTGGAAGATCATATGTTCAGATCCTTTATGCATATTATTACCCCTCTGATTATGAACATGAATATGCTTTGTGAGTAGTTACGTTTGTTCCTGAGGACATGGGTGAAGTCTTGCTATTAGTAGTCATGTGAATTTGGTATTCGTTCGATATTTTGATGAGATGTATGTTGTCTTTTCCTCTAGTGGTGTTATGTGAACGTCGACTACATGACACTTCACCATTATTTGGGCCTAGAGGAAGGCATAGGGAAGTAATAAGTAGATGATGGGTTGCTAGAGTGACAAAAGCTTAAACCCTAGTTTATGCGTTGCTTCGTTAGGGGCTGATTTGGATCCATATGTTTAATGTTGTGGTTAGGTTTACCTTAATACTTATTTTGTAGTTGCGGATGCTTGCAATAGGGGTTAATCATAAGTGGGATGCTTGTCCAAGTAAGGGAAGTACCCAAGCACCGGTCCACCCACATATCAAATTATCAAAGTACCGAACGCGAATCATATGAACGTGATGAAAACAAGCTTAACGATAATTCCCATGTGTCCTCGAGAGCTCCTTTATAATTATTAGAAATTGTCCAGGCTTATACTTTGCTACATAAAGGATTGGGACACCTTGCTGCACTTTATTTACTTTATTTACTTGTTACTCGTTACTATTTATCTTATCACAAAACTATCTATCACCTTCTATTTCAGTGCTTGCAGAGAAAACCTTACTGAAAACCGCTTATCATTTCCTTCTGCTCCTCGTTGGGTTCAACACTCTTACTTATTGAAAGGACTACGATAGATCCCCTTCACTTGTGGGTCATCATCTATCTTCCATCATAGAAGTTTCCCATCTATCTTATTTTGCAATCTTTACTTTCCAATCTATATCATAAAAATACCAAAAATATTTATCTTATCTTATTATCTCTATCAGATCTCACTTTCGCAAGTGGACGTGAAGGGATTGACAACCCCTTTATCGTGTTGGTTGCGAGGTTCTTATTTGTTTGTGTAGGTACGAGGGACGTGTGTGGAGCCTCCTACTAGATTGATACCTTGGTTCTCATAAACTGAGGGAAATACTTACGCTACTTTGATGCATCACCTTTTCCTCTTCAAGGGAAAACCAACGCAGTGCTCAAGAGGTAGCACTCCTCTTTCAGTAACCCAAGATACAGATTTATATCATTTCCCGGTTGTCTCGGCCCTTGAATAAGCATAGCCATGTGTATGTATTTTTCCTTCGTGCACAACCATGGGGGAGGTTGTACATCCATACAAACACGGGCCATGTGCTATGATTGGTGTTCTAGTTGCCAAACGGATTCATGCGATCACTACTAGCGCCAAGCACGATGTTCCTTGGATCATTTGCGAAAAAAATCAAATTTAGCATTTAATGCTCTCCACTGGCTCGCATATGTGAGGTGTCTCGGCTTCGGATCATCTCCGTCACGTGGCTTCACCCTCTCCGCGTGCCAGCGCATAAGCTTTGCTTCCTTAGGATCAACAAAATACCATTGTAGACGTGGAGTGATCAGAAAGTACCATACAACTTCCTGTGGAGCTTTCTTTCCGGCCTTTTTATATCGTGAAGCATTGCACTTTGGACATATGGTTTTTTCCGCGTGCTCGTTCCGGTATATGATGCAATCATTGATGCATATGTGATATCTAATGTGTGGTAGATCAAGAGGGCACATGGTTTTCTTTGCCTCCTCGACACTAGTAGGACACAGGCTTCCCGCGAGAAGAACCTTCTTTAGATACTTCAGAAGCTTATCCAGGCTTGCATCTGTCCATTTGTTTTTTGCCTTCGTCTTTAGAAGTTCTAGTGTGAAACTCAAGCGGGTCACCTCAAGATTGCAACCATCATACAAAGGAGTCATCGAGTCTACCTCCAATTGCTCCAGTTTAGCCTCCTCTCTAGAAGAAGCTCTATCGGTAGTCGTCTTCTTGCAAAGCAAGTCTCAAACATGCAGGTCCTGCATGGCTGAACTTAGTAGCGACGAAGATGGCGGTATGTCCGCGTCTTCTCTGCCTTGAACTGTCTCTTCGTCATTGACATTTCTGAGGCCGTCTTCCTCTTCGGGCACATAATCGGTCATCTCTTCTTCTGGTGGCCCCATGTCATTATTTCCTGCACCGTCGGTGTCCTCATCATCATAATCATCTTCACTTATCCACCGAGTATGGCCATCCATGAAACCATGCATGAGCAGGTGCGCCTTGAATGTACCACCCTCAAAGGGGTCGAGCCTGACTATTCCTTTCCATTTTTGACACGGACATACAACATCCTTTAGTCTTTTTTCATACATGTCGTCCACAATGGATTGCTAGTATCTTTACACCATCCTTCCATTGACCTTCATGATCACCTATGCGCCAAGCAAATATTATAACCACGTATATATGCATGCATGGATCAAATTCATACTAAAATTTGGCATGACCTTCCCTAAACATAGGACATATTGAGTTTGCCTGAAATTCGCCGAAATGGAATCAAATCGACATTTCGGGAAAACATAGGCAACTCATGTCACCCACATTATTTCATCAAATACACAATGTAGGCAACTCAAATTATGCCACACACAAATCGGTATATTCTCATATTGCCCATATATATAGTTTCGGTCCTATCCACACAAACACTTTTTTTTGCTCACCTATGCATCGAGAGGGATATCGAGCACCTTTCTTCTTAATTACCTAGTAGCTCTATAGATATATAGCTCTAACTAGCTAGCTAGCTAGGTAGAGAGAGCTAGGGAGAGAGTGGGAGGAGAGGGAGAGGAGAAGAGGGAAGGCATTAATGGAAGGGGGTGGTGGAGGGAAAAGAAGAGGGGGAGGGAGGGCATTAATGGAGGGGGTGGTGGTGGAGGGAAAATAAAAGGGGTGTGGTGGAGGGCAAAGAAGAGGGGGAGGGAGGGCTCTAATGGAGGGGTGTCGTCGAGGGGCAAAGAAGAGGGAGTGGTGGAAGGGCAAAAAAGAGGGGAAGGGAGGGCTCTAATGGAAGGGTGGTGGAAGGGGAGCATTGGAACAAGCAAGGTGCAAGGAAAGGGGGACAAAGGAAGGGGGAGAGGAAGAAGAAAGGGGAGGAAGGAGGGGAAAGGTGGTAGGTGGCAGGCGGGAATAAGAGTAGCGCGGGTCACCTATGCGCGCTACTGCTATGGCAGCTTGCAAAATATCTACGGCTAGTGTTGCACTACCTATAGCGCGGGCTAAAAAACACGCTACTGGTAAAATGTTATACATAGAAAAAATAGCAGTAGCGCGTTTATCTCAACAGGCGCTATAGATCCTAAACTAATAGTAGCGTCGGTTGGGCGACCAGCGCTGCTAATATTTATTGATCAGGGGGTGTGGTGTGTTACACTTAGCAGTAGCGTGGGGTTAGATAACAATACCAATAACGCTCTTCTAGCCAATGCTACTAATAACTACTAGTAGCGCGGGGTCATAAACACACGCTACTGGTAAACTTCTATCTATAAGCATTTTCCTAGTAATGTCTTGCGGCCCTCCTCTCTCTCCACTAAGGCCCATGAAGGCCCAATACTTCCCCGGGGGGTTCCAGTAACCCATCGGTACTCAAGTAAAATACCCGAACCACTCGAAACCATTCCGATGTCTGAATACTACATTCCAATATATGAATCATTACCTCTCGACCATTTTGAGACTCCTCGTCATGTCCGTGATCTCATCCGGGACTCCAAACAAACTTTGGTCACCAAAACACATAACTCATAATACAAATCGCCATTGAACGTTAAGCGTGTGGACTGATAACCCACAAGTGTAGGGGATCAATTGTAGCCTCTTTCGATAAGTATGAGTGTCGAACCCACCGAGGAGCTAAAGGTAGAACAAATATTCCCGCAAGTTCTATCGACCGCCGATACAACTCTACGCACGCTTAGCGTTCGCTTTACCTAGAACAAGTATGAAACTAGAAGGAATTTGTAGGTGTTGTTGGATAGGTTTGCAAGGGTATAAAGAGCACGTAAATAAAAGCTAGGGGTTGTTTAGATAAAGAAGCAATAAAGTAAATATAGCAAATGAGGAAAAGTGGTGGTAGGAGTTGTGAAATTGTCCCTAAGAAATTGACTACTTTACTAGACAGATAGCAAGTTTTATGTGGGAGAGGCATAAGCTAACATACTTTATCTTCTTGGATCATATGCACTTATCATTGGAACTCTATCAAGCATCCGCAACTACTAAAGATCATTAAGGTAAAACCCAACCATAGCATTAAAGTATCAAGTCCCCTTTATCCCATACGCCACAACCACCTGACTCGGGTTTATGCTTCTGTCACTCAAGCAACCCACTATAAGCGAATCATGAATGTATTGCAACACCCTACAGTGGGAATCCCTCACGCTTGCGCGACGTGGAGGGCACAATAGGACAGCAACATAACCACAAGCAAATTAAACCAATCATAGCAACTCATCAATCACTGGTAGGACAACGAAAATCTACTCAGACATCATAGGATGGCAACACATCATTGGATAATAATATGAAGCATAAACCACCATGTTCAAGTAGAGGCTACAACGGGTTGCGGGAGAGTGGACCGCTGAATATAGATGGGGGAAGGTGATGGAGATGTTGGTGAATATGATGGAGGTGTTTATGTAGATCGCGGTGATGATGATGGCCCCGATGGTGTTTCGGCGCCACTGGAAGCAAGGGGGAGAGAGCCCCCCTTCTTCTTCTTCTTCCTTGACCTTCTCCCTAGATGGCCGAAGGGTTTCCCCTCTGGTCCATGGTCTCCATGGCGTGGGAGGGGCGAGAGCCCCTCAGAGATTGGACCTGTCTCTCTGTCTCTCTCTGTTTCTGCGTTCTGGATTCTGCCCTTTCACCGTTTCTTTTATATCCGGAGATCTGTAACTCCGATTGGGTTGAAACCTTCACCCAGATTTTTCTCCAAAATTAGCTTTCTTGTGTCAAAAGAAGAGCATGCATGCCCCCCTAGGGTGCGCCCCCTGCCTCGTGGCCCCCTCGGGCACCGTCTCGCATTGATTTTTCCTCCCAAAAATCATAAATATTCCAAAAATATTCTCCGTCCGTTTTTATCCCGTTTGGACTCCGTTTGATACAGGGTTTCTGCGAAACATAAAACATGCAACAAACAGGAACTAACACTGGCCACTGGATCAATATGTTAGTCCCAAAAATAGTATAAAAAGTTGCCAAAAATATATGAAAGTTGAATAATATTGGCATGGAACAATCAAAAATTATAGATACGACGGAGACGTATCACGGACCATACGGGTTCGAGAACTATGTAGACATGACCGAGGCACATGTGTGATCAATAATCAATAGCGGAACCTGGATGCTCATATTGGTTCCTACATATTCTACGAAGAACTTTATCGGTCAAACCGCATAACAACATACATTATTCCCTTTATCATCGGTATGTTACTTGCCCGAGATTCGACCATCGGTATCCTCATACCTAGTTCAATCTCATTACCGGCAAGTCTCTTTACTCGTTCCGTAATGCATCATCTCGTAACTAACTCATTAGTCACATTGCTTGCAAGGCTTATAGTGATGAGCATTACCGAGAGGGCCCAGAGATACCTCTCCGATACACGGAGTGACAAATCCTAATCTCGATCTATGCCAACCCGACAAACACCTTCGGAGACACCTGTAGAGCATCTTTATAATCACCAAGTTATGTTGTGATGTTTGATAGCACACAAGGTGTTCGTCCAGTATCCGGGAGTTGCATAATTTCATAGTCAGAGGAACATATAAAAGTCATGAAGAAAGCAATAGCAATAAAGCTTAACGAGCATTATGATGAGCTAACGGATGGGTCATGTCCATCACATCATTCTCTAATGATGTCATCCCATTCATCAAATGACAACACATGTCTATGGTCAGCAAACATAACCATCTTTGATTAATGAGCTAGTCAAGTAGAGGCATACTAGGGACACTCTCTATGTATTCACACACGTACTAAGTTTCCGATTAATATAATTTTAGCATGAATAATAAAGATTTATCATGATATAAGGAAATATAAATAACAACTTTATTATTGCCTCTAGGGCATATTTCCTTCAAATATTTTTTCCATTCTAGATGTGTTATTCTCAAGATAAGTGTTTATTCACTTGTCTCATCAAGAGAGTACGGTGGTAATAGGGATGCCCACTCCTGAAATGAAAAATAAATTTACTTTATGTTATCAAAAATAAATTCCTTGGAAAGTGTTGGTATGGAAGGTACCTATGAATTCGGCTAGCCATGGATTGTGAAAGTATGCTGGAAAAGGAATAAACTTTATTTTACGTTTGGGAACCGCCTATGATGTATCTAGCATGGAAAGTATTGGGGACTACTCGGTCGTTTTCGTTGACGGGAAAAGCATGCCCCTCAAAAAATTATATCTATCAATTTAAGCTTTGAGCTTTGGCACCTTCATAAATCTTTGCTTCCCTCTGTGAAGGGCCTATCTATTTACTTTTATGCAATTTTTATTTTTATTTTGAGTCTCCATATTCTCTTATAAAGCACCAACTAAGGAGCACTATGATCATACTTGAGCATTGGATGTAGCTAATATTCGAGTGTGTTTCGTGAATGGATCAATGATTGAGCATGATGGGCTAGGGATAACTTTATTTATTGTTGATATTTTGAAAGACATGGTTGCTTGTTGATATGCTTGAGTATTGAAGTCTTCATGTCAAATATAGACTATTGCGATGAACAAAATAAATGTCCAAATGTCCATGCTACAAAACAAAAAGAACATGTGATGAACATGTTAGGCAGCATTCCACATCAAAAATTCTGTTTTATCATTTACCTACTCGAGGACAAGCAGGAATTAAGCTTGGGGATGCTGATATGTCTGCAACATATCTATAATTTTTGATTATTCCATGCTGTTATATTATAATTCTTAGATGCTTTACAATCATTTTATAGCAACTCTATATCATTTTTGGGACTGACCTATTGACATAGTGCCCAGTGTCAGTTGTTGTTTTTGCTTGTTTTTTACTTCGCAGAATATCCCTATCAAACGGAGTCCAAATGCAGTGAATCTTTTTGGAGAATTTTTTTGGCCGAGAAGACAACTTGGAAGCCAAGGAAGCACTTGGGGGGAGGCCCGTGGGGCCCACAAGACACCAGTGCGTGCTAGATGCCCTTGGCGTGCCCTGAAGGCTTGTGGGGCCCACAAGGGTCTCCTCCATCGCCTCTCCGCTCTATAAATACCCAAATATTCTAGAAACCCTAGGAGAGTCGATGAAAAACAATTCCAGCTGCCGCAAGTTCCAGAACCACGAAATCCAATCTAGAGCCCTATTCCGGCACCTTGCCGGAGGGGAACACGGTCATGGAGGGGTTCATCATCCTCATTGGTTCTCCTCCTATGATGCATGAGTAGTTTCACCATATACCTACGGGTCCGTAGGCAGTATCTAGATGGCTTCTTCTCTCTTTTTGATTCTCAATACAATGGTCTCTTGGAGATCTATTTGATGTAATGACTTTTGGCAGTGTGTTCGTTGGGATCCGATGAAGTTCGAGATCGGATTTATATCCATGAATATTATTTGAAACTTCTTTGATCTTTTATATGCATGATTACTTATAGCCTCGTATTTCTCTTCTGAAACTTTGGTTTAATTAGGCCAACTAGATTGATTTTTCTTGCAATGGGAAGAGGTTCTTTGTGATGGGTTTGATCTTGCGGTGTCCTCACCCAGTGATAGAAGGAGTAGCGAGGCACGCATGTAATGTTGCTATTAAGGATAAAATGATGGGGTCTATTCCTACATGAATAGATCTTATCTACATCATGTCATCATTCTTATTGCATTACTCCATTTCTCCATGAACTTAATACACTAGATGCATGTTGATAGTGATCGATGTGTGGAGTAATAGTAGTAGATGGAGGCAGGAGTCGGTCTACTAATCTTGTACATGATGCCTATATCCATGATCATTGCCTTGGATATCATCATAATTACTTGTTCTTCTATAAATTGCCCAACAGTAATGTGTTTACCCATCGTATACTATTTTCTCGAGAGAAGCCACTAGTGAAATCTATGGCCCTGGGGTCCATCTTTTACCATATTGCTTTCTGATCTATCTTTTATGGTATTTGTTTTCATATATATTTATCCAATCTCAACAAATTAATCTATATTTTTACTGAGGAGGGATTGAGAACCCCTCTTACACGTTGCGTTGCAAGTATTTGTTCTTTGTGTGCAGGTACCATTTACATAGTGTTGCTTGGTTCTCCTACTAGATTGATACCTTGGTTACACAACTAAGGGAAATACTTACCGTAGCTGTGTTGCATCATCGCTTCCTCTTTGGGGAAATACTGACGCAGTCTCAAGCCACGTCAATGAACGTCCACACGGCCCCACAAAATGGGGTAGCTTCTCGCCGATAACCTCGGGAGGGAGAGTATTGTATGAAGACAAAATCCACTCTGTGCATGTGGCCCAATTATGTGTATGGAAGTGGTGTGTGTGGTGTTTGAATACCCAGTGCGCAAATTTGATGTGGCACCATGCTTTGGAACTGTAAAATCCCCACACTGAGCGAGGGTTCACGACATGTAGCATGCGCTCAAAATTAATTAGGCATGGAATGATCGACCTACTATATGGTAACACAAACCAAAGAAGAAGAATCCACCCTGGTAACATTTCTTGTCATTGGTCGAAATGATGGATGTCCACGTGGGCCCACGAATATATATAGGCTTGCCGCCGATAACCAAGCGAGTGAGAGTGTCCAAAGACAACCATTGCATGCATGTGTCCCAAACATATTTATGGAGGTGCATGATGCATGCATATAGGTTGAATACCCAATACACAACCTTGATGCGGTGCATGCATTGAGAATCGCACAGGTCCCTGCACAGAGCAACAGGTTCATGACATGTCGTGTGCTCTCCCCCTCCCCTTTCGATCTACTAGGATGGATTCATGTGTACACATGCGTTATTATATATGTAATATCACATCATGACCCAGCTATATCGTGATACAAACAAAAAATTAATCCCCTCCTAAGTCAAATTAGTTAACCTCTCTCACTGTCGGTGAAAGTGATGGACCAAGCGGGCCAACAGATGGAAGCATCGCCAATAATCATGTGAGTGAGTGCCAGAGGACAACCACCATCACTTGCATGTGTGCCAATACATATATATGGAGAGGTGTGTGGTTGTGATGTTTTGAATACCTAATGCACAACTTTGATGTGGCATTTGCCTCAAAAACCACAAAGTCCCCACACAGAGTGAGGTTCATGTGACACCTAGTATATGATGGTCCCATATCCCCTTCGACACGTACTATATACTCTTACGATAACACAGCCCTAAAAGAATTAATCCTCCTTGTTCGTCAAATGTACCTCTCTCTCGTTGGATCAAAGTGATGGACGACGATCTCGTGAGCCCACAGGAACGAAGCATACGTCGCACGCGAGTGAGCATCCTATATAGGACTATGTACCACCGTCTGCATGTGGCCCAAAGAGGTGTTTTTGTGATGTTTGAATACACAGTGCACAACTTTGATGTGGCACCATATATATACCTCAGAAACCGGAAAGTCACCACAGAGAATGAGGTTCATGATGCCTGGTATGTGCTACGCCCCATTCGATGCATGGTATATATATACTTCTACTGTATAACACAGACCAAAAAGAATCATTCCTCGATGGTCAAATTAACCTCTCTCTCTCTCTCGTTGGGTCAAAGTGATTGAGGACAACCTCGCGGACCCACAGATGGAAGCGTCGCACGAAGTTCCTATAGGGCGACCATCGCCTGCATGGTATTGTGTGATGTTTGAATACCAATGCACAACTTTGATGTGGCACCTACCTCGGGAACCGGAAAGTCCCCACATGGAGCGAGGTTATGACATATATATATATATAGTATACATGTTGCCCCCTCTTTGACATGTACTACATACTCCTACCGTGCATATAGGTAACACAAACCAAAAAAGAACCATCCTTGTTGGTCAAATTAACCTCTCTCTCTCGCTGTACGTTCAACTGATCGACGATGACCTTGCGGGCCCACAGAGAGAATCACACGCGAGCGAGTGTCATAGAACAACCACCGCATGCATGTGCCCGTGCATTGTGTGATGTTCGAATACCCAATGCACAACTTTGACATGGCACATGCTTCGCAAACCGGAAATGCACTACATAGAGGTTCACGATGTGTAACCCCCTCACTTCCAGCCGGTGAGAGGGACTAACATGTACGCACCTGCCCCGACTTTTATATGGAATCTCACCATGATCCACACCATAACACACATCCCAAGATGACTCCACCTTTGGTCAAATTCCTCTCGTTATCGGTGGAAACTGAAAACCTTTGCTGGCTAACGCATGGGCACGTTGCTGATAACCGCACGAGGGAGTGTCCGAGAGGACCACTAATGCATGCATGTGGCCCGAACATGTATGTATGAAAGGGTTGTGTAATTCTTGAAATAACCAATTCACGACTTTGATGTGGCATATATGACTCGCAAAATGATCAATAATCCCACATCACGGAGGCTCATGACTTGTAGTGTACTGTTGGACCCCCCCCCCCACCCCACAGACACACACATCCCGCACCACCACCGCCACTCTGAGGCATGTCAAACTTTTTTTTGCAGTGAACATGTGACCAAAGGAGTGTCGTATTAAAATTTGAAGAAAAACCCAAAGATCATTCGACGCTTTTTATACATTGATTGATTTCCTCGGGATTTAATGTGCAAAAATCAAATTTGAGCTACATGTGCACCAAACTGGATTGCAAAATCATATGTGTGTCCCTGGGTGCATGTTTCCCCGTGAAAGAGATTTCAAAACATTGAGAATATTTACTTTTAAAATTTAGTAAATCTAAAACTTAGTTGAAATTCATCTAATTTATCGTGATGTCATATATGGACACCAGTAGACTGTGATATTGTCTTTTTCTTCAAATTTCAAACAAGTTTTGATATAATCTTCTTACAAATGGGAGATTGTTAATAACTGGCAACCAATATCTCATACGGATTATTTATTCGGACCATGTGAGTTAGATCGTCCCATGTTTCAGTTAATCAGTAAAGCAGCAGAATGAATCATCAAAAAACAAAAAAATTAAGTGCCGCCATGCACCCCGTGTGTCATGCGAGCAGGCACGAGTTGATGGGACGCATGCGACAAGTCCGTTGCGCAGGTAGACTGGGAGGCCTGCGTGCAGGTGTGTGAATTGATGGGAGGCATTTTCATTGCATAGTGTCACCAGGAGGCGTTCGAGTAGCTGTGTGAAATGATGGTAGGAATGCCAGAAGTCCGCCGCGCAGGCTCACTGGGAGACGAGACTGCATTTGACCGCCACCCGCCTCGTTCCCATTAGTCCATATTAATGGCACGCCCAAGCCGCTGGCCATAATAGGCGGCCGCACCCCCGGTCCATAGTGCTCATCAACGTCTGGACTCTGCAGTATGAGGATGTCGCCGAAGCGCACCATCGGAGGGAGTGGCGACGCCGGGGCTGGTGAAGCACCCGCGTAACGCGTGAAGCTGGGCACAAAGGTTGCCGTTGCCACCAACGAGGTCTCGCGCGGGTAGAAGCACAACCTTGACTTTGTCGGCACCGTCGTGCCCCCCAGCCAGAGCCGGAGGTCAACAACAACTCCAGCAACGACTGCGACTCCGACGGAAAACCGCTTAGTCATCTGTACCCATTTGTGCAGCAAACATATCATGTGTTTTCTCTGGTTACTCCCCCACCCCCTCTATTTCTTTGGAATATAAATCCTATGGTTATGTTCTCTCAGTCCATGAAATCAGAGTAATTAAGATCCATTAGATGCATGTAGTGTATTGATTGTGCGAATGGTATCCTTATAGGGTTAGTGATTAATTGTTTGTTTTGTACAAATGATTTTTGCTAATAATACGACTAGGGTTAGCGTGCGTGCTAATAATTCATGGCCAGATCTTGAGAATTGATTTTGAATGTCCTGCATGTATGTTTCTGCCATTTTTTCAGATTGGTATGTACATAGATGAGGCTCCAGACAATGGCGCGGCCGGTTGTAGATCTTGGACAAGACAGCGCAGCCAGAAGCGGCCACGGCCCCCTGGATCTGAGGAGCCCGTCCAATCTCCGGCGTACCGCATCAGCGATCTCCCAGACGCCATCCTTGGGGAGATCATCTCCCTTCTCCCCACCAAGGATGGCTGTCGCACACAAGTCCTCGCATCTCGGTGGCACACTCAGTGGTCCGTCGTGCTTCTTAATCTTGACTGTCGTCAGTTATCTATCCATGATGATTCTGAATTCCCTGGAACCATCATCTCCTCCCACCAGGGATCCGTTCAATGCATTCTCATCCCGGCATGCTACCTGCTGGACATACCCCACACGATGGGTGCCTGGCTGACATCCCGTCAATTCAAAAAACTCGAGCAGCTTGAGTTCTACCATGACTATGTATGTAACATACCACAAAGCGATGTATATGTGCCCTCACCACTCATGTCCATCTCGTGGTTTTCCTCCTCTCTCCACTTCCACCTTCGCCCGGTGCCATCTAGAAGATAATCTGGTACAAATGCTTCGACTCCCACTGCTAAAAAAACATGCGCTTGTGGTGGTTGATCTATCGGAGGCTGCACTTCACAGCATCATCCACTCCAGTTGCCCTGCCCTGGAGCACTTGCTCCTTCTTTTTGGAATAGAAATTTGTATCTGTTATCTCAAAATAAATCTCCTCACCTTGTAAGAATGGGAATTTGTTTTTTGGGACATGATCTCATCATCAAAGATGCCCCTTCACTTCAAAGGTTGCTCCTTGATTCTACTATAGTACCTCAAATAATTGTGGTCTCTACGCATAACTGGAGACCTTGGGTGCAATTCATTATCCTTTTAGATGGTTCAAGATGGTGTTTGGATCCACACCTATTGAGGTACTATATATTGTTCATGTACCCTTTTGTAATGTGCATTTTTCATTTGTGTGCATAATTGAAGTATCATCTTGGAGTACACTTTTGGTACTAATATTATGTTCTATGCTCAATGAAGAGCTTGTCCATCCTATCAGTGATAGTGGAATTTGTCAAGACCTTACATATCAGTATGTGGTGTTTTGATCAGAACATGATTATTGGCTTGTTGTAGTGCTTTCCATGTGTGGAGAATTTGTATATAAACGTGATGATTTCACGCACATTGGAAGCACATATATAATGTACTATGATTAATCATTCAGATATCGCTCTTTCAACATAGTCTTTTTTAGACATTAACTGTCTTCAATCTTCATCTCTATTTAGGCACTAACACAAGGAGAAAAGGTATAACCAATCGATGGTTCAAGAAGCACCTGAATTTTCTTAGATCTCATGGCATTCGTTTGACGATAGTAACGCTGGAAGGATATGCATCCAACCCTTCAAACACTAGCTTTGTAACATTCTTCATGTTGAATGTGAGGGCACTATTGTCTGTGATGATTAAGTTTTGTAACAAAAAGTTTCTCATGGATGCAAGTGTTGAGCAACATAAAAAGAAATTTCAAGTGGACAACAGGGCTTCTGAACATGCTCGGCTTCTATGTACAACAACTTGTCCTCATGTACTAATAGAATTTCTGGCCCGGGATCTTGATTTTATGGATCAGACGGATCCATTTGATTGTGGCTGCCCAAAACTTTGGTATAGTTAGATGTTATTGCCCTATTTAATCTGGTTTTGTCTAAACATGATGAACAATTAATCCTTGTGCTTTTGGACCATTTGTAAGCTGGAGTTCAATATTGTTGCTCTTTTCAACTCGTCCTTGACCCATATTTTCTTTCATACTGGGCCAAAGGCTTGTCATTTCTTTAATTAAGACATAAATATTATGAGCAATCACAACATAGGGAAAGAACATCACTCTCGTCGGATCCTTGAGATCATTGTTCGTTACAGAACCTGCAAGTTCTTAGAACCCACAACACCCACAAACTTATTTTTAGCTAGCACACCAAATGGGCTGTAATTCTTAATAAGAAAATTTCATGGTAGTGAAATATTTGGATTCTGACATTTGGGACCCACGAGGAAAAAGCCTATCCAAGGAGGTGTGGACTCGACAATAAACATTGAGAAATCTAGTTTTAAAATTATTGTAAATCCAAAACTCGCCTGAAAATCATGAAACTTAGCATGGTATTGTGACATGGCACCAACATGCTCTGGTAAAAAATTCGTCCAATTTGGGACAAGTTTTGGTATAAACTTCTTATAAACCGGAGCTTCTCTCAAAAAGCCTCATGGTTCCGAGAGGGAACTTGTCACCTATAGGAGCGTCGTCCTAAAAACATGAAATTATTCAGTGCTTGTTTTGCATTTGTATACATTATTTGACTTTTCTAGGCATGTTGGAACATACTTTGGTGTGTGCAAAGCTCATGTGTGTACTAGCCACCTATGTAGTCCTTATAAGTTATAAGTACATATATGTTGTTGATCTGTGTGCAATGACATCGCACATGGACCATACTAGGGAACCTGTCGATGATAATTCCATCAATCACTGACAATTGTATACCAGCAAGCGTTTGCCCGCAACACACACGGCTTATTAGTAGCAATCGTCTGTGTTATTATAGGTCTTCGCAGACATTTATGATTATGGACCTATTTGTCATGTATCCCACACATCTTTTTATGTTGAACCATTTCTGTTCTCTTGGCTGAATGCAAACAGTTCATCGGAAGGAACTGTATGCTCTCCATCGCACACACGTTGATCTACCTGACTATTTCTGTTGTGTTGCATAATCAAAAATAGTTCATCCGAGTGAACTGTATGTCGTATATCACACACCCCTTGATCTGGCTGACCATTTCTGTTGTCTTTGCTCATCAAAAATTGTTCATCGGGGTGAACTGCATGTCGTATATTGCACACACCTTCATCTGGCTGCCTGTTTGTTGTTAAGCTCATCGCAAACAATTCATTTGAGTGAATTGTATGCCACGCATCGCACACGCAACTATAATCTGAAACGTGTTTGTTGGCTAAGCCATTGCAAACATTTTGTATCTTTTTGACGGTTTTATTACATCACCATTTGCGATTAATGCATCACACATAGTTTCGTCGAAGGGTCTCTGATTGTAATGTTGCGTTAGCAGCATCCTGCAGTAGTGAATGATCAAACCATGCTCGATTCTTCTTCAACTGTTTCCTTTATGAAGAAAACTATTGAATTCAGATGGGGATCTTCTGGAAAGAATTAAACGCAACTCTGAAGATTGGGAACCCGACAAAGGTAAAGAGTCTGGTATAATGCTTAAGTTTGATTGCGTTAAATCTTTTATGGATATAGATGCTTTTCGTAAATTTAGCACTAAATATGGACTTGACTATGAGATATTAGCTTTTTGTGAATCATTTGCTACTCATGTTGATCTCCCTAAGGAGAAGTGGTTTAAATATCATCCCCCTATTGAACAAAATATTGAGGAATCCATTATAGTTACAGTGTTGATCCAATTGTGCCTACTTCTTATATTGAGAAACCACCTTTTCCTGTTAGGGTAAAGGAACATGCTAAAGTTTCAAAGATGGTTAACACAATTAATATTAGAGCACCTAGACCCTCTGAACAAGTTAAATTTGAACCTAATGTTTCTATGGTTAAAGACCTCTTGGTCAATCATATTGATGGGCATGTTGTTTATTTATGTGATGAAGCTACTAAAATTGCCAAACCCGAACTAAAGATAAGAATAAGCCTGTTGTTGTCATGCATGTTGTCTCAGTTAAGAGAGGAGATCATTGTTATCATGGCTTATGTGATTTGGGTGCTAGTGTGAGTGATATTTCGTTTGCCTTATATCAACAAATTATGAATGATATTGCACCTGCTAAAATAGAAGATATTGATGTTGCTATTAAGCATGCGAATAGAGATACTATTTCACCACTTGGGATCGTTAGAGATGTTGAAGTCTTGTGTGGAAAAATATAATACTCTACTAATTTCCTAGTTCTTGGTTCTCCACAAGATGATTTTTTTCCATTATATTTGGTACACCTTTCTTGGACACCCTTAATGCTAAGATTGATTGTGCTAAAGAAACTGTCAGTGTTAACTTTGGTGATATATCTCCTGAGTTTAATTTTTCTAAGTTTCCTAGATAACCTCATGATAAAGAATTTCTGAGTAATGATGAAATTATTGGTCTTGCTTCTATTGCCATGCCTCCTACAGATCCAGTAGAATAATATTTGCTAGACCATTAAAATGATATGCATATGAATGAAAGAAATGAAATAGATAAGAAGTTCTTTGGTCAACCACCTATCCTGAAACATAATTTGCATGTTGAAACTCTTGGAGGTCCTCCTCCACCTAAAGGTGATCCTGTGTTTGATTAAAACAATTGCCTATTACATTGAAATATGCTTACCTTGATGAAAAGAAGATATATCATGTTATTATTAGTGCTAACCTGTAAAAGCATGAATAAAAGAGATTATTAAAAACTCTGAGGAAGCACCATGCTACTATTGGATATACTCTTGATGATCTTAATGGCGTTAGTCCCACTCTATGTCAGCACAAGATTAATATGGAGCGTGATGCTAAACGGTTGTTGATCATCAACAACGATTAAATCCTAAGATGAAGGAGGTGGTAAGAACTAAAATATTAAAGCTTCTAGAAGCATGTATAATCTAAACCATAGTTGGTAGTAGATGGGTAAGTCGTGATCATTGTGTCCCTAAGAAAGGAGGCATTACCGTTGTTCCTAATGATAAAAATGAGCTTACTCACAAAGAATTGTAACGGGTTATAGGATGGTAATTGATTTTAGAAAACTAAAGAAAGCTACTAGAAAATATCACTACCCCTTATCTTTTATTGATCAAATTAATGCTAGAAAGATTGTCCAAACATACACACTTGTGCTTTCTTGATCGATATTCTGGTTTCTCTCAAATACATGTATCATAAGTAGATCAAGAGAAAACTACTTTTACTTGTCCTTTTGGAATTTATGCTTATAGATGTATGCCTTTTAGTTTATGTAATGCACCCGCTACTTTTCAAAGATGTATGACTGCTATATTCTCTAATTTCTGTGAAAAGATTGTTGAGGTTTTCATGGATGATTTTTCTGTTTATGAAACTTCTTCGCATGATTGCTTAATCAACCTTTATCGAGTTTTGCAGACATGTGAAAAAACTAATCTTGTCTTGAGTTGGAAGAAGTGACACTTTATGACGAATGAAGGTATTATCTTGGGGCATAAAATTTCTGAACGAGGTATTGAAGTAGATAAAGCTAAAGTTGATGCAATTGAGAAAATGCATGTCCTAAAAACATTAATGGTAGAAGAAGTTTCCCTGGTCATGCTGGTTCATATAGGAGGTTCATTAAAGACTTCTCCAAAATTTCTAGGCCTCTTACCAATCTTTTGCAAAAACATGTTGCATTTGTTTTTGATGATGATTGTGTAGAACCCTTTGAAACACTTAAGAAAGTCTTAACTTATGCACCTATTGTTCAACCACCTCATTGGAACTTACCTTTTGAAATTATGTGTGATTCTAGTTATTAAGTTGTTGGTGTTGTTCTAGGACAAAGAGTTGATAAGAAATTAAATGTTATCCATTATGCTAGTAAAACTCTGGACAGTGCTCAAAGAAATTATGCTATTATTGAGAAAGAATTTTTAGCAGTACTGTTTGCTTGTGATAAATTCGGATCTTGCATTGTTGATTCTAAAGTAATTGTTCACACTGATCATGCAACTATTAAATACATTATGAAAAAAAGATGCTAAACCTAGGTTAATTAGGTGGGTTCTTCTGCTTCAAGAATTTGACTTGCATATTATTGATAGAAAGGGAACCGAGAATCCCGTAGATGAAAACTTGTTTAGGTTGGAAAATGTTCTTGATGACTCACTACCTATTGATGATAGTTTTCCTGATGAGCAACTAGTTGTTATAAATTCTTCTTGTAATACTCCTTGGTATGAAGACTATGCTAATTACATCATTGCTAAACATATACCACCTATTTTTACATACCAACAAAAGCAAACATTCTTATTTGATTTGAGACACTACTTCTGGGATTACCCACACCTTTATAAAGAAGGAGTAGATGGTATTATTAGACATTATGTACCGGGGCATGAACAGGAACAAATCCTACGGAAGTGTCACTCCGAGGCATATGGAGGACACCATCCTGGAGACAGAACTGCGCATAAGGTATTACAATCTGGTTTTTTATTGGCCTACTCTCTTCAAGGATGCACGTAAGTTTGTCTTATCATGTGATGAATGTCAAAGAATTGGTAATATTAGTAGACATCAAGAAATGCCTATGATAGGTATACTCATATTCTAGTTACTTGTGGTCATCAGTGACTATGATACTCTCATGGTCTAAGGAACTAAATCACACGTTCACTACAAGAAATATGTCAACTTGACCTTCTGTCAGCGACCCTGGAAGAATTGGTCGTAAATCTATGACCATTTGAGACCAATTGGTCATAAGCTGTTCGGGGGAGATCCAAACCCTAAACCATAATGACCATTTTGGTCAAAAGGTCATAATTTCCTTACACGAAATGGTTGTAAAGCAAACAACACTGGTCAGCTGCCTTATTTCTACCTGATCACGACCAATATAGATGGTCATAGCCTTGTAAATTGTGGTGCATTGCTATGACTAGGCGCCACCTCATTAGTTTTGCCTATGTTTCATGTGTATGTGTCAATTTTCGCCCTAGGTTGTGAAGCCGCCTATATTTCTGTCATTCCCAAAATTTCCAAAAAATTGGGCATTCTTTACTTCCAAAATAATTGCCTCATGACAAAATTCAGATCCATTTGCCTAGTAAATCTCCTCGGGAAATTTCCAAAGTTTCTGTTCAGTTAGAACCATTGTGAAGGAAGTACTAGCTAGGCGTATCCTAATGAGCTGAATTTTTGCCACCTCTTCTATACTCCCAAATCATAGCTCTCCACAAAATTTGAGCCCCATCTAACAATACATGTGAGCTCACCATACATTCTTTGTTTCTGGTAATATTTTCAGTTTGTGAAGCAACTATATTGTATGTTAATTTATAATTTCTGAAAAATTTACCAGGACATGACACTACTGGAATTAGCTTATTTGTCGTCTGCCAACTCTTTGTCATTTGCTGGATGACAGCAAAGAAGGTCTTTGTCGTCAGCTACACGAAAACGGATGGCAAAGATGTGGCTGATGGCAAACAAGGTCTTTGCCATCAACCAATTCTTTGCCGTCCGCTGGCTGACAGCAAAGAATCTTTGTCGTCCGCTAGCAGATGGCAAAGAGGTCGGTGGGTCCAGTTATTGTTTAACCAACTCAAGCCCATCGGCCCCACCTCTTTGCCGACCGTTGGCGGACGGCAATGAGGCGGGTACGTTAATGGCCGTCCCGCCCCTGTCCTCTGTCTCTTCTCTCCACTCTCTCACTCACTCCCTACCCACACTCACGCTACCGCCGCCGACCCCGTCTGCCATAGCCGGCCGCCCCGGACCACTCCCTTCTGGTACCCCGACATCCACCGCACCCCCGCTGCCCATTCCATGTTGCCCAGCCGCCTCCCCTCTGTCGCCAGCCCCCACCCACACGGGGCCCCGCTGCCGCCGCCGACCCCATCCGGCGTAGCCGGCCGCCCCAACGCCTCGCACCCCTCCCCGACCTCCACCACAGCCTTGCCGCCCCTTCCATGTCGGCCAGCCGCGCCGCGGCCGTCCCCACCCTGTCGTCGTCCCCGCCCCGTCCGGCCTCCCCCTCCACCGGGTCGCCGCCTCCTCCAGCGGCTGCCACGGCCGTCCGGCCTCCCCCTCCATCGGGCCGCCTCCTCCTGCTGCAGGTGAGCTCCTCCCCCTTTTTCGTTTAATTAGTTTCTTTTTTCTTTTAGTTTAGTTTCTATTTTAGTTATAGTTTTAGTTTAGTTTTAGTTTAGTTTATTTTAGATTAGTTTTAGTTTTAGTTTATTTTAGTTTAGTTTATTTTAGTTTAGTTTATTTTAGTTCAGTTTATTTTAGACTAGCTTTAGTTTTAGTTTAGAAGAAGAAGTAGAAGGAGGAACAGGAGGAGGGAGAAGAAGAAAGAAGAAAAGAAGAAGAGGAAGAAGAAGGAGGAGGAGGAGGAGGAGGAGGAGGAGAAGAAGAAGAAGAAGAAGAAGAAGAAGAAGAAGAAGAAGAAGAAGAAGAAGAAGAACTTCTTCGTCTCTTCTTCTTCTTCTTTTCTCCCTATTCCTTCTTTCCTTCCTCTTCGTTGATTTTCTTCATCTTATTATGCCCTCTTCTTATTATGTCATCTTCTTCTTTCCTTCCTCTTCTTCTTCTTCTTCTTCTTCTTCTTCTTCTTCTTCTTCTTCTTCTTCTTCTTCTTCTTCTTCTTCTTCTTTTCCTCCTCTTACTTGTTTTTATTCGTAAATGGCATCATAACTTTGCTAACCTCATAAATGTCATATACTTAGCTTGTTGTCCTCTAAAATGACACAATAAAGTTAGGTCAAAATGGCATAATTAGCTACGTTAGCTCAAAAATGGCATTTTTCTTCTTATTTAGCCTATTTAGTCCATTTATGACAAAATTTAGCCTATTTAGTCCACAAATAACATAATAAGATGAAGAAAATAAAGGAAGAGGAAGAAAAGAACGAATAGGAAGAAAAGAAGAAGAATAAGAAGAAGAATAAGAAGAAGAAGAAGAAGAAGAAGAAGAAGAAGAAGTTCTACTTCTTCTTCTTCTTCTTCTTCTTCTTCTTCTTCTTCTAGTCTTCTTCTCCTTCTTATTCTTCTTCTTCTTCTTCTTCTAGTTTTATTCCTCTTCTTCTTCTAACTTTCTTGTTTCCCATTTTGCAGATTTAATTCACTATATGGAAGCTTGCATGGATGGAGTGCTTGTTTCTCTGTTCTTCTTTTCGTTTGTATCGAAGAATAATGTGGAACTTGTTATATGGATGCATGGAACAATGTGTTGGATGAACATTGTGATATTAGTGTAAGATGTATGGATGAAACTGTGTTTCTTATGTATGTATATATGTTGTCATGGATGGAGCTATGTGTTGGATACATCATATCTCTGTTGTGCGTGTGAAAATAATATATATGTATATATGTGCGTGAATTCCAGTGAAATTAAATGGATATAAATGAAAATAGGGGATATATAGCCTCTTTGCCGTCTGCTAGCGGACGGCAAAGAGCTTTGCCGTCCGCTAGCAGACGGCAAAGAGGACATGTGGCAGCTACTTGTAGAAACCGGGAACACTGGCTGCCTATTTGGACAGTTTGTCGTCCGCTGGCAGACGGCAAAGACCTTTGAATCTTTGTCGTCTGCTGGCAAACGGCATAGCTGGCCATGTGGCAGCTTCCCAGTGATGGCCTAACTGAGCTCTTTGTCGTCCGTAGCGGACGACAAAGAGCTTTGACTCTATGTCGTCCCCTGGCGGATGGCAAAGAGCGCTGTTAACCCCCTAATGGCTCTTACGCCACCCCACTGCCGTCTGTTGTCTTTGTCGTTTGCTGGCCTCAGATGGCGGACGGCACAATCCTTTGTTGTCCGTTTCATGGAAGCGGACGACAAATAAGGCCTTTGCTGGCACCTGTTCAGACGGACAGTTTTCCGTCTGCTAGCGGATGGCAAAGAAGTTTGCCGTCCGGGATCTCCTTTGTCGTCTGCCATGGCGGAGGACAAAGAAGCTGTTTCTAGTAGTGTGACCCTGCCCATAGAACCTCCCTCCACCAAATTTTAGCTCATAATCTAGCTTAATTCCCTAAACATTTTTCCCAATTTTTTGTTCAGTGAAGAGCACTCTGAAGGAAGTACCATTTTTATTTTTTCAAATGGTATGAAATTTCTACAGTGCCTTCATATGCACAAATTATCATCCTCCTCCAAATATCAGATCAATCCATTCATTCATTTGAGTCCAGCTTTAGCATTCATATTTATGTCCACTGTGGTACTTTCCAAAGCTAGTGATACCTAGGCTCCTCCATTTGAGCTACTAATTTTCCAATACAGTGTCCTTAGTAGACGATCATCCTCGGCCAAAACTCAGGCCCATTTGCCATGTGCATTTCCCCACCACTAATCAAACACTTGGCTGCTAATTCATGTTTGAGCTTAGTTCAGTCTCCTCATGAGAGTCTTCTATTGCATTCTTCCTAACACCTACCGGGGGAGTGCCCAACCCACTAGACATGCCTAGGCCGCCCAGAACGTGTGGCAACGCCACGGTCACACGGCGGGCATGCGGGTTTACGCGCTCTAGAGTTGGGGCCCTTGGCCACCGTCCAAACCTCGACGTATTGCCACAAAACCATGTATTTATGATTAAATATATACTTATATACCTAGAAATGATTTTTAGAAAAATAAATAGTAAACTATAAGGCAGCTGCAGTTCAAATTTGACCCGCTTCCTACTGAATCGGCGGAAATTTGTCTTTTTCATGAGAGGTGGATCAAATCTTTTGACACCCAACCATTTTGTCAATGTTGCATTAAATATGTCCTAGTATTTTATATAATTGATTTGGTGCAATTTTTCGACAAATATATGGAAGGTCCTTCACAAAAAACTCATTTTGGGTAGTCAGAAAATGGAAAACGATTTTTTCGTCCAAAGAAAATGAAAACTTCCTTAGGAAACATTGTTTGTCATTCCAAGATGCACCCTTGTGCAAAATATGAGATCATTTGAACAAACTATGCCATGAATGTGGCCATAAGATTGATCATTTGGCTCGAAAGCCATGAATCTTCACACATGATAACTCATTTCTGATAACACGTTTTTTAAATAATTGCCGTATTACAAGTTTATTATTTTTACTCGCAAATTGTTCACATATAATAACACAATGAAAAGGTTGTCCAATTTTTGTAATTTTTGTAATTTTCTATGCCCGTTTCAAAATGCGGTCAAAACGGCGGGTATGACCGTTCGTATCTAGGGGTTGAGTCTTGCTAATCTTTTGTAGTATCTATGAAGAAATAGATACTTTTTTACCTTCAAATGATTTGTGAAAAAAAATAAAGAGCAAACTATGAGGGAGTTGTAGTTCAAATTTGACCCACTTCCAACTGAATCGGCGGAGATTTGTCTTTTTCACGAGAGGTGGATCAAAACTTTTGACACGCAACCATTTGATCAATTGTACATTAAATATGACCTAACATTTTAGGAAATTGATTTGGTCCAACTTTGCAACAAATATTTGGTAGGTCCTTCACAAAAAAACTCATTTTGGGCACTCGGAAAAAGAAAAATGAATTTTCCGTCCAAAGAAAATGAAAACTTCCTTAAGCAACATTGTTTGTATTTCCAAGATGCACCCTTGTGCACAATATGAGATCATTTGAACAAAGTATGCCATGAATGTGGCCATAAGATTGATCGTTAGGTAAATTTGATATATGCCACTACAAAGTTTCTAGTTTTGAAATATGCCATTACTATTCTTTGATTTAGAAACATGCCACTACAAAGTTCACAACCTTTGAAATATGCCACTTCATACCCTTCTGAAGGATTAGACACCCTAACTTTTATGTATACCTCTTCATAATTTGTACATGGACAAAAGTACCCCTTGGTCAAGTTAACGACACCATTGATTCAGATCAAAAAAGAAAGAAAAACCTCGATCGCGTTTTCCTCTTGTCGTTCTCTGTCTCCTCGTCCCTGGTCCCGTCCGTCATGCCTCCGCTCCTAGACGTCGCGCCTCCGCTGCTCCCGGAAGCCGCACCTCGATTCGTCGCACTTGGCTCCTCCTCCTCCTCCAGTTCTGATCCCCGTAGCCGCGCCTAGCTCTCCCACCTAACACTCCTTCTAGTATCCTCTCTGTAAACCTAGACGAGAGACATGGAGGTAACCAATGGTGATGGTGGTGGTGGGAGGAGCGTTTGGTTCCCGCAACTCCACGTGTGGAACATGGACGAATCCAGCCCCATTCTCCCTTCCCTGTGAGTTTACTTAATCCTCTCAAGCAGCAGTTTGTTATTTACTTTAGTTGCAATTTGTGTGTGCAAATTTTTTTGGAATTATGCATTCTTGTTTATAGGTCTGGATAGCCAGATTTGTTTGCACTGGATCTTAAAGTTGAATCGTTTAGCACTAACCATCCGTTGGGCTTGAAATCTTACTTCAAGGGCAGAGTGTTGAAATGGGTTTTCGACAGCAAGTCGTTGACTATGGATGCTATGATGTCCGATTTAGCTGGTGTTCTTAAGTTTGGGTTTAATCAAAGGGCTCATGTTTGGTATTCTGACAGGAGCAAGCACGGATCTGTGTGTCTAAACCATGAGTCCCAACTTCCTGCTATGTTCGACATGCATCTATCAGAGAGGTTCCTAGAGCTTGTTGTGAAAGTTTCTATTATTCTTGATCAAAATGATGAAACAATTCAGAATGAGGCCACTCAAAATGACCCATCTGCAATACCACATGAGGATATTTCTCAAGACAATCTAACTCAGCCAAATTAAGAAACTGAATACACAGACGACATTGATCCATTCGACTTACTAGAGGAGTATGTAGGTGTTGATGATGAGCACATATACTGAAAGTGCAACTAATACCTGGGTGGTTTTGGTAATTCTTAACAACATATAGCTCATTGAACTAATACTGTTTCAAGATGATCATTTCAGAAAGTTCAATGGTTGGCATGGCATGGACTAGAGATGTGGACCCCTCAAAATGCTAAGGACACATATTGGCAAAAGCTCAAGACTCTACATTTTCATTTTAGTGATCCAAGATCACATTGAGTCCATAGGAAAAGCCAATACTGTTAGAAGGGGATGAGGTGTTGCTTAATGGCTTACTTGCTCAAAATGTGTAGTGATATGCTCCAAAAGCCCTCAACCACTTTCTCATTTCCACTTGCTCAAAATGCTTAGTGATATGCTCCAAAAGCCCTCAAACACATTGAGTTCACTCTTGAGTGCACCCTGAGGAACAAGTCAACATAAGTGAGGGCACTAGTCCCTCTGACAGCTATGAGGATGGGAGCAGAAGTACTCCTAACAACTTGCCTAAGGCTGCTACTAGGCAGAGGAGGAAAAGAAACTCAGATTTTGAGGATGAAGACTATGTTGCTGCTGAAGAGGAGGTCAGCTCCAAAAAGGAAGTTGTCAAGAAAGAGTTTGGCACAGCAGCTTCAACCAAGCCTGTTCTGCACAAGAAAGCTCTTCCCAAGAGAGTGCCCATGTACAACGCCAGAGCCTCAACACAGGAAACCATTGAGTTCACTCTAGAACCAAGGGAGGTTGGTGAGGGCAAGAAGAGAAATGAAAGGGTCAAGAAGTCCATAGCCAGAGTAATTGGCAGATCCTCTATGATAAGAGACCCAGCTGAGGATAAAGAAGCTGATGAAGAAGATGTTGCACCAGCACCAAAGACTTAGAAGCTGATGGGGGATGCCATCAAATCTGGGGCTGCTCCATCAAAGCCCTAGCCTGCCCCCAAAGCTACAGCTCAAGCTTCAAAGTCTGCACCAAAGAGAAACACTAGAAACATATCTGCTGCAGAAAAGAACAAGTCCTAGTGCCTGAAATAGAAGAAGAAGAAGAGGAAGCCCAAGTGCTTAGAAATTTAAATCCAAAGATTCCGGATGATGATGATAATCATCCAGTAGCTGAAAACATGAAGGAGAGAAAGGATGCAGGTCTCAGATTGTGGAGATAATTAGACCCTTATATGTTGTGAGGAGAAGAACTGTTGTGGACTACAGATTTCACACTAAGGAACAACAGGACTTCTATGAGACTGTGCTCCTGGATAAGAAGCCCATAGCCAGTGACATGAGATGGGTCGATTGGTCATATATTGATGACAATGAAGATCACTTTCCTGGAGTACATGAGAGCTTCAGACTCAATGGAGTAGACACTTTTGTGGGTGAGAAATCTACCAAGTGGAATGATGAGCTTATCATGCAGTTCTATTCAACAACTCACTTCTACCCAGATGGGAAAATTGTTTGGATGTCTGAAGGTACTAGGTACCAGTCTACTGTTGCTGAGTGGGCCAAGCTTATCAATGCCCCTGAAGAAGCTGAGGATGATATTGATGTCTATGCTGAGCACAAGAAAGATCACAACTCCATGGCCAACATGTATAAGGAGATACCTAACAAGGACTTGGAGACACACAAGCTAGGCTCAGTATACTATATGTTGTTTGGACTGGCCACCATGAACACCATTTTGAGGCATACCTTGTTGCCAAAAGCCGTCAATGGAAATCTCCGCCGCCGTTGTCGCCAAATTAGGGTATGAGTTCGATCCTTTATGCTTTCTCACTCCGATTCTTAGCACAAAGGCAATGCCATGATTCTTGACAAGTTTGAGATTATCCTATCCAGCAAAAACTTCCTTTTAGTGCAGATTTGATTTGAAAATTTAGGGTTAGGTTTCCGCCAAACTCATCTCGGACCGACCGAGTTGTAGAAATTGGTCTCACTGATTTGGCTTAGGCCATTGCACTTGTGATTTTTGGTCTGACCAAAACTTACAAATGGGTGTGACCGACTTCAAAACTTTGTGAAACCCTAGCAATATTAGTGTTGCCGAACTGTGCCTCGGTTTGACCAAGATCACAAGTTTGGACATAGAATGTTGCTTCAGTGTCACCGAGTTTAACAAATCGCAGCTCCGAAATGCTTTCTATAGAAAATTAAAACTAAGTTTTTGACTTAATTGTTTTGCAAAAACTCTGCACTTTGTGATGCTCATCCTCTCTATCTCAGCTATATCTATTCACAGGGTCAGCTTGCAGTGTCAGCTATGTCAGATCAAAGTGCCAGAACAAGTCTGAGGAACAAGTCAACATGAGTGAGGGCACTAGTCCCTCTGACGGCTATGAGGATGGGAGTTGCTGCTGAAGAGGAGGTCAGCTCCTAAAAGAAAATTTTCAAGAAAGAGTTTGGCACAACAGCTTCAACCAAGCCTGGTCTGCACAAGAAAGCTCCTGCCAAGAGAGTGCCCATGTCCAAACCAGAGCCTCAACACAGGAAACCATTGAGTTCACTCTTGGCCACCATGAACACCATTTTGAGGCATACCTTGTTGCCAAAAGCCATCAACGTAAATCTCCGCCGCCTCTAGACATACTTTCAATCAAGTAGTCTAATCAGCCCCCTCTAGACATACTTTCGATCCTACATATACGGTGTCGAGCCTAAGACTGTTAATGTGCCTGTTGTTAACATGTTGGATGACGATGAACCAACTGTTAATGGGGATATTCGGGAGGTGGCTATAGATGATGATGGTGATGATCCTAGTGAGCTGATGATCGCCCATGACCCACAAAGCCCTAGTTATTAAAGAGAATGCTTTATTTCCAGACATGGTCACTTTCAGAAAAGCTATCCAACACTATGCCATTAAAAAGGACTTTGAGTTTGGAAACTTAAGAACAGATAAGACAAGATTAATTGCTAATTGCAGACATGAATCATGCTGGTGGCGCATACACGCTTCTAGGTTAGAAGATGGTTGTACAATAATGATCAAAAAGCTACCTCATGAGCACACGTGTCCTACTACCAAATTGCTAGAGGGAAGGATGGCTTCACAAGGTTGGGTTGCAGATATGTTAGGAGACTGGTTGAAAAAGAACAAGCTCTATGAAGAAATAGATACTTTTGTACCTAGAAATGATCTTTGAAAAAAATAAAGAGCAAACTATGAGGGAGTTGTAGTTAAAATTTGACCCGCTTCTAACTGAATCAGCGGCAATTTGTCTTTTTCACGAGAGGTGGGTCAAAGCTTTTGACACCCAACCATTTGGTCAACTGTATATTAAATATGGACTAGTGTTTTTGAAAATTGATGGAGTCCAATTTTTCAACAAATATTTGGTATGTTCTTCACAAAAAAACCATTTTTGCCACTCGGAAAATGATTAAAAATAGCTAGAAAGATCAAAAATGAATTGACATTGGTGCTCATCCATAAAATGTGATCTAACTCTAGTGAAAGTTTACGTGGTGCTCTTTTCCAAAATATTTTTAATAGCTGCTTCACAAAATCCCTCTACTTTTAGTACTTGGAAACTATTTTAAATCACTGATTTTCCGAACCAATCAGAACTCTTCCCATGGATCACCCACCTATAGCTGATCTAAACCGTCCACATCTAGTGGATCCAACATCTCTCACTCACCTCTCAGGTCTCAGTAGCCTGAACCAAACCCTAGCATCCCTAGGCCGCCTCTCTCCCCCTCTCCCGAAGAACACACCCACCACTGCCTCTCTCTCCCCCTCTCTCAAAGAACACACCCATCAGCGCCTCTCTCTCTCCCCCTCTCCCAGATCCAGATGCACCTCCCTCCTACCTCCCCACCAGCTCCACCGGCGAGCCTGCCTGCCTCCCGCACGCGCACAGCCTCCAGCCCCTGCTGCACTCCCCGCTAGCCCTCATGGCTAGGGTTCGCCGACTCTGGCCGTCTCTCTCTCTCTCTCTCTCTATATATATATATATATATATATATATATATATATGTGTGTGTGTGTGTGTGTGTGTGTGTGTGTGTGTGTGTGTGTATACAGCCGGTCTATTCTGCTAATATTAGCAGAATAGTTATTCTGATAACACTTCCGCACTGCACGCCCAACGCGAGAGCACTGCCCTTTCTATATCAAGAGCACTGTTGTACAGACTAGTGAACCTCGTGTCGGAAAAAACTTCATGCAGTGTTTTTCTGGTATTGTTTTTGCTCTAATTTTTTAACCGTTTATAGAACGAGGCGTGCCGTTGGAAAGCTATGGATTAGGAACAACTTCGCCATGTTGAACACTTTTTGAGATTCCTCGCGGTTTAAGAGCAGTTTCAAAAACGGTGCAGCGGATGACGAGTGGCAGCGAGCGTATTTTCGTGATTTTTTCTAAACCTCTGATCGGAATAAAGCAAATGATGCATCGTTGGAAAGATATCATCGAAGCGCATCTTTTTTATATCTATTATTTTCTCTAATTCGTTATGGTTTAAGAGCAGTTTCAAATTTACTAAATCGCAGAATTATGTTTTTTTGAAATTTTTGTAATTTTTGGTACTAGTTTCGCTCTAGTTTTTGAACCGTTTTTCGAAACAAGGCGTGTAATACGTCGTTCGAAAGCTATGGACAAGGCGCAACTTTCATATGTAGAAATGGTTTTGAGATTCCTTACGGTTTTATGTTAATTTTGAAAATGGTGCGGCGGACGACGAGTGGCAGCGGTCGTTTTTCGTGAATTTTTTACAAACCGCTGGTCAGAATGATTCAAAGTATATGCTGTTGGAAAGATATCAATGAGGCGCAACTTTTTCATGTAGAAAACTCTCTCTACTTCCTTACGGTTTAAGAGTAATTTTGATTTTAACGAAATGCGGACACTCTATTTTTTCGCGACACCAAAATCGTCGTATACTGCATCAGATAGAAGACCGCACTGCTTCAAACTGAAAACGGCACTGCAATAGATAGTCAAGTGAACTTCATGATTTCTTTTTGTTGGACGTAAACTTTCTCACACAAGTTTTTGTTGTCTTTTTTTCAACTTTTTTTTTGAACAAGAGTGGACCGCAACACTCCCCAAAGTGAACCGCAACACTATCAAAAGTGAACCTCATGAGTTTTTGTTGTCTTTTTTTCAACTTTTTTTTGAACAAGAGTGGACCGCAACACTCCCCAAAGTGAACCGCAACACTATCAAAAGTGAACCTCATGAGTTTTTGTTGTCTTTTTTTTGTACTTACTAATTTTCTACGCGCGTTGACCAAGCGAGTGGACCACAAGGACTGAGCGAGTGAACTACATCTAATATAGAAGCGAGCTTCTTTGAGATATTTTTTTCCCAGTTTACAAGTGGGACAAGTGAAACCACATACAAGTTTTATAGCAAACTGCATGAGACAACAAAGTGAGCTTGACAGCCAGATCTATCTTATAAAGACATAGTGAGCTGCATCGTTTCCTTTTTACCATGAAAAAAGTGAACAACACTCAGTTTCTTATTAAATGCATTGAACCATAAGACTCCTCGAAGTGGGCTGCATCCATTTATGTTTCTCTTGAAAAATGACCCATTAATGCTTGTTGAAATGAACTTCTCAACAAATATATTTTTTACACAAAATACATCATACTCCCTCCGTTCCTAAATATTTGTCTTTCTATACATTTCAACAAGTGACTATATACAGAGCAAAATAAGTGAATCTACACTTTAAAACATGTCTACATACATCTGTATGTTATAGTCCATTTGAAATGTCTAGAAAGACAAATATTTAGGAACGGAGGGAGTATATCCCAACCAGATACATTCAATAGACACACAAAAAAACCACAAACATCAAACTAAACTGCGTGGCCGCTTGCTCCGAGCTGCACACCCCACATGAGGGGTCAACTGCACTGCAGTCACGCGGCCGGTGAACCGCATGATGTGTACCGGCGAACTACACGAAGCATCGGGGGAGAGCTCGCCGACACACAGACCCACGAAATATGAAAAACAAACAAAAATAGAACCACAACACATCTCAGTAGCGAACTGATCCCCGTGTAAAAAACAGCAGTAAATTGAGATGCCACGGGAACTTCTCCCGCCACGGCTCTCCTAAAACTTCACTGTAGCGAAGACGAAATGGACTGCAGCTGCACGCAAAAAAAGACAGCAAGTGCACTAGCACCGAACAGAATCATGCTTGCGCCCGAGCTGCACGGGGGTACCGAACTGTAGAAGCCAAAAAATTTGCCGGTGCCCGTGGAGGAGCTGCTCGAGGGCTCGCGATGCACTACTCCAGGGATCCAGATGCACTGCAACGGCACGTCCAGGGACTTCGCAAACGAACCACATGCCTGAGGAATCGTCCACGCTGGGGATGGTGTGGACACGCTGGAGTTGCACGGAACACTCCCTCGCACTGCAACACCCATGCGGTGGCAGCCTCCTTTGGACTGGAGAGGCGACGGCTGGGGGCGCCATGGGGTGTCGTTGCTGGGTGAAGCAAGATGAGCCAGGGAGCTGCACATGCACGGGAAAGTGAGCTGCACGCCATGCGCCATTGTTGTCAGCCCAGTTCGGATGGGGGAGGACACCGCTAGCTGCAGGTTGTGGAGGCGCGTTGTTATCCCGCACACAAGCCAACGAGTGAATCCATCGAGGGTGCTGGTGGAGTAGTTTTTGCTGGCACGGGGTTGGCTCGATCAAGACGCCGGTCGCCGCGGGGGTTGCTCAACCTGGTCACCGGCATTCGTGGGGGAAACGAACCGCATACATGGAACTACTGGCCATGGATCCAATGGCCACGGCCGGCCACTTGATTGGATCCCCCATCCAGCTCCATGGATGTGCTCGTTGGATCCGGCATGGTACCCGTCAGATCTGGAGCCGGAGGCCGGGGTCGTCTTCCTTTGGACCCAGTGTGTGGTGGGGAAGGGCATGGCACATGCAGTTGCCGATGGGGGGAGAGGTGCCCGGTGCACCAGGATCTTGGGCGCGGTGGCGCGGTGAGCCGCCTGCATCCCGACGAGAAACATCCTAGATGCGTGCACCAAAGGAGGAGAGAGGAGGCGGGGTCGGGGTCTGGCCCGGGCGGCCTGGATCTTGTCTCACCGCGACGCGTGGTGGTGGTAGGTGGTTGTGTGTGAGTGGGAGGCGGTTGAAGGCAGGGGAGGACGGCGACGGTCGCTCAGATCCAGGGGCAGCGTGGTGGCGCGCTTCCTGTCCGGCGGCGATGAGGAAGGTGGCCCGAGATGGTGGGGTGGCCGGGGTGGTGGATGCGCAGGTCCACTGTTGGCGCCGGTGCAGATGGAGGTTGGGGGCAGAGTGGGGGAAAGTGAGTGGGTTGGAGAAGTCGGGCGTGGAGTGGGGGGAGGAGGTGGGAACGGGGGGAGAGAGAGAGGAAGGTGGAGGGGTTGGTGTTGCGTGCGGTTTGGTTCGGGGTTTTTTCCGTGCGAAGGTGTTAGCAGAATAAGCTTTTTTGTTAGCAGAATAACGTCTTAAGGGGTGATATTAGAATAGACCCACCCTATATATATATGCATCTCTGACAGGTATATAGATCAACGATGGCGAGGAAGTGGTATGCCGTGTATGTAGGGCATGTTCCGGGTGTGTGCGATGAGTGGCCAGAGTGTCAGGCCCAAGTCTCTGGCTTTTCGGGCGGAAGCCAGAAAGGGTTTGATAGTAGAGCGGAAGCCGAAGCTAGTTACTCGAGATTCATAGCAAAACAGGGATTCAGAACGAGCACCGCAAAAACTACTACATACTACGGCTTTTGATCATCGTGATCGCTCTTATCTTCTATGCGGTCATATCATAGTCCACATAGATGATGAAACATGAGTATGTGACCATGTAGTTGCATGTACTGGGAACTTGTAATGACTTGTAACGCTATTTCGAGATATGTGTTCGACCATGATTGATGATGATGAGATACTTGAGACATGTCGGGACTTCTAATAACTTTCGCTCATCGATGACTCACTTGCATTTCAATGACTATGCATGTTATTGTATAAATGGTGGATCTGTTTAAATGTGTATAGAGCCAAAACGCAAAAAAACTACAAAAGATAGCAGTGGCGTGGGGGTAAATGTTACCAGTAGCACTCAAATAACAGTAGCGCTGGCTAGCTACACGCGCTGCAGATAATTATCAGTAGCGCTGGAGGGAAGAGCGCTACAGCTAGCTTCAGCTACCAGTAGCGAAGGGTCAAACAAGCGCTACTGCTAAAAAATAGCTATAGCCGTAGCAGTAGCGCGTCTGCCCGCGCTACTAATAGAAAAAAAACAGCACTACTGGTAAGGGTTTTCCTAGTAGTGTGAGGTGGCTGCACGCCTCCCCCATGGTAGTCTGAACTGGACTAGGGGAGGGGAGGCGCCCCCCTTTCCCTATCCCTCTCCTTCCTTTTTTCTCCGGTGGAAGAAAGGAAAAGGGGGGGGGCGAATCCTACTAGGAGTGGAGTCCTAGTATGACTCCCCCCATTGTGCGCCCCTCCTGGCCGCCGACCTCCTCCTCCTCCCCTCCTTTATATACGGGGGCGGGGGGCACCACAAAGGCACATCAATTGTTCTCTTAGCCATGTGCGGTGCCCCCCTCCACAGTTTACACCTCCGGTCATAGTGTCGTAGTGCTTAGGCGAAGCCCTACGCGGATCACATCACCATCACCATCATCACGCTGTCATGCTGACGAAACTCTCCCTCGACCCTCTGCTGGATCAAGAGTTCGAGGGATGTCATTGAGCTGAATGTGTGCTGAACTCGGTGGTGTCGTACGTTCGGTACTAGATCGGTTGGATCGTGAAGACGTTCAACTACATCAACGACGTTAACCTAACGCTTCCGCTTTCGGTCTACGAGGGTACGTGGACACACTCTCCCCCTCTCGTTGTTATGCATCTCCTTCATAGATCTTGCGTGATCGTATGATTTTTTTCTGAAATTGCATGCTACGTTCCCCAACAGTGGCCTCCAAGCCAGGTCTATGCCTGGATGATATGCACGAGTAGAACACAAATAGTAGTGGGTGATAATAGTCATATTGCTTACCACCAACGTCTTACTTTGATTCGGTGGTATTCTTGGATGAAGCGGCCCGGACCAACATTTCATGACCGTGTTCATGAGACCGGTTCTACCGACGTGCTTTGCACACAGTTGGCTGGCGGGTGTCTGTTTCTCCAACTTTAGTTGAGTCGAGTATTGACTACGGCCGGTCCTTTTTGAAGGTTAAAATAGCACACTTCACGAAAAATCATTGTGGTTTTGATGCGTAGGTAAGAACGGTTCTTGCTAGAAGCCCATAGCAGCCATGTAAAACTTGCAACAACAAAGTAGAGGACGTCTAACTTGTTTTTGCAGGGCGGTTGTGATGTGATATGGTCAAGACCGGGAGCCAGTGAATCGTGTGGTGGAAGCCGGCGGTGCAGAGGAGGATCTTGGCATCGATTCGCTAGATCCTGTCCTTTCCAGCTCGAGATCTCGGTGGTGAGGAAGAGAGCTAGTTGGAGGATCTCCGGGACACGCTGGTTCTGCAGAACGACGGCGCTCGCCATGCGTAGCGCGAGCGGTGGTGACGAGCTTCTCACGGTGGTTGCGGGAGCTTGGGCTAGAGGAAGGGAACGAACCAGAGAAGGAGAGATCGAGCTACGGGGTAGTGTGGCCCATCAAGCCTGCCCCGATTGCTTCCCTTCCTCCTCGCACGCCGGCCGCCGGCCACGGTGCGGCCCGGCATCTCCCATGTCTCCCTGTCGGGAGGTAGGAGATGAAGAGGAGAGAGATTATTGATTTTGTATTTTTTTTCTGGTAGGTCCTGCATGTAAGGGAGACAGAGCAGTGAGGTCTGTTTTTTTTCTGGCGGGTCCTGCACATAAGTAACACAACCCATCTGGCAGCTACCAAGGGCAAAAATGTCCAAAACGGTGCTGCGTCACGGTCAAACGGCGTTGACTAGACGGAATCGTGACAGAAGGGCATTCTAGCGACTCCTGGGACAAATCTAAGGGCAAAACTGAGAGAGGTTGAAAAGTAAGGTCAAACCCCCTGGGTAGGTTGCAACTAGGGGCAAAGATGCAATTATCCCTATTTATATTGAATGGTGGAGCTGTCAGTTGGTGCAGTTCCAAGCAGAGCGTCGTGGTGGGATCTACGTGTGAAGCGGAGTACATAGCTGCTTTGGAAGCAGCAAATGAAGGAGTTCATATCCGATCTAGGTGTAATACCTAGTGCAACAGGTCCAATGAAAATCTTTTGTGAAAACACTGGAGCAATTGCCTTGGTGAAGGAATCCAGATTTCACAAGAGGACCAAACACATCAAGAGACGCTTCAACTCCATCCGCGGTCAAGTCAAGGAGGGAGACTTAGAGATTTGCAAGATACATACTGATCTGAATGTTGCAGACCCGTTGACTAACCCTCTTCGACGAGCAAAACATGATCAGCACCAAGACTCCATGGGTGTTAGAATCATTACTATGTAATCTAGATTATTGACTCTAGTGCAAGTGGGAGACTGAAGGAAATATGCCCTAGAGGCAATAATGAAGTTGTTATTTATATTTTCTTATATCATAATAAATGTTTGTTATTCATGCTAGTATTGTATTAACCTGAAACTTAGTACATGTGTGAATACATAGACAAAACAGAGTGTCCCTAGTATGCCTCTACTTGACTAGCTCGTTAATCAAAGATGGTTATGTTTCCTGACCATAGACATGTGTTGTCATTTGATGAATGAGATCACATCATTAGAGAATGATGTGATGGACATTACCCATCCGTTAGCTTAGCATAATGATCCTTAAGTTTTATTGCTATTGCTTTCTTCATGACTTACACATGTTCCTCTGACTATGAGATTATGCAACTCCCGAATACCGGAGGAACACCTTGTGTGCTATCAAATGTCACAACTTAACTGGGTGATTATAAAGATGCTCTACGGGTGTCTCTGAAGGTGTTTGTTGGGTTGACATAGATCAAGATTAGGATTTTTCACTCCGTGTATCGGAGAGGTATCTTTGGGCCCTCTTGGTAATGCTCATCACTATAAGCCTTGCAAACAATGTGACTAATGAGTTAGTTGTGGGATGATGCATTATGGAACAAGTAAAGAGACTTTCAGGTAATGAGATTGAACTAGGTGTGAGGATACCGACGATCAAATCTCGGGCAAGTAACATACCGATGACAAAGGGAGTAACGTATGTAGTTATGCTGTTCGACCGATAAAGATCTTCATAGAATATGTACGAACCAATATGAACATCCAGGTTCCGCTATTGGTTATTGACCGAAGATGTGTCTCGATCATGTCTACATAGTTCTCGAACCCGTAGGGTCCGCACGCCTAACGTTCAATGATGATTTGTATTATGAGTTATGTGTTTTGGTGACCGAAGTTTGTTCGGAGTCCCGGATGAGATCACATACATGATGAGGAGTCTCGAAATGGTCGAGAGGTAAAGATTCGTATATTGGAAGGTAGTATTCAGACATCGGAATGGTTTTGAGTGGTTCGGGTATTTTACCGGAGTACCGAGGGGTTACCGGAACCCCCCGGGGAAGTATTGGGCCTACATGGGCCTTAGTGGAGAGAGAGGAGGGCCGCAAGGGGTATCTGTGCGCCCCCCATGGCAGTCCGAATTAGACTAAGGGAGGGGGTGGCACCCCTCTTTCCCTCTCCCTTTCCCTCTCCTTCCTTTCCCGCCAGTGGAAGAAAGGAAAGGGGGGGGGGGAATCCTACTAGGAGTTGAGTCCTAGTAGGACTCCCCCCCTGGCGCACCCCTCTTGGCCGCTGGACTCCTCCTCCCCTCCTTTATATACGGGGGCGGGGGTACCCCAAAGGCACATCAATTGTTCTCTTAGCCGTGTGCGGTGCCCCCCTTCACAGTTTACACCTCCGGTCATAACGTCGTAGTGCTTAGGCGAAGCCCTGCCTGGATCACGGCACCATCACCATCATCACGCTGTCGTGCTGATGAAACTCTCCCTCGACCCTCTGTTGGATCAAGAGTTCGAGGTACATCATCGAGCTGAACATGTGCTAAACTCGGAGGTGTTGTACGCTCGGTACTAGACGGCTGGATCATGAAGACATTCGAGTACATCAACCGTGTTAACCTAACGCTTCCACATTCAGTCTACGAGGGTACATGGACACACTCTCCCCCTCTCGTTGCTATGCATCTCCTAGATAGATCTTGCGTGATCATAGGAAACATTTTCAAATTGCACGCTATGTCCCCCCCCCCCAATATTGGCCACCCCTGCCGCTTCATGAGCGGTATGGGCACACAAAAAGGAAATTCTTTTTGAAAATTAGAGATGGCACATACAAATTTACTTGGAACGACACGAAAATACCACATATAGGTATGTATGGTGGACTCATATGGAAAAATTGGGTTTAAGTATTTTGGATGCACGAGTAGTATTTCTGCTTAGTACAAATGGAGGCTAGCAAATAGATTGAGAAGCAACCAACCAAGAAACAAAAATTCACATAAATGAGCATTAAGCATAACTAACACCGAATAATGCACCACAAGTAGGATGTAATTTCATTGCATAACTATTGACTTTCGTGCTTGCATAGGGAATCACAATCCTTAAAACCAATATTCTTACTAAAGCATAATTACCCACCAACACAACTACTATCTCTTGAGCACTGTGTTGGATTTCCCCGAAGAGGAGAGGATGATGTAGCAAAGTAGCATAAGTATTTCCCTTAGTTTTTGAGAACCAAGGTATCAATCCAGTAGGAGACCACGCATAAGTCCCTCGTACCTACACAAAACGATAGCTACTCGCAACCAACGCGATTAGGGGTTGTCAATCCCTTCACGGTCACTTACGAGGGTGAGATCTAATAGAGATTATAAATAATATTTTTGGTATTTTTGATAGATAGATGCAAAGTGAAAAGTAAAAGGCAAAGTAAAAACAAAGCAAGTAATAAAGCGATAGAGATTGATATGATGAGAATAAATCCGGGGGCCATAGGTTTCACTGGTGGCTTCTCTCAAGAGCATAAGTCTTCTACGGTGGGTGAACAAATTACTGTTGAGCAATTGACAGAATTGAGCATAGTTATGAGCATATCTAGGCAATGATCATGTATATAGGCATCACGTCCAAGACAAGTAGATCGAAACGATTCTGCATCTACTACTATTAATCCATTCATCGACCGCTATCCAGCATGCATCTAGAGTATTAAGTAAAAACAGAGTAATGCCTTAAGCAAGATGACATGATGTAGAGGGATAAATTCATGCAATATGATGAAAACCCCATCTTGTTATCCTCGATGGCAACAATACAATACTTGCCTTGCAACCCTTTCTGTCACTGGGTAAGGACACCACAAGATTGAACCCAAAGCTAAGCACTTCTCCCATTGCAAGAACTACCAATCTAGTTGGCCAAACCAAAAAGGATAATTCAAAGAGACTTGCAAAGATAACTCAATCATACATAAAAGAATTCAGAGAAGAATCAAATATTTTCCATAGATAATACGGGATCATAAACCCACAATTCATCGGTCTCAACAAACACACCGCAAAAATAAGATTACATCGAATAGATCTCCATGAGAGAGGGGGAGAACTTTGTATTGAGATCCAAAAAGAGAGAAGAAGCCATCTAGCTACTAGCTATGGACCCAAAGGTCTGAAGTAAACTACTCGCACTTCATCGAAGGGGCTATGGTGTTGATGTAGAAGCCCTCCGTGGTGGATGCCCCCTATGGCGGAGCTCTGAAACAGGCCCCAAGATGGGATCTCGTGGATACAAAAGGTTGCGACGGTGGAATTAGGTTTTTGCCTCCTCTTCTGATCGTTTGGGGATACGTATGTATATATAGGAGGAAGGAGTACGTCGATGGAGCAACAGAGGGCCCACGAGGTAGGGGGTGCGCCTAGGGGGCGCGCCCTCCACCCTCGTGACCGCCTGTGGCACTTCTTGGAGTAGGGTCCAAGTCTCCTGGATCATGTTCGGTGAGAAAATCACGTTCCCAAAGGTTTCATTCCGTTTGGACTCCGTTTGATATTCTGTTTCTTCAAAATACTGAAATAGACAAAAAAACATCAATTCTGGGCTGGGCCTCCGGTTAATAGGTTAGTCCCAAAAATAATATAAAAGTGGAAAATAAAGCCCAATATAGTCCAAAATAGTAGATAAAGTAGCATGGAGCAATCAAAAATTATAGATACGTTGGAGACGTATCAGGCATCCCCAAGCTTAATTCCTGCTCGTCCTCGAGTAGGTAAATGATAAAAAAGAATTTTTGATGCGGAGTGATACTTTGGCATAATTTCAGTGTAAATCTTCTTAATTGTGATATGAATATTCAGATCCGAAAGATTCAAGACAAAAGTTCATATTGACATAAAAAATAATGATACTTCAAGCATACTAATCAAAGCAATCATGTCTTCTCAAAATAACATGGCCAAAGAAAGTTATCCCTACAAAATCATATAGTCTGGCTATGCTCCATCTTCCCCACATAAAATATCTAAATCATGCACAACCCCGATGACAAGCCAAGCAATTGTTTCATACTTATGACATTCTCAAAACTTTTTCAATCTTCACGCAATACATGAGCATGAGCCATGGATATAGCACTATATGTGGAATAGAAGGGTGGTTGTGGAGAAGACAAAAAGAGGGAAGATAGTCTCACATCAACTAGGCGTATCAACGGGCTATGGAGATTCCCATCAATAGAATCAATGTGAGTGAGTAGGGATTGCCATGCAACGGATGCACTAGAGCTATAAGTATATGAAAGCTCTACAAAGGAAACTAAGTGGGTGTGCATCCAACTTGCTTGCTCACGAAGACCTAGGGCATTTTGAGGAAGCCCATCATTGGAATATACAAGCCAAGTTCTATAATCAAAAATTCCCACTAGTATATGAAAGTGACAAAATGAGAGACTCTCTATCATCAAGATATTGGTGCTACTTTGAAGCACAAGTGTGGTAAAAGGATAGTAGCATTGTCCCTTCTCTCTTTTTCTCTCATTTTTTTTATTTGGGCCTTTCTCTTCTTTTTTTTTGGCCTCTTTTTTTCGTCCGGAGTCTCATCCCGACTTACGGGGGAATCATAGTATCCATCACCCTTTCCTCACTTGGGACAATGCTCTAATAATGATGATCATCACACTTTTATTTTTCTTACAACTCAACAATTGCAACTCGATACTTAGAACAAATTATGACTCTATATGAATGCCTCCGGCAGTGTACCGGGATATGCAATGAATCATGAGTGACATGTATGAAAGAATTATGAACGGTGGCTTTGCCACAAATACGATGTCAACTACATGATCATGCTAGTAATATGACAATGACGGAGCGTGTCATAATAAAGGGAATGGTGAAAAGTTGCATGAAAATATATCTCGGAATGGCTATGGAAATGCCATGATAGGTAGGTATGGTGGCTGTTTTGAGGAAGGTATATGGTGAGTGTATGATACTGGCGAAAAGTGCCCGATATTAGAGAGGCTAGCAATGGTGGAAGGATGGGAAAAAGTGTGTATAATCCATGGACTCAACATTAGTCATAAAGAACTCATATACTTGTTGCAAAAATTTAGAAGTTATCAAAGCAAAGTATTACGCGCATTCTCCTAGGGGGATAGATTGGTAGGAAATGACCATCGCTTGTCCCCGACCGCCACTCATAAGGAAGACAATCAATACATAAATCATGCTCCGAGTTCATTACATAACGGTTCACCATACGTGCATGCTACGGGAATCACAAACTTCAACACAAGTATTCTTTGAATTCACAACTATTTAACTAGCATGACTCTAATATCACCATCTTCATATCTCAAAACAATTATCAAGCATCAAACTTATCTTAGTATTCACGCACTCAAAAGAAAGTTTCACATATCTTGAACACCAAGTTTATTAACATTAAGCGAATTACCATGCTATTAACGACTCTCAAAATAATCTAAGTGAAGCATGAGAGATCAATAGTTTCTTTAAAACAAATCCACCATCGTGCTCTAAAAGATATAAGCAAAGCACTTGAGCAAAAATTATCATGCTCAAAAGATATAAGTGAAGCACTATGAGCAAAACTACCAAGCTCAAAGGATATAAGTGAAGCACGTAGAGTATTCTAACAAATTCCAATTCATGTATGGCTCTCTCAAAAGGTGTGTACAAAAAGGATGATTGTGGTAAACTAACAAGCAAAGACACAAATAATACAAGACGCTCCAAGCAAAACACATACCATGTGGTGAATAAAAATATAGCTCCAAGTAAATTACCGATGGAAGTGGACGAAAGAGGGGATGCCTTCCGGGGCATCCCCAAGCTTTGACTTTTTGGTGTCCTTACATTATCTTGGGGGTTCCATGGGCATACCCAAGCTTAGGCTCTTGCCACTCCTTGTTCCATAATCCATCAAAAGAATTCACCCAAAACTTGAAAACTTCACAACACAAAACTCAACAGAAATCTCGTGAGCTCCGTTAGAGAAAGAAAACAAAGAACTACTTAAGCTACTGTAATGAACTCATTCTTTATTTATATTGGTGTTAAACCTACTGTATTCCAACTTCTCTATGGATTATAAACTATTTTACTAGCCATAGGTTCATTAAAATAAGCAAACAACACACGTAAAACAGAATCTGTCAAAAACAGGACAGTCTGTAGCAATCTGTAACTAACGCAAACTTCTGGAACTCTAAAAATTCTACCAAAATAGGAAGTCCTGGAAAAAAATTATTGATCAGTAGAAAAAATAATCAACGCAAAATCACGTTCCTGTGATTTAACAAAATTATATTCGTGGGCGCAAAGTTTCTGTTTTTCAGCAAAATCAAATCAACTATCATCGTAGGTTATCCTATAGGTTCTCCTTGGCACAAACACTAATTAAAACATAAAACCATATCCAAACAGAAGGTAGATGGATTATTTATTCCTAAGCAGAAGTAAAAACAAAAAACACAAAATAAAATTGGGTTGCCTCCCAACAAGCGCTATCATTTAACGCCCCTAGCTAGGCATAAAAGCAAGGATAGATCTAGGTATTGCCATCTTTGGTAGGCAATTCTTCAATGAGGCATCTACCTACTTTAGAATTTTCTTTCTTCCTAGTAATTGTCAAATTTTTAGGCAAAAGATCAAAAAAATCATCTATAGCAAATGGTTCCTTAATGATGGTAAAAAGATTGGGATGAACACTTATAGATTTAAGATCCGCAGTTTCCTTACTAGATGATTCGCCCTTATTCTTAGGAACATAAATAAGCTTAGTATTTTTAGTAGAAGAACTTGGAGTGTTTTGAACGGAAGAAAAAGCGGTTCCCAAGTTGGTAATGATACCCTCAAGTTTATCGATTCTTGTGGAATCTAGATTTATTTTCTCATTAACTATGGGTTCTTTTTCTTTAATATTTTTCAAAGTCATTCCTACCTTAGATCCATATTGGGTAATTTGATTGTGGATCTTTTTATCAAGATTTTCTATTGATTCAATAGTAGCAACTTTATTTTCGATAGTTTCAAGCCTTTGCATAACATGCTCCAAAGTTAACGTAGTTCCATTAATCAAAAGAGGTGGTGAGCCAAATATATCTATTAAAGCATTATAAGAATCAAAAGTATGGATACCCAAAAAATTCCCTCCGGTAATGGTATCAAGGATATATCTATACCAAGGATTAGAAACTACGTAAAAATTGCGAAGCAGAACTGAAGTAGATTGCTTCCTGGTAGATCTATTTTGAGCATTGCAAATTCTATACCAAGCATCTTTTAGATTTTCTCCCTCCCTTTGCTTAAAATTTAGAACTTCATTCTCGGGAGATAACGGAGAAGATATGAGACTGGTCATGACAACAAGCAAGCAGACTAACACACGAGCAAACAGAAAAGGCAACGATAAAAAGCCAAACGGGAAAGAGAGGAGGATATTGGGAAAGAGAGGGCGAATAAAACGGCAAGGGTGAAGTGGGTGAGAGGAAAATGAGAGGCAAATGGCAAATAATGTAATGCGAGAGATAGGGATTGCGATGGGTACTTGGTTTTGTTGACTTGCTTGCGTGAGCCTCCCCGGCAACGGTGCCAAAAATTCTTCTTGCTACCTCTTGAGCACTGCGTTGGATTTCCCCGAAGAGGAGAGGATGATGCAGCAAAGTAGCATAAGTATTTCCCTCAATTTTTGAGAACCAAGGTATAAATCCAGTAGGAGACCATGCACAAGTCCCTCGTACCTACACAAAACGATAGCTACTCGCAACCAACGCGATTAGGGGTTGTCAATCCCTTCATGGTCACTTACGAGGGTGAGATCTGATAGAGATGATAAATAATATTTTTGGTATTTTTGATAGATAGATGCAAAGTGAAAAGTAAAAGGCAAAGTAAAAACAAAGCAAGTAATAAAGCGATAGAGATTGATATGATGAGGATAGACCCGGGGGCCATAGGTTTCACTAGTGGCTTCTCCCAGGAGCATAAGTATTCTACGGTGGGTGAACAAATTACTGTTGAGCAATTGACAGAACTGAGCATAGTTATGAGCATATCTAGGCAATGATCATATATATAGGCATCACGTCCAAGACAAGTAGATCGAAACGATTCTGCATCTACTACTATTACTCCACTCATCGACCGCTATCCAGCATGCATCTAGAGTATTAAGTAAAAACAGAGTAACGCCTTAAGCAAGATGACATGATGTAGAGGGATAAATTCATGCAATATGATAAAAAACCCATCTTGTTATCCTTGATGGCAACAATACAATACGTGCCTTGCAACCCTTTCTGTCACTGGGTAAGGACACCGCAAGATTGAACCCAAAGCTAAGCACTTCTCCCATTGCAAGAACTACCAATCTAGTTGGCCAAACCAAAAAGGATAATTCGAAGAGACTTGCAAAGATAACTCAATCATACATAAAAGAATTCAGAGAAGAATCAAATATTTTCCATAGATAATACTGGATCATAAACCCACAATTCATCGGTCTCAACAAACACACCGCAAAAAGAAGATTACATCGAATAGATCTCCACGAGAGAGGGGGAGAACTTTGTATTGAGATCCAAAAAGAGAGAAGAATCCATCTAGCTACTAGCTATGGACCCGAAGGTCTGAAGTAAACTACTCACACTTCATCGGAGGGGCTATGGTGTTGATGTAGAAGCCCTCCGTGGTGGATGCCCCCTCCGGCGGAGCTCCGGAACAGGCCCGAAGATGGGATCTCGTGGATACAGAAGGTTGCGACAGTGGAATTTGGTTTTTGGATCCTGTTCTAATCGTTTGGGGATACGTAGGTATACATAGGAGGAAGAAGTACGTCGGTGGAGCAACAGAGGGCCCACGAGGTAGGGGGGCGCACCCAGGGGGGCGTGCTCCACCCTCGTGACCGCCTCTGGCACTTCTTGGAGTAGGGTCCAAGTCTCCTGGATCACATTCGGTGAGAAAATCATGTTCCCGAAGGTTTCATTCCGTTTGGACTCTGTTTGATATTTCGTTTCTTTGAAATACTGAAATAGGCAAAAAAACAGCAATTCTGGGCTGGGCCACCGGTTAATAGGTTAGTCCCAAAAATAATATAAAAGTGGAAAATAAAGCCCAATATAGTCCAAAACAGTAGATAAAGTAGCATGGAGCAATCAAAAATTATAGATACGTTGGAGACGTATCAACAACTCACATATTACTATCATCATATCGCAAAACAATTACAAAGAATCAAGTTTATTTTGTCCAATGATCTTCATGAAATTTCTTATTATATCCCTCTTGAATATCTATCACTTTGGGACTAATTTCATGTGTTGCAATTGCTTTTGAGAATCTCAAACTAATTTAAGTGAAGATGAGGACACATTTTTTCATCTCTCAAAGTAATATAAGTGAAGTATGAGAGAATTTCTTCAAAAAATTTCTAACCCTCAAATAAATCTAAGTGAATCATGAGAGTATTTCTTAGAAAATATTAAATCACACCGTGCTCAAAAATATATAAGTGAAGCACTAGAGCAATTCCATAACTCAAAAAATTTAAGTGAAACACATAGAGCAATTCTATCAACTCATAACATAATTTTGGCTCTCTCATATAGGTGTGTCCAACAAGGATAAATGAGACAAACTAAAATGCAAAATAAGCAAAGAGTCATATAATACTAGACACTCCAAGCAAAACTCATGATATGTGACGAATAAAAATATAGCTCCAAGTAAAATTATCGATGGTCATTAGAAGAAAGAGGGGATGCCTTCCGGGGAATCCCCAAGCTTAGTTGCTTGGTTCTCCTTAAATATTAACTTGGGTGCCATGGGCATCCCCAAGCTTAAGATATTTTCACTCCTTATTCCTTCATCCATCGTGATCTCACCCAAAACTTGAAAACTTCAATCACACAAAACATAACAAAACCTTTTGGAGATCCATTAGTATAATAAAGCAAATCACCACTCTAAGTACTATTGCAAACCCATTCATATTCATTATTGCATTATATCTACTATATTGTAACTTTACCATGGCTTATACCCTTCAATACAATCCATAGAATCATCAAAATAAGCACACAATGCAACGAAAACAGAATTCTGTCAAAAATAGAACAATCTGTAGTAATCTAGACTTCGACCATACTTCTTTAACTCTGAATATTCTGAAACATTAGGACGATGTAGACAATCTGTATATCAATCTTGTGTTAAAATTCAGAAGCTTTTTTCACTTCTGTGATTTCTGAAAATCATTTTACTGGACACAAAAGTTTTTGTTTTCCAACAAAATCAAATCAACTATCACCAAACATAATCCCAAAGGCTTTACTTGGCACAAACTAAACTAAAACATAAAAACACAATCATAATAGTAGCATAATTGTGTGAACACACAAAAACTGATAGAAAAATTGAAAATTAAATTTTATTCATTGGGTTGCCTCCCGACAAGCGCTATCGTTTTATGCCCCTAGCTAGGCATAATGCATAAATTCAAGTATTTTCATCTTTAGTTTTTGGATGATAGGTTTCCCTAATGATAGATTCGTATGGTGGCTTAATTCTTGTTCTAGGGAAGTGTTCCGTACCCTTTATTAGTGGAAACTAAAATTTAATATTCCCTTCTATCATATCAATCACGGCACCTATAGTTCGTAAAATCAATATGAAGAACAATAAAATCTATGGGCACATAATTCCTATTTGGAAAAATAAGAATATCATTAATTCTTCCCAAAGGCTTTTTAATAGTAGAATCCACCATGTGCAAATTAAGAGAACATTCTTCAATATTGGTAAGACCAAGCACATCACATAGAGATTTTGGAATTGTGGAAACACTAGCACCCAAATCACATAAAGCAAAGCACTCATAATTTTTAATCTTGGCTTTAATGGTAGGTTCCCATTCATTATGTAATTTTCTAGGAATTGAATCTCTAATTCCAACTTTTCTTCTAAAGCTTTCATCATGGCACCCACAATCTGTTTAGTAAAAGCTTTATTTTTTCCTAGGCATGGGGTGAATTTATCATCAATTGCAACAAAGAAATACATTCAATCAAAGATAAACTATCATAATTAAAGTCTTTGTAATCCAAAAGAGTGGGACATCACTAGTTAAAGTTTTGACCTCTCCAAACCCACTTTCATTAATTTTTTCAACAAGATTTTCACCGTCCAAACTTTTCTGATGCCTTCTAGCTAAAGTTGACTCTTCTTCAGTCCCTTTATTATCAATTTTATTCTTACTAAACAAGGAATCAATAGAAGAAACACCGTATCTTAAGATCTTCGTCATCTTTATGAAAACAACCGCTAGGAAACGCTCTTTCTAAAAATTCTCTTTTAGCTCTAAGCATAGCGGTTCTATTCTTACTTTCATCCATATAAACATATAAATCTTTAATTTATTCATTTATTATCAACATTGGGTGGAAACATTTTAATCTTGAGATATTCTACATCATGCGAAATTCTACCAATGCTTCTAGACATATCATCAAGTTTACTCATTTTTTTCTTCTATCATAGTATTGAAAACTTTTTGAGCATTGATAAATTCTTTAATATTACTCTCAAGATCAAAAGGGTTCCTATTATCATTGTAAGAAGAATTACCAAGGGAATTACCATAATTATTAGAGGAATTTCCAGGAAAGGGCCTAGGATTAAAATTACCTCTATAAGCATTGTTATTAAAATTGTTGCGAGACAAAATTCACATCTATGGGATTACTATTTTGCTCAATCGAAGTAGACAAAGGCACATCATCAAGATCAACAGGAGCATTTTTACTAACAACCAATTTCATAAGAGCATCAACTTTTGCACTCAAAGTACTAATTCTTCAACCGAATTAACTTTTTACTAGTAGGTGCTCTTTCGGTATGCCATTGTGAATAATTTGCCATAATATTATGAAGCAATTTAGTAGCTTCATCCAAAGTTATCTCCAAAAAAGTACCACCAACGGCGAAATCTAAAATATTTCTTGAAACAAAATTGAATCCCGCATAAAATTTTTGTATGATTATCCAAAGATTTAAACCATGAGTAGGACAATATCTTAGCATCAATTCATTCTTTTCCAAGATTGTGCAACATGTTAATGCTCAAGTTGCTTAAAATTCATGATTTAATTTCTCAGGGAAATAATTTTCACGGGCGGAAAATACTTAGTATTAAAACCATCTTTGCACTTATCCCAAGAATCGATAGTATTGGAGGCAAAGAAGAAAATCAAATTTTTGCATGATCCCTCGAAGAGAAAGGAAATAATTTGAACTTCACAATATGATTGTCTGCATCTTTTCTCTTTTGCATATACACAATTCTACGAATGTGTTTACATGGAACATGACATCCTCATTAAGAGTATAGGGAAATTGATCTTTCATAACAAGATTCAACAAAGCGACATTAATATCACAAGATTCTGCAATAGTGGCGGGAGGGGCAATCGGAGTGCAAATAAAATCATTATTATTGGTATTGGAAAAATCACACAATTTGGTATTTTCTTGGGACATCGTGACTACGCAAACAAGATTGCAAGCAAAAAAATACATCTCGCGAGAAAAAGGCGAAGGAAAAAGAGGGCGAATAAAACAACAAATTTTTGTGAAGTGAGGGTGATGAAAACGAGAGGCAAATGGCAAATGATGTAAATTGCAAGGAGATGAGATTCGTGATTAGGAGCCTGATAGATGTTGATGATGTCTCCCCGACAACAGTGCCAGAAATTCCTTATACGTGGCTTGAGACTGCGTCGGTATTTCCCCAAAGAGGAAGGGAAGATGCAGCACAACTACGTAAGTATTTCCGTCAGTTGTGAAACCAAGGTATGAATCCAATAGGAGAACCAAGCAACACTATGTAAATGGTACCTGCACACAAAGAACAAATACTTGCAACCCGACGCATAAGAGGGGTTGTCAATCCGTCCTCGGTAAAAAGATAGATTAATTTGTATGAGGTTGGATAAATAGATCTGAATGAAACATGAAATAAATAAGTAAAGAAAAAGTGTAGCAAGGTATTTTTGGCTTTTTGGAATAATATATCTGAAAACAAATACAATAAAAGATAGATCAGAAAGCAATATGATAAAAGATATATCGGGGGGTGATAACCCACAAGTATAGGGGATCGCAACCATTTTTGACGGTAGAGTATTCAAACCAAATTTTAGATTCGACACAAGGGAATCCAAATAATATTTGCAAGTATTAGCAGCTGAGTTTTCAATTCAACCAGACCTAGAGACTAATTATCTGCAACAAAGTAATTAATAGCACAATAGTATGATATCTTTTGATAGAAGTGGTAGCAATAACAGTAACGATAACAATGATAGCAGTAATTTTGTAGCAAGTGTAACAGTAATAGCAGCAGTAGTAACTTAGCAAGAACAATATATGGGAAATTTGTAGGCATTGGATTGGTGGATTCGTTGGATGATATTCATCATATAACAGCCATAACCTAGGGCGATACGACACTAGCTCCAGTTCATAAATATAATGTAGGCATGTATTCCGTAAATAGTCATACGTGCTTATGGAAAGAACTCGCATCACATCTTTTGTCAGCGGGGTCCATAAGGAAACAAAGGGATATTAAGGCCTCAGTTAATAGAGAACCGAAACAAAGCATTAACACATAGTGAATACATGAACTCCTCAAACTACGGTCATCACCGGAAAGTATCCCAATTATTGTCACCCCATGGTTTATAGATCATAACATGTAATAGGTGAATATGACTTGCAAGATCAAATCTTGAACATAGATATAATGGTGAAAACATAAAATGTTCAGATCTGAAATCATGGCACCCGGGCCCAAAGTGACAAGCATTAAGCATGGCAAAGTGAGAACAACATCAATCTAAGAACATAGTGGACACTAGGGATCAAGTCCTAACAAAACTATCTCATTACATGATGAATCTCATCCAATTCCTCACCGACCAGCGAGCCTACAAAGGAATTACTCACTCCCGATGGGGAGTATCATGGAATTGGCGGTGAAGGAGGGTTGGTGATGACGAATATGAAGATTCCCCTGTCTGGAGCCCTGAACGTACTCCATATCTAGCCCCCCGATGAAGAACAGGAGGTGGCGGCACCTCTGTCTCGTCAAACACGATAATTCTTCCTCCCTGATTTTTTCTCCGAAAATAGGTATTTAAGGAGTTGGAATTTGGTTCCGTGGGGCCACCAGGTGGGCACAACCCTAGTAGGTTGTGCTCAACTAGGGCCTCTCCTCCAGTGGTTCTTGGCTCCAGTATTTTTCTTTTATTCTGAAATAATTCTCCAAAAAGTTTTGTTCCATTCTGAGAACTTGTATTTCTGCAAAAAAAACACCATGGTAGTTCTTCTAAAAACAGCGTCAGTAAGGGTTAGTTTCATTCAATTCATGCAAATTAGAGTCCAAAACAAGAGCAAATGTGTTAGGCAAAGTAGATACGACGAAGACGTATCAACTCCCCCAAGCTTAAACCCTTGCTTGTCTTGAAGAAATTCAGCTGACAAACTGAAAGTGAAAAAGAATAACTTTTACGAACTCTTTTGTTCTTGTTTACATAAATAAGCTTAAGTAGCACCCATGGTTTCATCAAAAAATATGACTAACCATGTCAACAATAATTTTTAGGAATTATATTAACTAATATCAATGGCATAATCAACTAGCGAGCAATAATAAGATATCTCAAATAACAACACTTTGTCAAAACCACCATGAAGTAATATGACAACAATGGTATCTCGCTAGCCCTCTCTGAGACTGCAAAACATAAATGCAGAGCACCTCCAAAGTTCAAACAACGACTAAACATTGTAATTCATGGTAGAAAAGATCCAGTCATGATGCATCTAACATTAACTATACACAATGCATGAGGATGACAATAGTGCTCTCAGATCTGGCGCTTATTTTAGAAGGTGATGACTCAACATAAAATTAAATAGATAGCCCCTTCACAGAGAGTTGCAGCGGTGCGAGAGATCAAAGTTTGAAAACAGAGGTAAATAAAATTTTGGGTAATGCACCCTTCCTGTTTATGTCACGACCAAGAGTTATCAATATCTTCCATGCTAAACACATTAGTGGCGGTTCCCAAGTGATAAAAGTAAAGGTTTATTCCCCCTCCACCAAGAAACATACTCCACCACTAGCCGAATCCATGGGTACCGTCCATACCAACATCAATCCTACGGGAGTTTTGTTTAATTATTTGCAATTTTTTATTTCGAGACTGGGAATCCCTATTACCGCCCCTCTCGTGCAAGGATGAGTAAATAAACACTCATCATGAGAATAATCCGCTTAGCATGGAAGATACCGACTACCCCATGTCGCTATATGAACAATCCGACACACAAAAACAAATGTTTATTTGAAGTTTTTAGAGGTGGCACATGCAAATTTACTTAGAACGGAAGGGTAATACCGCATATAGGTAGGTATGGTGGACTAATGTGGAATAACTTTGGTTTAAAGATTTTGATGCACAAGCAGTATTCCCACTTAGTACAGGTGAAGGCTAGCAAATAGGTTGGGAAGCGGCCAGCTAGAGAGCAAAAACGAACTACATGCATGAACATGTGCCAAGTCAAGCCACTTGAAACATTCATAGGAGGATACCATATCATCGTGCTACATCACAATCATTTTAACGCAACGTTGACTTCCAAGATAAATCGTTATCTACTCCTAGCTACTTAAGCATGGCATGAGAAACTATAATCTTTAATTTTCAATGCAAACATGTTTGATCATAATATGTTGAATCATGGATACTAGGTTAAACATATTTACAAAAATGGAACAAGTTGAGTTCATACCCGTTTCTCTTTGCCACAGCTAGTTCATCAAATATCGTCATTATTGCCTTTCATTTGCACGACCGAACGATATGAAAATAATAGTGCAAGAGTGTCGTGGACTAAGATGGAATCTGCAAACATTTTATTCAAAATGAAAGGGAAAAGCAATTTGGGCTCTTTGTTAGATCAATAATAATGCATATGAGAGACACTCAACAGTCACTACTGGAATCGGCATCTTTGCCATCTGCCCCCTCTTTGCCGAATGACTTTGCCATCAGCCACCAGAAAGCAGACGACAAAGAGGTAGTGGACGGCAAAGGAATGCTTTGCCATCAGCCAACTTTTTGTTGTCTACTAGCAGACGGCAAAGAGGGGATTTGGCCCACTGGCTGTCAAACCCTAACGGCCCCCCTCTTTGCCGTCTGCTAGCAGACGGCAAAGGCGAGGCGGACGACAAAGCTTCAAAATAACTTAACGGGGTCGTGCCCCGCCGTCTCTCTCTCTCTCTCTCTCTCTCTCTCTCTCTCTCTCTATCCTCTCCTCTTTCATCCCTGCCATCCCGCACCATCGACGATGCACCCTCCCCGCCCCCTCCCCACCCCGTTGTCGCCCCCTCCCTGGCCCATCGTCGCCCCCTCCCTGCCTCCCCACCCCTCCCGAGCGTCCCCGCCGCCATCTCCCAGCCGCAGCCGCGGGTCAACCGCCCCCGAGGAGCACCTCCCATCGCTGCCCCCTTTGCGCCATGTCGCCACCCGCCCCGTCGCCGCCCCTCCCTGACCCATCGCTGCCCCCCACGGTGAGCCCCTGCCACCCCCTCTCCTATTTTTTCGGGTTTTCTTTTTTGTTTAGGTTAGGTTTTTTTAGTTTAGGTTTTTTAGTTTAGTTAGTTTAGTTAGTTTAGTTTTAATTAGTTTAGGATGTAGGGGTTAGTTAATTAATCAAATGCCATGTACATCTAATTAGTTTAGGTTTTTTAGTTTAGTTAGTTTAGGTTTAATTAGTTTAGGTTATTTAGTTTAATCAATAACCTCAGTATACCAATGTGTTGGTAGTGAATACTTCGGTTTCAGAAAACTACAATTTTTCTTAGTTTTAGCAAAACTACGAGGTGTTTGGCAAGTGCAGTTTTTCTTAGGTTTTTTGTTTTGACTACTCGTTGCATGGATAATCCTAGATATGGCTAGTTGAACCAAATTTAGCTACATCAAGGAGTTGTACCACGACATGATCAGCTTGTGCCTACAACCTTGTCATGCATGCGCACATCCTCTAGATTCTAGGATATGTAGTTGCTTTCAATTATCAACCGATTGTGGAGTAGATCAGCTTGTGCTAATGAACACGGTTTCATCTGCTATCTCTGGCCACATGAAACCGACTGGGTAGCTAGCTTAGCTTGTTGTGTATAACTGTGCTCCAAGCATCAGTCGTTGTTGTGGAAGAGATGGAGGAAAGATGGATGTTGAGGACAGGAAGAACATGGGCTCAAGCAAGTGTTTCTCTATTTATAAAAAAAAGAGGTTGGGACCTCTTTTTAGATACAGCAAAAAACCATGGTTTTAGATATATTGCGGTTTGTCAAACTAAAGTATTTGTCAAAGCCAAACACGTCAAAGTATTTAAAACTGAGGTATTCTCCTAAAACTCCCAAAATACTAAGCGCCCAAACACAACCTTAGTTTAGTTTAATTAGTTTAGTTTTTTCCTGTTTTTAAAAATAAACAAGAAAGATGAAAAAAAGAAGTAAAAGAAGAAGAGGAAGAAGAATAAGATGAAAAAATAACAATAAGTAGAAGAAGAAGAAGAAGAAGAAGAAGAAGAAGAAGAAGAAGAAGAAGAAGAAGAAGAAGAAGAAGAAGAAGAAGAAGAAGAAGAAAGAAGAAGATGAAAAAAAAAGTAGAAGATGAAGATGAAAAAAAAGTAGGAAAAGTAGAAAAAAAGGGTCGCCGATGGTCGAGGGTTGCCGAGGGGTCGAGGGTCGCCGAGTGGTTGAGGGAGCGAGGATAAAGGGGAAAAGGAGTTGAAGGTCTAGGGGTCGAGGATCAAGGTGTCGAGGGGTCGAGGGTCGAGGGGAAAGGGGTCGATGGGTCGAGGATTGAGGGCAAAATGAGTCGAGGATCGAGGTGTCGAGGGGTCGAGGATCGAGGGGAAAAGGGGTCGAGGGTCGCCGAGGGAAGGTCGACGGGTCGAGGATTTGCCATCCCGACCACGACACCCCGACCCCCTGACCCTGACACCCAACCCCGACACGACACCTCGATCCCTCGTCGACACCCTGACGCCGCGACCCCGACACAGCACGCCGACCCTGACACGGCACCCGCGACCCCGACACAGCACCCCGACCCGACACCCCAACACCCCAACCCCCGACACGACACCCCGAGACCCCGACACAGCACCCCTAACCCCGACACCCTGACCCCAACATGAAACCCCGACCCCGCCTCGACACCCTAACAGCTCCACCCTGACACAGCACCCCGACCCCGACACGGCACCCTTGACTCCGACATATCACCTCGACATGACACCACCGACACCCCGAGAACCCGACACGGCACCCCCGACCCCGACACGACACCCCCGACACCTCCCCAAAATGGTGCTCTTCGGCCTTCCAGAGGTCGACGGGGTCATATATTTGTGAATTATGAGTTACGTCAGGTATTCAATTATTATTATGTACATATATACATATATATATTATTAATTAGTTCATGTTATCAAGTATTCAATTTTTTATTATGTTCATGATGATGATACACGCTTAATTTTTTTTATGTTTATGTTGTACTAATTTCGTTTACTCTTTGTCATTGCACATGTTGACAGATGGTGGGCCCAGGTCGAGAGTGCTTCGAGCCTCCTTCCTCGGCGCGTGCTGGGAGGGGTGCTATTATTCCACCCCAGCACCTTCGGAGAGTGCTGGTAGATAGCATGCAGACACTGGCGGACGCTTCTTCTTCGGCAAGGAGAGGTCGGGGGAAGACGAAGAGGGATGCAGCTAGAGGTGTACGTGGTGGCTGGAGAGGTAGGAAGGCTGCTGCGCCTTCCTCGCCGCCACCCCCAGCTGATTCTGGACCATCGGAGTGCTCCGTCTTAGGTGGACCCATCTAACTTGGACCCGTCTCAGACATCGGTCCACGAGCCTCGGGCCGACGAGCCTCGGGTCACCGAGCCTTCGTCCAACGAGACTCGGGTCCCAGAGTCTTTATCCCAGGAGACTCGTGTCCTAGAGTCTTCATCCCACGTGACTCCGGAGGCTAGTGGCCATGCTGATGGTGGTGAGGACACCTTTTATGATGATAACTATAGCGAGGGCGAGCTGGTTGAGGGGGGTAACAAGCTCTACCAGCATGGTGGTACAAAGCTCCCGTCCGTGTTGGTGACCCCCGACCAGAGGTGGTTGATTGAGCCTAATGGGGAGAAGTAAGTGTATTTACTCTTTTTAACATTTTTCCTTCATGTTTCTTCAAATGAATATCTAATGTGTTGGCCTTGTCATACTACAGGGATTGGAAACATGCCCCTGGTGTCCGCAGGCCCAACCAGGTCCTTGGTGTGCTTTGCCGGCACCACTTCCCGGGGTGGGTCATGTTGCCCGGTGAGTGTGAGGTTCCATAGCTAGCACTGAGCTGGGAGTTGTACGTGGCTGCGCGGGCCCCGCCAGAGGAGAGGGTCGACGGTGTCTTGTGCGAGATGGTGGCCGACATTGTGATCCGGTGGTTTTGGCTAATTTATCCTTTACAAAATTAAAAATCGACAGTACCTAGTGATTGTACTAATCAGTGTTGTATTGTTTGATTGCAGACCTTCTACAGGTGTCTTGAGGAACATGAGGCTGACGTGGCTATGGTTCTCGAAGCTGAGTGCAATCGTCTACTTCAGAACTTAAGGCACGAGGCTTGGGTGTAGGTTGTTCGAGACTACTACGCCTCGACTAACATTAAGAGGTCCAAGAAGAAGTGTCGCGCCAAGTATCTGAGTAAGGAGAAGTACATGAAGGTAATTACCTATTCTTAAGCGCCTACTTTAGAACTTACTGCACGAGGCTCGGGTGCAGGCTAAAATTTCTCTTTGTCTAACTTAGGTGCCCCCGAGATGGTGCGCGGATAGGATGGACTGTTGGGTGGCGTTGGTGGATGAGTGGTGCTCTCCCTAATGGCTAGCCGTCCATAACAAGGCCAGGGATAAGCATGCCCAAATGCAAGGTGTGCCACAACATCAAGGGAGCTCCAACCTGTTTGAGTACGGGGATCACTGGGTATGTTGTTTGAGCCCTTAACTATTCATGCAATTTCATTCTTCATGCTAGCTTGAGCCCCTAACAAATATTTTGTTACTCTCTTTTAGGCACGACACCACAAGAAGGATGTGCCATAACTGTACGACCTCTATGCCATGGCCCAGAGTGCCCCATACAAGAAGGCCAAGGCATTCTCTGAGGATGACCTTGATCATCCAAAGAGCTTCACCAACATCTCCCCCATAACAAGCTCGTGAGGTACAGAGACTTTGGGAAGGCGATGAAAGGGGAGGACTTCAACCCGAGCCAGAGTCCTTTTGATCCAGAGCTCGTGATGCTATCTGGTGATGGTAGGAAACATGGCTCGGTAGCCATTGGAGATGAACTGATACATTGTCCTAGAAGTCTACCGGAGATCAAGAGGCGCCTGAGGAGGTCTCTTCCTGATATGAGGCCTCGTCCACGGCCAATGGAGCACGCCATCGAGGCTCGGGCCCAGGAGCTTATGGCGGAGGCAAACAGGCAGGCGGTGCAGAGGGAGAGGGAGTTGGAGGAGAGGATGGCTAGTCTGTTGGAGGCGGAGAGGAATTGGAACGACGTGTCTCACCAGGCCCTATACGAGCTCCTCGTGGTAAGTTTATCCTGCATATTAGCCAAATCATGCACGTAATGTTCATTTCATTACTAACTAATATGACTGACTCGTGAAAACAAAATGTGCAGTCTGTGTGTGAGAAAAATGGCCAGACACCTCCGCCGATGCCCCAGGTTGGTATAGCGGACATGGTGAGTTTCATTTGAATGGTCATTAGTTACTACTATTCACATTTTAGTTCCATCATGCTAATGAGACATTGCAAATGATCTTTGGTGCAGCATGCCTCCCAACAAGCATCAACTGATCCTTCTCTGTCTCGCACTAGCGCAACCCCGACCGGTCCTTCTCCATCTGGCACTGGCGCAAACCCGACCGGTCCTTCACCTCAGTGATGATGGTAAATTTCCCAAGTGTTTTGCTTAACAAATGCATACTTAGCTTAAGAAATGACCTGCTTAGCTCCAAAAATGACCTATACTTGGCTTATTTTCCTCGGAAATGACATAATAACCTTACTTAGCTCCAAAATGACATATTTTACCTAGGATAGCTATAAAATGACCTATACTTAGCATTTTTCCTCCAAAATGACTTGATATGCTTAATTAGCTAGAAAATGGCATAACTACCTAGGATAGTCAATAATGATCTATACTTAGCTTAGCTAATTCATTTATGACATAATTAGCGCACATGATAAAAAATGGCATAATAACCTAGGTATAACTCTAAAATGACCTATACTTAGCTTATTTTCCTCGAAAATGACAAAATAACCTTACTTAGCTCCACACTGACATACTTTACCTAGGATTAGCTATAAAATGACCTATACTTAGCATTTTTTCCTCCAAAATGACAAAATATGCTTAGTTAGCTCAAAAATGGCATAAGTACCTAGGTTAGCTCAAAAATGACCTATACTTAGCTTCTTTAGTTCATTTATGACATACTTAGCATACTTAGGTAAAAAATGGCATGATAACCTTGGTTTAGCTTCAAAATGACATAGACTTAGCTTATTTTCCTCCAAATTGACAAAATAACCTTACTAAGCTCCAAAATGACCTATTTACCTAGCTTAGCTCTAAAATGACCTACACTTGCATTTTTACCTAGCTTAGCTAAATATGGCATTTTTACCTACCTTAGTTAGAAGAATAAGAAGATAAAGAAGAGGAGAGGAGAAAAATAAAGAGAAGAAAAATTCCTCTTCTTCTTCTTCTTTTTCTTCTTCTTCTTCTTCTTCTTCTTCTTCTTCTTCTTCTTCTAGCTAGTCTTCTTCTTCTAACTTTCTTCTTTCCCAATTTACAGATTTGCTTTAGATGTGGAGCTTGCGTTCATGGAGTCTACTCTTCTCCTTGTGCTTCATTTTGTTTAAATTTTGTACGATGAACTTTGTTGGAGGAAACATGTTGTTGGATATGTGTTGCAAACTTGTTGTTGTATATGTTGTTGGATATGTGTTGTTGCAAACTTGTTGTTGGATATGTGTTGGTATGCTTGTGCATATATATATATATATATATGTATATATCTTCAAATGTGTATTTATATATATCTGTGAAATTCTATGAAATTGAATGAATTTAAGAAAAAACAGGGGCTATACAGGCTCTTTGCCGTCTGCTCGCAGACGGCAAAGAGCTTTGCCATCAGCCAGCAGATGGCAAAGCTGCCACGTGGCAGCTACCTGTGTAACCTGGGGGCACTGGCTGGCCTATTTGGTTACTTTGCCGTCTGCTGGCAGACAACAAAGACCATTGCACCTTTGCCGTCTGCCAGCAGACGACATAGCATGCCACGTGGCAGCACCTGGGGGCTGGCATATTTGGTTACTTTGGTGTCTGCTGGCAGACGGCAAAGATGCAAAGGTCTTTGTCAGCGGACGACAAAGCATGCCGTTAACCCCTTAACGGACCTAAGCTGCCACGTGTGCCGTCTAGGCCATTTGCCGTCTGCTGGCGGACGACAAAGATCCAAAGGTCCTTGTTGTCCGCTAGCAGACGGCAAAGAGCCCTTTGCCATAGTCTGTTCAGCCGGATGTGTTGTCGTCTACTGGCTGATGGAAAAGGCCTTTGCCATCCGCCAGGTTTTCTTTTAATACTACAATTAGTTAAACTAGAAAGAAAAACCCGAAAAGAAGCAAGAAATATGTTTGGATTTTGTCAAAGTTTTTCAAACACACAAGAAGAAAGCAAGCAAATAAGTCTAGCATGGATATTACATAAAAAGTGTGAACACTGACAACTGGAATGAAGCGTGTGAATATGAATGTAATGTCAGTGGAAATACGTACATTGAAGCAAGCAAATTCTACTTTGAAGCTTAGGCTTTTGGCCTAGCTTCGTAATCACCATCTGTAGTAGCCATCCGATCCTATCTCGAAGTGCTGCGGCAGTGGCAACTGAGTGTCCCACTCTTGAGGCTCCTCCTCTGCCTCTACCTGGGCATTCCAGTAGGCAATGATGTCATTTGGCATGATCCTGTAGCCGCCCCAAGTAGCAATCCCACAAAATATTTTTGAAACAGAGCTTCGAGCAAAGAGATCAAAATCCGCGGGTTTGAGAGCAAGAACACGAGAGAGAGAGAGCAATGGTGATTTTTTTGAAGGTAGCAGATGACATGGGATAAATAGATAAGTGAGGGGGCCCACGCGGGGACCACAACCCACCAGGGTGCACTTGGGGCTGCTAGCGTGCCCAGGTGGGTTTTTCCCACCTGAAGCACCCCCCTCTGATGTTATTTGTACCAAAAATTTAGAAATACTCAGAAAAATCATATTAAATTTTTAGTGCATTCTGAGCACTTGTATTTTTGGGTCTTTTTTTATTGCACGGGAAATGCAAAAAATAGGATAAACATGACATTTTATTTTATTTAACTAAGAAAACAGAGAACAAAAGATAAGAACAAAAGGTAGTGCTTACTAAATTCATCAACTTCATACCTCTAAAAAATGATCCATTAATAAGGTTGATCAAGTCTTATTAACAACCACCTTCGATTAGCATGAAACCGAAGAACTTTCGTAAAACACTAAGTTACCTCAACGGGAATATGCGTATCCCCAATAATAAGTATATCATATTTCTTTTTGGCAGTAGGTAGAGGTAGTTGAAAACTTCCAATAGTGAGTGTTAGAGATTTTTCAATAAGATTAATACCATTCACTTAGAATTGTTTCTTCGGGAAGTGCACTGTATGCTCATTACCGTTGATATGAAAAGTGATCTTGCTTTTAATACAATCAATAACAGCCCCTACAGTATTCAAAAAGGGTCTACGAAGGATAATCGGCATATTGTCGTCCTCGGGCATCTCAAGTATAAAAAAGTCAGTTAAGATAGTAACATTTGCAACAACAACGGGCACATCCTCACAAATACTGATAGGTATGACAGTTGATTTGTCAACCATTTGCAAAGATATTTCAATAGGTGTGAGTTTATTCAAATAAAGTCTTTTATATAAGGAGAAAGGCATAACACTAACACCAGCTCCTAAATCACATAAAGCAGTTTAACATAACTAGCAAAGTGGCCCGCACATACGTGCAGGCTAGTATGTAACAAAATTTGCTTAAAAGAGGTCAATATTAAGATCTTGTGTTGGTTGATCATGAAGTGGTGTTTTCCGGCATTATAGGAATTCTACTTCCATGTTTCAAAAAATATCAAAAGGTTTTGTTTGTGTTGAATTATTTGGGAGCGACGTGTGCTCGGGCAATGATGTTTTTAGTGTGGATATGGCTCATCCTGAAATATCAGTTTATTTAGACCAACATACACATGATCGTAATAACTTCGTTCATGTTGAATATATGTATGGAGGGTTCCATATGCGTAAATTTGGCTCATCATGAAATGTTAGCTTATTTGGACCAATGGACACATAAGACCGTAATAACCTCGTTCGTTCTGAATATATGTACAGAAAGTTTCATATGCTTAAATTTGAGTCTAAATATGAATCATTGGTATGTGTGATGGAATTTTTAGTCATATTAAAATGCAGTGAATGTTTGTACGGAAAATTATGCAGTGTAGTTTTTTTGGGGGGTATGTAATTTAGGTTAAACACACGTATATGCACTATATGCTAAAGTTGATTTTTTTTGTGCTGGTACGATATGATTACTTGATCTTCAGCCCAACACACTTAAGAAGATGCACACCAGTGCTCACACATCTTCTCTCTGATTGTACGCTTAAAATAGAATCTTTCTCTCACTCACATGTTTCTCTTGGCCGATGCCCCGATTCCCTTTTTTCTTTCATTCTTCCATCTGCTCACTCCAAAATTGCTGCCACCGGATTAGCCGTCCCAATAGTTTGCCCTCTTGATTTGTTGCCTTGAGGCTACTCCTCCTCAGCTGTAGGCATCTCCGCAGCTCAACTCGTTGTTGCGGCTACAGGGTGACTGTCTACGATGGCTTGTCTCCTGGGCCGGTAAATAGCGACGGATGTGTAGCAGGGTCAGAGGAGCATTACGCAAGGGAGGAGGTGAGATCGTCGATCTGCATCATGTTGTTGTCCTCGGCGTCTATGCAGGTGATGTGGGTGTGGATCTCGCCTCCTGCAGTCAGCATGCATATCCAGCTTGAGTATGGAGGATGCTCGCGATGTTGTCTTCTTCCCCAAGCGCGCGAGGCAGCCGCATCATCATTGTTCCCACTCGAGGAAGCCCAACAGATCATCACCATCCTCCACATCGGCAGTATTGTTCGACCTACAGGTCTCTCTTTTTTTTCCTGCCTCTTATCATATTTTTCCGCTTAATCTTTCCTCAGTGTGTATGATTGTATACCAATATAACGTAATTTAGGTACAGTCTATTAGTGAATAATACTTATTTATTTTCTGATGTCCCCTCCACATTTTCCTGGACTTTGCGACTGGCATAGGTAGTCTTAGGCTGCCCTACGCCCATTCATATTCAACAAAGTTAAGTAGTAATCAATGTATTTGTGAGTTGGTATAGTTTAGTACTCCCTCTGTGACTTAATGTAAAACGTTTTTTGACACTATGACAGTTGAATAGGTTTGAGTAGTCAAATCATATTGTACATATACAAAATATAATGATAGATGAATGCCCTGACTATTGGGATGTACTATATTAAGCCAAAAATATCAGAATATAGAATGTCGATGCTTGGTATTTATTAACTATTTTCATCATATGGAACTTGATGCACATTTCGAGTACTTCTGCGGAGTAGTAGGACATATCCGTCCTGCCATATCATGTTTACATCTCTGATTGTGTCAGTCCTCCCAAATCTTCACTTGGGTCTTTTTACTTGTCTTGTGTCTCTCCCCTTCCTACTCAATATCATAAATTAAACTATTATTTATGAATTTTGTATCTTCAAATGTAACAGTGATCCATAATATTGAAAATCATTGAATAATGTAGATTACAGTATTTTAATGTTCACTAAAATTTGCAAGCACATAACATACTTGCACAAGTATGCTAGCTTTGCTAGTAAATTAATCGGCTTAAGAGGGGCGCAAAAACTTGCAAGCAAAGAACATACATGCACACGTATGCTACATTTTCTAGTAAATTAATTGGTTTGACAAGTGCATCTGAGACATAGTATTAGTAGACTGCCAGTGCATCCCCAATCGATAAAGAATACAAAGTCGGTTCTTAAATGATAATACCTCACCATTAGTATCTTCGATGGTTGACTCTTGAGTCATCATTTGAATCAGTGATACATCATTTTCTTCCTCTTCAAACTGTGAGATACAATACAATAATTTAGAACATCACATAGAACACTTGGGCCTATCTTGAAAAAACAATATATTATGTTGAAAGTATAAACTTTTCACCTCACTGTTGAATTTCTTTTATTTGATAACTCTTTTGAATTTCTTGTTGCTAGGACTTTTGACTTGTGTACAGTTTTCTTCAGTCTTTATCTAAATCATCTTGTACTGTGACTACAGCTAAATATCTATACTGAATGTTGGGTACTTCCTTTTCATATTGATTTCAACGGAATACCTCCTCACTGTGTAGTTTGTTTTTTGCACCAACTTATTTTGTTATTTCACAAAGCTTTTCCTTTCAAATCCTGTTTGCATCTTTTTTCTCTCTTTGTGTGTTCTCTAAAATAATATTTGACTCCACCTACATATTTACTTCTCCTTTTTTATCCTCGACAGAAGTTTTTTGTTAGATGATGTAGAGTTTTTCTTTTCAAGCACATTTTTGTTCTCACCTCTAGTTGCAATCTTGTAGGAACGATTGACCTAAGAAAAGAAATAATTTTGGCATTATTAAAAAAACATGCACATGTTTCTTCAATATCATTTAACGATGGGTTGTAAATAATTAATGCATATACAGGGAGATAATGTTTGGGTGTATTACCTCATCACCATGAAGTTCAATTTCTTTAATAGCTTCTTTGCTATTTCTGGATCAGTGTTTCTCACATTTTTTTAGATATTTTTCTTGACTGAGAAGTTTTTTGTTAAATAATGCAGATCCTTTCTTTCCAAATGTATTCTTCTTCTCACTTTCTGCTGCATTCTTGGATTGGCTCTTGCCTTGTTAAAAGGAAATCTTGTTGTTGATATTTTTAAAAACTATTCCATACTTATGATAATAAAACCGTTACTTAGTTGCAATGCCTATATCTCACTTTTCCCTAACAGAATTTGAAGAATCTTCTCTAACTTGGCTTTCCAGCATGTGTCTTACAGAAGATACTCTCATTATAATTTTATAAACCATTTGAACATACTGAAATGTGCACAAACATACCTCTTCAAATATTTTGTTTAATATTTGTCTCAAGCCTCTGGTGAAGTACAAAAGTGAAGCTCACTTTGAAATTTTCCATGCATACTTGCATTTCCTTGAATTTAACATTAGTGAGAATGCGTGTTTTTATCATAAAGGTTTTGAATTGAATCCATCGTGCTTTGGTATGGTATGCACAAGTGTTGCCAAAAAGTCTCTTCATAGCCTCATTAAACATCACAAATTTTATAGCGGTTGTTGTTGTATCATCTCTTACCTTGAGTTTAAGTAGGTACCTAATGTGATAGCATCACTGCTTACTGGTAATGCTACTAAAAATGGCACCAAAGACAATATAGTGCAGAGCATGCTCACCGTAGAACTGTGTCTTCAACTACTTCATGACATGAATTGCAAATACATTTATGATTTACCTTTCTTGTTGCACAAAAGAAAGTTTGCATTCCATGTACCACCAACCTTTGTTTGTTCTAATCTCATTAGTTTTTGCTTTCCTTGTGCACACATATTCCTAATAGAAGTCAAGAGAAAACATATGCGATTAGATAAAATAACAAATTAGAGAAGTATATTTCATGAGCAAGGTTATAGGAAAACCTTTGTTTTAAGATCAACATATCACAGTTCTATAATTTAATGCTTTTCCATAATCCCTAACTTTGAAGGTCCTGATTATGTAGATGGAGTGCTCTTTAATTTTTGCTTCAGTTCCTGGAGGTATAAAACTTAATATACTGCCTGCAAGTTAGTTTTGAGGATAGTGTTGATCACCTTGTGTAACAATCTTCAAGATCATGAATGCCTCTAATCTGTAGTAGGTGGATTTGAATGATTTTTTCTATGTATGTGAGTATGTCGATTAATGGGCGGGTAGTCATTCTACTGATTTTGTATGTACTAATATGAAAGATGCAAGATCAGTTAGTTAATAATTACCTTTTTGGGTTTCATATTTGATCCACCATGTGAGTTAGCATGTCAAAACTCTTAAAATGAGCACTGCCTTGTGTATCGAAGTACTGTTGATCCATTGTTCAATGATATGTGACAAATTCATCAATGCCACATACAAGAATCATGCAAATTATGTAAATTTGTGCAGGTTATACACTGGAGGTAGTTTCACCTCTTATTATGTGCAGATGGTACTTACTGGGGGTGGTGTGATCGCTTCATAGAGCCGATGACAATTGAGGAGTGTCAACATAGGGGATTAGGGCGCTTGTAACTATTGGAGGAAGATGATGTTGAAGGTGGGCTCTAACGTGTGCCGCGTGCTGATCTTGATTTCATGCTAGCCCACATGGTTGGTTTTCTCGCGCTCCCACCATTGCTAACCTGATGGCAAAAGCTCATAAAACACAACCTTACCTTCTTGTGGTCTCACCTTTTCCCTGATCGCTCAAGATAGCAAATGCCACCTTCGTTGCCAGCCTGGTAAAACAAATCTGTCTAAAGTTAGATTTGTTCCCACAGTGTTGTGGCATCAAAAATTCAGATTATCTTTCTTAATCCCACAATTCTGATCTTTTAATTGTAGTTACACGTGTTAATGTAGAGGCATCCTTCCATTGATGTATAATTGGAATAATTATTGCGTTCATAGTTCTTTTGAATGATGGCAGCTATATATAGATATTTTGTCAAAAGAAAAAAGGCCATATGTTAAGTGCTAGATCGCAACTATCTTGCCCATACATATGACATATAGTAGAATTTTTGGCCAGTGGCAGCCATCTACAGAGCCGGCACATACCAACCCATGAAGCTAATCGATCTGGACACACATGTGCAACACGTAGGTGGATTGATATTTTAACATTGGTCCCAAACGTACGTACTTGTAACTAGGAATTGACAGAACCAATCTGCAAGTAACCATGGTGTCGGCTCCCTTGAAGTGCTTGTGTGACAAATCACTAAACATGTATCTATGGGGTGGAAATTCCAGGGATGTGGAGGTGGTTGATGGCTGCCGTTGAAATCCTGGGAGTTAAGGTGGCCGGCGGCTGCGAGAGGGCTTCCGATCCAAACAGGGAGGTTTTGGATTCGATATAGCATGTACGTACCAGGAAAATAAGTCGATGTTGCTATATCCCGTGGCATTGATGGGTAATTACTCAAGCTTTAAAATTAATCCGACGGTTGTGATTTTCTATTCTAATAAAATAAAGGTCGGATGTTGCTAATTATTGTGGGATTTTTAGGTTATTTTGCTTATTTTTGGTGACCCCATCAAGTACTTTTTAATATAAATATTTTTCTTTTGATGAAGCAAGGTATAGTTGGTATTCCTGGATCTCCAAGTTTTTTAGGCACTCCATACTTAAAATAATAATAAGAAAGCATGGTGTATATTTAAGCTTCAGGTATATTTCTCTTATTAGTGATGATGTCTTTCATGTATTTTGGATAAGGGGCCATCTTTAAAATATCAGTCAAGCGAGTACGCAAAAGACTGGCCCAATCATTTCAGCAAAGCATTCAAATTCTTCATCATCTTTCTTCTTAGTTGATTTTGGTGGAAAGGTCATGGGTTTTTGAACCCATGGTTATCTTTTCCTTCCATGTTTTCTAGCAATAAAGTCTCTTTTTATCATATCTTTTATTTTTGGGTTGTGGGTTATCAAGATCAAGAGCGGGTTCTATTTCAACATCATTATCTGCTTCTTTTTCATTGTCTAGTTGAGTGTATTCATGAACATCATCATTATCTTTTTCATTATCACTGGATGAATGTTCATTACCAGATTGAGTTTCAGCATCAGAAATAGAAACATCATTATTAGCTTGAGGAGGTTATTCTATTTCAGGTTCACTAGAGGTATGCAAAGTCCTATCATTTTTCTTCTTCTTCTTCTTCTTCTTCTTCTTTTTAGAAGGACTAGGTGCATCAGTGTTAATTCTTTGAGAGTATTCTTTAATTCTTTTAGGATGCCCCTTAGGACAAAGTGGTTCCTGAGTCATTCTACCTCCTCTAGTCATTACTCTAACAGCATGATCATTTATATTATTGTTCATTTCATCAAGAAATTCTTTTTGAGATTTAGCAGCTTGTTCTAACTGAGTATGACCCATAGAGGCATGTTTTCCTGCACCTCTAACATCATTAGTGATTCTAAATAACAAGTTACTCAAGCGAGCAATCATATCAGAGTTGTATTTCAATTGTTTCATAACATTTTTGCACTGAAGTGATCTTGTTCTCTAATGTAGTTATCAAACTCATAAAGTCATTGGCTAGGATGTTTATTGTAAGGGATGTCACTTTCATCAAATTTCATGAAAGAATTTACCTCTACCACCTTTGGTGGTGGTGTGTCAAGTCCATGTATTTCTTCGATAGAAGGTAAATTTTTGACATCTTCAGCTTTAATACCCTTTTCCTTCGTACTTTTCTTTGCCTCTTGCATATCATTAGGACTGAGATATCAGATACCCCTCTTCTTCGGAGTGGGTTTAGATGGTGGTTCATGAAGGGTCCAATCATCATAATTTTTCAATATGTTATTCAATAATTTCTCAGCTTGTTCAACAGTTCGTTCCTTGAAAACACAACCAGCACAACTATCTAGGAAGTCCCTAGAAGCATCGGTTAGTCCAATATATAGGATATCAAGTATTTCATTTTTATTAAGGGGATGATTAGGCAAAGCATTAAGAAATTGGAGAAGCCTCCCCCAAGCTTGTGGGAGACTCTCTTCTTCAATTTGCACAAAGTTAAATATTTCCTGTAAGGTAACTTGTTTCTTATGAGCAGGAAAATATTTTTTAGAGAAGTAATAAATCATATCCGGGGGACAACGCACACAACTAGGAGCAGGATCAGTATTGTAACATATCTTAGCATCACCCTTTAATGGGAATGGAAATAACTTGAGAATAAAATATTAGCGAATTTTCTCGTCATAAGCAAATAGGGTGGCTATATCATTCAACTTAGTAAGATGTGCCACAACGGTTTCATTTTCATAACCATGAAAAGGATCATATTCAACCAAAGTAGTTAACTCTGGGTTGACAGAGAATTTATAATCCTTATCAGTAACAGAGATAGGTGAAGTAGCAAACTTAGGATCACATTTTATTCTAGCATTCAAAGATTTTTCTTTCAGTTTGCATAGTAATTTCTTAAGATCATCCCTATCATTGCAAGCAAGAAAATCTCTAGATATCTTCCCATCCATAACATAACCTTCAGGTATCTTGGGCAATTCATATCTAGGAGAGCTAGGTCTAATAGGTGTTTCAAGATTTTCAGTTTTAGTTACTTCATCAGTTTCAGCATTCTCAATATATTTAGCTTTAGCAAGTTGTTCATCAAGAAATTCACCTAAAGACACATCATCATCAAGCATAGTACTAGGATCATCATGATCATTATCCATAGCAGAAGTAGCATCATCAATAACTTGCGACATATCAGAATTAATAGCATGTGGTGATGTTGCAAGTTTACTCAAAATAGAAGGTGAATCAAATGTAGAGCTAGATGGCAGTTCCTTACCTCCCCTCACCTTAGATGGAAATATCTTAGTCTTGGTATCCTTCAGATTCTTCATAGTAATCAATAGATAATAATCCCAAGTGACTCAACAAATATAGCTATGCTCCTCGGCAAGGGCGCCAGAAAAAGGTCTTGATAGCCCACAAGTATAGGGGATCACAACAGTTTTTGAGGGTAGAGTATTCAACCCAAATTTTTAGATTCGACACAAGGGGAGCCAAAGAATATTTGCAAGTATTAGGAGCTGAGTTTTCAATTCAACCACACCTAGAGATTAATTATCTGTAGCAAAGTAATTAGTAGCACAGTAGTATGATAGTTTTTTATAGCAGTGGTAACAATAACAATAACGGTAACAATGATAGCAGTAATTTTGTAGCAACTGTAACAGTAACAACAATAGTAGTAACTTAGCAAGAACAATATATAGGAAATTCGTAGGCATTGGATCAGTGGATTTGCTGGATGATATTCATCATATAACAGTCATAACCTAGGGCGATACGACACTAGCTCCAGTTCATAAATATAATGCAGGCATGTATTCCATAAATAGTCATACATGCTTATGGAAAGAACTTGCATGGCATCTTTTGTCCTACCCTCCCGTGGCAGCGGGGTCCATTAGGAAACTAAGGGATATTAAGGCCTCCTTTTAATAAAGAACCGGAACAAAGCATTAACACATAGTGAATACATGAACTCCTCAAACTACGGTCATCACTGGAATGTATCCCGATTATTGTCACCCCGGGGTTTACGGATCATAACACGTAATAGGTGAATATGACTTGCAAGATCGGATCTAAAACATAGATATAATGGTGAAAAAATAAATGGTTCAGATCTGAAATCATGGCACCCCGGCCCAAAGTGACAAGCATTAAGCATGGCAAAGTCATAACAACATCAATCTAAGAACATAGTTGTCGGGGATATACCCCGCGGTATAAACCGCCGGATGTATGACCCGACTAGAGTTTGGCGATTCACTGGCAACCCACTTGGACATGGCGGTTTACGGTTCATTGGTAATCCGGCAGGCGGGTCAGAGGAGCGACAAGACCCGGTGGTCCAATGGGCGGTTTATGGAAGGCCGGATCATGCTATGGTGGGCCGGTTTAAGAGAAAAGGCGTGAGGAATATTTACTTTACAAGGAAGACCCGGACTTGTATCCGGTTTGTATTAGAAGGGATACTAGTCCTAATCCTAATAGGACTCCACATGTAACCCGCCCCTTCAACATATATAAGGAGGGGCAGGGCTCCCCAAAGAGGGACAAGCTACAAGCAAGAAGAGACAATCTTAGGGCTAGACACAAAGAGGAGAGCCGGTTTACGGCGACTCCCTCGTGATGATAATGAGACCTAGCCTCAAACAGCATGTAGGGTTTTTACCGGATGATGTTTCCCGGGGCCCGAAGCTGTCTAAATCCCTGTCTTGTATTGCGTCTCTCGATTCCACTCAACCCCTCTCAAGCTACCACATAGATGCATTGGCCTCGCGACTAAGTCCTGACACTAAGGACATCTGACGTGACAATTCCACGACAGTTGGCGCCCACCGTGGGGCCTGCGCACGGTGGTGTTGAGTTCTTGAAGGGATCTCCCCTAAGGTTTCGAGAAGTTTGCGATTAGCCGGATGAAGAAGAACCGATGCGGAAGAATCGCGCAAGATGACTCGGCATGGGACAGCTTTTTAGCAGAGCTGACGTGTTCATTGTTTATAATTAGAAGTTGTGATTAATTCTACAGGATCAAGACAAGAGCTAAGGGCTGCGTACGGTCGCCGGAAGCGCCGTGGTGATCCGCCAGTCAGATCGTTTTCGTGGACCGCCACAAGTTGCCAATCTGAGACACTGCTGTTGCAGTGAAAGAAAAAAATACGACGGCCGCCGATGGATCGTGTGCGTGCACGGCTGCTGCATCGATTGATAGGATGTTCAAAGGGATCAAGCAAAAGAAAATCAAAGCCGGCCATATTCTTCGAAGACCCGAAGACCAGATTAAAACAATAGGGACTTGTGGAGCGCCCTAGGACTGTGCGTGCGCGTGGATCAGAAGGAATATTAAACAAGTATATCAGTACGACAAGACAAAAAAGAAATAGTACTTTACGTTCAGATCAGCTATCATATCCGAATTCTACTCAGTACTGGTGCAAGTTCAGCAAGACAAAACCAAATCGAATAGCTGCCTAATTAGCCGGTCTAATCTGGGGCTGAGGTGAGGTAAACTTGGATATCTCTCTACGAGGAGATCAAAGGCAGCTGCTGTTTTCTTCATCACATGAAGACAAAGAAAAAAAACAGGACAAAGGAGGAGAAGGTCACGTGGAGACATCAGGTGTTATTTACTCTATCTATTTCATCAGCATGTAGTAATTCGCCTGGGAACAAATTACTCTGGCGTGTAATATTTTTTTATGCAGGACCACTATTAAAAGAAAAAAGGGACGATGCTATACCACGGATGCATGTTCGGCGGTGCTGCATGGCTTCACAGGCACGCGTGTCGCGGTCCAGTTTACATCAAATCGCCAGCTGACTCGCCCGTAAGCACCGCCTTACAACGCCATGGACGACTTGCCCGTCCGCCCTCGCGGCCAATTCACGTATCCGCGCCAGCTTACAAACGTCACAGCCGACTCACCCGTACGCACCGGTTTACCACGCCGCGGCCGGTTCACCCGTGAGCGACTTCAACTTCACCTAGCGATCATCAATTTCATGGCGGATTATTTCCGGCCCAGCGCATCAGGTGATGTCCATCTAGAATATATTTTATTAGTACATATTATTTTTGTCAAAGAGCAGTTTATCTTTGCCTTGGTCTGCAATATTGTATGCAGGACAATTATTCATTATAGACGTGGTTTATACCATGGGTACGAAGCACGCACTGGCAACATCCTGCCCGGTGTTTGTCCGTGCCACATTACGCGGTGAATGGACGCGTACAAGACGCCGCCCTTACAGCCCGGTTTACATCAACTTGTCGGGACCGTGCCTGTGTTTGACTCGCCCGTCCGAACCGGTTTACAACGCCGCGACCGACTCATCTGTCTGTGCGGCCTCTGATGCTGCGGTTGTATTTTCCGTCCGTCTCTCGCGGCCTGGTCTACATCAACATATCGGGCCGCACCGTCTGCATGAGCTGTTTATTGGATATGAGCAAGTCACAGCTTGGGTAGCCCGGTTTTCTTTCAAATTGGAGGCAAATTATCGTCAACCGACGTCTGCACTGGATGGCTCAATAAGCAAGCACACAAGTCGCCGCCATTACAGTTCTGGTTAACTTCAAAACGCCAGTTGGAAGGAACCATTGGCCGAGTTGCTGACACGGCTCATACAGGATCATTTATAACCCGCCGCAGTCATCACAACCTTCTGTGGATTCACATCGTGCTATCAACACCAATGATATACAAGTTATGCCGGTTTATATCACGGTCGAACATGGAGAATCTCAAGCCAACTCCTCGAGTCACCTTTGAGACTTGGGGGCTACGATGACATAACTCAGCAAATCTTGCCAGTTTCAGCAAAGTTAAAAACCCAGGACGATGGAGGGAAAGATAACCCGGTCCCGGAGGCTACTGTTATGAAAATTTAAAGGCTGTCGGAAAATTTCCGTCTTAGAAAGTATATAACAGTTACAAAATCCCGGCTCAGTAAAGAAGTTCTGGATCATCAGAAAGGATTCCGGTTTAAAATCCGGCTCAAGGGAAGTCAGTCTCACTGAAGCTCTCAAGTATCCAGTTTATAATCCGGTTCAAGGGAAATATATTCTCCCACAAAGCTCTCAAACTCTCAAATCCGGTTTAAAAATGTCCGGTTCAAAAAGGAATTAACTTCTCGCAAGTTCGAGTTGAAAGGCCATCAGAAAATTTCCGGCTGAAAATGAAGATTCCGGTTTACAATCCGGTTCAAGGGAAAGATGTCTCCCACAAATCCTTGAAGCTCTCAATATCCGGTTCAAAATCCCGGTTCAAGAAGGATTTATCTCTTGCAAAAAGTTAAAGGGTGCCAAAGAAGACTTGCTGCCATGATGCGCGGTCCAAACATGGGTATCATGCCTTATTGGCTTATCATATTATTGGTCACTTGGGGGCTTGGTCGTATCCGAACCATAGCCACGCCTCTTGATCGGCCTAGTGCCATAACATCACTGGGGGCCTTAGTCGTGTCCGAACCAACGTGACACCTTTTGATAGGCGACAGCCACCAGATCACTTGGGGACATGGTCAAGTCTGAACCAGTCACGCCTCTTGGTCGGCCTAAGGCCACAAAATCACTTGGGGGCTTGGTCGAACCCGAACCATTGCCACGCCTCTTGATCTGGCATATATGCCACGAATCATTTGGGGACCTGGCTGACTTGAAACATAGCTACACCTTATTGGGAGCTTGGTCATGTCCGACCATGGTAACACCATCTGATCGGCTCAGTAAAGCCTCTTTTTGCAAATGGTCTTATCATTGCCTTTGCTTCCATATTTTTTCATAACTGTTATTTGATTTTTGTTGCGTTTTTTAAACCAACAACGTTTTAATCCGGTTCAACTGTCAATTACAAATTGACGGAACACGGTCAAATCTTAATCCGGAGGCCATCTGCCCGGTTTGATTTTCTGTTACCATCCTATTATGGAGAAAACCGGTGTTTATCAACCCGGCTTGACTTTCAATTACAAGTTGTCAATACAGGATCAAGTTATAATCCAGAGACTATCAGCCCGGTCTGGTTTGACTACGAGTCGCCAGTATTATATATGGTTAAACCGGTGTTTATCACAACCCGGTACGGTTTATCGTCAACCGGCACAGTATGAAAGGAGTTATCATTACTCAAGATTGGGGTTATCACTCTTACTACAAAAAATTGGTAAACCAATGATGTGATTTAATATCACAGGTATGATATATTTCATTGATTATTCTTAAAGTGCAGCCTTGGTTATAAACCTGGGTTATATGTTGGGCATTATGACCCGTCCGGCGGTAAACCGCCAGGACACTTTAAACTTGTTGTATGCAGAGACAGGTTGAATAAAGCATGATGATAAATTATCTGGTGTTTATTAAACCGGCCTGGCTTTAAGACGATGAGTCGCCAGTATATGATGGAAAATTATCCGGAGTTTATTAAACCGGCCTGGCTTTGGACTATACGTCGCCAGTATATATTTGGATTGCCCCATTGGAATCATGCGCTTATAGATGATTGGGTTATATTATTCAAATAGCCAAATTTGGCTAAATTTTCATTATGATATTGGATGAATTTTTCATATCGGATTATATTATCTTGAATAGCCAACATGGCTGGATTTTTATGGGTATTAGTAACCGGTATTATTGAGTTTTCAAAGTCGCTTTAGCGCAACAGTTATTATTTTATCAAAGGATATGATTTATTCTACAATGGAAGGAATAGTCCCGAGTCGCTGCAGGCTCACGACCCGGCCCTTGGGGGCTACATTATTCAAATTGAGATTACATGCAAGTCTCATGTTGCTGCAAGCATGCACCATGACACTTGGGGGCTAATGCAAAGTAATTTTCTGCTCATATTATTGAAGACCCGACTCATCACATTATAATGAGTCGGCCCTTGGGGGCTACCAATTGCTCCTGTCAATAGTTGAAGGTACAAAGCTTTTTATTCATTATATTGAAGAGTCCACTACTCAGTTGGTAAAGCACAAGGCTCTTAACCTTGTGGACGTGGATTCAAGTCCCATGATGAGGGTTACATCATATAATGTTATTTTCATTGAAGTATATATTAAAGTCCCAGCTCAATGTTATCTTACTGAGCCGGCCCTTGGGGGCTACACATCATTGCTCAAATCTACATGATTATACCTACAAAGTCCCTGCTCATTATTGCATAATGACCCGGCTCTTGGGTGCTACACTGGTTGAAGTTTTTATGAGTATAAGACAATTGCATGTCCCAGGTTGCTGTAAGCATGATAACCCGGCACTTGGGGGCTACATAGTATGGAGTATTTAGTTTTTACTAGTCACTGGGATGAACAACATGGATTTCTTCTTAAGTGGCAGTATTTATATTGAAGCAAGTCTTAAGCCATCACTTTGTTCTTCTCAAGACTTGGGGGCTACAGGTATTATATTATTATCGAAGAACTATTTTCAGATTCTCTGTTTTGAGCAAACTGGATTAACCCGGCGTCACCAATCATTATGACCCTGTGTCTGTAACCCGGCGTCAGCAATAATCATGAACCGGCATTAGCAACAATCATGAACCGGTGTTGGCAACAATCATGAGCCGGAATTATCAGTTTTTATAACCAGACAATGGTGGTAATCATAAACCGGCAAGTTTTACATCTTCAAGCCGGCTGGATATCAGTTTGAATATTTCAGAGACTAATATTTTTGTCAAGTCAAAGCATTGAAGGCCGATTCAAATGGATTCTTTATTTACAAATATCTTTTGCAAGCAAATTGATTATGAAGATGGTTATTAACTTGGAAGGAAGAAATGACAAGGATTTAAGGATGATCAAGTGCCGGCTTACAAGTATATTTAAACCGGAGCACAACCCGACAAATTTGTTCTTGTTGCAGATCAGTTTAACATGGATGAATCCAAATTAAACTGGGGGCTAATGTCGGGGATATACCCCGCGGTATAAACCGCCGGATGTATGACCCGGCTAGAGTTTGGCGATTCACTGGCAACCCACTTGGACATGGCGGTTTACGGTTCATTGGTAATCCGGCAGGCGGGTCAGAGGAGCGACAAGACCCGGTGGCCCAATGGGCGGTTTATGGAAGGCCGGATCATGCTATGGTGGGCCGGTTTAAGAGAAAAGGCGTGAGGAATATTTACTTTACAAGGAAGACCCGGACTTGTATCCGGTTTGTATTAGAAGGGAGACTAGTCCTAATCCTAATAGGACTCCACATGTAACCCGCCCCTTCAACATATATAAGGAGGGGCAGGGCTCCCCAAAGAGGGACAAGCTACAAGCAAGAAGAGACAATCTTAGGGCTAGACACAAAGAGGAGAGCCGGTTTACGGCGACTCCCTCGTGATGATAATGAGACCTAGCCTCAAACAGCATGTAGGGTTTTTACCGGATGATGTTTCCCGAGGCCCGAAGCTGTCTAAATCCCTGTCTTGTGTTGCATCTCTCGATTCCACTCAACCCCTCTCAAGCTACCACATAGATGCATTGGCCTCGCGACTAAGTCCTGACACTAAGGACATCTGACGTGACAATTCCACGACAATAGTGGTTACTAGGGATCAAGCCCTAACAAAACTAACTCGATTACATGATGACCTCATCCAACTCCTTAGTGACTAGAGAGCCTACGAAGGAAATACTCACTCCCGGTGTGGAGCACCATGGAATTAGCGATGAACGACGGTTGGTGATGACGAAGATCGAAGATCCCCCTCTCCGGAGCCCTGAACAGACTCTAAATCTGGCTTCTCGATGAAGAACAGGAGGTGGTGGCAGCTCTGTCTCGTGAAACGCAATAATTCTTCCTCCCTGATTTTTTCTCCAAAAATAGGTATTTAAGGAGTTGGAATTAGTGTCTGCGGGGCCACCAGGTGGGCACAACCCACCTGGGCGCACCTGGAGGGGGTGGCGCACCCTGGTGGGTTGTGCTCATCCAGGACCCCCCCCCCCTCCGGTGGTTCTTGGCTCCAGTATTTTTCTTTTATTCTGAAATAATTCTACAAAAAGTTTCGTTCCATTCCGAGAACTTTTATTTCCGCACAAAAAACACCATGGTAGTTCTGCTGAAAATAGCGTAAGTCCGGGTTAATTTCATTCAAATCATGCAAATTAGAGTCCAAAACAAGAGCAAAAAGCGATAGGAAAAGTATATACGACGGAGACATATCAGGGGGGCCGTAGGTTTCACTAGTGGCTTCTCTCGAGGAAATAACATACGGTGGGTAAATAAATTACTGTTGGGCAATTTATAGAAGAACAAATAATTGCGACGATATCCAAGGCAATGATCATGAATATAGGCATCACGTCCAAGATTACTAGACTGACTCCTGTCTGCATCTACTACTATTACTCAACACATCGACCGCTATCCAACATGCATCTAGTGTATGAAGTTCATGGAGAAACGGAGTAATGCAATAAGAACGATGAAATGATGTAGACAATATCTATTCATGTAGGAATAAACCCCATCTTTCTATCCTTAATAGCAACGATACATGCATGCCTCGCTACCCCTTGCATCACTGGGCGAGGACACTGCAAGATTGAACCCATCACAAAGCACCTCTTCTCATTGCAAGAAAAATCAATCTAGTTGGCCTAACTAAACCAAAGATTTGGATAAGAAATATGAGACTATAAATAATCATGAATATAAGATATCAAAGAAGACTCAAGTAATACTCATGGATATAAATTTGATCATAATCTCGAACTAATTCGGATCCCAACAAACACACCGCAAAAAGTCATTACATCAAATAGATCTCCAAGAGACCATTGTATTGAGAGTCAAAAAGAGAGAAGAAGCCATCTAGCTACTGCCTACAGAATGGTGAACTACTCATGCATCATCGGAGGAGCACTAATGAGGATGATGAACCCCTCCGTGATCGTGTTTCCCTCTAAGGGTGCAAGAATTGGGCTCTAGATTGGATCTCGTGGTTCTGGAACTTGCATCCCCTGGAATTATTTTTTCGTTGACTCTCCTAGTATTCTAGAATATTTGGATATTTATAGAGCTGAGAGGGGGTGGAGCAAACCCCCGTGGGCCCCACAACCCATCAAGGCGCTTGGGGCCTCTGGCGTGCCCTGGAGTCTTGTGGGCCCCACGGGCCTCTCCATAGGTGCTTCCTTGGCTCCCAAGTTGTCTTCTGGTCCAAAAAAAATCTCCAAAAAGTTACGCTATGTTTGGACTCCATTTGTTAGGGATATTATGCGAAGTAAAAAACAAGCAAAAAATAGCAACTGGCACTGGGCACTATGTCAATAGGTTAGTCCCAAAAAATGATACGAAGTTGCTATAAAATGATTGTAAAACATCCAAGGATGATAATATAACAGCATGGAACAATGAAAAATCAAAGATACGTTGGAGACGTATCATCCATCACTTTGACCAAGAACGAGCGAGAGAGGTTATACGACCAAGTTGGATTTTGCTTGGTCCGTGTTACAGTACGTCTTGGTGAAATACCCTCCCCACCGACGTGTGTGTGTGTGTGTGTGTGTGGGTGGGGGGCTACGTCCATCTACCTGCAACCTCTGTAGGGTCGGGGAAGTCTGGTTAATTTGCAACGCACACGTGCCACATCAAGGTTGTGAATGGTAGTTAAATACCACACCACATCATTTTCATACATATAGTAGGGCCACCTGCAGGTTGTTCATATGTGGTCTCTGTTGGGGAACGTAGTAATTTCAAAAATTTCCTACGCACGCGCAAGATCATGGTGATGCATAGCAACGAGAGGGAAGAGTGTCGTCCACGTACCCTCATAGACCGTAAGCGGAAGCGTTATGACAACGGGGTTGATGTAGTCGTACGTCTTCGATCGACCGATCCAAGTACCGAACGTACGACACCTCCGCGATCTGCACACATTCAGCTCGGTGACATCCCATGAATTCATGATCCAGTAGAGCTTCGAGGGAGAGTTCCATCAGCACGACGGCGTGATGACGGTGTTGATGAAACTACCGACGTAGGGCTTCGCCTAAGCACCGCTATGATATGACCGAGGTGGATTATTGTGGAGGGGGGCACCGCACACAACTAAAGTTCAATGATCAACTTGTGTGTATATGGGGTGCCCCTAGCCTCGGTATATAAAGGAGGAGAGGAGGGGAGGCCGGCTGGCCCTAGAGGCGCGCCCAAGTGTGGAGTCCTACTAGGACTCCAAGTCCTGGTAGGAGTCCATCACGAGGAAGGGAGGGAGAAGGAAGGAGAGGGAGGAAAAGAGGAAAGGGGGGCCGACCCCCTAGTCCAATTTGACTTGGGCGAGGGGGCCGCGCTCCCTGCCTTGTACTGCCTCCTCTCTTCCACCACTTGGCCCATGAGGCCCAACACTTCTTCCCCCGTATTCTCGTAACTCCCCGGTACTCCGAAAAGTACCCGAATCACTTGGAACCATTCCGATGTCCGACTATAGTCGTCCAATATATCGATCTTTACGTCTTGACCATTTCGAGACTCCTCATGATGTCCCTGATCTCATACGGGACTCCTAACTACCTTAGGTACATCAAAACACATAAACTTATAATACTGATCGTCACCGAATGTTAAGCGTGCGGACCCTATGGGTTCGAGAACTATGTAGACATGACCGAGACACGTTTCCGGTCAATAACCAATAGCAGAACCTGGATGCTCATATTGGCTCCCATATAGTCTACGAAGATCTTTATCGGTCAAACCGCATAACAACATACTTTGTTCCCTTTGTCATCGGTATGTTACTTGCTCGAGATTTGATCGTCGATATCTCAATACCTGCTTCAATCTCGTTACCGACAAGTCTCTTTACTCGTTCCGTAATACATCATCCCGCAATAAGGGGACACGATCTCTGCTTTGGCAAGATGTGTCAAGGAAACCGCCTCGCAATATGCGTTGTGGCTGGTTGTGGGAAAATGGTTCGAATAATGACCCGACCGTAATGACATATCACGTCATCTAAAAAGTTGTCAGCTGAAATATCATTCTCTCTACGGTGGTATGTGAAGATCATTTTGCAGATCCGGACATGGTTTACGTGTCCGATGATTACCTTGGAGTATTCGGAGAAGAAACCCTCCTTGCAATGCCGAAGACAAGACTGCACGCCGACTCATCGTCATAGAAGCCTGGTTCAGGGGCTACTGAGGGAGTCCTGGATTAGGGGGTATCCGGACAGCTGGACTATATACATCGTCCGGACTATTGAAGCGTGAAGATACAAGACTCAAGACTCCGTCCCGTGTCCGGATGGGATTCTCCTTGGCGTGGAAGACAAGTTTGGCGATCCGGATAATATATTTCCTTCCTTGTAACCGACTCCATGTAAACCCTAGCCCTCTCCGATGTCTATATAAACCGGAGAGGTTGGTCCTTAGAAGGCCGATCACAATTACAACCATAATCATCATAGGCTTGCTTCTAGGGTTTAGCCTCTACGATCTCGTGGTAGATCTACTCTTGTATTACTCATATCGTCAATATAAATCAAGCAGGAAGTAGGGTATTATCTCCATCGAGAGGGCCCGAACCTGGGTAAACATTGTGTCCCTTGCTTCCTGTTACCATCAGCCTAAGACGCACAGATCGGGACCCCCTACCCGAGATCCACCCGTTTTGACACCGACACCCACCCCACTACTGGGCGCGCCCCTATCTCCTGGGCCCCCTGGTGGGCCCCCGTTGTCCAACTTCTGCTATATGAGAGCTCTTATCCTGGAAAAAATCATGGGCAAGTGTCGGTGTACTAGACTAGGGGTACCCTAGTATCCCGAACTTGTGCACGGGCAGTTGCAGCGCCCCGCGGCAAGGCTTGCCGGGCGATAGCCAAGGTCCTCCGTGGTTCCTCTGGAGCCATTCAAGAACAAAGTATTCAAGCCAAGGAGACAAGGCCCCGGCAAGAGGAGCTTGCCGGGAAGGCCAACCAAGGCATATCAAGGAACTTGCCGCAACGCGCCACACTTCCCGACAAGGCCCGGTGAGCGACAAGCTTCCGGACGGGACAAGGCAACGACCGTGGCAAGACGCTTGCCGCAGCAAGCGGCCACTCTGTACCCACGCTCCAGCACATCCACCAACGTGTCGCCCTGGGGCCTTTCCAGGCGCGCGTGGCGGAAGGCTGTGCAGCCAGCGGTGCGCGGTGGCATGCGATGCTGACAAGATCGCCATCGTGGCAGGCGGTGGCGCCCCTGACGGTCCCTTTCTGCACTGTTTGGGTGACACAGACGGGCATTTAATGCCTTTGTCCCCTGCCGTCAGGGTTAGGTTGGATACACTGTACAGGTAGCTGTACCAACCACCTCTCTTTTTACGTTTTTGCACTTGTTTACGTTGCCACCTGTCGGTGACCCCTTGAGCATATAAAAGGAGGCCCATGCGCAACGTAAAGGGGGGTTCGGCTCAGTTCGAGGCCAGAAAACACTCTTGCTCGGTCTCGTTAGCTGCTCACGTGTACTGTAACACTCAGCGCTCCCGAGCAAGAACACAATACAACCAGACAAGCAGCAGTAGGAGTGTTATCTCTCCGGAGAGCTCCGAAGCTGGGTAAACTGCTCGTGTGCTTCGCCTCGATCTGCTCTTCGTGCGACCTCCGCCCCCCGCCGAACCGAAAGGGGCCCGGTCCGCCGGCCCCATAGGTGTTCGTGGATCAGCTTCCCCGACATCTTTGGCGCGCCAGGTAGGGGGCGTCGAGATTGCGTGAACCTGATCCGGCGTTCACACGAGCTAGATCTCCATTTTCTTCATCGACATGCCACCGAAGAAGAAGGCTTCGGCGGCAGATGTTCCGTCCGCGTCGATCCCACCACTACCGGAGCAAACGAGTGGTGGAATAGACGCCGGCGGAAGAACGGACGCCGACGAGGGAGCTCACGACGTTGCCAAGTCCAAGGGCAAGGCTGCGCAGACCTCGGCGTCCGTGCATGTACCGCGCCCATCTCAGGAGGCGCAGGACCGACAGCGTCATGGTATTCGTAGTACCATACGTTTGTTGGACCAAGATCAAGCTGGTGGATCTCGGGGCGCTCAAGACCAGCACGCACGCCAACATGCCGGCACGAGCGAGACACGGTCGCCCGGACGGGATGCTGCTCCTTCTAACATAGTTAGAAGTCCGAGCATATCCCGCTCCTCGCGCTGTCCGCCACTGCCGCCCACCACTCCAGCAGAAGCTTTGGCGTGAGCTCAGCTGCTCCTGGATTACCCTCCGACGTCTGACAAGATCGACGAATGGAGGGCCACCATTCAGAGTCTCATCGGCTACGCCAACGGCGACACTCCGCGGCAGCCGAGTACATCGCTGCCGCGGCAGGGCTGCCAGACGCGAGCCGGTGGCGACGAAACCGGTGGGGGTGCAACCACCCTGCACTCCCCACCCCGAAGGCCAAGATCGCCGACTCGCCGGATCCACCTTGACAGCAACTCCACTGCATCATCGAATCCACGAGCTCGTCGCGATCAGCGCCAAGTTCTTCATGATCGACAGTAAGAAGACGCTCGAACTCGCATCGAGCGCCGAAGAGAAGCGCGGCGTCAATCAGACCAGCGCGTTGGGCCCTCTGTCGACATGTATGCGCCAGGGGAACCAGGCGATTTGCCGTACGCGGTAGGTTACCCTGCGTTCACTCGTGAGCTGCGGCAAGTCCAGTGGCCCAGCAAGAAGAGTTTCAAGCCAGACGTACCAGAGAAGTATGACGGCAGGATGCATCCGTCGGAGTTCCTCAGCATCTACACCATTGCGGTGCAAGCTGCTGGGGGACGGGACGACAAGATCCTTGCCAACTACTTCCCACTGGTGCTCAAGCCCAACGTCAGATCCTGGCTCATGCACTTGCCGGACAACTCCATATCCTCCTGGGCGGATCTGTGCCATCAGTTTATCAGCGCCTTTACAGGCGGCCACAAGCCTCATGGGCAAGAAAGCGACCTTCATCTGCTCGCCCAGAAGGAAGGAGAGCCTCTGCGCAAGTACATTCAGAGATTCAGCAACGTGCAGCACAACATCCCAGACGTCCACCCTGCCGCGGTAATCAGCGTGTTCCATCAGAACGTGCGGAACCGCAGGATGCGGGAAGAGATGGCGATGTGCAAGATCAGAGACGTCAGTGAGCTATATGCCCTGGCCGACAAGTGTGCGCATGCTGAGGAAGGGAGGAAACTCCTCGGAGAAAATGCAGGAGTAGGAGGATCTGATAGCGAGGAGACTGCCCCGGCAAGGAAAAACCGGCGGCGGAACAACAGGAAGAAGAAAGGTAAAGAGGTGCTAGTTGTTGAGCAGTCCGGCAACGGAGGTGGCGCCAACAAAGCCAAAGCTGGTGGCTCCGGAAAGGAGATCGCCGCAGAGGCTGTGGCGGTCGCCGACAAGCAGGACGGCAACAACAAGCAGTATTGCAAGATCCACCGCACTAAGGGCCATGATCTCCAGAGCTGCAAGAAAGTCGAGCAGCTTGTTGAGCAGCAGAAAGCTGAATACGAGCGACGCGACAAGGAGAAGGCCCAGGAAGGTGCTGGAGGATCCGGCAAGAAATGTCCCGGCCGAGGAGGACGCCGCGGCAATGCCAAGAAGCAGCAAGGAGACAGACCTCCTCGCGGCCGCGACAAGGATGAAGACGACGATGACGACGAAGACATGGATGATGAGGAGACCGATGAGCAGGAGTTCCAGAAAGCCACAGAGGTCCTGTGCGTTGACGGTGGTGCTTCTCTGCATACTTCACACCGCCAGCTCAAGCAATGGGTGCGGGAAGTCAATGCAGCGGAACAACCCGTCGAGTCACGCAAGCCTCTGAAATGGTCCAGCACGCCTATCATCTTTGATATTGAGGACCACCCTGATCGCATAACTGCGGTCGGGTGCTTGCCGATGTTGGTTTCACCAACTATCCGCAACCTCAAGGTCACTAAGATGCTAGTTGACGGTGGGGCCAGCTTAAACCTGATCTCCTCCGTGGTACTCCAGAAACTCCAGATCCCTGACAGCGAGCTCGAAGAGACTGGCACATTCCAAGGAATCAATCCGGGAAGGAGCAAGCCGAAGGGAAAGATCACGTTGCCAGTGACGTTTGGCAGCGAGCTGAACTTCAGGACTGAGAGGGTCACTTTTGACGTTGCTGATTTTCCATTGCCTTACAATGGGATACTCGGCCGTCCAGCACTCGCCAAATTCATGGCAGCCTCTCACTATGCCTACAACATACTGAAGATGCCAGGCCCGATAAGTGTCATCTCTGTCCCCGGCGACAAGAAGGATGCCCTTATCTGCGCCGACAAGATCTACCGGGAAGCAGTAGCTGCAACAGATCGCAAATCACTTGCCACGGAAGCTCCCGGGGGGAAGAAGAAGACCAAGTTCGGCAAGAGTTCTGATGCCCACTCCGGCAAGCGCACCTCTTCGGAGTGCTGCGCTACCGTCGAGGATGCACCATCGAGCTCCACCGGCAAGTGTAAGAAGGCAATGGCAGCGCCACCAGACACCAAGAAGGTGTCCGCCAAGGAGAACGGCACTGGTGGTACCTTCACCATCAGTGCCACTCTCGACCCTAAATAGGAAAGCGCGCTCGTTGCTTTCCTGCGGGCGAATGTCGACGTGTTTGCATGGCAACCGTCTGACAACCCTGGTGTTCACAGGGAAGTAATCGAGCACCACCTTGCCGTCTATCCTCATGCGCGGCCCGTCAAGCAGAAAGTCAGAAAGCAAGCAGTGGAGCGCCAAGAATTCATCACAGAAGAAATCAAGAAATTGGAAGCAGCAGGCCTTGTCAGAGGAGTGCTCCATCCTACGTGGTTGGCCAATCCTGTAGTCGTGCGCAAGGCTAACGGAAAATGGAGGCTTTGTATCGACTTCACTGATGTCAACAAAGCTTGTCCCAAAGATCCATTTCCCTTGCCGCGCATCGATCAGATTGTTGACTCCACGGCCGGATGTGATTTGCTCTCATTTCTTGATGCATACTCAGGATACCATCAGATCTTCATGGCAGAAGAGGATGAAGAGAAGACCGCATTCATCACCCCGTGTGGCACGTACTGCTTTGTACGGATGCCTTTCGGTTTGAAGAATGCCGGTTCAACATTCGCAAGGGTAGTCCACCATGCTTTTGAGCCGCAAATGCACAGAAATGTGGAAGCCTACATGGATGACATAGTGGTAAAGAGCAAGGACAGGGAGACCCTGATTCAAGATTTAGAAGAAACATTTGCAAATCTGCGCAAGATCAACCTCAAGCTGAACCCCAAGAAGTGTGTGTTTGGAGTCCCCTCCGGCAAGCTTCTCGGGTTCTTTGTGTCTCATCGGGGAATTGAAGCCAACCCCGACAAGATCAAGGCCGTTGAGCAGATTGAAGCACCAAAGCGCGTCAAGGATGTACGAAGGCTTGCCGGTTGCGTGCCTGCTCTCAGCAGGTTTATCTCTAGATCTGCTGAGCGCGCCCTGCCATTTTTCAAAATATTGAAAAAGGCAGGTCCAATGAAATGGACTCCGGAGGTGGAGGCTGCGTTGCAGGACTTAAAGAGATACCTGTCCTCCACTCCAACACTTGTCGCACCTAAGCCACAAGAGAAGTTGCTGCTATATATAGCGGCAACCAATCAAGTGGTTAGTGCTGCGTTAGTGGCGGAGAGGGAGGCAGATGATGAGCCAGCAACCACGGCAGATGCATCCAGCGACAAGCAGGGGGCTTCGCCGTCAAGCTCTGGTCCTGACAAGAATGGATCTGCGCAGGCGTGTGAGAAGATGCAGAAAAGGATGGTGCAGCGCCCAGTTTACTTCGTCAGTTCCCTTCTGCAGGGAGCTAGGTCAAGGTACTCTGGTGTGCAGAAGTTGCTTTTCGGCCTTCTCATGGCCTCGAGAAAGCTGCGCCATTACTTCCAAGCACATGAGATCACAGTCGTCACTCGTTTTCCGCTGAAGAGGATACTGCAGAATCCAGAAGCAACAGGCAGGATTGTCGAGTGGGTGCTGGAACTGTCAAGCTTTGGCCTCAAGTTTGAGAGCACTTCAACAATCCAAAGCAGAGCATTGGCAGAGTTCATAGCAGAATGGATGCCAACACAAGATGAAGAAATTCCAGAAACGAGCATCCCCGTCAAGGAAGCAAGCAAAGAGTGGCTGATGTACTTTGATGGTGCCTTCTCGCTGCAAGGCGCCGGTGCGGGCGTGCTACTTGTCGCACCCACCGGAGAGCACCTCAAGTACGTAGTCCAGATGCACTTTCCCAAGGAGCAAGCAACGAACAATACTGCAGAGTATGAAGGTTTGCTTGCCGGTCTCAGGATCGCAGCAGACCTTGGGATCAAGAAGCTCATTGTCAGGGGTGACTCACAGCTTGTCGTCCGCCAAGTGAACAAGAATTATCAGAGTCCGTTGATGGAAGCTTACGTTGATGAAGTGAGAAATCTAGAAGAGCACTTTGACGGCCTACAAATGGAGCATGTTCCGAGAGCTCAGAACGACATTGTTAATGGCCTGTCGAAGTGCACCGCACTCAAGTTACCTGTGGAACCAGGGATCTTTGTGCTCAAGCTGACTCAACCATCTGTGACACCGTCAACTGGACAGAGCAAGAAGAGGAAGTTGATTTCTAGTGACTATTTTCCGTCAGAGCTCCCCGAAGCCGCCACCAAGAGGGTCCCCAAGATCAACACCAAGAGTGCTGAGGAGCAGTCTGCTCCGGCAAGCCTTACGGTTTGTTCCGTTGAAGCAGACGCTCCCGACAAGTTTTGCTCCGGCAAGCTTGTCGGGGAACATCAAGCTCCGGCTGAGCCTCAGGTTCTCGCCATAGAAGCGGATGTTCCCGCAGCAGCAGATGTGCCTTTAGTCCTTGTTGTCGAACCGCAAGCTCCAGCATGGGCACAGCAGATTGTCCATTTCCTTCAGACAGGAGAACTTCCCGAAGAACAAGAAGAAGCGGAAAGAGTAGCCCGACAGTCAAGTATGTACCAGTTTGTCGACAGCACACTGTACAGAAGAAGACTCAACGGTGTGAAATTGAAGTGTATTCATCGGGAAGACGGACAAAAGCTGTTGGCAGAGATACATGGAGGCATATGTGGCCACCACATTGGCCAAGAGCGCTTGCCGACAAAGCTTTTCGGCAAGGTTTCTTTTGGCCAACAGCTCTCCAGGATGCAACTGCACAAGTAACCAAGTGTGAAGCGTGCCAGTTCCATTCCAAACAGATACATCAGCCAGCTCAAGCTCTCCAGACGATCCCTTTATCCTGGCCATTTTCGGTCTGGGGGCTCGACATCCTCGGCCCCTTTCCCCGAGCTGTCGGGGGCTTTGAGTACTTGTACGTTGCAATTGACAAGTTCACAAAGTGGCCAGAAGTGGAACCAGTGAGGAAGGTGACAGCACAGTCAGTAGTCAAGTTCTTCAGGTCAATTGTTTGCCGTTTCGGGATCCCTAACAGGATCATCACCGACAACGGCACGCAATTCACGAGCCGCACCTTCATGCAGTACGTCCAAGATCTTGGCGCCAAGGTCTGCTTTGCTTCTGTTGCTCATCCAAGAAGCAACGGTCAAGCAGAAAGGGCAAACGCTGAAGTGCTGGGCGGGCTCAAGACCAGAACTTTCGATAGGCTGCGCAAGTGCGGAAGGAACTGGATCGAGGAGCTGCCGATGGTTCTTTGGTCGATCAGAATGACGCCAAATCGAGCCACTGGCCAGACACCTTTCGCTCTAGTATATGGAGCAGAGGCAGTTCTCCCCACGGAACTCGTATACGGATCACCTCGAGTGCTCGCTTATGATGAGCTTGAGCAAGAGCAGCTGCGGCAAGATGACGCGCTGCTCCTTGAGGAAGATTGTCTTCAGGCTGCTGTACGAGCTGCTCGATACCAGCAAGCTTTGCGCCGCTACCATAGCCGCAAAGTTAAGGCCAGAAGTTTCGAGGAAGGCGACCTTGTTCTTAGGCGCGTTCAGTCCGCCAAGAATTCCAACAAGTTAACGCCGAAGTGGGAAGGCCCTTACCGGGTGAAACGAGTCACTAGGCCCGGCGCTGTCCGCCTTGAGACCGAAGATGGCATTCCGGTGAGCAACTCCTGGAACATTGAGCATCTTCGTAAGTTTTACCCGTAGGGCGCGGTTGCCGAAACCTGTTCCTGCAACCACCTTTTGTACAAGTCTTGCCGATGTTGCATGTAATCCTTTGTACAAAGCCGGGCGCAGATCCTATGCATAAGTAAAGCTCATGTGTTCCGCACATCTTGTCAATTTCATGCATTATATTCTTACTTGCATGCATTATCTGACACTTTGTGCAGCACCTACCTCCGGTAAGCAATAACGAGCCATAAGGCTCCATATCTTTATTTTCTCTTCTTTCTTTTTCTCAAAAGGAAACGAAGGTTCCCCCGCACACAAGTTTGCCGGGGGGGAAGGAGAAGGTAATGGTGTGGACTAGGCGTCGTTCAAGGAAGTTTCGCCTTGCCGGAAAGCAAACGACAGAAAAGCTAAGTTGCCAAAGTTTGAGCAATTAGTTTTAATTTTTAAGTTATCTTCCTCGAACGACCGTGCTTTGTATGGAAAACCTGTGCACGGAGGAACCAACTCGTAGCTAGTTGCGCCCTTACTTTGTTTCGAGACCGCTCAACAACTTAAGTGTGCTGCAACTAGTCGCGACAAGGTTTCTTGTCGGAAGCGGCACCGCCAGCAGGCTGCTGACGTCCCGCACTCAGCGCTCGCGGCTCAGGTGCCTGCGCCGACAAGTTCCCTAAAAGCGTAGGGTAAAAACATACAAAGAAAGGAATCTAGTAAAGGAAATAACGTAGCAATCGATACCAGAAATAGAGTTATATTACAAGATAACTTGTCGCAGCTCTAACAGATTATTCCCATGACATGACCAGCAGCGACAAGGAAAAAGATAAAACGGGCGGCCTAGTCTACGCGATCGCCCTCAACCCTCTTGATCCCGCTCACCTTGTCCACAATTGGTGCGATAAGGGCCTTGAGCGCTTCCAAATCAGCGTCCGGCGGCAGGGACTTGAGGACGTTGGTGAAGTTGAGGCCTGGGTTGCGGAAGGCCACCTTCATCAGCACCTTCTGGAGAGCTCCTGCGCAGATCTTGCGTGACTCGTCAGCCAGCTGCTTTGGGATCTTCTCCCGGAGTCGCTAGAGGCCCGTCGCCACGCCTTTGAAGCACAAACTGAGCTTGGCGCTGGGTTGGAGGTGCTCGTTGGAGGAGTACCCGAGCTCCTCCATCCCCAGCTGCGCCAGCTCCCCGTCGATGGCGGCGGCAAGATCCACAAGACCCTCAGTCCAGTGCTCCACTGTCTCCCTGAAGGCATCATGGGCGGCAGCAGCATTCGCCAGCAGCGTCTCGTCGGCCTTGATCTTCTCCGACAAGGTCACCTCCCGCTCCCTGGCGCCATCCAGCGTCTGAGTCAAGGTGGCCAGCTTCAACTCCAGGTCAGCATTGGAATCCTTGGCGGCGCTGAGCTCCTTGCCCCTCTCAGCGAGAAGACCCTGCAGCTCACCATGAGCGGCAGCGTCCTTCTCACGCTCACACTTGAGCTCGGCAAGCTCCTCGCCGCTTGCCTTGAGATCGGCCTCCAGCTGCGCCACCTTCGTCTCCAGCTCCTTCTTGGCGGCCTCAGCAGCTGCGGCAGCGTCCTTTGCTTCCTTGAGGGCCCCGCCAATTGCTTTCTCACGCGCGGCAAGATCCTCCTCGTGGCTGTCAAGATTGACCTTGCGCTGCGCCAACTCTCCTTCCTGTGCAAACAAGCTTTCGGCGACAAGCCGTTGCTTCTCTTCAGCTTCAGCCTTCTCGAGGAGGAAGGCTTTCCGCTCCTCGAGAAGTTGCTCCCGCTGCTCCGCCAAGGAACGGAGAGCTTCCTGCCTGAGGCCCCGGAGCTCCTCCGCGCGCTTCTCAATGTCGACTCCCACCTTCGCGACAAGCGCTTCTCGGGAGGCCAGCTTGGCTTGTCGATCATGATAGAGCGACGTCAACTTCCGCAGCAGCCGCTCCTCTTCAGGCTCGTCGCTGCTGCCTGGCGCGTCAACCAGCGTCAGCCCGGCGGAGGCAAGCACCTCTCCGTCCAGGATTTCTCCCTCGACCGGCGCCCTGGAGCTTGACGCCCAGGGAAGCTTGATGAAGATTCCATCGCCGGCCTTCAGGTAGGCACCGGGCTGCGGCTCTTCGGGGCCTGGCTCTGCAGCAGCGGCGGAGGGATCGACGGTCGGTGTAGTGCCAGGCGCTCCTACGGCCTCGGGGCCGTCAGTGCGATCGCCGGATCCCTCGCCAGCCTCTGTGGCGGCAGCTTCGGCAGCCTCTTCGCCGGCGGGCTCATCAGCGCCGGCCTCTCCTTCGGTGGCGACGGTATCGTCAGCACTGCCACGCGCGCCCTCCTCGCCGGCATCCTCGGTCTCCATCGGCTCCGTGGCCGGTGGATCTAACAAACGGAAAGGGGAGAGAAGTCAAGCAAATATGCAAGAAGAAAACCAGAAGAAGAAGATCCCAAGGGAAGTTTTCAGGCAAGGAAATTACCTGTGCTAGGATCTGCGGTCGCGGCCTCAACCACCGGAGGATCGCTGGTGCCGTCCCTTGCCGGAGAACTATCCCTTGCCGGAGAGTTCTCCCTTGCTGGAGAGCGCTCCCTTGCTGGGGATTCCTCCCTTGGCGGCGTAGTCGCAGCATATGGCACTTCGGGAGTAGCTTCCGGGCACTCCTGGTGAGGCTGTTCTGCTCCTACACAAATCAACAGTCAAGATATCAGTAGAGAAAAGATCACCCATGCGCGCCTGACAGCAGAAAGTAAACTATAAACTTACGCTGGGGGCTGCGCTGGGGGCTACTTTGCGGAGTAGTTGCCGGGTCCGTCAAGGTGGTCTCAGATGCACCCCCTGTTGACACGGTGGGATCATCCTCGATGACAATCACCGAGGCCTTGGCTCTCTTCGCCGCTCTCTGGGCCAGCGTCCTGAAAAGGAATGGGTTCAGATCGAAGCAAGTCAGATACAAGACGAAAGCAACAAGATTGAAGAACTACAATAACAAAGACACTTACTCTTCTTCTTCATCATCGGAGCTGAGCACGAAGAGATCAAAGTCCGGCTCCCCTCCGGTGCGACGAGGCGGAGGAGTAGGCTCCCTTGTCCGCTTGGCAGGAGCAGTGGCGGTGGACCGGGAAGATCCCGCTCCAGTTGCCGCAGCAGCGTGAGGCGCTCCCGCGGCAACAGTGCTTGCCGCGGTGGAGCGTGTCGCACGGCTCGGCGGCTGTTGGCTCGTCTGCCGCCCCGCTGCGTCCCCAGCCTTGCGGAGACGCCTCCTTGCCGGGGCCGGGGGCTCCGCCTGCGGCAAGCTGTCTGAAGGTTCAGGCTCTTCCTCGCCGGGCTCGCTCGGCTCAGCTTCAGGGCCGGCAAGGTCTTCCTCGCCGGCAAACTCCTCGTGCTCAGCAACGCTTGCCGCCTCTGCTGCCTCTGCCTCCTCCACGGTGAACCCAAACTCGCCCGCGGCAATTGCTGCCGCCACCTCTTCCAACCTGGTGGCGATGCGCTGCATCTCATCGTCAGTGGTGTCACGGGTGAGGCTCTTCTGCTCGTCAGCACGGACCGGCACTTCTACCAAGTCGTCGAAGAACGCCCACACGACGTCATCCGCAGGTTCTTGCCAAGTTGGAGCGATTCCATGCGAGTCGCACAACGGCATCATTGCGCGGATCCGATCGAGCGAAGAATTGTTGCACAACGGAACGACGCTCCTCGGCAACGTGAAGGGGTGCTGAGGATCGCGTTTGAACAGCTCCAGGAGCATCGCATCCAGCTCCAGGACGGTGAAATTGAAGTTGAGGCCCGGGCGCAGCCTCATGATATCCGCCGAGTTCTTGAACTCCCAGGCGGGTCTCCCCCTCTCCTACAGGGGGCGATGCGGCAACGAAGGAAATCTGCGCCGACAGCGCCTACGGTGAGCCCGGCAAGCCTAAGGCGAAGAATCCGGGTGATGGCAATTTTAAGCATGCCGTCTTCCGAGGCCACATTGCTCCAATCATTGCCGCGCGCTATTGGGGCTTGTCGCAGGGCAGTAAACGGCTGCGGGTTCTCCTCGACGATCCAGCACCACTCTGCTCTCCACTCCTCCCACTTGCTGCGAAGCTCACCCTCCAGATATGCTTCCTTCTTGCCGACTCTCGAGATCCAAGCAATCCCGCCGGCAAGGGGCTCTCCTCTCTCAACCCGGGGCATAAAGAAATGGCGGAAGAGGGCTACATTTGGGTGGACTCCGACAAAGTTTTCGCACAGATGTGCGAAAACTGCCATGGTCAGAACGGCGTTGGGGGTGAAGTCAAGGAGGCGGAACCCGTAGGTGTTCATAATGTCACAAAAGAATTCAGAAAAGGGCGGGCAGAGCCCGCAGTAGAAGACCAACGCGAAGAAGGGATACCCGGTGGGAGCCAGTCTCGAAGCGGTGGTCGGGAGTACCCTCGTGCGCGGATGCGCTCGCGTCTCCGTCGACCAGAAGAGGTAGTAGTACTCCCTCAGCTCCTTTGCGTCAAGCTGAGGGGGGAAGATGGCCCGCTCCTTCCGCAGCGCCGCGAGCCGCTGCGCCTCAGCCGACTTCACGCCCTTCCCCTTGTCTGCTTTTGGAGCCATGGCGGAGGTGGTGGGGGGGATCGGCGGTGTTGGTGATGCTGGTGGCAATGGGGGGCGGAGCGCTGCTCTCTTTCGGCTTTGAGAAGGAGGAAGGGAGCGGCGGAGATTTCCGAAACTGGAGTAGCAACTGGTGGAGTGGGAAAACTGCCCCTGTTTCCCCTGCTTATAAAGAGGGAGGGGGCGGACGTTTCGCCCTTCCGAATAAAGAAACCACCCACGATCTCTCCCACGACGCCGCATTCAACGCATGCTGTTAGGGGAGGGCACGGTGGATACGGAGTAAGTTACGGCATAATCTAGGCCGCGTGTGCCCGTGCCCTATTTTGGGCCTGGCCCAAGAGCGCTCGGCACCGTGTATGGCCCAGGCCTAGGGGCTCCTGTCGGTGTACTAGAGTAGGGGTACCCTAGTATCCCGAACTTGTGCACGGGCAGTTGCAGCGCCCCGCGGCAAGGCTTGCCAGGCGATCGCCAAGGTCCTCCGTGGTTCCTCTGGAGCCATTCAAGAACAAAGTATTCAAGCCAAGGAGACAAGGCCCTGGCAAGAGGAGCTTGCCGGGAAGGCCAACCAAGGCATATCAAGGAACTTGCCGCAACGCGCCACGCGTCCCGGCAAGGCCCGGTGAGCGACAAGCTTCCGGACGCGACAAGGCAACGACCGTGGCAAGACGCTTGCCGCAGCAAGCGGCCACTCTGTACCCACGCTCCAGCACATCCACCAACGTGTCGCCCTGGGGCCTTTCCAGGCGCGCGTGGCGGAAGGCTGTGCAGCCAGCGGTGCGCGGTGGCATGCGATGCTGACAAGATCGCCATCGTGGCAGGCGGTGGCGCCCCTGACGGTCCCTTTCTGCACTGTTTGGGTGACACAAACGGGCATTTAATGCCTTTGTCCCCTGCCGTCAGGGTTAGGTAGGATACACTGTACAGGTAGCTATACCAACCACCTCTCTTTTTACGTTTTTGCCCTTGTTTACGTTGCCACCTGTCGGTGACCCCTTGAGCATATAAAAGGAGGCCCATGCGCAACATAAAGGGGGGTTCGGCTCAGTTTGAGGCCAGAAAACACTCTCGCTCGGTCTCGTTAGCTGCTCACGTGTACTGTAACACTCAGCGCTCCCGAGCAAGAACACAATACAACCAGACAAGCAGCAGTAGGAGTGTTATCTCTCCGGAGAGCTCCGAAGCTGGGTAAACTGCTCGTGTGCTTCGCCTCGATCTACTCTTCGTGCGACCTCCGCCCCCCGCCGAACCAAAAGGGGCCCGGTCCGCCGGCCCCATAGGTGTTCGTGGATCAGCTTCCCGACAGCAAGCTTACAGGACGAAACTCTGCCGCCATGAGGCGGAACCTTGGCGGAACCAATCTAGGGCTCTGGCGGAGCTGTTCTGCTGGGGACACTTCCCTCCGGGAGGGGGAAATCATCACCAACTTCATCACCAACGATCCTCTCATCAAGAGGGGGTCAATCTCCATCAACATCTTCACCAGCACCATCTCCTCTCAAAACCCTAGTTCATCTCTTGTATCCAATCTTGTATCAAAACCACAAATTGGTACCTGTGGGTTGCTAGTAGTGTTGATTACTCCTTGTAGTTGATGCTAATTGGTTTACTTGGTGGAAGATCATATGTTCAGATCCTTAATGCATATTATTACTCCTCTGATTATGAACATGAATATGCTTCGTGAGTAGTTACGTTTGTTCCTGAGGACATGGGTGAAGTCTCGCTATTAGTAGTCATGTGAATTTGGTATTCCTTCGATATTTTGATGAGATGTATGTTGTCTTTTCTTCTAGTGGTGTTATGTGAACATCGACTACATGACACTTCACCATTATTTTGGCCTAGAGGAAGGCATAGGGAAGTAATAAGTAGATGATGGGTTGCTAGAGTGACATAAGATTAAACCCTAGTTTATGCATTGCTTCGTTAGGGGCTGATTTGGATCCATATGTTTAATGTTGTGGTTAGGTTTACCTTAATACTTATTTTGTAGTTGTGGACGCTTGCAATAGGAGTTAATCATAAGTGGGATGCTTGTCCAAGTAAGGGCAGTACCCAAGCACCGGTCCACCCACATATAAAATTATCAAAGTACCGAACGTGAATCATATGAACGTGATGAAAACTAGCTTGACGATAATTCCCATGTGTCCTCGGGAGCTCCTTTCTCATTATTAGAAATTGTCCAGGCTTATCCTTTGCTACATAAAGGATTGGGCCACCTTGCTGCACTTTATTTACTTTATTTACTTGTTACTCGTTACTATTTATCTTATCACAAAACTATCTATCACCTACAATTTCAGTGCTTGCAGAGAAAACCTTACTGAAAACCGCTTATCATTTCCTTCTGCTCCTCATTGGGTTCGAAACTCTTACTTATCGAAAGGACTATAATAGATCACCTACACTTGTGGGTTGATACGTCTCCAACGTATCTATAATTTTTGATTGTTCCATGCTATTATATTACCCCTTTTGGATGTTTATGGGCTTTATTTTACACATTTATATCATTTTTGTGACTAACCTACGAACTGGAGGCCCAGCCCATACTGCTGTTTTTTTGCCTATTTCAGTATTTCGAAGAAAAGGAATATCAAACGGAGTCCAAACGGAATGAAACCTTCGGGAGCGTGATTTTTGGAACGAACGTGATCCGGAGAGCTTGGAGTGCAAGTCAAGAAGCTTCCGAGGGCCCCACGAGATACGGGGCCGCCCCCCCCCTATAGGGCACGCCCCCTGTCTCTTGGGCCCCTCAGGCGGCCACCGACGTACTTCTTCCTCCTATATATACCTACATATCCCGAAAACATCCAGGGGCACCATGAAACACAATTTCCACCATCGTAACCTTCTACATCTGCGAGATCCCATCTTGGAGCCTTCGCCGGCACTCTACCGGAGGGGGAATCGACCATGGAGGGCTTCTACATCAACATCCTTGCCCCTCCGATGAGTTGTGAGTAGTTTATCACAGACCTACGGGTCCATAGTTATTAGGTAGATGGCTTCTTCTCTCTTTTTGGATCTCAATAGAATGTTCTCCCCCTCTCTTGTGGAGATCTATTCGATGTAAACTCTTTTTGCGGTGTGTTTGTCGAGATCCGATGAATTGTGGGTTTATGATCAAGTTTATCTATGAATAATATTTGAATCTTCTCTGAATTCTTTTATGTATGATTGAGTTATCTTTGCAAGTCTCTTCGAATGATCAGTTTGGTTTGGCCTACTAGATTGTTCTTTCTTGCCATGGGAGAAGTGCTTAGCTTTGGCTCAATCTTGCGGTGTCCTTACCCGGTGACAGAAAGGGATGCAAGGCACGTATTGTATTGTTGCCATCGAGGATAACAAGATGGGGTTTATATCATATTGCATGAGTTTATCCCTCTACATCATGTCATCTTGCTTGATGCGTTGTTGTGTTCTTATGAACTTAATACTCTAGATGCAGACAGGAGTCGGTCGATGTGTGGAGTAATAGTAGTAGATGCAGGCAGGAGTCGGTCTACTTGTTATGGACGTGATGCCTATATACATGATCATGCCTAGATAATCTCATAACTATGCGCTTTTCTATCAATTGCTCGACAGTAATTTGTCCACCCACCGTAATACTTATGCTATCTTGAGAGAAACCTCTAGTGAAACCTATGCCCCTCGGGTCTATCTCTTATAATATTTGCTTTCAACCTACCTTTATTTGCATCTTTACTTTTTGCATCTATATTATAAAATACCAAAAATATATTTATCTTATCTTACTATCTTTATTAGATCTCACTTTCGCAAGTGGCCATGAAGGGATTGACAACCCCTTTCTTGCATTGGTTGCGAGTTCTTAGTTTGTTTGTGTAGGTGCGTGGGACTTTTGAGGAGCCTCCTACTGGATTGATACCTTGGTTCTCAAAACTGAGGGAAATACTTACGCTACACTTTGCTGCATCACCCTCTCCTCTTTGAGGAAAACCAACGCAAGCTCAAGACGTAGCAAGAAGGATTTCTGGCGCCATTGTCGGGGAGCTCTTCGCTCAAGTCAAGACATACCAAGTACCCATCACAAACCCATCTCCCTCACATTTACATTATTTGCCATTTGCCTCTCGTTTTCCTCTCCCCCACTTCACCCTTGCCATTTTATTCGCCCTCTCAATCTCCTCCTCTCTTTTCGCTTGCCTTCCTTTTGTGTGCTTGTTTGACCTTATGGCTGCGCCTAAGGGTCCTAACCACCTTCTCAAAAGGATGGATGAGATTGAATCAAATATTAGAAGCTTTATGAATTTGCAATTTGAGCATAATAATTTCTTTAGAAAAGAGCTTAAGGAACAAAAAAGTTTTTTGGGGTTTATGAACAAAGAGCTTGATGATATGAATAAATAATTCTATGGTGTTAACGCTCAAATTACCCGGCTTGAAAATGCTATAGCCAAAATTTCTGACAAGCAAGCCACCTTAGTCAATAAGATGGCCGCTAAACCAAAAAAATTACATGAAAATAATGATGAGGATCTTAAAGTTATTGATGTGTCTCCGATTAGATCTATGTTTTGCAATATGAATTTTGATGATTATGGGACTGATGATGAATCAACTTTGCCTAGAAGGCGTCCCAAGAATTTGGAGTCTTTAGATCTTGACGCTAAATTTGGTAAAAGTGAGATTGGAGAATCCTCAACTTCTAATAATATTGAACCTTCTATCTCAGATTTCAAGGAATTTGATTATGATAATTTTTATTTAAAAGGGTGTATTTCCTTGTTGCAATCCGTTGTTAATTCTCCTCATGCTTATAGTCAAAATAAAGCTTTTACCAAACATATTGTTGATGCCTTGATGCAATCTTATAATGAAAAACTTAATTTGGAAGTTTCTATACCTAGAAAACTTAATGATGAGTGGGAACCTACTATAAAGATTAGAATTAAATATTATGAGTGTTTTGGTTTGTGTGATTTGGGTTCTAGTGTTTCCACGATTCCGAAAACTTTATGTGATATTCTAGGTTTCCATGATCTTGATGATTGCTCTTTAAATTTGCACCTTGCGGATTCCACCATTAAAAAGCCTATGGGAAGGATCAATGATGTTCTTATTGTTGCAAATAAAATTTGGTGCCCGTAGATTTTATCGTTCTTGATATAGATTGCAATCTTTCTTGCCCTATTATTCTTGGTAGACCTTTCCTTAGAACGATTGGTGCGATTATTGATATGAAGGAAGGGAATATTAGATTCCAATTTCCATTAAAGAAAGGCATGGAGCACTTTCCAAGAAAGAAAGTCAAATTACCTTATGAATCTATCATGCGTGCCACTTATGAATTTAGTGCCAAAGATGGCACTACATAGATCTATCCTTGTTTTTATGCCTAGCTAGGGGCGTTAAACGATAGCGCTAGTTGGGAGGCAACCCAATTTTCTTTATGTTTTTTGTTTTTGCTCCTGTTTAGTAATAAATCTTGCATCTACCTTCTGGTTAGATGTGTTTTTATCTTTTAATTAGTGTTTGTGCCAAGTAGAACCTATAGGATAACCTACGATGGTAGTTGATTTGATTCTGCTGAAAAACAGAAACTTTGCACGCACGAATATAATTTTGTTAAATCACAGGAACGTGCTTTTGTGTTGATTCTTTTTGCTGCTGTTCAATAAAAAAAATCCAGGACTTCCTATTTTGGTAGGATTTTTAGAGTTCCAGAAGTTTGCGTTAGGTACAGATTGCTACAGACTGTTCTGTTTTTGACAGATTCTGTTTTTCGTGTGTTGTTTGCTTACTTCAATGTATCTATGGCTAGTAAATTAGTTTATGAACCATAAAGAAGTTGGAATACAGTAGGTTTAACACCAAAATAAATAAAGAATGAGTTCATTGCAGTACCTTATGTGGTGGTTTTGTTTTCTTTCACTAACGGAGCTTATAAGATTTCCTCTTGAGTTTTGTGTTGTGAAGTTTTCAAGTTTTGGGTAAAGCTTTTATGGACTATGGAATAAGGAGTGGCAAGAGCCTAAGCTTGGGGATGCCCAAGGCACCCCAAGATATTCAATAATAGCCAAAAGCCTAAGCTTGGGGATGCCCCGAGAAGGCATCCCCTCTTTCGTCTTTGTTCATTGGTAACTTTACTTGGAGCTATATTTTTATTCGCTACATGATATGTGTTTTGCTTGGAGTGTCGTGTATTATATTAGTCATTGCTTTTTAGTTTACCACAATCATCCTTGCTGTACACACCTTTTGGGAGAAGCCTATTTGATTAGAATTTGCTAGAATACTCTATGTGCTTCACTTATATCTTTTGAGCTTGATAGTTTTTGCTCTAGTGCTTCACTTATATCTTTTAGAGCACGGTGGTGTCTCAATTTTGAAGAAATTTCTAGTCTCTCATGCCTCACTTATATCTTTTTCAGAGTCTTTTAGAACAGCATGGTATTTGCTATGGTCACAAAGTTTGTCCTAGAATGATGAGCATCCAAGTTGGGTATAATAAAAACTATCATAGAAAAAAGAATTGGATGCTATGATCAATTTGATGCTTGATAATTGTTTTGAGATATAAAGGTAGTAATGTTAGGGTCATGCTAGTGGGTAATTATGAAATTGAGAAATACTTTTGTTGAAGTTGGCAAGTCCCGTAGCATGCACGTGGTAAAAGTTGTGTGACAAATTTGTTGCATGAGGTGCTCTTTTGATTGTCTTCCTTATAAGTGGCAGTCGGAGACGAGCGATGGTATTTTCCTACCAATCTATCCCTCTTGGGGCATGCGTAGTAGTACTTTGCTTCGAGGGCTAAGTAGACTTTTGCAATAAGTATATGAGTTCTTTTTGACTAATGTGAGTCCATGGATATATGCACACTCATCCTTTCACTTTGCTAGCCTTTATTATTACCGCGCAACTTTCGCCGGTATCATAAAACCCTTATTTACCTTCCTCAAAACAGCCACCATACCTACCTATTATGGCATTTCCATAGCCATTCCGAGATATATTGCCATGCAACTTTCCACCTTTCCGTTTACTATGACACGTTCCATCATTGTCATATTACTCTCTACATGATCATGTAGTTGACATCGTATTTGTGTCAAGGCCACTTTCATAATTTTCATACATGTCTCTCTTGATTCATTGCATATCCTGGTACACCTCCAGAGGCATTCATATAGAGTCACATCTTGTTCTAGCTTTGAGTTGTAATTCTTGAGTTGTAAATCCATAAAAGTGTGATGATCTTCATTATTAGAGCATTGTCCTAGTGAGGAAAGGATGATGAAGGCTATGATTCCCCCACAAGTCGGGATGAGACTTCGGACTTTACAAAAAGAAAAAAACGAGAAAAAAATAGAAAGGCCAAAAAGAAAAAAAAGGAAGGCCAAAGAAAAAAAAGAGAAAAAAAATAAAAAATGAGAGAAAAAGAGAGAAGGGACAATGCTACTATCTCTTTCCACACTTGTGCTTCAAAGTAGCACCATTATCTTCATGATAGAGAGTCTCCTATGTTGTCACTTTCATATACTAAGTGGGAATTTTTCATTATAGAACTTGGCTTGTATATTCCAATGATGGGCTTCCTCAAAATGCCCTAGGTCTTCGTGAGCAAGCAAGTTGGATGCACACCCACTTAGTTTCTTTTGTTGAGCTTTCATATATTTATAGCTCTAGTGCATCCGTTGCATGGCAATCCCTACACACTCACATTGATATCTATTAATGGGCTTCTCTATATAGCCCGTTAGTACGCCTAGTTGATGTGAGATTATCTTCTCCCTCTTTTTGTCCTCACAACCACCACCATATACCACCATAGTGTTATGTCCATGGCTTACGCTCATGTATTGCGTAAGAGTTGAAAAAGCTGAAGCGCATTAAAAAGTATGAAACAATTGCTCGGCTCGTCATCGGGGTTGTGCATGATGGGAGTATTTTGTGTACTGAAAATGAAGCATGGCCTAACTATATGATTTTGTAGGGGTAAGCTTTCTTTGGCTATGTTATTTCGATAGGACATGATTATTTGTTAGTATGCTTTTAAGCATTATTACTTTTATGTTTTATAAGCTTTTATTTTGCATCATTTGGATCTGAACATTCATGCCACAATAAAGAAAATTACATTGAGAATTATGCTAGGTAGCATTCCACATCAAAAATTTCTTTTTATCATTTACCTACTCGAGGACGAGCAGGAATTAAGCTTGGGGATGCTTGATACGTCTCCAACGTATCTATAATTTTTGATTGTTCCATGCTATTATATTACCCCTTTTGGACGTTTATGGCCTTTATTTTACACATTTATATCATTTTTGGGACTAACCTACTAACCGGAGGCCAAGCCCATATTGCTGATTTTTGCCTATTTCAGTATTTCGAAGAAAAGGAATATCAAACGGAGCCCAGATGGAATGAAACCATCGGGAGCGTGATTTTTGGAACGAACATGATCCGGAGAGCTTGGAGTGCAAGTCAAGAAGCTTCCGAGGGCCCCACGAGATAGGCCCCCCCTTGTAGGGCGTGCCCCTATCTCGTGGGCCCCTCGGGAGGCCACCGACGTACTTCTTCCTCCTATATATACCTACGTACCTCGAAAACATCCAGGGGCACCACAAAACACAATTTCCACCGCCGTAACCTTCTGCATCCGCGAGATCCCATCTTGGAGCCTTCACAGGCACTCTGCCGGAGGGGGAATCGACCACGGAGGGCTTCTACATCGACATCCTTGCCCCTCCGATGAGTTGTGAGTAGTTTACCACAGACCTACGGGTCCATAGTTATTAGCTAGATGGCTTCTTCTCTCTTTTTGGATCTCAATAGAATGTTCTCCCCCTCTCTTGTGGAGATCTATTCGATGTAAACTCTTTTTCTGGTGTGTTTGTCGAGATCCGATGAATTGTGGGTTTATGATCAAGTTTATCTATGAATAATATTTGAATATTCTCTGAATTCTTTTATGTATGATTGAGTTATCTTTGCAAGTCTCTTCGAATTATCAGTTTGGTTTGGCCTACTAGATTGATCTTTCTTGCCATGGGAGAAGTGCTTAGCTTTGGGTTCGATCTTGCGGTGTCCTTACCCAGTGACAGAAAGGGTTGCAAGGCACGTATTGTATTGTTGCCATCGAGGATAACAAGATGGGGTTTATATCATATTGCATGAGTTTATCCCTCTACATCATTTCATCTTGCTTAATGCGTTGCTCTCTTCATATGAACTTAATACTCTAGATGCAGGCAGGAGTCGATCGATGTGTGGAGTAATAGTAGTATATGCAGGCAGGAGTCGGTCTACTTGTTATGGACGTGATGCCTATATACATGATCATGTCGAGATAATCTCATAACTATGCGCTTTTCTATCAATTGCTCGACAGTAATTTGTTCACCCACCGTAATACTTATGCTATCTTGAGAGAAGCCTCTAGTGAAACCTATGGCCCCCGGGTCTACTCTTATCATATTTGCTTTCAACCTACCTTTCTTTGCATCTTTACTTTTTGCATCTATATTATAAAATACCAAAAATATATTTATCTTATCTTACTATCTTTATTAGATCTCACTTTCGCAAGTGGCCGTGAAGGGATTGACAACCCCTTTATTGCGTTGGTTGCAAGTTCTCAGTTTGTTTGTGTAGGTGCGTGGGACTTTTGAGTAGCCTCCTACTGGATTGATACCTTGGTTCTCAAAACTGAGGGAAATACTTACGCTACACTTTGCTGCATCACCCTCTCCTCTTCTAGGAAAACCAACGCAACCTCAACACGTAGCATGGGTCATCAAGACTCTTTTCTGGCGCCGTTGCCGGGGAGTGTAGTGCTTTTGGTGAGTGGAACTTGGTAAGGAAACGTTTATATAGTGTGCTGAAATTTTCTGTTACTTGTCACTATGGAAACTAATCCTTTGAGGGGCTTGTTCGGGGTATCTTCACCCCGACCACAAGAGCAAAGAGTTGCTCCTCAACCTACTGAACTTTATGAAAATATTTACTTTGAGATTCCTTCGGGTATGATAGAGAAACTGCTAGCTAATCCATTTGCATGAGATGGAACATTGCATTTCGATTTACACCTTATCTTTGTGGATGAAGTTTGTGGATTATTTAAGCTTGCAGGTATTCCCAATGATGTTGTCAAAAGGAAGGTCTTCCCTTTATCTTTGAAGGGAGATGCATTGACATGGTATAGGCTATGCGATGATACGAGATCTTGGAATTATAAGCGATTGAAGTTGGAATTTCACCAGAAGTTCTATCCTATGCATCTTGTTCATCATGACCGTAATTACATATATAATTTCTGGCCTCGCGAAGGAGAAAGCATCGCTCAAGCTTGGGGGAGTCTTAAGTCAATGTTATATTCATGCCCCAATCATGAGCTCTCCCGGGAAATGATTATTCAAAATTTTTATGCTCGGCTTTCTCTTAATGATCGCAACCTGCTCGATACTTCCTGTGCTGGTTCTTATATGCTGAAGACCATTGATTTCAAATGGGACTTATTGGAAAGAATTAAACACAACTCTGAAGATTAGGGTTTCGACAATGGTAACGAGTCAGGTATGACACCTAAGTTCGACTGTGTTAAATCTTTTATGGATACCGATGCTTTTCATGGATTTAGCGAGAAGTATGGACTTGACTCTGAGATAGTAGCTTCTTTCTGTGAATCTTTTGCTACTCACGTTGATCTCCCTAAAGAGAAGTGGTTTAAATATAATCCTCCCGTTGAAGTGAAAGTAGTTGCACCTATTATAGTTGAAGAAAAGACTATCACCTATAGTGATCGTATTGTTCCTACTACTTATGTTGAGAAACCTCCTTTTCCTGTTAGGATAAAGGATCATGCTAAAGCTTCGACTGTTGTTTGTAAGAGTAATACTAGGACTTATACACCTCCTGAGCAAATTAATGTTGAACCTAGTATTTCTATGGTTAAAGATCTCTTGGATGATGATTTAGATGGGCATGTTATTTATTTCTGTGATGAATCTGCTAATATTGCTAGACCAGATACTAAGATACATAGACCTGTCGTAGGTATGCCTGTTATTTTTGTTAAAATAGGAGATCATTGTTATCATGGTTTATGTGATATGGGTGCCAGTGCTAGTGCGATACCCTATGATCTATATAAAGAAATTATGCACGACATTGCACCCGTTGAATTAGAAGACATTGATGTTACTATTAAGCTTGCTAATAGGACACCATTAAACCAGTTGGGATTGTTAGAGATGTTGAAGTCTTGTGTGGGAAGGTTAAATACCCTACTGATTTTCTTGTTCTTGTCTCCCCACAAGATGATTTTTGTCCCATTATTTTTGGTAGACCCTTCTTGAATACAGCTAGTGCTAAGATTGATTGTGAAAAAGATACTGTCACCGTTGGCTTAGATGGTATGTCTCATTAGTTTAATTTTGCTAAGTTTTGTAGACAACCTCGTGATAGGGAACCACCTAGTAAGGATGAGATTATTGGTCTTGCTTCCATTGCTGTGCCTCCTACTGATCCATTAGAGCAATATTTGCTAGACCATGAAAATGATATGTTTATGAAGGAAAGAAGGGAAATAGATGAAGTTTTCCTTAAACAGGAACCTATGCTGAAACATAACCTTCCCGTTGAAATTCTTGGGGATCCCCCTCCACCCAAGGGTGATCCCGTGTTTGAACTCAAACCATTACCTGATAATCTTAAGTATGCTTATCTTGATGAAAAGAAAATATATCCTGTTATTATTAGTGCTAACCTTTCAGAGCAAGAAGAAGAAAGATTATTGAAAACTCTGAAGAAGCAACGAGCAGCTATTGGATATACTCTAGATGATCTTAAGGGCATTAGTCCCACATTATGCCAACACAAAATTACAGTGGAGAAAGATGCCAAACCAGTTAGAGAACCTCAATGATGACTAAATCCCAAGATGAAGGAAGTGGTAAGAAAGGAGATACTAAAGCTCCTTGAGGCAGGTATAATTTATCCCGTTGCTGATAGTGAATGGGTAAGCCCTGCCCATTGTGTTCCTAAAAAGGGAGGTATTACCCTTGTTCCTAATGATAAAGATGAATTGATCCCGCAAAGAATTATTACAGGTTATAGGATGGTAATTGATTTCCGTAAGTTAAATAAAGCTACTAAGAAAGATCATTACCCTTTAACTTTTATTGATCAAATGCTAGAAAGACTATCCAAACACACTCATTTCTGCTTTCTAGATGGTTATTCTGGTTTCTCTCAAATACCTGTGTCAGCGAAGGATCAGTCTAAAACTACTTTCACTTGCCCTTTTGGTACTTTTGCTTATAGACATATGCCTTTTGGTTTATGTAATGCACCTGCTACCTTTCAAAGATGCATGATGGTTATATTCTCTGATTTTTGTGAAAAGATTTGTGAGGTATTCATGGATGACTTCTCCGTTTATGGATCCTCCTTTGATGATTGTTTGAGCAACCTTGATCGAGTTTTGCAGAGATGCGAAGACACTAGTCTCATCTTGAATTGGGAAGTGTCACTTTATGGTTAATGAAGGCATTGTCTTGGGACATAAGATTTCCGAGAGAGGTATGGAAGTTGATAAAGCCAAAGTTGACGCTATTGAAAAGATGCCATGTCCCAAGGACATAAAAGGTATAAGAAGTTTCCTTGGTCATGCCGGTTTTTATAGGAGGTTCATTAAGGACTTTTCTAAAATCTCTAGGCCTCTGACTAATTTATTGCAAAAATATATTCCTTTTGTCTTTGATGATGATTGTGTAGAAGCATTTGAAATACTTAAGAAAGCTTTGATCACTGTACCTATTGTTTAGCCATCTGATTGGAATTTACCTTTTGAAATTATGTGCGATGCTAGTGATTGTGTTGTAGGTGCTGTTCTAGGGCAAAGAGTCGATAAGAAATTGAATGTTATCCAGTATGCTACTAAGACTCTTGATACTGCCCAGAGAAATTATGCTACTAATGAAAAAGAGTTCTTAGCAGTTGTGTTTGCATGTGATAAGTTTAGACCTTATATTGTTGATTCCAAAGTTACTATTCACATTGATCATGCTGCTATTAAATATCTTATGGAAAAGAAAGATGCTAAGCCTAGACTCATTAGATGGGTTCTCCTGCTCCAAGAATTTGATTTACATATTATTGATAGAAAGGGAGCTGAGAACCCCATTGTAGACAACTTATCTAGGTTAGAGAATGTTCTTGATGACCCACTGCCTATTGATGATAGCTTTCCTAATGAACAATTAGCGGTCATTAATGCTTCTCGTACTGCTCCTTGGTATGCTGATTATGCTAATTACATTGTTGCTAAATTTATACCTCCTAGTTTCACATACCAGCAAAAGAAAAAGTTCTTTTATAATTTAAGACATTAATTTTGGGATGACCCACATGTTTATAAAGAAGGAGTAGATGGTGTTATTAGACGTTGTGTGCCTGAGCATGAACAGGAACAGATCCTACGCAAGTGTCACTCTGAATCCTATGGAGGACACCACGCTGGAGATAGAACTGCACACAAGGTACTACAATCTGGTTTTTATTGGCCTACTCTCTTCAAAGATGCTCGTAAGTTTGTCTTATATTGTGATGAATGTAAAAGAACAGTGTCAGGGATATACCCCGCGGTGTAACCCGGCCGAAAGTATAACCCGGCCAGACTTGGCGACTCACTAATGACCCGCCCTGGCTGGACGACACACTAAGTGACCCGCTCGATCATGGCGACTTATGGGTGACCTGGCAAGCGGATCAGAGGAGCGACAAGACCCAGGGGCCCAGGAGGCTCAAGGCCCGGAAGGCCGCTTACGTTATGGTAGGCCCGCTTAAGAGGAAAGGCGTGAGGAATATCTTCCTTACAAGGAATCAAGACCCGGACTTGTATCCGGCTTGTAGTAGAAGATAGGCTAGTCCTAATCCTATTTGGACTCCACATGTAACCCGCCCCTCTAACTTATATAAGGAGGGGCAGGGCACCCCAAAGGGGGACAAGTAACAAGAAACAATATCTAGGGCTAGACACAAAGGGGGAGTCGGCTTATGCGGCGACTCTCGATGAGCATAATGAGACCTAGCCTCAAACAACATGTAGGGCTATTCCGGATGAAGTTTCCCGGGGCTCGAAGCTGTCTAAATCCTCGTCTTGTGTGATGATCCTCCTAGCGTCTCTCGATTCCGCCCAACCCCTCTCAAGCTACCACATAGATGCGTGACCTCACGACTAAGTCCTTGCAAGAGGACATCTGCCATGACAATTCCACGACAGTTGGCGCCCACCATGGGGCCTGCGCACGGTGGTGTTGAGTTCTTGAAGGGATCTGTTTTAGGGTTCGAGAAGTTTGCAATTTTTTGGATGAAGAAAGAACCAATTTGAATGATATGCATCAGCCGGCCGATTTTGGCGATCCGCCGAGTTGTGATTATTTTCCAAGATCCACCGAGTTGCCGCTGCTGCGTACATATCAAATTCATCAAATTACGGTTGCTTTGTCTAATTCGCCGAGTCGCTGCTATCGAGACCATCACCATAAGCCAAATCGGTTTTCCCTTTGTCAACTTTGGTTACTACATGCTTACAAGGAATCTATCAGGAAGGAAAAGCTACTACGTGAGTTCAACAAGTGAATACCAAGGAAAGAAGAGATCGATCAAAGGCAAACTGTCACGGCACGCCTTACAAGTCTTGGTCAATACGGATTCAGTTTTGGTCCCTGAGCCGCTATCGCCGGACGGGCCTTCGACGGTCGCTCGGCTGCGGCCTCCGCTGCACCGATGCTTTTCAACCGCCGCCGGCTCAGCCGAGCTTTGCCTTTTCTGCTTGAGCCGCCCGTTTTCACCTGTAGTGGGAGAGTCGCCGCACTACCGCGCTGCCAAGTCATCGTTGCCGTCGCGTACTTTTTTCCTTGAGCCGCCAGGGATTTGTTCCTGCCTTACCCGAGCTTCAAGCCGCCACCGCCCAGGCCGCCCTTTGCTGTAGCGCGCTGAGCCTGGACTCCGTTTCTGCCTTGAGACGCCCTGAGCAGCAGCTCCGTTAACCCGTCAATGCTGGTCGGCTGTGCCCGCTCGCCTCTGCTCGACTGCGCCGACGGACCTTGCCATGCCTGAATCACCTCATATGTTTCCTCCACGTGAAGAAAAAACAATTCATCCACCACAGATTAGTTAAGTGCTCATGTCAAAGATCAATTAAGGTACTACTTTTGTACTACTGTTCGTCACATGAAGATGCACTTCAAGGCATGAGCCACCAGTGATCCACCGTGGCATCAATTGCCTCTGCTACTTGTCTCTGCTGTGAGCCGCTCACGACCGCGTTTCCTCAAACTACTGTCATGGTCTCCCGCCTCGCCTCGGGTCGCTACTCCCGCCGGATTCTGTCTTTGAGCCACCAGCCTTACTTCTTCCAAATAAGACTATAAGAGCCGCCACGGCCCCTGCCAGAGCAGGCCTCGGACCACCCCTGCTTGTGGGTTGCTACCTCCATTGGCGTCGCTTCCGTAGCTGCGCCAAACTGTAGCGACCCGCCACGCCTTGAACCGCCTTACCTCCATGTCAACAAGCTGCCTCGGCCGCTCCCCCGCCTCATGCTCATCTGCTCGCCTTTGCTGGACTCCGCCCCTGCGGCTGATAACAGGCCACTGCCCTGCTGAGCCACCGTCTGCCTGAGTCGCCGCTCTGGACGCGTCAACTATCGAGTCAAAGGAGGAAAGGACGGGCAGGCAATGCATGGCATGGTTTATAATACAGAGGAAGCCAGAGGAATAGTACTAATACGTCCGCCTGACAAAAACATCAGGTGCTATTTTTTCTAAGTATTTTATCAGCATATATTTTATTTGAGAACAATTACACTGGTCTGTGGTATTTTTTCGCAGGACCATATTTATTACGAAGGTGTCACCAAGGAGTGTGCGCCAATATTATTTTTGCGCTAGCACGTTCGTGCCATGTTCTGGATAGATACGTGCGTAAGATGCCGCCCGTGCAGCTTAATCTACATCAGCCCACCGGAGCCGCGTTGAGCCGCCCTTGCCACTTTGAGCCGCCGGGGTTATATTAAGTCACCGGTCTGGCTGAGCCGCCGGGTTACTATGGGCACGCTCGGTGGGACTATATTGAGTCGCTGGTCTGCTTGAGCCACCTCTGCTGCGATAAACGGATCATCCGTCGTCCAAACAAATCAAGTCATATCCATCCAAGTTTGTTTTATTAGCACATATTGTTTTTGTTAAAGAACAAGTTTATCTTTGCCTTGGTCTGCAATATTGTTTATGCAGGGCAATTATTTATGACAAAAAGTGATATTATACAGCGGAGATGGAGGCACGCCAACATATATCTTTTGGCACAGGTGGTCGTCGTTACTCAACGGACTCCCGCACCGGCTCACAACGACGTGGCCGTCTCCCGCGACCACGCCGGCTTACAACAAGGAGGACAACTTGCCCGTCCGCACCGGCTTACAACGCCACGGCCTGTGCTGCCTCAGATGTTGCAGTCGTCTTTACCGTCCGTCTCTTGTGGCCTGGTCTACATCAACACATCAGGCCACACCTGTCTGCATGAGTTGTTTATTGAGTATGAGCAAGTCACTACTTGGGAAGCTGGTTTTCTTCCAACAAATTGGAGGCAAATTATCATGTATTATCAGCCGCCGTCTGCACTGGATGGCTCAATGTGTAGGCGCACAAGTCGCCGCCACTACGGTTTGGTTAACTTCAAACGGCCAGTTGGAAGGAACCATTGGCCGAGTTGCTGACACGGCTCAGACGGGATCATTTATAACCCGCCGCAGTCACCTCAACCTTCTGTGGATTCACATCGTGTTATCAACGCTAATGATATATGCCTTCTGCTATGGTCAAATATGGAGAATCTCAAGCCAACTCTTCAAGTCATCTTGAGACTTGGGGGCTACAATGGTATGGCTCGGTAAAATTAGCCGGTTTCAATGAATTCAAGAGCTCCGGGTCATTGAAGGGAAGATAACCCGGCCCTGGAGGCTACTGCTTTATTGGCAAATATTTAAAAGCCGTCAGAAAAATTTCCGGCTCAAAATGAAGATTCCGGTTTAAAATACAGCTCAAGAGACATCTTTCTCCTGCAAAGCTTTGAAGCTCTCAAAACCGGTTCAACATCCGGCTCAAGGTAAATTTGTCCCTTACAAAGCTTTGAGGATCTCAATATCCGGTTTAAGAATTTCCGGTTCAAAAAGAATTAATCTCTCGCAAGTTCGAGATCTCAGACAAATTAATGGTTACCAAAGAGAACTTACTGTCATGATGCACGGTTCAAAACATGGGTAGCCTGCCTTACGGCTTATCTTATATGGTCACTTGGGGGCTTCCTGTTCAAACATAGGTCGTATTCGAACCAAAGAGAACATAGCTGCCGATACCCTTTTGATTAGCAAACTGCTGAACCTACTTGGGGGCTTCTTGATCGTATCCGAATCATAGCTCAACCCCTTTGGAAATCGACGTGGATCGTATTCGAATCAGCATCGCTAAACAACTCTTAAGGTCACTTGGGGGCTTCCTATTCAAACATGGGTCGTATTCGAACCAAAGAGAACATAGTTGTCGATACCCACTTTGATCGGCATCGCCAACGCCACTGGGGGCTATATGATCGTATTCGAATCTTAGCTTAACCCCTTTGGAACGGTTTACTGATCGTATTCGAATCAGAAGCCTTAAAAATTTTATCTATTTTTATACAATCGCAAGTATTTGAGTTGTCACAAATATCATATGTGCCGGCTCTTACAGAGTTCAGTTATCAACTTCACTGTCCGGGTCACATAAACCGGCGGTATCATTCAAAGGAACATAGGGATCTTGTGATCTACTTGTGTGCAGGATAAGACTATATTTGGATGGTTACCCGCCCTAGCTTTTGACATTAAGTCGCCAGGGCATATGTTATTTAAACTCTGTGCAGGATTTACAGAGCTATGGCTTACATAAATGATCAAGTTCAAGCCCATCATCAAAGATTGAAATTGATGTCTCAAAAAGGGTTATTAATTCTTGATTTTCTCAAAGGATATATGCCACCGGGTTACAATGAATGCGCATTAAGTCATCATCGGCCAAGAGCCGCCAGGTATTTAAACTCTGGATTTACTTGTCAACCGATGAGGTATTCAAATCTTTAATAGCCAAAACTGGTTGGATTTTCATGATGATATTGAATGATTGAGGTTTTCATACCGGATTATATTGTTCAAATCTTAAATAGCCAACATGGCTGGATTTCTATTGTGATTATTAATAACCAGTGTTATGATTGAGGTTTTCAAAGTCGCCTTAGCGCAACGGCTATTATTTTTATCAATGTGCATGATTTATTTTACAATGGAGGAAATAGTCCCGAGTCGCTGCAGGCTTACGACCTGGCACTTGGGGGCTACATTTTTCAAATCAAGATTGCATCGAATATACAAGTCCCTGTCACTGCCAGCATGCACCATGGAACTTGGGGGCTAATGCAAAGTCATTTTTGCTCAACTTATTGAAGACCCGACTCATCACATTTTAAATGAGCCGGCCCTTGGAAGCCGACTCAAATGGATTATTTGTTTACAATATTTCTTCTACAAGCAAATTGATTGTGAAGCTGGTCTAATGACCCGGATTTTCTAGAAGAAGGAAATGACAAGGACTTAAGGATGCTCAGGTGCCGGTTTACAAGAAATCTTAACCCGGAGCATAACCTGTCAAATTTGTTCTTGTGTTTATTTTGCAGCATAAGTTTACCATGGATAAATCCAAGCTAAACTTGGGGGCTAATGTCGGGGATATACCCCGCGGTGTAACCCGGCCGAAAGTATAACCCGGCCGGACTTGGCGACTCACTAATGACCCGCCCTGGCTGGACGACACACTAAGTGACCCGCTCGATCCTGGCGACTTATGGGTGACCTGGCAAGCGGATTAGAGGAGCGACAAGACCCAGGGGCCCAGGAGGCTCAAGGCCCGGAAGGCCGGCTTACGTTATGGTAGGCCGGCTTAAGAGGAAAGGTGTGAGGAATATCTTCCTTACAAGGAATCAAGACCCGGACTTGTATCCGGCTTGTAGTAGAAGATAGGCTAGTCCTAATCCTATTTGGACTCCACATGTAACCCACCCCTCTAACTTATATAAGGAGGGGCAGGGCACCCCAAAGGGGGACAAGTAACAAGAAACAATATCTAGGGCTAGACACAAAGGGGGAGCCGGCTTATGCGGCGACTCTCGATGAGCATAATGAGACCTAGCCTCAAACAGCATGTAGGGCTATTCCGGATGATGTTTCCCGGGGCCCGAAGCTGTCTAAATCCTCGTCTTGTGTGATGATCCGCCTAGCGTCTCTCGATTCCGCCCAACCCCTCTCAAGCTACCACATAGATGCGTGACCTCGTGAATAAGTCCTTGCAAGAGGACATCTGCCGTGACAATTCCACGACAAATAGGTAACATTAGTAGACGTCAAGAAATGCCTATGAATTATTCTCTTGTTATTGAACCATTTGATGTTTGGGGCTTTGATTATATGGAACCTTTTCCTGCCTGTAATGGTTATACACATATTTTAGTTGCTGTTGATTACGTTACTAAGTGGGTAAAAGCTATTCCAACTAGTAGTGTTGATCATAAAACTAAATGCTTAAAGAAGTTATGTTTCCGAGGTTTGGAGTCCCTAGATATCTAATGACTGATGGTGGTTCACATTTTATTCATGGTGCTTTCTGTAAGATGCTTGCTAAGTACGATGTTAATCATAGAATCGCATCTCCTTATCATCCGTAGTCTAGTGGTCAAGTAGAGTTGAACAATAGAGAGCTCAAATTAATTTTGCAAAAGACTGTGAATAGATCTAGAAAGAATTGGTCCAAAAAACTTGATGATGCATTATGGGTCTATAGAACTGCATACAAAAATCCTATGGGTATGTCTCCATATAAGATGGTTTATGGAAAAGCGTGTCATTTACCTCTTGAACTTGAACATAAGGCATATTGGGATATTAAAGAGATCAACTATGACTTCAAACTTGCCGGTGCGAAGAGGTTGTTTGATATTAGCTCACTTGATGAATGAGAACCCAAGCTTATGAGAATGCCAAGTTATTCAAAGAAAAAGTCAAATGCTGGCATGACAAAAGGATACAAAAGCGTAAGTTTAATGTAGGAGATTATGTGTTATTATTCAACTCTCGTTTAAGATTTTTTGCAGGAAAACTTCTCTCTAAATGGGAAGGTCCCTATGTTATCGAGGAGGTCTATCGTTCTGGTGCCATAAAAATCAATAACTTCGAAGGCACAAGTCTGAGAGTGGTAAACGGTCAAAGAATTAAACATTATATTTCAGGTAATCCTATTAATGTTGAAACTAATATTAGTGAAACCGTAACCCCGGAGGAATACATAAGGGCCACGTTCCAGAACGTTCCAATCTCCGAAAAGGAATAGGTATGTAGTACGGTAAGTAAACCGACTCCAAAACAACTCCAACGGCAATTTTTATCAGTTTTGGAATATTTAAGAATTTCAGGAAGAAAGAAGTAGTCCAAAAGGGACACGAGCCCCCCACGAGAGTGGAGGGCGCGCCCACCCTTACTGGGCGCACACCCTGTCTCGTGGACACCTCGTGTGCCTCCCGGACTCCGTTTTCTTGCACGTTACGTATTTTGGTCGGTAAAAATTCATTATATATACTCCCGGAGGTTTTGACCACTGTATCACGCAAATATCCTCTGTTTTCATTTTGAGTTGTTTCTGTTTCAAATCTAGAGCATCATGTCATCTCCAAGCGCTCCCAAGGACAAGTTTTTTGAGAGGGTTATCAACCCCTATCTCGCGGAGGTGCTGCAACACCCTCAAACCATTGAGATGCGTTAGGGGGTGCTGCACATCCGCAATGTGGAAGGACCAATGCGTACCGGAAGCGTGGAGACAAAGCTCGAAGCCATGGAGCAGCAAGTTTTCAAGTGCCAGGGGATGGTGGAGCGTGGACTCAACGCCAACCAGATGATGATCGCGGAGTTCACCAACAATCACAAGCTAGATGCCAAAGTCTTTGGGGAGACCATCTTCAAGCTTCAAGAGAAAATTGAGCACCTCCAAGCCCAAATCTATGATCTGCAAAACTATAACTGTGAGTATGAATATAGATTCAAGAGGATGAGTTTGGCTGTAGATTTAAGGATCCCGGAGACTCGGTCATCCTTCTATGATGGAGAGCCTATGCCTTGGAAGACGCACGACAAGCCTACATCATCAACAACTCCTACTTCACCACCTCCAAGGACATAATCACATGGGTATGGGCACTCCCCTTGGCAACTGCCAAACTTGGGGGAGGTGCCCTGGTATCATATCACCATCACACTCCTATCTTTACCATTTTATTTAGCTCGATCCTTTTAGTAGTATCTTGATCTAGTAGATTGAAGTTTTGATATCAAGTAATTTCGAGTTTTGCTTTGTAATCAAGTCCGTGAGCTATCTATAATAAAGATTAGTGTTGAGCCAAGGGCTTTGCTATGTTGCTATGATCTTGAGAAAGTAGAAAGAGTAAAAGAGTTCATATTGATCTTATGGATAGTGATGACTTCACATATAGAAAGTATGAGGCATAAAAGTTGTTGAGAGTTGATAAACGTAGTTTTGGTCATCGTTGCAATTAACAGGAAGTGATAAGGAAAGAGGAGTTCACATACAAATATCTTATCTTGGACACCATTTATAAATGGGAGCACTCATTAAGTATGACATGCTAAAAGAGTTGACGTTGGACAAGGAAGACAACGTAATGATTTATGTTTTGCACATCTCAGTTAAAGTATATTGTCATTGACCTTCCAAACATGTTGAGCTTGCCTTTCCACCTCATGCTAGCCAAATTCCTTGCACCAAGTAGAGATACTACTTGTGCTTCCAAACATCCTTAAACCCAGTTTTGCCATGAGAGTCCACCATACCTACCTATGGATTGAGTAAGATCCTTCAAGTAAGTTGTCATGTTGCAAGCAATAAAAATTGCTATCTAAATATGTATGACTTATTAGTGCAGAGAAAATAAGCTTTGTACGATCTTGTTGTGGAAGTAATAAAAGCGACGGACTGCATAATAAAGGTACACATACAAGGGGCAATATAAAGTGGCGTTCTTTTGCATTAACATTTTGTGCATCAACCCTAAACGCACATGACAACCTCTGCTTCCCTCTGCGAAGGGCCTATCTTTTACTTTATGTTTTTACTTTATGCTTGAGTCAAGATGATCCACACCTTTCTGTTTTTCATTTCATCCTTTGGCAAGCTCCTCGTGTTTGAAAGATCATCATTTATATATCCAATTGGATGAAAGTTAGCATGGGCTATTATTGTTGACATCACCTAAAGGTGAATACGTTGGGAGGCAACACAATAAGCCCCTGTCTTTCTCAGTGTCCGTCTGAAACTCCATAACCACAAGTATTGCGTGAGTGTTAGCAATTATAGAAGACTACAAAATAGTTGAGTATGTGAACTTGCCGAAAAGCTCTATAGTTGACTCTTTATGATGTTATGATAAATTGCAATTGCTTCAATGACTGAGATTATAGTTTGTTAGTTCTCAATGAAGTTTTTGAACCATACTTGACATTGTGAATTGATTGTTACTTGAGCATAGGAAATCATATGATAAAATCTATATATGTTGCTGTTATAAGAATGATCATGATGCCCTCATGTCCGTATTTTATTTTTATCGACACCTCTATCTCTAGACATGTGGACATATTTTTCGATTTCGGCTTCCGCTTGAGGACAAGCGAGGTCTAAGCTTGGGGGAGTTGATACGTCCATTTTGCATCATGCTTTTATATCAATATTTATTGCATTATGGGCTGTTATTACACATTATATCTCAATACTTATGGCTATTCTCTCTTATTTTACAAGGTTTATCATGAAGAGGGGGAATACCGGCAGCTGGAATCCTGGCTGGAAAAGGAGCAAACATTGGAAACCTATTCTGCACTGCTCCAAAAATCCTGAAACTCCATGAAACATGTTTTTGGAATTAATAAGAATTATTGGGCGAAAGAAATACATCAGTGGGCCCACACCCTGTCCAGGAGGGTGGGGGCGTGCCCCCTGTCTCCTGGCCCCCTGGTGGGCCCCCAGTGTCAATCTTCTGCTATATGAGAGCTCTTATCCTGGAAAAAATCGCGGGCAAGCTTACGGGACGAAACTCCGCCGCCACGAGGAGGAACCTTGGTGGAACCAATCTAGGGCTCTGGCAGAGCTGTTCTGCCAGGGACACTTCCCTCCGGGAGGGGGAAATCATCACCAACGTCATCACCAACGATCCTCTCATCAGGAGGGGGTCAATCTCCATCAACATCTTCACCAGCACCATCTCCTCTCAAAACCCTAGTTCATCTCTTGTATCCAATCTTGTATCAAAACCACAAATTGGTACCTGTGGGTTGCTACTAGTGTTGATTACTCCTTGTAGTTGATGCTAATTGGTTTACTTGGTGGAAGATCATATGTTCAGATCCTTTATGCATATTATTACTCCTCCGATTATGAACATGAATATGCTTTGTGAGTAGTTACATTTGTTCCTGAGGACATGGGTGAAGTCTTGCTATTAGTAGTCATGTGAATTTGGTATTCGTTTGATATTTTGATGAGATGTATGTTGTCGTTTCCTCTAGTGGTGTTATGTGAACGTCGACTACATGAAACTTCACCATTATTTGGGCCTAGAGGAAGGCATAGGGAAGTAATAAGTAGATGATGGGTTGCTAGAGTGACAGAAGCTTAAACCCTAGTTTATGCGTTTCTTCGTTAGGGGCTGATTTTGATCCATATGTTTAATGTTGTGGTTAGGTTTACCTTAATACTTCTTTTGTAGTCGCACACGCTTGCAATAGGGGTTAATCATAAGTGGGATGCTTGTCCAAGTAAGGGCAGTGCCCAAGCACCGGTTCACCCACATATCAAATTATCAAAGTACCGAACGCGAATCATATGAACTTGATGAAAACTAGCTTGACGATAATTCCCATGTGTCCTCGGGAGCTCCTTTCTCATTATTTGAAATTGTCCAGGCTTATCCTTTGCTACATAAAGGATTGGGCCACCTTGCTGCACTTTATTTACTTGTTACTCGTTACTATTTATCTTATCACAAAACTATCTATCACCTACAATTTCAGTGCTTGCAGAGAAAACCTTACTGAAAACCGCTTATCATTTCCTTCTGCTCCTCGTTGGGTTCGACACTCTTACTTATCAAAAGGACTACGATAGATCCCCTACACTTGTGGGTCATCAGTCATCACGTGGTGTCTCGGCACGACGAACTTTGGCAATGGTGCATACTCAGGGAGAACACTTATATCTTGAAATTTAGTGAGAGATCATCTTATAATGCTACTGTCAATCAAAGCAAAATAAGATGCATAAAAGATAAACATCACATGCAACCAATATAGGTGATATGATATGTCCATCATCATCTTGTGCCTTTGATCTCCATCTCGAAAGCACCGTCATGATCACCATCGTTGCCGGCGCGACACCTTGATCTCCATCATAGCATCGTTGTCATCTCGCCAACTATTGCTTCTATGACTATCGCTACCCCTTAGTGATAAAGTAAAGCAATTACAGGGCGATTGCATTGCATACAATAAAACGACAACCATATGGCTCCTGCCAGTTGCCAATAACTCTGTTACTAAACATGATCATCTCATACAATAAAATTTAGCATCATGTCTTGACCATATCACATCACAACATGCCCTGCAAAAACAAGTTAGACGTCCTCTACTTTCTTGTTGCAAGTTTTACGTGGCTGCTATGGGCTGAGCAAGAACTGTTCTTACCTACGCATCAAAACCACAATGATATTTCATCAAGTTAGTGTTGTTTTAACCTCCAACAAGGACCGGGCGTAGCCACACTCGATTCAACTAAAGTTGGAGAAACTGACACCCGCCAGCCACCTATGTGCAAAGCACGTCGATAGAACCAGTCTCGCGTAAGCGTATGCGTAATGTCGGTCTGGGACGCTTCATCCAACAATACCGCCGAACCAAAGTATGACATGTTGGTAAGCAGTATGACTTGTATCGCCCACAACTCACTTGTGTTCTACTCGTGCATATAACATCTACGCATAAACCTGGCTCGGATGCCACTGTTGGGGAACGTAGTAATTTAAAAAAATTCCTACACACACGCAAGATCATGGTGATGCATAGCAACAAGAGGGAAGAGTGTCGTCCACGTACCCTCGTAGACCGTAAGCGGAAGCATTATGACAATGCGGTTAATGTAGTCGTACGTCTTCATGATCGACCGATCCAAGTACCGAAAGTACGGCACCTCCGCGATCTGCACACTTTCAGCTCGGTGACGTCCCACAAATTCACGATCCAGTAGAGCTTCGAGGGAGAGTTCCGTCAGCACAACCGCGTAATGACGGTGTGACGAAGCTACCTACGCAGGGCTTCACCTAAGCACCGCTACGATATGACCGAGGTGGATTATGGTGGAGGGGGGCACCGCACATGGCTAAAGTTCAATAATCAACTTGTGTGTCTATGGGGTGCCCCTAGCCTCAGTATATAAAGGAGGAGAGGAGGGGAGGCCGGCCAGCCCTAGAGGCGCGCCCAAGTGTGGAGTCCTACTAGGACTCCAAGTCCTAGTAGGAGTCCACCAAGAGGAAGGGAGGGAGAAGGAAGGAGATGGAGGAAAGGAGGAAAGGGTGGCCGGCCCCCTAGTCCAATTCGGTTTGGGCTAGGGGGGGCACGTGCCCTGCCTTGTACTGCCTCCTCTCTTCCACCACTTGGCCCATGAGGCCCAATACTTCTTCCACCGTATTCCCGTAACTCCCCGGTACTTCAAAAAATATCCGAATAACTCGGAACCTTTCCGATGTCCGACTATAGTCGTCCAATAAATCAATCTTTGTGACTCGACCATTTCGAGACTCCTCGTCATGTCCCTGATCTCATCTAGGTCTCCTAACTACCTTCGGTACATCAAAACACATAAACTCATAATACCGATCGTCACCGAACGTTAAGCGTGCGGACCCTACGGGTTCGAGAACTATGTAGACATGACCAAGAAACATTTCTGGTCAATAACCAATAGCGGAACCTGGATGCTCATATTGGCTCCCACATATTCTACGAAGATCTTTATCGGTCAAACCACATAACAACATACATTGTTCCCTTTGTTATCGGTATGTTACTTGCCCGAGATTCGATCGTCGGTATCTCAATACCTAGTTCAATCTCATTACCGTCAAGTCTCTTTTATCATTCCGTAATGCATCAGCCCGCAACTAAATCGTTACTCACATTGCTTGCAAGGCTTATAGTGATGTGCATTACTGAGAGGGCCCAGAGATACCTCTCCGACAATCAGAGTGACAAATCCTAATCTCGATCTATGCCAACTCAACAAACACCATCGGAGACACCTGTAGAGCACCTTTATAATCACCCATTTACGTTGTGACGTTTGGTAGCACACAAAGTGTTCCTCCGGTATTTGGGAGTTGCATAATCTCATAGTCATAGGAACATGTATAAGTCATGAAGAAAGCAATAGAAGTATACTAAACTATCAAGTGCTAAGCTAATGGAATGGGTCAAGTCAATCACATCATTCTCTAATGGTGTGATCCCGATTCAACGAGCTAGTCAAGTAGAGGCATACTAGTGACACTTTGTTTGTCTATGTATTCACACATGTACTAAGTTTCTGGTTAATACAATTCTAGCATGAATAATAAACATTTATCATGATATAAGGAAATAAATAATAACTTTATTATTGCCTCTAGGGCATATTTCCTTCAGTCTCACCCATCACGCGCCACAAGCACACATTTGTGGGTCGGCATACGGTCCACCATTGTCCTGCAGAGAAAGGGGAAGTTTGACCATATATATGATAGACTCCTATTTGTTTTGTGTTAGTGTAGGGTGAGATTTCTGTCACATCCCTAGCTGCTGGTAGTGCTCTAGGCTAGCTCATGTGTGCATCATGTCTATATTTTTTGAAACTTGAATTGAGGAATATTGGAAGCCTCAAAACCCTAAATAAAAGAGGGGCAAAAACCCTAGAAATCTCATTCATTGCTCCAAAGTGCTCCTCTTAAATGTTTGATAATTTTTGGTAAGGGTTCTGGTCCCAACCAAAATATTGAACATTTTTAAGGATTTATTTTTGGGACTTTGAATTTAAATCACTAGCTATTTGAATTTGAATTATATTCATATAATTAGAATATAATTTAAATACCCCTGAAATATTTTATAAGCTTTTGGAAAAGTCCATCTAGCAATATAAAATATTCAGAGGAGTTTTTGGCATTGTTTGAATTATTTTAAAATTCAAAACAGTGGCAAAATAATTTAAATAAAACAAAAACAGAAGAAAAATATAAAACAGAATAGAAACAGAAAGAGAGAGAGAGAGTAAGCTACCTGGCGCCTACCAAGCCCACCTGGGCCTCACCTGACCGGCCCAGCTAGCAGCCCGGCCACCTGGCCAGCCCACCTCCCCCCCTTGTCCTCTTCTTCCTCTGCCAGTAGGCAGAGGCGAGGCGTGGCGCGCGCCCGAAGAGCTCCGGCCACCTCCTGCTTCGCCGTGGCAGCCTCCCCGACTCCCTCGCGACGCCACGGAGACGCCTCGACCCCCTGCACCTCCCCTCTCTTCCCCTGGACCCCGTTCCCTCCTCTGTTTTCCTCCCTGCACGCGCCCGAGCGGAGCTCGTCGTCGCCGACGCCGTTCGCCGTAGCCACCGTGTTCCTCGCTGCCACCCGAAGTACCCAGGAGATCCGCCTCGACCACCTCTTCCTCCTCGCCGAGAAGCGCACCGCGGGAGCCCCTGCAACGTCGCCACCGCCGTCTTCTTCAACCTCGGGACCGCCGGCCATCTTCGTCAAATTCGTCAGCTCCGGTGCCTCCCCGAGCTCCCCGAGGCCACCGTCGCAACCCCTGTGAGCTACTCTTCCATTCCCCCTCTTCCTCGCGCTCGTTCCCGTACCCTAGCCGCCTTTTCACCGGAGCCGATTGCTCCTCGCCGCCGGCCATGGCGTGGCCGTGGCCACAGCCACCGCAGCTCGCTCCTGAGCCCACCCGCGTGCTCACCGCAACCTCAGGAACCCAAAGCACTTAACCATTCGTCCTCCCGTGCACTGCAGCGCCGATCCCGCGAAACCCCGAGCTCCGGCCGCCGCCTCGGGCTCCATTCCGGCGAACCCCGGCCACCCCCGCACCTCCCGTTGGTCCCCCTAGATGCGCACGGGCGCGGGCTACCTCCTGGTGCCCTTGGCGCGTCGATCCGATGCCCCTAGCGCAAGTCCGGCGTTCCCCCGCCGTGCGGAATGGTCGCCGCCGGCGAAACTCCGGCGACTGCCGACGTGGCACGCCTAATTAGCACTAATGACCCTGTTAAACTAACCCCGTGGCACTGACAGTGGGCCCCGTAGCGGGTCAAAGCCCGGGTCAACGCGGGATTAGCCCCTGTGTCACTGACGTGTGGACCCCACACGTCAGGTTTGACCTGGACCGCCCGTTGACCTGCTGAGGTCAGCATGAGGTCATGCTGACGCCATAATTCATTTTCTGGAATTATTTTAATTCTAAATATTCAGGAAATTCCAGAAAATGCCTAAAACTTCTAAAATTCATAGAAATTCAACCGTAACTCCAAATTAAATAAATTATATATGAAAAATTATCAGAAAAATTCAAGGAATCCATCTGTACCATTTTCATGCATGTCAGAACAACTTATAGCTGCTGTTTAGCACAAATCATTTAAATGGCATTTAATTAATCACATATGGAGTTTGAATTTGAATTTTATATTCAAACCAACTTCATTTAATCTGTTGCTAGTTGCATTAGCCCAAAACACATTCTTTTTGCCATGTCATGATCATGCATCATATTGTGCATTGCATTGATTGTGTTCCCTTCTGTGTTGCCGGTATTTGTCCCCCCTCGATAGACGTGATACCGATGATGTGATCGTTGACACTGATGAAGACTCAATGTTATCTTCAGAAGTGCCAGGCAAGCAAAACCCCCTTGTTCATTCCGATACAATCCCACTCTCTCGCTCCTGCTCTCTTTTACTGCATTAGGACAACAACGATTCAACTATTACTTGCTGCGGTAGCTGAACCCCTTTATCCTTTGCATGACCTGTCATTGCCACAGTAAATAGATGAAACCCACTAGCATGAGTAGGAGTTGTTTGAGCCCTGATGTGCCTACTCATTTATGTTTGTTGTCATGCCTGCTACTGCTTAGAGTTGAGTCAGGTCTGATTCATCGGGGATGAATCAGAGGCGTGTGAACATGTCCTACTGTGTGTGAGCTAAGTGTGTGAACACGATTTGGTAAAGGTAGCGGTGAGAGGCCATGTAGGAGTACATGGTGGGTTGTCTCATTGCAGCCGTCCTCAGGAACTGAGTTCTGTGTTTGTGATCCATGATTCAGCTACTACCACGCATTGGGCCCGAAACCAATGGACCCTCTCGGCTTCTTAATCACCCTTGTCCTCTGTCCAGGAGTTGCAAGTAGTTTCTGGTGTTTGTAGTATGCTGGAGGCCGTGCGCAGCGCTGACCGTAGGGGTGGGCTGTGATGCGGTAGGCACGTGGCCGGGTAAACCGGGCGCCCGTTTGGTGTCACGGAACCCTGTACACATCGTTTGGGGCTGTGAGCGAAACTCCGGCCGGATCTCCTCATGGATGGAACCCGAATAGGCGATAAACCTGGACTAGAGACTTGAGTGTTTAGGTAGGCCGTGGCCGACACCCACGTTGGGCTTCCGCTTGAAGGTTGCCGAGTACATGTCGTGTAAACGGCGGTAAGTGGTGAGAGCGTGTGTGAAGAAGTACACCCCTGCAGGGTTAACATCATCTATTCGAATAGCCGTGTCCGCGGAGAAGGACTTCTGGGTTGCTTATATCAGTTCATAGACAAGTGAAAGTGGATACTCTAAAATACGCAAGATAAGCGTGAGTGCTATGGATGGCATTCTCGTAGGGAGACGGGAGTGGATCCATAGTGGTGTATTGATATGGTGAATATGTGGACTCGTGTGCGCCACCTCAAAGAGTCGCTTGCAGTCGTAGTTTAGGATAGCCACCGAGTCAAAGCTGGCTTGCTGCAGTTAAACCCCACCATCCCCTTTGTTGATAATGATGCATATGTAGATAGTTCTGATGTAAGTCTTGCTGGGTACATTTGTACTCACGTTTGCCTATTTTATGTTTTTGCAGAGAGACTTCGGTCTCGCTAGTAGTTCCGCATGGACTTCGACGTTTAGCTTGTTACCTCAGCTACGATCTTGTGCCCTCGGCAGGATCTGGTAGATAGTCAGGCTTCTCAGCCTTTTTCATTTATAGATGTCTGTACTCAGACATGATAGCTTCCGCTTGTGCTTTGACTTGTATGCTCTGATTGTTGGGTCATGAGACCCATGTTTGTAATATCTCGCTCCTCGGAGCCTATTGAATAAACTACTTGAGTCGTAGAGTCATTTTGTGATGCCATGTTGTATTGCACATATCGAGCATATTGTGTGTATGTTATTGAAATGCTTGGTATGTGTGGGATCTGACTATCTAGTTGTTTATCTTTAGTAGCCTCTCTTACCGGGAAATGTCTCCTAGTGTTACCGCTGAGCCATGGTAGCTTGCTACTGCTCTGGAACACTTAGGCTGGCCGGCATGTGTCCTTCTTCGTTCCTGTGTCTGTCCCTTCGGGGAAATGTCACGCTTTGAGTACCGGAGTCCTGTTAGCCTGCTACAGCCCGGTTTACCGGAGTCCTGCTAGCCCAGTGCTACAGCCCGGACCCACTTGCTGATGACCGACACGTTCGAAGCTGGGTCATGAATGCCTGTCCCTGTAAGTCTGTGCCACTTTGGGTTCACGACTAGTCATGTCAGCCCGGGCTCCTTATCATATGGATGCTAGCGACACTATCATATACGTGAGCCAAAAGGCGCAAACGGTCCCGGGCAAAGGTAAGGCGACACCCGTGGGGATACCGTGCGTGAGGCCGCAAAGTGATATGAGGTGTTACCGGCTAGATCGATGTGACATCGAGTCGGGGTCCTGACAGCGTTGGTATCAGAGCTTGACTGCCTGTAGGATTACCAAGCCAAACCGGTCGAAGTTGAGTCTAGAAATTCTTTAGTTATATAAGGGAATTGATTGTGGGATGGAACGTAAGACTCTTTTTACTCCTTATACCTTATGCCCTTCTGATCTGAGTCATCATCTTATCTTCTACGGGGATTAAGAAACTAGGCTATCTCTTCTTTCTATCAGGATCACGTGTTACTAATCTGCAGACTTGTAGGATTGATGGTTCTAAGCTTGAGTTCAGTTTCTACTTCTGTATGTTAACTGTTGATCTCGAGACCTTGATATTGTGCTTCTGAGTGGTTATGCCACCATTTTTGTGAATGTCTCAAATCTTTTCTGAGCATTTACAGCCGTTATGCTGTCCGAGTCATTCCAGGTTTCTAAATAGTCTGATGCATTTGCAAAATCCTTTCCCTCTGGTTTCGATGTTCCTTTATGCCAGCTCAATCACACTAATTGTTGAGTTGAGGTATTCTATTGCCTTGACATTATGTTGGAGTTACTACTATGACCCTAGGTGTCTTAGGGGATCATCTAGTAATTTAGCCATGATTTGTGTTCCCAGTGTGATGATTCTGGCCATCATTTTCGAAAGCATCCCGTGATGCTACTTAGTAGTAGGTATTCTATTCCTGGGTTCTTAAACCCGATATTCACCCTACTTACATCATGATGATAGTGTTGCTAGTTCCTTTAGGATATTAGTAACCTTTGCGATAGTCCTCGAGGTTCGTGGTACATCCTTCTTCCAATTACCATGAACCATTCTTGGCAGAAGTTCTTCTGAACCAAAAGATGACACCAAGAGTGCTGTCGATGAGTTCTCCATGCTATATTGTGACTCTGCCAGTTCTACTTTTCTGCATGGGTTATCCGGAAGAAATATGTTGAACTTGGTTCGACATACTACTTTATGCATCCACAACTCAGAAATATTATATGTTCTTTTGAGTTGTCTCTCTTTAGTTGCATTCTGACCCTCGTCTATCAATTGATAGTCAAGAGTATGCGTGCGTTCGTCTATCGATGCCTATTACTCTTGTGGTCCGTCAAGCCATTCTATCGCGGAATGACTAGGAGAAACAAACTCCAGTACCTCTTCCATATCTAGGATGGGGTCAAAGTAGTTGTATTCCGCAGATCAAATGCCAATCCAGCTTTTGGTTCTGTTCTACCTTGGAGTATTAACCCCTTTATGTCAGAATTGTCACGAGAACTACACCAACTCTCATGAATTTTGACGTAGTAATACTTCTCACCATCATTAGTCATTCCTCGGCCATCGTGTTGATGCAACCGGAATACCGACAAATGAATTGTGATGTGTGAAATCAATACTCCCAGCAACCTCGTTGCTTGGTAGTTAAAGGATAATAATTTCAATCTTAGCATGTTGGTTTTTGAATCATCCCTCTAAGATTGATCGTGCTACCTAGTCCTTATTTCCTGGTGCACTCTTTGATTGATGAGTTAGGATTTTGTCAAGTCCTCGCTCATTTGATCATATCATCTTGCCCTGAAAAGCAAGATTGTTCTCGAGCTTAGTAACATATCGGTGGTTCGTGATTTCCGAAGATCTTCTCGGAAGTATTACCAGGTTGTCACCTGACCGCTATGTTGAGCCCGTGATCAAGTTGGTTTCTTGTGAACCACCTTTCTCCAAGAATCTGTGTTGGTTATCCCGGAGCTAGTTGGTTAAGCTAGACAACAACTTGGAGAGTTGGAAGATAAAAGCTTGCCTGACTTAGTTCGTTCCAAAGGGATATTCTTGTGTAGTGTGTGTTGAAGAAAGATGATATCTTCATCGATTGGTCCCTGTGATCAGTTGCTGGACCTATTGTCTTATCAATCCTTTGATTTGAGTGTGGGCTATCGTCAAATCAAGTCAGAACCAACGATGTTCGTAATGTTGTCTTCCTCGTGGTTGATCCCTCGAGCATACACCATTATATCTTTTGGGTCTGACCAATGCTATCACCGTGTTCACACGATGGTGGAAGTTCAGTGATATGGAAATTCCGATGAGTTGTTGTTGAGCCCATTGACAACATCCTTATCTCCTCCATGATGTTGTTGAACATTAAGTTAGTGTTGGAAACTTTTGAAAGCATTTTCTTCATGCTAGCTCATGAAGTACTTGTTTGATGAAAGGAGTGACTTCCTTTGATTCACGTGCATTTTGATGTAAGTTGCCGTCGTGAATTCGAGAAAGTTTGTTTTTGCTCCTTTGGAATCATCCCAAGTCGGTCATGCACGTGCGAAGAATTCTGTGGTCTGTTAGACTGATCATCTTCATTCCATACGTATATCCTAGCACACCAAGCCACTGATTGATTTGTTCAAGGAGAAGAAGTTCCTTCTTAAGAGTATACCTTATGCAAGGATTTTGATATCCTCGTTGATGGTTCCCCACCTGAACTCGGAAGTGTTTTATTATAAGACTACCACGTGATCCTGTTTGTCTGGGACAACATGTTCACATGTTTGTAGCAGAACCAGCTCATGTTTTGGAGCTTGCTATCATAGTTCATCTCCCGAGAATCCCGCAACGTCATCTCGTCGATTTGTGTTGCAAACTTTCATTTTTCTTCCTAGACTCGATGAGTCTGGAATATCCTGACACCAACCAGATCTGAATCTCAGGCAGATATGATGATTGGAACATTTCCCAAGAACTATAATATTGGTCCCTCGACAACCGGTAAAGTGGATGTCGTGGCCAACACACCCAGCCGGAAGACCTATCATTGTAGTATCTTGTTGAGGAAGTTGGCCACCTCCCCATAAGGATTTCGTAGGATTTACCTCCGTAACTGTTTCTTATGGATTCTATTGCTCCCGAAGTCCGACCTTTACTTGATGTTCTAGATATCAAACCATATCTATGAATGGGTTACCCTAGCACATCAAGGAGAACATTAGAAGCGGAGTGCTAAATGTCTCTCGGTCGATCATCCAGATTTTATTTCCTTGGCCTCGCTAAGGTGAAATCTGAGAAGGTATTATCTTCCTTTGCATCTGCATCCTCCATCACCATTCATCATGGTAGCAAGTTGTGTTGCCAGGATCCTTGACACGGATGTTGGTAAAACCTTGATGAATGTGGAAATGCTCAAGTTCTTGAGAGCACGCACAAGCGCTACGTGTTATCATCGGCACTAACCGAGATTGCTCTCAGTTTCCTCGGCAATGCTATGACCCTTTCAAACAGTGAATCCACTCTCTTTTGTTGGGTTCTTCCCCAGTTACCAGAATCATTCCCAGCATTTGCATTCTGTTCCCAGCTTGCACCACCAATGTGCCATTCTACCATGGGTCTCTTCCATCTCCGGTGATAAGGAAATTCATCCATTACGTTGTCTTCAACAAGGTAATCCACATCATCCAAGTCCGAGTATGCCATTCTACCGACCCCCTCCAAACGATCGTTGTGAATTGCCTTATGCTGGTATGAAGAGTTTCAATGATCTTTGAATCAAAGGTAATTCTTTTTGCCACTTAAGATAATACCCTACGATCACCCTCCTCCAGGATGTTTCGTCGTGGTATCATGGCAATTCAGCTCCTCGCTACGTTAACAATCGATTACCACCTTCTTAAGTGTGGAATTATTGTCTACCTAGTGAACCTTCGTCATCCGTTTCTTTCCACCCCTCTTGATGTGTATCTCGTGTCTCAACCCGAGAGATGGTTCTAAGTCTCATTCCGTGAGTTAGTCCTGAGTTGTTCGACCTTCGAGAAGACCGATCCTTTTAGAGTTTTCCTTTCCTCTTCTTGTCATGATTAGCTGAAGTTCTCAGAGCAAGACGACAAGACAAAGATGGTGTTCAAATCAACGTTCATTTGAAGTGCAACCTGGATCGTGAAGATTGTACTAGTTTGCGTTTCCCCTTTATCCTACCCTACGCTTGAATCTCGAGACGAGATTCTTGTTTAGTGGGGGTGAGTTGTCACATCCCTAGCTGCTGGTAGTGCTCTAGGCTAGCTCATGTGTGCATCATGTCTATATTTTTTGAAACTTGAATTGAGGAATATTGGAAGCCTCAAAACCCTAAATAAAAGAGGGGCAAAAACCCTAGAAATCTCATTCATTGCTCCAAAGTGCTCCTCTTAAATGTTTGATAATTTTTGGTAAGGGTTCTGGTCCCAACCAAAATATTGAACATTTTTAAGGATTTATTTTTGGGACTTTGAATTTAAATCACTAGCTATTTGAATTTGAATTATATTCATATAATTAGAATATAATTTAAATACCCCTGAAATATTTTATAAGCTTTTGGAAAAGTCCATCTAGCAATATAAAATATTCAGAGGAGTTTTTGGCATTGTTTGAATTATTTTAAAATTCAAAACAGTGGCAAAATAATTTAAATAAAACAAAAACAGAAGAAAAATATAAAACAGAATAGAAACAGAAAGAGAGAGAGAGAGTAAGCTACCTGGCGCCTACCAAGCCCACCTGGGCCTCACCTGACCGGCCCAGCTAGCAGCCCGGCCACCTGGCCAGCCCACCTCCCCCCCTTGTCCTCTTCTTCCTCTGCCAGTAGGCAGAGGCGAGGCGTGGCGCGCGCCCGAAGAGCTCCGGCCACCTCCTGCTTCGCCGTGGCAGCCTCCCCGACTCCCTCGCGACGCCACGGAGACGCCTCGACCCCCTGCACCTCCCCTCTCTTCCCCTGGACCCCGTTCCCTCCTCTGTTTTCCTCCCTGCACGCGCCCGAGCGGAGCTCGTCGTCGCCGACGCCGTTCGCCGTAGCCACCGTGTTCCTCGCTGCCACCCGAAGTACCCAGGAGATCCGCCTCGACCACCTCTTCCTCCTCGCCGAGAAGCGCACCGCGGGAGCCCCTGCAACGTCGCCACCGCCGTCTTCTTCAACCTCGGGACCGCCGGCCATCTTCGTCAAATTCGTCAGCTCCGGTGCCTCCCCGAGCTCCCCGAGGCCACCGTCGCAACCCCTGTGAGCTACTCTTCCATTCCCCCTCTTCCTCGCGCTCGTTCCCGTACCCTAGCCGCCTTTTCACCGGAGCCGATTGCTCCTCGCCGCCGGCCATGGCGTGGCCGTGGCCACAGCCACCGCAGCTCGCTCCTGAGCCCACCCGCGTGCTCACCGCAACCTCAGGAACCCAAAGCACTTAACCATTCGTCCTCCCGTGCACTGCAGCGCCGATCCCGCGAAACCCCGAGCTCCGGCCGCCGCCTCGGGCTCCATTCCGGCGAACCCCGGCCACCCCCGCACCTCCCGTTGGTCCCCCTAGATGCGCACGGGCGCGGGCTACCTCCTGGTGCCCTTGGCGCGTCGATCCGATGCCCCTAGCGCAAGTCCGGCGTTCCCCCGCCGTGCGGAATGGTCGCCGCCGGCGAAACTCCGGCGACTGCCGACGTGGCACGCCTAATTAGCACTAATGACCCTGTTAAACTAACCCCGTGGCACTGACAGTGGGCCCCGTAGCGGGTCAAAGCCCGGGTCAACGCGGGATTAGCCCCTGTGTCACTGACGTGTGGACCCCACACGTCAGGTTTGACCTGGACCGCCCGTTGACCTGCTGAGGTCAGCATGAGGTCATGCTGACGCCATAATTCATTTTCTGGAATTATTTTAATTCTAAATATTCAGGAAATTCCAGAAAATGCCTAAAACTTCTAAAATTCATAGAAATTCAACCGTAACTCCAAATTAAATAAATTATATATGAAAAATTATCAGAAAAATTCAAGGAATCCATCTGTACCATTTTCATGCATGTCAGAACAACTTATAGCTGCTGTTTAGCACAAATCATTTAAATGGCATTTAATTAATCACATATGGAGTTTGAATTTGAATTTTATATTCAAACCAACTTCATTTAATCTGTTGCTAGTTGCATTAGCCCAAAACACATTCTTTTTGCCATGTCATGATCATGCATCATATTGTGCATTGCATTGATTGTGTTCCCTTCTGTGTTGCCGGTATTTGTCCCCCCTCGATAGACGTGATACCGATGATGTGATCGTTGACACTGATGAAGACTCAATGTTATCTTCAGAAGTGCCAGGCAAGCAAAACCCCCTTGTTCATTCCGATACAATCCCACTCTCTCGCTCCTGCTCTCTTTTACTGCATTAGGACAACAACGATTCAACTATTACTTGCTGCGGTAGCTGAACCCCTTTATCCTTTGCATGACCTGTCATTGCCACAGTAAATAGATGAAACCCACTAGCATGAGTAGGAGTTGTTTGAGCCCTGATGTGCCTACTCATTTATGTTTGTTGTCATGCCTGCTACTGCTTAGAGTTGAGTCAGGTCTGATTCATCGGGGATGAATCAGAGGCGTGTGAACATGTCCTACTGTGTGTGAGCTAAGTGTGTGAACACGATTTGGTAAAGGTAGCGGTGAGAGGCCATGTAGGAGTACATGGTGGGTTGTCTCATTGCAGCCGTCCTCAGGAACTGAGTTCTGTGTTTGTGATCCATGATTCAGCTACTACCACGCATTGGGCCCGAAACCAATGGACCCTCTCGGCTTCTTAATCACCCTTGTCCTCTGTCCAGGAGTTGCAAGTAGTTTCTGGTGTTTGTAGTATGCTGGAGGCCGTGCGCAGCGCTGACCGTAGGGGTGGGCTGTGATGCGGTAGGCACGTGGCCGGGTAAACCGGGCGCCCGTTTGGTGTCACGGAACCCTGTACACATCGTTTGGGGCTGTGAGCGAAACTCCGGCCGGATCTCCTCATGGATGGAACCCGAATAGGCGATAAACCTGGACTAGAGACTTGAGTGTTTAGGTAGGCCGTGGCCGACACCCACGTTGGGCTTCCGCTTGAAGGTTGCCGAGTACATGTCGTGTAAACGGCGGTAAGTGGTGAGAGCGTGTGTGAAGAAGTACACCCCTGCAGGGTTAACATCATCTATTCGAATAGCCGTGTCCGCGGAGAAGGACTTCTGGGTTGCTTATATCAGTTCATAGACAAGTGAAAGTGGATACTCTAAAATACGCAAGATAAGCGTGAGTGCTATGGATGGCATTCTCGTAGGGAGACGGGAGTGGATCCATAGTGGTGTATTGATATGGTGAATATGTGGACTCGTGTGCGCCACCTCAAAGAGTCGCTTGCAGTCGTAGTTTAGGATAGCCACCGAGTCAAAGCTGGCTTGCTGCAGTTAAACCCCACCATCCCCTTTGTTGATAATGATGCATATGTAGATAGTTCTGATGTAAGTCTTGCTGGGTACATTTGTACTCACGTTTGCCTATTTTATGTTTTTGCAGAGAGACTTCGGTCTCGCTAGTAGTTCCGCATGGACTTCGACGTTTAGCTTGTTACCTCAGCTACGATCTTGTGCCCTCGGCAGGATCTGGTAGATAGTCAGGCTTCTCAGCCTTTTTCATTTATAGATGTCTGTACTCAGACATGATAGCTTCCGCTTGTGCTTTGACTTGTATGCTCTGATTGTTGGGTCATGAGACCCATGTTTGTAATATCTCGCTCCTCGGAGCCTATTGAATAAACTACTTGAGTCGTAGAGTCATTTTGTGATGCCATGTTGTATTGCACATATCGAGCATATTGTGTGTATGTTATTGAAATGCTTGGTATGTGTGGGATCTGACTATCTAGTTGTTTATCTTTAGTAGCCTCTCTTACCGGGAAATGTCTCCTAGTGTTACCGCTGAGCCATGGTAGCTTGCTACTGCTCTGGAACACTTAGGCTGGCCGGCATGTGTCCTTCTTCGTTCCTGTGTCTGTCCCTTCGGGGAAATGTCACGCTTTGAGTACCGGAGTCCTGTTAGCCCGCTACAGCCCGGTTTACCGGAGTCCTGCTAGCCCAGTGCTACAGCCCGGACCCACTTGCTGATGACCGACACGTTCGAAGCTGGGTCATGAATGCCTGTCCCTGTAAGTCTGTGCCACTTTGGGTTTACGACTAGTCATGTCAGCCCGGGCTCCTTATCATATGGATGCTAGCGACACTATCATATACGTGAGCCAAAAGGCGCAAACGGTCCCGGGCAAAGGTAAGGCGACACCCGTGGGGATACCGTGCGTGAGGCCGCAAAGTGATATGAGGTGTTACCGGCTAGATCGATGTGACATCGAGTCGGGGTCCTGACAATTTCAGACCTAGCTATTGGGGGGCATGCATTCGTAGCGAGGACTCCCTTGCCACCGACACGAAGTGTGGTTCATAGGGGGTGGTTGACTAGCAATACTATGCGCTTTGTGCGATAGGTGCCACATCAAAGTTGTGTGTTGGGTATTTGAACATCAAACCACCCTCTTCATACATATATTTGGTCCAAATGCAAGTGTGTTCATGTCCTGACCCTTTCCCGCGTTATTCTTTTTACCAAATTTATAAATAGTAGACGAGTTGGATGCATCAACCGTCTATGATTGGGGACGCAACAGACACGGCTTGCTCAGACTACCCTTGTGCCACGCCCGTGCCCCTATCACTCACATCAGCACAGTAGATTGGGCTCCATGAGGCTTGCCTCCCGCTCGCGAAAATATCTACTACCTCATAATCTCGGAAATATCTACTGCCTGGAAGGTTTTTGTGTTTTATAGCACAAAATTAGTATGTGTGGACTGTGTGCGATGTCTGTTACTCCCACTCTATTTCAATCTCTTGACTCAAATTTTCAGTAGCCCGGCATTTTACTCCCGCCACTTCATACCTCGCAATCTCAAAAATATCTGCTCACCCTTGATTCAAATTTTCAGTAGCCCCGACATTTACCCCCGCCTCTGCATCCCTCGCAATCTCGAAAATATCTGCTCGCCCTTGATTCAAATTTTCAGTAGCCCCGGCTCGTGACTCCCGCCTCTGCGTCCCTTGCAATCTCAAAAATATATGCTCGCCCTTGATCCAAATTTTTAGTAGTACGACATTTTACTCCCCTCAAGTAAAATTTTCAGTTGCCGACGGTATTTCCTCAAAAACAACCTTGGCCCCCCTCCACACACAGCATACACACCCCAAAACCTCTGCTCACACATAAACACACTACCCCTCCCTCGCTCGAAACCATTGGTAGTTCGCTGCCATCGCCACCACTGCCGCCTTCTTCCTCAACCTCTGCTTGTGTGCCGGGGAGCTCGAGGAGCCAATGTCCCAAAAGAGGTTTATCGTGGCCTCTTCGCCCGACATCGGCGAGGTGGTCGCCGTGGTGTCGCTATGATCCTCCGTGGGCTCTTTATCAAGCCACCGTTATCGGTCGCCCGATCCGCTAGCCACCGCGCCCCTACGCCGATTCAAGGACTTCCCCATTCTTCCTCAGGCCCGGCCGCCGACGAGGTCCTACCTCGGGGTTCGAAAGCGGCGGTGGGGGATGTGGGTCACTAGGATTATGGATCGGGAGACCCACACCACCGGTGTGTCGGTAGCTTCCACACCGCCGAGCTCGCGGCCATGGAGTACAACGGTGGCAGGTCCGCTACCACGGCACGGCAGCTAGGCTCAATTTCCCCTTAGGCACACGTCCAGTCGACCTCGTCCCGCCAGATCGAGGGATGGTGAGCTCAGCTATGGCACGGGAGGACCGTGAGGCATGGGAGCGCCTCGAGGCCGAGGCCGCCGACGAGGCCTACATGCAAGAGCTCTGCCGGCAGCACCTAGAGCTCATGAAGGCGGAGCGTATGATCTTTGCTAGCACGGAGGGCGGCGATGTTATCATTCTCTCCTCCGATGACATGGTCAAAGTCAACAAGGATGGTGGCGTGGAGGGCATCGAGGTGGGCGGCGGGGACGAGGAGATCGAAGTCGACGAGTGGGGAGTGTCTTCCCCAATGACCCTGACAACGACACTGGCCCTAACCCGTCTCGCAGGACACCGTACCTGACGAGGAAGGATTGGCTCGACCTCCACTTTGACCGAACGTAGTTTAGTTTTGTTTATATTTATGTTTCATGTTCGGTTATGCAAAACTATCTATGTTTATGTTTGAATGGATGCTACTTTCGGTTGAACCTGCTTTGAACTTGAAACAACGTTAAGTTTAGGGGATCGACTAGAAAAGGTCAAAAATTGCTGGAGTATATATATACTCATTAAGGATTTTGCTCTGTTACCTTTTAGGGGATCGGCTAGAGATGGCCTTATGCCTTGTTTATTTCAATTATTCACGATGTGATGCTCTATATGTGCAACTATTTATCGTGCAGTTAAATTTCATCAATAACAGTTTCAACAATACCACTATGAATTATGATATTTGGTTACTATTAAGGATGTTGCAGTTAACACGCCTTTCCATTTTTTAACAATAACTAGTGTACTTTAGACCCACACAATACCAGTTTGAATGGCTATATTTGCTTGTTTTTAAATGTTATGCATGTTGCAGCTAACACACCTTTCCACTTCTGGTTTTGCTTAACTAGCGTGCTTAAACCTACACACTGAAGCTATCATTTGGAGATTATGTTGTCTACCATGGATATATTTGGTGTATGTTTAGCCTGTTGTGCTTAACATGCCTTTAGATGTACTCATACAAGACAATATTGGGAACATCTGTTGTTTTCCATCGAGGTTAGTTTCATCGCATTGCTTATATATACTCACTATTCAGGATGTCGGTAGCTGGTACCATATAGCCCGGGGGCTGATAAGGGATTAATCATCAAATTGGACATTTCACTGAATATATCTGTAATCAATTTATCGACAGGTTAACTAGGGCCATGTTTAATATATCTGACACTACATAGCAACATGCATTGTACTAAATGACTAAATATGCAATCCCAGGCTACATAGCAACAAGGAAGAGTGTTACCTTAATGTTCTAATGATGTCTAGATATACATGGAAGAGTAGCAAGAACAACAACATCACATCAGCTGTTAACTGTAGTTAATCGGCCAATATCTGTAACAATGTAATAAACTCCATCTGCTGCGTAATATAATATGTTAATTCATCGAATATGTGAGTATATTGGATATAATAAGATCTTATATAGAGGGACAGAGGGAGTGTTGTACTACATTGTGCAATTTTTGTTTAGCTTCTAATATTAACTTGGTGCTTCTAGGTACATATGTCATTGGTAAAGATCCATTCTTCAACCCTTTCTGTGTATGGGGCAATGAGATATTCGTGAACTAGCTTCAAGAGAGGAAACTGATAAAGAGTTTTATTAAAACTGGTCAAAAGGTGTCAATCGAACTATTTGTCTAAACTTTATGCAAGACAACAGTGAACTGCAACATGGTAAGTAAGAACTTTGTAGCCTTATTTTTACTGCCCATAATGAGTTGCGTTAGATGACAATGTCTAAATCTTTTTTCCTTTGCAGTGGATCCCGAAAGAGTTTACTCAAGATTACTTCTCAAACTACATGATTGGCGGCCAGCCATCACAAGGGGTTGGACTAGAGTCGTACGTGCCTTCTGCATCGAGGAGAGCACAACAGGGCCATTCCGCTTCACCTTGTTCAGCAAACAGAATGTCTCTCGCCTCTTTCTTTACCATATTTAATAGTAAAAGTATGCAACCCTAGTCCATCATTCTTTATTTTGTGCTTATGTAATTCTTTTCTTTGATGTAATTCTTGAACATATGTACATGTGAATCAAATAATGCATTGGTTGTTGAACCTGATAGATATGAATGAAGTTATAGCCTACTTTAAAATTTAAATTTGGTACAATTTTAAATAGTAGCAATTAAATTAGGGTGAAAATATGCTCTACAGGTCATTATGGTGCACACGGTCTATAAAGCACAGCGTCTGTGATATACATCATAATCCGACACGATTCACAGAGAGGAAACGTGTGTAACCATGCACATAGTTGCCATTTGCAAAGCATGTGTGATGTTAGAGAATATCACAAACGTTGCGGGGAAAACTAAATGTGTGTGATTGTCACCCTATCGTATACGGTTTACAATCATGAACTGTTTGTGATGTGGCGCACATCGTAAATGTAGAGCCAGTTTGGTACGTGCCTGGAAAAATCCCGTTCCTGGACTGTGCCTGGGCTGTGCCTAGTATTAGGTAAACCCACATAAGTCCAACTACGATGGTAATGCCAACACACACGAGTAGCAAGGATGGAGCATTTGGGATATTACATATATCCCAAACAGTTGTGTGAAGAATCGTGTTTGGGATAGGTGCATGCATCGCATACGCTTTGTTCTGGAAAACGTATGCATTCCTACTTCCTATCCCCAATGGTTTCTGGGTCCTATGGGAAGGACCCCCCTATCATCCACACTCACTAGGCAGCGGTTTAAAATGTCGTCCCGGAAAGGGGTTAAAAACCGTTTGTATAGCACCTCGCTGTACCAGTGATTATGAGAAAGCCGAGCATAAAAATTATGTAAGATAATTTCCCTTGAGAGCTCATGGTTGGGGAATGTGTACATCATGTACTTAACCATCCCCCAAGCTTGAGTGATGCTTTCTACTTCACGAGGCAAAAAATTATATATATAATTCTGATCACGATGAACCAGATGCATAGGATAAAACTTTTGATGAAATTCCAATCTCAATCGGTTCCAATCCCAAGCTCCAATATCATCACATAGCCTATACCATGTCAATGACTTTCCCTTCAAAGATAAAGGGAAAACCTTCCTCTTAACTTCATATCCGGGTAGACCTGCAAGCCTAAATAATCCACAAACTTCATCTACATAGGTTAGGTGCATATCAGGATGTATTGTTCCATCTCATGCATAAGGATTAGCTAGCAGTTTCTCTATCATACCCGAAGGAATCTCATAATAAATATTTTAAGTAGGTGCACTAGGATGAGGAGCAACTCTTTGTGCTCCCCGTCAATGTGAAGATACCCATAACAAACCCCTCAAAGGATTGTTTTCCATAGTAAGAAGTGACAGTAAATTTCAACATGTAATATAAATGTTTCCTTACCAAATTCCACTCACCAAAGGCGCTTCACTCCCTGGAAATGGTGCCATAAAAGAGTCTAGATGACCCACAAGTATAGGAGATCAATGTTAGTCCTTCGGCAAGTAAGAGTGTCAAACCCAACTAGGAGCAGAAGGAAATGACAAGCGGTTTTCAGCAAGGTATTATCTGTAGGCACTGAAATTGTCGGTAATAGATAGTTTGAAATCAAGGTAACTTTTAACGAGCAAATAGTAGGAACAGTAACAAAGGTGCATCAAGGTATCCAAATCCTTTTTGTAGAAAAGGATAGGCCGGAATGTTCTCTTATAATAAGCACATCGTTATTGAGGACACACAGGCATTTCATCTTGTCACTTTCATCAGGTTTGTTTGATTCACGTTCGTTATTTTGATAATTTAATATGTGGGTGGACCAATGCTTGGGTGCTATTCTTACTTGAACAAGCCTCCCACTTATGATTACCCCCTCTCGCAAGTATCCACAACTACGAAAGAAGAATTAAGATTAATCTAACCATAGCATGAAAAATATGGATCCAAATCATCCCCTGACTGAATAGCGCATAAACTAGGGTTAAATCTTCTGTAAATCTAGCAACCCATCATCTAATAACTACTCCACAATTCTTTCCCTTAGGCCCAAAGATGGTGAACTGTCATGTAGTCGACATTCACATAACACCACTAAGGGAAACAACAACATGCATATCATCAAAATATCGAATGAATACCAAATTCACATGATTACTTATGACAAGACTTCTCCCATGTCCTCAAGAACAAACGTAACTACTCACACAACATATTCATGCTCAAGATTAGAGGGGTATTGAATAGCATGAAGGATCTGAGCATATGATATTCCACCAAATAAACCAACAAGCATCAAGTATGACATGTAATCGACACTACTAACAACACACTGGTACCAATCTGAGGTTTTTAGACAAAGATTGAATACAAGAGATGAACTAGGGTTTGAGATGAGATGGTGCTGGTGATGATGTTGACAAAAATTGGTCCTCCCATGATGAGAGGATCATTGGTGATGAGGATGGCTTCGATTTCCCCCGCCCGGAGGTAAGTTTCCCCAGCGGAATCTCTCTGACGGAGAGAAAAAGTGCTCCTGCCCAGGTTCCGCCTTGAGACAGCGGCTCTTCATCCCGAAACCTTCCTTCTGATTTTTCTAGGACAAATGGCATATTATAGGAGAATATGGGCCCATGAGGCCTACCAGGGGCGCGCCCCCAGGCTTGTGGCTGCCTGGTGGGTCCCTCTCTAGCATTTCTTTTGCCAATAATTTTATTATATTCCAAAATAATTTTCCGTCAATTTTCAGTTAATTTGGAGATGTTCAGAAAAAGTCCCTCCGATGTAGCCCTTTCTGGTCCAGAATTCCAGCTGCCGGCAATTTTCCTCTTCATGTTAAACTTGCAAAATAACAGAGAAAAGGCATACGAATTGTATCATAAAGTGGAATAACAGTCCATAATGCAATAAATATCAACATAAAAACATGATGCAAAATGGGCATATCAGTCACTTCTTATCGTACAATGAACTTTGGGGTTGCTCAAATGTCATCTGTAACACAGTGATCATAACGGCAACTTACAGGTTCATCAGAAAGTTTGACAGGGGACTAGATATCTTGAGAGTAGAATTTGCTCCCCCGACGATGGAGAGCTATTCCTAGGGACCTCTCTATGTGACGACATCCATCATCCACTGGCCAGACACAGGTAACTATGTCATAGGGATGCCGGAACATGTCAACAACAAAGAAGAACAAAGCTAGCAACAAGGAGACCAGTATAGTGAGCATATGTATGACTCAATAGGATACCGACCTATCTCACCTCAGGTTTTGTAAAGTATCACGAGGTAAAGAAAACAACACATTATAACCAAAGGTTCACTTGAATGCCATTTGTGTAATCATAGCCCATCGAAATGGATGTCTATGATTCTGCTATCGATCATTGAACAAAGAAGTTTGTTCATGTCTATGTTTTACCGATCCTATAGGTTCACACGCTTAAGGTAATGACGATATTTTGAGTGTTAATATGATGGAATTAATGAGGAAATATTTCTGAAATAGTTTTGTTAATATTTGAAATAGCTTCGAGAGGAACCGGAAGGGTTTTGGGGTCACCCAAAGGGTTTTGGAGTTTATCAGGCAATACGGGGTATTGCCAATGAATAATACATATATGTGGAAAATGTTTTTTGAGATGTTAAATCAATAATAAAAGGCTCTACTAATAGTTAGGAGGCTTTTATATTTAATTTATTATCAATTGGCCTTAAAAGGCCAAGTGGTGAGGCTACTTGGGCCACTTGGGCACAATAGGTGGAGGCGCCCCCTTCCTCCTTCTTGAAGGAAGCAAGAAGCTGAATTGAAGGGGATTCTTCCCTCCTTGGCCGGAAAAAGGGGAGGTTTTCCTTCCCTTTGTGGCGCCCCTCTCCCCGCCCTCCAACCTGTATATACTTGAGGACTTTGGCCCTTTGTACACACAAGTTTTGGAGCCTCCTCTAGTCCTCTCTACATCTAGTTCTAGTTCTAGTTGATCTAATTAGAGCTAGATCTAGATCCTCTAATCCTCATAATTAGAAGCCCAATGTGGTTCTAATATCCTCTAATTCTTTGGTGATGATTAGCTCCAAACGGTGAAGCGCTGCGAGATTGTGAAGACCGTACGCTTGCAACTCGTACAGAGGCCGTGCTTTCCGTCTTCCATTTGAGGGACTGTTCGTAGGCGGTTCTCGGTTTTGTTCATCTACAATTTGAGAGACTTCAAGTATGATTCCAACTCATCTTATTCTACTACAACTCGGAGTCGGTAACTATTTGATCCAAACTGTTCATCGCATCTTCATAGTGTTCCTGGGTGATTGCAGGGCGATTTTTGTTTTGTTCTCTACTACGTTTACCAACTGTGGATCTTCAACGGATCTATGAGTACATGCGGGTTTTGATCTAGATCACATGTGGATGTGAGCGTTTGATGTTATTTCTATGCTTCCCTCGGGTGTTGCTTCAGTTTAGTTCGTTGACAACATGATGTAGCTTTGCACAAAGTTCTGACAATCGTTCAGCTCTGTCTCTCCGCGAATAGTTCTTTGGGCTTCATCATAGTGAACTGTCGAAAACATGAGAGGGAAATCAAGGTGAACAATCTTCTAGGGGGTCATGTATATTGGGTTTAGTGTGGGGCTAGATATTTTTAGCTAAGTCTCTTCCCTCACACACCCCAAAAGTTAATCTAGCAACAAGAATTATCACCTTGGTGGACGTAGGTAGCTTGTGTTATCCAGAAACCCAAGAAGCCACATAATTAAAATTTGCCAAACTGACTAGAGGACGTCTAACTTGGTTTTGCAGGTTGCATGTGATGTGGTATAGCCTTCGTCATGATAATGAATTTATGTATGAGATTGTTATATGTTGTAACGTTAAGTGACCTGCGCGTCATAGTATGGCATGATGGCTTTGTCACTTTAATGTAATAGATATAGAGACAGTCTACATGTTACAAATGGTGACAACCTTGCATGAAGGACCCCGATGTGAAGCAGAAGTACTAGGAGCATGGAGAAGGTGCTGAAATTTTTTGTGCCATGGCAACTTTTCTGAAATTGGTGCCACGACAATGTTTTTGAAACGGTCGCCACGACAATGTTTTTCGAAATTGCTACCAAAACAACATTTTTGAAATGGCTGCCATGACAATGATTTTTCTGCAGCCACAACAATGTTTTAATTGAAGATTCAAGAAGACCATGAGGACATTGCTGGCCCGCAGGCCATATCATGCTTTTATGAATTACCTGAGATGTTTGTCCCTTTGTTGTTTCCACCCTTTGATTGCGCAATAGTTAATTCCTATGGTGATCTCTCACAGTAAATATCAAGTTAAAAGTGCTCTTCCCAGTGTTGCAACCGTCTATAACATGTGGCCTTTCGGAGTACGTCATGTCCACATGAGTACAAACACATCATGAAGTGTAAGACGAGCGAGGTCAGACCGAGCAAGAAGATAACACTCAGTTGTCTTCAAGTTCTGGTAGAATCGTTCTAAGCTCGGTGCACAAAGCATCGAAAGATGAACAAGAGTCATATGGTGATATGATTGAAAAAAGATTGTCTACCGATCAAAATTCATGTCACTAGTGATGTCCACATCAATGACAATGAATGAGATCAGGATCTTGAATCAATCATTTCAATTATGAGATATATTGATTTGAGTGGGAGCATGATTCTGTATTAATTTAGTTAATCACTAGTGCAAATTAATTCTGAACAATATCTATGTAGTTTGCATTATAGTTGTATAATTATGGCTCACACTTCCACCTTTGGTGTTGAAATTGATTAGCTATTATTTATTTGGTTAAATCTTTACGATTGATAGGATGATCCTCTAAATTTCCAAGAAGGATTTTTGTCCTAATACATGCTTACAATACTCCCTTGCTGATGCTATGGATGATGAGACTCGCGTCTTTCGACCCAAAACTCCAGAATTCTATTACTGTTTGCTTGCTTCCGAGAAACCCGAACTTCAAAATGTTTGGGATAGTTATGTGATATTCTTGAAACTGAAAATTGTTTTCAGAAACAAACAAATGTTGAAAGATAAGTGATATCTAAAGAAGTGTCTTGTTTGCAAGTTCTAATGAAGTGTTCAACTATGTTTAAGACTAGAATGCATTAGGTCTGAAAGAACACCGGTCATATGTTAATGGTGAGAACTTAAAGAGAAAGAAAATTCCGAAGGATGTAGTAAGACTTACATGCCTAGAGAATTTTGGGGCTCACGCCACTCTTAAATCTGGATGATTAATTATTCTGTTGTGTAGGAGAAATATTGGAAGTCAAACTATGAGAAGTATAAAGGCAAAAAGAAAAGGAGACTGGAACAACTCATGTATGAATGTTATATAAGTTATAAGATGTAGGGAAAGTCGGTCACGTAAAGTGTAATTCTTGAGAGTTATGATTAAATTGTTAAACACTAATTCTTCAGGACTGGGGTTAAAAGTTGATCACAAGGATACCGACTCGATTGCATGTTGTTGCGAATTTATGCAAGAACTTCTATGACCTAATGACCAACAAATAGTGAGGTTAAAATATTTGATGGAAACTTTTATAAGTTATGATACTTTCGTCAAGATATCACCTCTATATTTATTCTCATAATTAATTTTAGAGTTTTTTACATTCTAGCCCATTGCATAGAAGTTGCAAGGAGGTTGTTCATGAGAGAACAATACTTGTTCAATATTATGAACAAAAGGCCATACTCCTATTGTGAATACGATGTAAATTTTGAATATTGATGATAAAATTCAACATTCATAACAGTGACGCTAAATGTCGCAAGACTTAAAGAATACCACATATGTGTGGCACTGCATTTAGTCACATTGGAGAAACCCGCATGGAGAAATTACATAGTGATGGATCCTGAAGTCATCTAACACTTGCGACTTTCGTCCAAATAGTGAGGTAAACTAAAATACCATTCATAGGTCATAAAGAATGAACAACAAAATTGGTATGATGCATATTGATGTGTGTAGTCTAATAAATGTTTTTACAAGAAGTGGATTTATCTATCTTCAAGGATGACTCAAGTAGATGTTTATATTTACTTAATGAGACATAAATCTGTATTCTTTGAAATGTTTCAGAAGATTCTCACAATGAAGTATAAATTATTGTGATAAGGAAAAAAATATGTTTCTATAATTGGATTGCATAAAGGAATATTTGAGTCGGAAGTTTAGCAATTGTCTGATGACATTAAAACAATTTGTTGATATAGTTTTTAATGTGCTGGTTTAGAGACCGTGGCTTTTACACTGAAAAAGAGCGCCATCAAAACTGTTGAAATGACGCTAATAAGATATGCTATGGTAAGCAAAATCATTTTGCCTTTTCTTAACATCTAGGAATATAAGACAAATTAAAGTGTTTTACAAGTTTATGTCCCAAGTAAGATAAGTGCTGTTTTGTTGGTTATTCCAAACAATTGGGTATTCGTCTATCACTATGCCAAGGCAAAGTGTTTTGCCATAGAGTGAGGTAAATTTTGAAGAAAATGTTTTCTGCAAAATAGTGAGTGGGAGGGCAGTGCAACTTGATGAGATTATATGATCTTCGCAATCAGGTCAAAGAAAAGAAATGCTAGAATTGGTTCTAGACTTTCATATTGTGACTGATGTAGAAGCCTCTACATGAGATGTAAAGGCCTCAGTCGAGCTTGCAACTGAACTATATAGGTTAAGAAAACTCGTGCAAACCATCATGATGTGCAGCCGAGAGATTGTTAAGTACACAGAGAAGCGTTGATGGACCCTAACTCTGGAATTGGCTATAAACCAAAATAATCTGAGGTAGTATCCATATACATAATTCAAGGTTAGAACTTCATGAAACCTCGAGAGGATTTAGGATCTAAAGTATAGTAATGGAGCTAAAAACTGATAATGATAAAAAAAAATTATATTGCTTGACTTGTTACAAATAGTTTATGACAAAATCAAGGAATTGATTTTGAGGACATTGTCTCATCATAAAATTGCTTAGAATTAGTTCGGGTTAAACTAGCAATTACTACATATTTCAACTACGAGATATAATAGTTGGATGCCAGAAGGATTTCCATCCAGGGTTGCATATATGATACAATCCAAAGGAAATCGATAGCATGCTAGTAAATGTGCAAACTTCAAGAGATGCTATAATGGATTGAAGCAAGCATAGTGGAGTTGGAATCTTCGTTCTGACGAAATGATCAAATAATTTAATTTCATCGAGGAAAGCGAAGATGCTTATATTCACAAGAAAGTAAGTGGGAGCATGACAATATTTTTGAATACCATGTGTGCACGACACATTATTGATTGGAAATTATATAAAATTCTTGTCACGAAATAGGAATTTATTGAAACTAGTTTTCAGTATACTTAGGCAATATAACCTTGGTATTGGGCATAATTATGTATGAATATAATAGTACCTAATCGGGCTTAGCCAAAGTACATATTGACAAGATACTAGAAGTAGTTCAGTATGAAAAACGTTAAGATGAGTTTCTTGTCAAAAGTCACATGGAAGGAGTTTTAAGAAAGAATCAATATCCTAAATCACTTGTCGATGTTCTGAGAATGGGGGTACCCAGACCTGCCTTCCTACGGCCCATGGCATGGCTCCTTCGATGGCCTAGTACGTCCCATCGGTAAGGCCTCCAAGACAAGACCCTCGTGAGGGCCCCTAGCCTCGCGAGGAGAATGGCTCTAAGACCTCCAAAGGGGCGGCCTCCCCAGGTGGCCTCCCGAGGAGCGGAGATTTCTATGCAGGTACCCAGCCTGACGATGCTGCGATGACGTGAGTCGTGACAACCATGGCCAGGCGGGCGCCAGCGGGCGCAGAGGAGACAGTTTCCCTTTCGGTGCTAAGGGAGCAAGGACGAGTGCTTGTTCTCGAGGAATCCCCCAAAGGTTTCCATCACATTGCAACAAGACCAAGACCACGAGCTCGGCCAGACGGATGTCATTGCCGAGCCCACCGCTGCATCATGACCAGAAGCTTTGCAAGCAAAGATCACCTTTCGTCAAGATTAGATGTACTTCTTCTCCCCTTTCAAATTGGCCACTGTAGGATCCCTTCCCGCCTAAGTTTTGAGGGAGGAGGACTAAGGCCACTATAAATATAGGTTAGCGGCCACCATAGAGTGGGATCGGATCCTTTCCACCCTCACCACCATAGCCCTTGCAAGGTTGTTCATCCACTGTACTTGTTCATCCTCAGCCCCTTGTGAGGCCAATTCACCACAAAGAAAGAGTAGGGTTTTACACCGCAAGGTGGCCCAAACCTAGGTAAACTGTTGTGTTCCTCTTCTTCCCCGCTTGAGCACGTACACGATGAGGCTAGGCTATAGGGCGACGAGTGTGAGACTTGAGAGGTTGAGATCTTCGCACACGCCCCAAAGTTCAAACCTTCTTGGGTCTGTAGAGCCTTGAATCATAAATTTTCACGCCAGGTAGGGCGTGTCGAAGTTTCGCCTCTTCATCGACCATGCCTCGTCCCCGCTCCGCTACCCCAATGGAGGGCGCCACCTTGCAGGCATGGCCGCCCGAGGCATACGGGAGCATTGCAGCTTGCCCAACATTCACCCCCGGCATGCGCCAGGTGCAGCGGCCTGTGAAGTTCAGGCCGACGCTGCCCCCGCGGTACGATGGCACCGCAGACCCCAAAGAGTTCCTCCGGTCGTACGCACATGCCATCAAGGTGGCGGGCGGTCACGACAAGGCCATGGCAAATGGGCCCCCTGGCCCTCATGGAGGCCCCTCGGTCTTGGCTCTGCGGCCTCCCGCGCGCCTCGATCTCCTCTTGGGAAGAGCTCTACGACCAGTTCATTGCATGATCCGTGGCTCTCGCGCCCCACGCAGTCGCGTGCATCATCGACGGGTCGTAGGCGCCTGCTTCCAGCCGCCAGCTGCTTCTTCATTGAGCAAGTGCTGCCCGACCACAACACGAGGCCGGCGGGGCCGCACCGGGCCTGAGGCCGACATCACCTTCGATTCCAAAGATCATCCCAAGACTATGGCGGGTGTGGGTGCCCTCCCCATACTATGCATGCCCACCATCAGCAACGTTGCAATAACCAAGATCCTCATCGACAGTGGCGCTGACCTGAACGTCCTCTCCGTGGAAACCTTGGCCCTGCTCTAGGTGTCGTACGACCAGCTCACTCCCACCAAGCCTTTCTCGGGGGTGGTCAAGGGATTGGCCACCCCCTGGGGGCAGATACGCATCCCTGTCACCTTCGGCATGCCCAACAACTACCACACCGAGCTGATCGACTTCGACGTGGCCCACATCGGCCTCCTGTACGATGCCATCCTGGGGTATCTGGCCCTCGCCAAGTTCATGGCGGTGACCCATCCGGGCTAAAATGTCATCAAGATGCTGGGTAGCGGTGGCATTGTCATGGTGGTTGGTGATACGAAAGACGCGGTACGGGCCCTCAAGCTTGCCTACAGGACTGCGGCAGCTTCATTTCCTTCCAGCAGCTAATGCACATCGCACTTGGGCCACAACTGGGAAGGAATGAGGAGGCATACGTCGATGACAGCATGGTCAAGTCACAGGAGGCAAGGACCCTGATCAAAGACCTGGACGAGACATTCGCCAACCTGCACAGCATAAACCTAAAGCTCAACCCGGAGAAGTGTGTGTTCGGGGTTCCATTCGGCAAGCTGCTCAGTTTCCTGGTGTCGCACAGAGGGATCAAGGCCAACCTCGAGAAGGTCAAGGCAATAGAGAGGATGAGCCTGCCTCAGACCCTCAAGGAGATGCAGAAGCTTGCGGGGTGCGTGACATCCTTAGGACACTTCATCTCCAAGCTTGGCGAGCGCGCCCTACCTTCAAGCTGATGAAGGGGAAGAGCCCCTTCGAGTGGATCCCGGAAGCTCAAGCGGCCTTTGAAGACCTCAAGCGATACCTCACGAGCCCACCTGTCATGGTGGCGCCTCGTTTGTGTGAGCCCCTGGTGCTTTACTTGGTGGCCACTCCCCACTTAGCCAGTGCATCACTCGTGGTTGTCCAGGAAGTGCACGTCGACACAAGTGTGAAGCAAGGTGGCCCACAAGAAGTCCCGCAACCTTCCCCACCTCAGGATGGCGCTCCTGATGATCCCATTGCTTCATCGACCTGTGGGCCTCCCGAGTCACTCGCGCCTCCCGCAGAGCACGGCGTCCTCAATGCCCCGCCCCTCGTCGATCATCTGGTGTACTTCTTCAGCACGGTGTTGTAGGATGCGCATGCTCTACCCTATGTAGCAGAAGCTCTTGCTCGCACTCCTCGTCACCTCAAGGAAGCTGCGCTACTATTTCCAAGGCCACCCCATCAAGCTCGTCTCGGCATAGCCCCTGGAGAAGGTGTATGCAGCCCCAATGCCGCGAGGTGGGTTGCGGAGTGGAACATTGAGGTGCAGGCCTTCCAGCTGGAGTTCAGCACGACCAGGGTCATCAAGGGAGTGAACCTGGCTGGTTTTGTGGCAGAGTGGACCGACGGTCCCGACCGGGGGCTGGATGAGGGCTAGTCCCTCACGCCTGGCGACGAAGCACCCAACAGTTGGGTCATGCACTTTGATAGTGCCATCGCAATGCAGGGCAAGGGGGCTGGAGTCATGCTCATCTCACCAACCGAGGACAAGCTCTACTATGTCGTGCAATTTTACTTCCAGCGTAGCGAGAAGGTCTCCGACAACATTGCAGAGTACGAGGGCTTGATTGCTGGCCTCTGGGATGTGACCGCCCTGGGGATCAAGCGCCTCACTATCAAGGGCGACTCCCAAATCCTCGTCAACTTCTCCAACAAGGAGCACAAACCAAAGGACGAGGACATGGAGGCTTACCTAGAAGCGGTACGTAAAATTGAAAAGCGCTTGCTGGGCTTGGAATTGCAACACGTCCCGCACAACACGAACAAGGAAGCAGATGACATTGCCAAGAGGGCGTCCCGCCGTGAGCCTCAGAATCCTGGCATCTTCGAGGAGAGGCTCTTCAAGCCGTCAGCGGTACCCTCAACCGCGGGCCTGGTGCTGCTCAGGGAGGAGCCGCCGCCGGTCCCTACCTCGGGATCCCCGGCTTGTGGTCTGACCTCGGGAGCCCGCCTACTCCTGGCATTGGTGTCGGCGTTCTGGGAACGGGGGTACCCAGACTTGCCTGCCTGCGGCCTGCGGCGTGGCTCAAGGAGTGGCCCAGTATGACCCATCTTTGTTAACACATGCTCAAGACCCTCGCGAGGGGCCAAGCCTCGCGGGGCGGACGACAGGAGGCTTCCTCAGGCACGGCCTCATCAGGCTGGCTCACGAGGAGGCGGAGAGATCAAGGCGGGGTACCTCACGAGGTGCCTGTGACACAAGCCATGACGACCAAGGCGCAGGCGGGCGCCAGGCGGGCGCCGGCCTGCGCAGAGTCCTTGTTTCCCCTTTGGTGCAAAGGGGGCAAGCGCAGGCGAGGCTATCAAGCAAAGGCAACCATTTCGGTGCAACAAGACCAAGACCAGCAGGACGGCAGAACGGAGGTCATCGTGGAGCCCAAGCCAGCGTCATCGTCAGGGTCCTTTGGCAGGCGAGGACCAACTTTAGTCAGGATAAGTGTACTAGATGTTCCCCTTCAAAATGGCCAATTGTTGGCGCCCTTCCCGCTCAATATTTGGGAAGAGGCCCGAGTCCTTCGCCTATAAATAGGACTAGCCACCCACATGGAGAGGCATCGAAAGAGCAAGGATAGAAAGACACACAGAGAAAGAGAGGCGACTGGACCCCTAGAAGTTCACCGTCTCAACCAAGAACAGACCCTCGCAAGGCTGTTCTTCCTTTGTACTGTTCCTCATCAGCACCAGAGGCAATCCACTCACCACAAACTGGAGTAGGGTATTACACCACAATGGTGGCCTGAACCAGTATAAATCTTGTGTCCCTAGTGTTGTTCTTTGTGTAGTTTAGATCCTAGCGAGGTGGTGAGACACGGGTAGGCTGAGGGTGTGATCTCCACGTGCACCCCAGTGTTCAAACCTCAAGGGTTTGCTGGAACCCGAAATCCGACATTTGGCGCGCCAGGTAGGGGTGTGCTGGAATTTGCCTTCCATCGCCTCGTGTTTTCACCGCCCGTCCCATCCATGTCAGACGCACGTCGCGCCCGTGCCGAGCGCGGGGCCGCTCTCGCTGCTCCCGTCGCCCAGACGGCCCCCGTCGGCGGGTGTCCCCGTCGTTCCCTGTCGCCTACCGTCAACGCCGCCACCGGCCCGGCGGAGAACGAGCAGCAGGCGTCATCCCTGCATCCATCGGTGCAGCGAGAAGGCCGCACCGCCACTCCGTTGCCGACTCCAGCCGGCTCTTCGTCCCACGCCCGTCGCGCTCCTGCGGACATGCACACCGCGGTGCTCCTGACACGGGAGCTCCTGCACTACCGTCCCATCGACGACCTCTACGACGAGTGGCTCGCCCGCATCACCGAGCTCGTCAGCACCGTTGGGGGCTCCCCTACACCATCCCTCTCATTGCACCGCGCACCGCCCTACGCGGGCGACGAAGCTCAGGGGGCGCCTCAGCCGCCTCCACCTCAAGAAGGCGCATTGGCTCCAAGGCGCATGGCCCCTGGGTGGAACCCACTCCGTCCAGCGCCAGCACAGCAAGAGAAGAGCCGCCAAGAGATTCCTCGTCCTCATGAAGCCGCCCGTGTGCTCTCCGTACCGGCTCAGCACGAGCCCGCGCCTGCGCCAGCGCATCAAGACCCTGCGCTGCACCTGGCCGCAGCGCACAGAGACCTGCAAGATCAAGCTCTCCGTTACCAAAGGGCTCCCGCGGCCACTGCACGCTGTCGTGCCTTCTCCGCCGAGCTGCGCAGCGTGGCCTGGCCGGGCAAGTTCAAGCCAGACCTGCCCCCGCGCTATGATGGCACAGCTGACCCTACTGAGTTCCTCCAGCTCTACAAGCTGGGCATCGAAGCCGCCAACGGAGACGAGAAGGTCATGGCGAACTGGTTCCCCATGGCGCTCAAGGACGGCGCTCGGACCTAACTCCTGAACCTGGCTCCTGGCATGATATCCTCCTGGGACGAGATGCGCACCCGATTCATCGCCAACTTCCAAGGCACTCGCGACCGGCCCCCGGCCATGAGCGACTTGCGCCGCATCAAGCAGCAGCCGGGGGAGACCCTGCAGAAGTTCATCCAGCGCTTCAATAGCGCTCGCCTTAAGATCCCCAAGGTGTCTGAGGAGGCCATCATCTCAGCCTTCTCTGATGGCATGCGTGAAGTCAAGATGAAGGAGGAGCTCGCGATCCATGAAGACTTGTGCACCTCCCTGGAGCTGTTCAATCTGGCGACCAAGTGCGCAAGGGCTGAGGAAGGGCGCCTGTCTCTCCTTGAACTGCCAGCCGCTGACCCAGAAGAAAAGAAGCCCAAGACCAAGGACGTGAAGCGCAAGGGGGCTGCCGTGCTTGCAGCAGAGCCAGACACCAAGCGAGGCAGGGATCAGCCCGAGTCATCCAAGGGCAGCCGGTACTGCGTGTACCACGACCTCCACACCCACAACACCAACGAATGCCAAGAGCTCAAAGCCGTGCGAGACATGCGTGCCGGCCGACGCCTCGAGCGCAGCGACAGGGGCTATGGCCGAGGAGGAGGAAGAGGTGGAGGACGATGGGAAGACCGTGGCCCTCGCCAAGGGTGGTGTGACCGACCTCGCGAGGATCGCTGGCAGGACCAGCCTCGTGAGGGAGGTTGGAGGAATCCACCTCGCGAGGGGGGTTGGAGAGATCAGCCTTGCGAGGATCGCCCACAAGGCAATGCGGGCCTCCCTCCTCTGCCACCACAGCCAAGGAGGAATGAAGACCATCACCAGGACGAAGGGGCTGGAGGCTTCCAGGAGCCGCGCACAATCGCTTGCATCTTGGGCGGCGCACAAGCCCCGGCCTCTCAACGCATCTTCAAGCAGTTCGCCCGCGAAGTGAATGCAGTCCTCCCCAAGCTTGAGGCCACACGCCCCCTCAGGTGGTCATCGTGCGCTATCACGTTCAGCTCAGTGGATCAGCTCAAATGCGCGGCCACAGCAGGAGTCCTCCCGATGCTGTGCTCCCCGATCATCAGCAATGTACAAGTCACCAGGACCCTCATCGATGGCGGAGCAGGGCTTAATGTCCTATCCGTTGAAACATTCAACAATCTCCAAGTGCCATACAATCAGCTGCAGTCAACCAAGCCCTTCTCGGGAGTCACCGATGGTTCCACGGTTCCGATCGGGCAGGTCCGCCTTCCTGTTACCTTCGGGAACCGCAACAACTACCGCACGGAGCTCATTGACTTCGACGTCGCTCACATCCGCCTGCCGTACAACGCCATCCTCGGGTACCCAGCCCTGGCCAAGTTCATGGCCGTGACCCATCACGGCTAAAATGTCCTCAAGATGCCAGGAAGCGGCGGAGTCATCACTGTGCCTTGTGAAGAGAGAGACGATGTGTGTTCCCTGGAATGTGCCTTCCAAGCCACATTAATTGAAGACCCAGATCACAGGAACGGGAGGCCTCCCAAGGCTGCTCCTAAGAAGAAGAAGACATCGCCTGGCCCGACCCCTCGGGAGGCTGGCCCCTCAGGGTCAACGCCCGTTCAGGGGGCACCTCCATTTGTTGCATAGGGAGGCGCGCCCGGCGCCCTCCTCGAGCAAGGCTCAGGGGCTCTCTCCTAGAGGGCCATCGACTTTGCTAAGATTACGAGGGAGGCGCTCGGGCACCACTTGGAGGCGTGCTTCAACGCACGTTTCCCTCAGGAGGAAGCAACGCAAGCAGGGCCAAATCCTTAGGAATTCATCAGCGAGATCATTCAGGAGTTGCAGGAGTCAAGAGTCATGAGTGGCAGTCGCCGCTTGCCCGCCGTAGCTCCCCATCCAGGCGAGGATAGTGGGTTGCGCGTCTGCATCGACATACCAGGGCTCAACCGAGCCGCCTCTCAGGAGCGCCTCTGGCCCTCACGCGTGGGGCGCTGTGAAGGCCCACCTCACAGCTATGTTCGCATGCTCCACGGCCTGCCAAACGCGGTTGCGGTGCATCAGTGCCTCATGAGGAGCATCTTGGAGGCTCAGGCGGTCAGGCACTTCGCAGTCCTGGCGGAGATGGTCCGCGAGGAGCCGCCAGCGCACCCGGAGCCTCCCGAGGCCCATGGGCCTGCGGGCTCGTGAATATCGTCCCCCGCAGCGCATGCCGTCCGCTACTTCAGCATCCCTCCATCTTCAGCATCATCAGGTGACATCCTTCGAGTTTCATTTTCAGCTGGGAGCGCCCCCCCCCAGGGCTGCATCATTCCCAGGCCGCATGGGTCCGTCCCTGCGGCGTGTATTCCCTTTAGTTCTTGTTTTCATCTTGCTTTATCGGGGGCGCCCCTCTGGCAGCATTATCCCCAAAGTCGCTCAGGCCCGACCCAGCGGTGATCGTTTCTTTCTGCGTCTATCTAAATGGATTTGCTTCTTCATGGCTAACGTGCTTGACCTAATCGCCCGCTCGATTGACAACAACTGATGGAGCTGCTCCCTCATGGCACAACGCTTGCGCATGGGTCCGTCCCTGCAACATCGACAAACCTGGACGGTTGAGCTCTGGCTGCGGCAACCCCGCAGGGTGCCACCTCACCAAGCCTTCAGTGCCTCGTCACCCTCCTAGAGCAACCAACAGCAGGCCGGCAATTGTAACGGCAAACCCTCGTTTTTCTCATGATGAACTCGCAGGATCGTTTTAAGGAGCAGCGTCCGGCGCGGCCTCCGCAACGTCTCCTTCGCCCTTGTCCACGCGAACCGCTTGCACGTTAAAGGGGGGGTACCTGAGCGTCGCGATTCATGGGCTCTTACTGGCTCTCCAGCCCTCACCTCTGGCCTTGTCCACGGCATCGCAACCTGGCATACCAGCGACGGCTGAGCCCCGCTCGAGGGTCGGGACCTGAGGACGTAGAGCACGAAGGGGAGCAAATACAAGAGGGAAGAGGCACGTAGGGGACCTCGCGAGGAAACTCCTTGGCTACCAACGCACGGGCCCGGCGCCGCGCCAGGGAATAGTTTCCGACCCCAGAGATAAGTCTCACCCTCCGGAATCACTAGTTGTCACAGCGAGCGATGGCGTCGCACTCCTTTCTCACCGAGCGATGGCTGCTTGAGCGTTAAAGGGGACCTCCTGAGCATCGCGACTCAGGGGCTCTTACTCGACCCCGGGCCACTCACCTCCTGGCCTTGACCACGGCATCGCGACCTGGCATACCAGCGACAACTGAAGCCTGCCTTGGGACCGGGAACTGTCAGCACAGAACGTCAAGCCCTCGCGAGGTTCGAAAGGAGGAACTAAGCTAAGATGGGACGAGCACCCCTCACCACTTCATGATAAGGATCATATTAACAAATGGAACTACAAGCATCTTACAAACCCCCACGGGGTGTGTCCTTCGATTCCTCGGAGGGAACAAAAGGAGCAAATCCTAAAGAGTGCTAACTACGCGTGCCTCCGCAAGAGATGCCATCATCAACAGTGGGTCGTCAGCCACCGGCGCCAACCCCATACAGATTAGTGGCGACGACGGCCCGACGAGCCCGCCCTGCTCCAGGAGCGATGCAAGCTCGAGGGCTCGTAGCTGTCGTCGCTCGTCTCCGGGGTCGAGAGGATCTCGGCGGAGTCGCTGGATCCTCCGACACCTCCGCTACCTGAGGAGCTGCTGGGGAAGAGGTTGGCGAGCCTAGTCCTTGCTGCAGCAGGATCCCGGCCGCCTTTCTTAGGGCAGCACTCCAGCCGGCGTCCTTCCGTGTCGAAGACCTTGAAGAACATCAGGGAGGCGCCATCATACTCGAGGTGGATTGCGAGGGCGCCACCCATCCTGCCGACCCGGGCGATCTCACCCCAGCCTCAAGTCAGGTAGACCCTGCCCGGAGCGACGACCTCAACCTCCACTTCGGTCACAGGGGCACTACAGCCAGCATGCTGTAGCCAAAGCTCGATAGGCCCCCTCGGCGGGATCTCGAAGGCGAAGGAAGGAGGAAGGAAAATCCAAGACCGAGGAGGCGTGGCGGTGTGGAGCACGAGCTCGCGAGCAGAGCCCATGGCGTGGACCCCAGGAGGAACGACGCGCACCGCCGTGATCCGCCGGCGGCGACGGCGCCTCTGGCGATGCTGCTCGGCGCCAGCACCTTCAGGGCCCTCGATCCGGGCGTACAAGGGCAATGGAAATCCCGGCGGCGGCCGCTCGAACCACGGCCTCGACACCTCCTGCCAAGCACCTCCTTCCCCGTGGCAAGAGACGAGCCGTTTCTTTGGAGGAAGCGGGACAGGACTCTCTTGGGGGGCCTTCCCCTTCTCTTCGGCAGAAAACCGACGGATCGGTGCCATTGGCGAAGGGAGGAGCAAGGACGAAGGGGAAGACGAAGAGTAGCGGGAAGAGATGGATTGGAAGGGCTCACACCGTTCCGTACATACAGCCGAGGGAGGCCAACCGTCGACCTCCACGATCACAGGTAATCATAACCCATTTTTCATGCAGAAACTTGGCAAATCGTGCAGATGCCGAGGCGTCGTGGGGGAGCCGGGACGCCCACATCCAATCAACCGCCACATGGCACCCAAGGCCGCAGGCTATTAAGGCCCGTGGCGCTTCGCACTTGCCTCTTCGCTTCTCTGCTAAGCCAAGTCCAAGCGCGCCTTGGGCACGGGGGCTACTGTCGGTGTTGTGGGAACGGGGGTACCCAGACTTGCCTGTCTGCGGCCAGCGGCGTGGCTCAAGGAGTGGCCCAGTACGGCCCATATTCGTCAACACATGCTCAAGACCCTCGCGAGGGGCCAAGCCTCGTGGGGCGGACGACAGGAGGCTTCCTCAGGCACGGCCTCGTCAGGCTGGCTCACGAGGAGGCGGAGAGATCAAGGCGGGGTACCTCACAAGGTGCCCGTGATGCAAGCCATGATGACCAAGGCGCAAGCGGGCGCCAGGAGGGCGTCGGCCTGCGCAGAGTCCTTGTTTCCCCTTTGGTGCAAAGGGGGCAAGCGCAGGCGAGGGTATCAAGCAAAGGCAACCATTTCGGTGCAACAAGACAAAGACCAGCAGGACGGCAGAACGGAGGTCATCGTGGAGCCCAAGCCGGCGTCATCGTCAGGGTCCTTTGGCAGGCGAGGACCAACTTTAGTCAGGATAAGTGTACTAGATGTTCTCCTTCAAAATGGCCAATTGTTGGCGCCCTTCCCGCTCAATATTTGGGAAGAGGCCCGGGGCCTTCGCCTATAAATAGGACTAGTCACCCACATGGAGAGGCATCAAAAGAGCAAGGATAGAAAGACACACAGAGAGAGGGAGAGGCGACTAGACCCCTAGCAGTTCACCGTCTCAACCAAGAACAGACCCTCACGGGGCTGTTCTTCCTTTGTACTGTTCCTCATCAACCCCAGAGGCAATCCACACACCACAAACTGGAGTAGGGTATTACACCACAATGGTGGCCTGAACCAGTATAAATCTTGTGTCCCTAGTGTTGTTCTTCGTGTAGTTTAGATCTTAGCGAGGCGGTGAGACACGGGTAGGCTGAGGGTGTGATCTCCGCGCGCACCCAAGTGTTCGAACCTCAAGGGTCTGCCGGAAACCGAAATACGACAAATGGAACCTCAGGCAGGTTGCTGGACCGAGGAGCTCAGGGCGTACCTGCTCCGCGGCACCTTATACCGGAGAAGGAGGAAGATGTCGAGCATGTGGTCTGCCAAGCCACTGCTTATTGCTTGCAAGACAGGGAGCTGTACCAGCGACGCCCCAAAGATATCTCACTATGGTGCATATCCGAAGAGCAGGGGCGCAAGTTGCTGGCCGATATCCACGATGGGGATTGCGGGACCACTCCTCATCACGCACCCTTGTGGGCAAGGTGTTCCGCAGCGGGTTCTACTGGCCTGCGACGCTCAACAACGACATCGAGCTGGTGCGATCGGCAAGGCCTGCTAGTTCCACGCCAAGTAGATCCATCAGCCTGCACAAGGTCTCTAGACCATCCCGCTCTCGTGGTTGTTCGCGGTCTGGGGGCTGGATAACTTGGTCCTATTCCCTCGAGCAGCCAGTGGATACTGCTACCTCTACATCGCCATCGACAAATTCACCAAATGGGCAGAGGTGGAGCCCGTGCGCACCATCCCCGCTGGCTTAGTCGTCAAGTTCATCAAGGGCCTGGTGAGCCATTATGGTGTCCCCAACCGTATCATTATTGACAATGGCTCCCAATTCACAAGCAACCTCTTCAGGACGTATTGCGCTAACCTTGGAACGTAGATATGCTACGTTTTGGTGGCGCACCCACGGAGAGACGGCCAGGCAGAGTGTACCAACGCGGAGGTCCTGAGGGGCCTCAAGGCAAGGAGCTTGAATAAGAAGCTCGAGGCCTGCAGCATGGGTTTGCTCAGTGAGCTTTTACTCCATATTGTGGTCTATCCGCACCACCGTGACTAAGCCCACCAGTGAGACCCCATTCTTCCTCGTCTACAGGGCTGAGGCGGTCCTCCCGCAAAAGGTCAACCATTGCTCCCCGCAGGTCCTGGCATTCGAGGAGGCGCGTCAGGTCGCCTCGCGGGGAACGAATCTCATGCTCGGGGAGGAAGCCCGTCGCCAAGCCTTGCTCTGTGCAGTGAGGTACTAGTAGGGGCTGCGGCGTTACCACTGCCGCAACTTCCGCTCCAGGACCCTCGAGATGGGAGACGTCATCCTGAGGTGGGTCCTTTCCAGGGAGGGCCTTCACAAGCTCTCGCCCAGTGGGAGGGCCCGTTCGGGATCGTCCACGTCTCCAGGCCTGCACCGTATGCCTGGAGACGCAGGACGGGGTCCCCATCCAGAATTCTTGGAACATCCAGCATCTTCGGAAGTTCTACCCATGACACTCTCACGTAATAATGAGTGGGGTTGTACACGCCCCGGAGTCTCTTGAGTGCCGCCCCTGGGCCTCATGGGGGCTCCCACCCACGCCCAAATGGAAGCCCCATGATTCGCGCTGGCGGACGACATGGTTAAACAATGACTAAGCCCATGCCAAGTGGAGGCCCCATGCTCCGCGCTGGTGGGAAGACTAGCATACGTGTCAGACGCAGTTGTTCTTTGCCTTCTCTTGTAAACCAAAATTTGCTATTTCTTGAAATCAAGTTTGAAGTTTCCGCACCTTTATTTGAATGGGGGTCAGGATTTTCTATTCTTGTGGCGTTTTCCCCTTTCCAACCTTGTTTTTGGAGGAAGTAACAACGGCCTGATACGTCTCCAATGTATCTGTAATTTTTGATTGTTCCATGCTATTATATTACCCCTTTTTGGATGTTTATGCGCTTTATTTTACACATTTATATCATTTTCGGGACTAACCTACTAACCGGAGGCCCGACCCATATTGCTGTTTTTTTGCCTATTTCAGTATTTCGAAGAGAAGGAATATGAAACGGAGTCCAAACGGAATGAAACCTTCGGGAGCGTGATTTTTGGAATGAACGTGATCCAGAGAGCTTGGAGTGCAAGTCAAGAAGCTTCGAGGGCCCCACGAGATAGGGGGCCGTGCCCCCCCCCCTTTAGGGTGCTCCCCCTATCTCGTGGGCCCCTCGGGCGACCACCGACGTACTTCTTCCTCCTATATATACCTACGTACCCCGAAAACATCCAGGAGCACCATGAAACACAATTTCCACCACCGTAACCTTCTGTATCCGCGAGATCTCATCTTGGAGCCTTCGCCGGCACTCTGCCGGAGGGGGAATCAACCACGGAGGGCTTCTACATCAACATCCTTGCCCCTCCAATGAGTTGTGAGTAGTTTACCACAGACCTACGGGTCCATAGTTATTAGCTAGATGGCTTCTTCTCTCTTTTTGGATCTCAATACAATGTTCTCCCCCTCTCTTGTGGAGATCTATTCGATGTAAACTCTTTTTGCGGTGTGTTTGTCGAGATCCGATGAATTGTGGGTTTATAATCAAGTTTATCTATGAATAATATTTGAATCTTCTCTGAATTCTTTTATGTATGATTGAGTTATCTTTGCAAGTCTCTTCGAATTATCAGTTTGGTTTGGCCGACTAGATTGGTTTTTCTTGCCATGGGAGAAGTGCTTAGCTTTGGGTTCAATCTTGCGGTGTCCTTACCCAGTGACAGAAAGGGTTGCAAGGCACGTATTGTATTGTTGCCATCGAGGATAACAAGATGGGGTTTATATCATATTGCATGAGTTTATCCCTCTACATCATTTCATCTTGCTTAATGCGTTGCTCTCTTCATATGAACTTAATACTCTAGATGCAGGCAGGAGTCGGTCGATGTGTGGAGTAATAGTAGTAGATGCAGGCAGGAGTTGGTGTACTTGTTATGGACGTGATGCCTATATACATGATCATGCCTAGATAATCTCATAACTATGCGCTTTTCTATCAATTGCTCGACAGTAATTTGTTCACCCAGCGTAATACTTATGCTATCTTGAGAGAACCCTCTAGTGAAACCTATGGCCGCCGGGTCTATCTCTTATCATATTTGCTTTCAATCTACCTTTATTTGCATCTTTACTTTTTGCATCTATATTATAAAATACCAAAAATATATCTATCTTATCATACTATCTTTATTAGATCTCACTTTCACAAGTGGCCGTGAAGGGATTGACAATCCCTTTATTGCATTGGTTGCGAGTTCTCAGTTTGTTTGTGTAGGTGCGTGGGACTTTTGAGGAGCCTCCTACTGGATTGATACCTTGGTTCTCAAAACTGAGGGAAATACTTACGCTACACTTTGCTGCATCACCCTCTCCTCTTCGAGGAAAACCAACGCAAGCTCAAGACGTAGCAAGAAGGATTTCTGGAGCCGTTGCCGGGGAGGTCTTCGCTCAAGTCAAGACATACCAAGTACCCATCACAAACCCATCTCCCTCGCATTTACATTATTTGACATTTGCCTCTCGTTTTCCTCTCGCCCACTTTACCCTTGCCGTTTTATTCGCCCTCTCTTTCCCAATCTCCTCCTCTCTTTTTCGATTGCTGTTTTTTTGTTTGCTTGTGTGTTGGATTACTTGTTGCCATGGCGCAAGATAATACCAAATTGTGTGACTTCTCGAATACCAATAATAATGATTTCCTTAGTACTCCGATTGCTCCTCTTAATGATGTTGAGTCTTGTGAAATCAATACCACTTTTCTGAATCTTGTTATGAAAGATCAATTCGCCGGCCTTCCTAGTGAAGATGCCGCTACTCATCTAAACAATTTTGTTGATTTGTGTGATATGCAAAAGAAGAAACATACGGATAACAATATTGTCAAATTGAAGTTATTTCCGTTTTCACTTAGAGATCGTGCTAAAGTTTGGTTTTCGTCTTTGCCTAAAAATAGTATTGATTCTTGGAACAAGTGCAAAGATGCTTTTATCTCTAAGTATTTTCCTCCCGCTAAGATCATCACTCTTAGGAACGATATTATGAATTTTAAACAACTTGATCATGAGCATGTTGCCCAATCTTGGGAAAGAATGAAATTGATGCTTCGCAATTGCCCTACTCATGGTTTGAATTTATGGATGATCATACAAAAATTTTATGCCTGTTTGAACTTTGCTTCTAGAAATCTCTTAGATTCGGCCGCGGGAGGCACGTTTATGGAAATTACGTTAGGAGATGCTACAAAATTACTTGATAATATTATGGCTAATTATTCTCAATGGCACACCAAAAGATCTTCTAGTAAAAAAGTGCATGCTATAGAAAAAATCAATGTTTTGAGTGGAAAGATGGATGAACTTATGAAGATGTTTGCTACTAAAAATACTCCTCTTGATCCCAATGATACGCCTTTGTCTTCCTTGATTGAGAATAATAATGAATCTATGGATGTGAATTTTGTTGGTAGGAATAGTTTTGGAAACAACGCTTAGAGAGGAAATTTTAATGCTAGACCGTTCCCTAGTAATCCCTCTAATAATTATGGAAATTCCTACAATAATTCTTATGGTAATTTTAATAAGATGCCCTCTAATTTTGAGAATAGTGTGACAGAATTTATGATTTCTCAAAAGAATTTTAATGCTTTACTTAAAGAAAAACTGCTCAAAGTTGATGATTTGGCTAGGAACGTTGATAGACTTTCGCTTGATGTTAATTCTCTTAAACTTGGATCTTCTTCTCCTAAGCATGATATCAATGAGTCTCTCAAAGTAATGAGAATTTCCATTGACGAATGCAAGGAAAGAACTGCTAGATTGCGTGCTAAAAAAGAAAGCTTTATAAAAGCGTGTTCTTCTAGTTTCCGTGAAAATAATGATGAGGATCTTAAAGTTATTGATGTGCCTCCGATTAGATCTATGTTTTGCAATATGAATTTTGATGATTATGGGACTGATGATGAATCAACTTTTCCTAGAAGGCGTCCCAAAAATTCGGAGTCTTTAGATCTTAATGTTAAATTTGGTAGAAGTTAGATTGGAGAATCCTCAACCTCTAATAATATTGAACCTACTATCTCGGATTTCAAGGAATTTGATTATGATAATTGCTCTTTAAAAGGTTGTATTTCCTTGTTGCAATCCGTTGTTAATTCTCCTCATGCTTATAGTCAAAACAAAGCTTTTACCAAACATATTGTTGATGCCTTGATGCAATTTTATGATGAAAAATTTAATTTGGAAGTTTCTATACCTAGAAAACTTAATGATGAGTGGGAACCTACTATAAAGATTAGAATTAAAGATTATGAGTGTTTTGCTTTGTGTGATTTGGGTGCTAGTGTTTCCACGATTCCGAAAACTTTATGTGATATTCTAGGTTTCCATGATCTTGATGATTGCTCTTTAAACTTGCACCTTGCGGATTCCACCATTAAAAAGCCTATGGGAAGGATCAATGATGTTCTTATTGTTGCAAGTAGAAATTTGGTGCCCGTAGATTTTATCGTTCTTGATATAGATTGCAATCTTTCTTGCCCTATTATTTTTGGTAGACCTTTCCTTAGAACGATTGGTGCGATTATTGATATGAAGGAAGGGAACATTAGATTCCAATTTCCATTAAAGAAAGGCATGGAGAACTTTACAAGAAAAAAGTCAAATTACCTTATGAATCTATCATGCGTGCTACTTATGAATTTAGTGCCAAAAAAGGCACTCGTTAGATCTATCCTTACTTTTATGCCTAGCTAGGGGCGTTAAACAATAGCGCTAGTTGGGAGGCAACCCAGTTTTCTTTATGTTTTTTGTTTTTGCTCCTATTTAGTAATAAATCTTGCATCTACCTTCTGTTTAGATGTGTTTTTATCTTTTAATTAGTGTTTGTGCCAAGTATAACCTATAGGATAACCTACGATGATAGTTGATTTGATTCTGCTGAAAAACAGAAACTTTGCGCAAACAAATATAATTTTATTAAATCACACGAATGTGCTTTTGCGTTGATTGTTTTTGCTGCTGTTCAATAAAGAAATTGTCCAGGACTTCCTATTTTGGTAGGATTTTTAGAGTTCCAGAAGTTTGCGTTAGTTACAGATTGCTACAGACTGTTCTGTTTTTGAGAGATTCTATTTTTCGTGTGTTGTTTGCTTATTTCAATGCATCTATGGCTAGTAATTCAGTCTATGAACCATAAAGAAGTTGGAATACAGTAGGTTTAACACCAAAATAAATAAAGAATGAGTTCATTGCAGTAACTTATGTGGTGCTTTTGTTTTCTTTCACTAACGGAGCTTATAAGATTTCCTGTTGAGTTTTGTGTTGTGAAGTTTTCAAGTTTTGGGTAAAGCTTTTACGGGCTATGGAATAAGGAGTGGCAAGAGCCTAAGCTTGGGGATGCCCAAGGAACCCCAAGATATTCAAGAATAGCCAAAAGCCTAAGCTTGGGGATGCCCCGGGAAGGCATCCCCTCTTTCGTCTTCGTTCATTGGTAACTTTACTTGGAGCTATATTTTTATTCGCCACATGATATGTGTTTTGCTTGGAGCGTCGTGTATTATATTAGTCTTTGCTTCTTAGTTTACCACAATCATCCTTGCTGTACACACCTTTTGGGAGAAGCCTATTTGATTTGAATTTGCTAGAATACTCTATGTGCTTCACTTATATCTTTTGAGCTTGATAGTTTTTGCTCTAGTGCTTCACTTATATCTTTTAGAGCACGGTGGTGTCTTAATTTTGAAGAAATTGCTAGTCTCTCATGCTTCACTTATATTATTTTGAGAGTCTTTTAGAACAGCATGGCATTTGCTATGATCATAAAGTTGGTCCTAGAATGGTAGGCATCCAAGTTGGGTATAACAGAAACTATCATAGGAAGTGAATTGGATGCTATGATCAATTTGATACTTGATAATTGTTTTGAGATATGGAGGTAGTGATATTAAAGTCATGCTAGTTGCGTGATTATGAATTTAAGGAATGCTTGTGTTGAAGTTAGCAAGTCCTGTAGCATGCACGTATGGCTAAAGTTGTGTAACAAATTTGAAACATGAAGTGTACTTGGCTTGTGCATCCTTATGAGTGGCGGTCGGGGACGAGCGATGGTATTTTCCTACCAATCTATCCCCCTAGGAGCATGCGCGTAGTACTTGGTTTTTGATGACTTCTAAATTTTTGCAATAAGTATATGAGTTCTTTTGACTAATGTTGAGTCCATGGATTATACACACTTTTACCTTTCCGCCTTTGCTAGCCTCTTCGGTACCGTCCATTGCCCTTTCTCACCTTGAGAGTGGTGCAAATTCGGTGGTGCATCCAAACCCCGTGATAAGATACGCTCTATCACACATAAACCTCCTTATATCTTCCTCAAAACAGCCACCATACCTACCTATTATGGCATTTCCATAGCCATTCCGAGATATATTGCCATGCAACTTTCCACCGTTCCGTTCATCATCATCATGAAATACTTTACTTTTGTCATATTGCCATTGCATGATCATGTAGTTGACATCGTATTTGTGGCAAAGCCACCAAGCATTATTTTTCATAAATGTCACTCTTGGTTCATTGCACCATCCCGATACACCGTCGGAGGCATTCATATAGAGTCATATCTTGTTCTAGTTTCGAGTTGTAATTCTTATGTTGTAATCAATAGAAGTGTGATGATCATCATTATTAGAGCATTGCCCAAAGAAAAAAAGAACAAAAAGAAGAAAGGCCAAAAGAAAGAAAAAAAGAAAGGCCCAAAAAAGGAAAAAAAGAAAAAATAATAAATAAATAATTAATAAATAAAAAGGGTAATGTTACTATCTCTTTTTCCACACTTGTGCTTCAAAGTAGCACCTTGTTCTTCATGTAGTGAGTCTCATATATTGTGCTTCAAAGTAGCACCATGTTTTTCATATAGTGAGTCTCATAAGTTGTCTTTTTCATACTAGTGGGAATTTTTCATTATAGAACTTGGCTTGTATATTCCTACGATGGGCTTCCTCAAATGCCCTAGGTCTTCGTGAGCAAGCAAGTTGGATGCACACCCACTAGTTTTCTTTTGTTGAGCATTCATTTTTAGCTCTAGTGCATCCGTTGCATGGCAATCCCTACTCCTCATATTGACATCAATTAATGGGCATCTCCATAGCCTGTTGATTATCCTCGTCAATGTGAGACTTTCTCTTTTTTGTCTTCTCCACACAATCCCCATCATCATATTCTATTCCACCCATAGTGCTATATCCATGGCTCACGCTCATGTATTGCGTGAAGGTTGAAAAAGTCTGAGATTATTTAAGTATGAAACAATTGCTTGGCTTGTCATCGGGGGTATAGAAGTTGGGAACATCTTTGTGTGACGAAAATGAAGCATAGCCTAACTATATGATTTTGTAGGGATGAACTTTCTTTTGCCATGTTATTTTGAGAAGACATGATTACTTTGATTAGTATGCTTGAAGTGTTACTATTTCTTTTATCAATATAAACTTTTATTTTGTATTCATTTGGATCTGAACATTCATGCCACAATAAAGAAAATTACATTATGAATTATGCTAGGTAGCATTCCACATCAAAAATTTCTTTTTTATCATTTACCTACTCAAGGACGAGCAGGAATTAAGCTTGGGGATGCTTGATACATCTCCAACGTATCTATAATTTTTTATTGTTCCATGCTATTATATTACCCCTTTTTGGATGTTTATGGGCTTTATTTTACACATTTATATCATTTTTGGGACTAACCTACTAACTGGAGGCCTAGCCCATATTGCTGTTTTTTGCCTATTTCAGTATTTCGAAGAAAAGGAGTATCAAACGGAGTCCAAACGGAATGAAACCTTCGGGAGCATGATTTTTGGAACGAACGTGATCCGGAGAGCTTGGAGTGCAAGTCAAGAAGCTTCCGAGGGCCCCACGAGATAGGGGGCCGTGCCCCCCCTGTAGGGCGCGCTCCCTTGTCTCGTGGGCCCCTCGGGCGGCCACGGACGTACTTCTTCCTACTATATATACCTACGTACCCCGAAAACATCCAGGAGCACCACGAAACACAATTTCCACCGCCATAACCTTCTGTATCCGCGAGATCTCATCTTGGAGCTTCGCCGACACTCTGCCGGAGGGGGAATCAACCACGGAGGGCTTCTACATCAACATCCTTGCCCCTCCGATGAGTTGTGAGTAGTTTACCACAGACCTACGGGTCCATAGTTATTAGCTAGATGGCTTCTTCTCTCTTTTTGGATCTCAATACAATGTTCTCCCCCTCTCTTGTGGAGATCTATTCAATGTAAACTCTTTTTGCGGTGTGTTTGTCGAGATCCGATGAATTGTGGGTTTATGATCAAGTTTATCTATGAATAATATTTGAATCTTTTCTGAATTCGTTTATGTATGATTGAGTTATCTTTGCAAGTCTCTTCGAATTATCAGTTTGGTTTGGCCGACTAGATTTGTTTTTCTTGCCATGGGAGAAGTGCTTAGCTCTGGGTTCAATCTTGCGGTGTTCTTACCCAGTGACAGAAAGGGTTGCAAGGCACGTATTGTATTGTTGCCATCGAGGATAACAAGATGGGGTTTATATCATATTGCATGAGTTTATCCCTCTAGATCATGTCATCTTGCTTAATGCGTTGCTTTGTTCTTATGAACTTAATACTCTAGATGCAGGCAGGAGTCGGTCGATGTGTGGAGTAATAGTAGTAGATGCAGGCAGGAATCAGTGTACTTGTTATGGACGTGATGCCTATATACATGATCATGCCTAGATAATCTCATAACTATGCGCTTTTCTATCAATTGATCGACAGTAATTTGTTCACCCACCGTAATACTTATGCTATCTTGAGAGAAGCCTCTAGTGAAACCTATGGCCCCCGGGTCTATCTCTTATCATATTTGCTTTCAATCTACCTTTATTTGCATCTTTACTTTTTGCATCTATATTATAAAATACAAAAAATATATCTATCTTATCATACTATCTCTATTAGATCTCACTTTCGCAAGTGGCCGTGAAGGGATTGACAACCCCTTTATTGCATTGGTTGCGAGTTCTCAGTTTGTTTGTGTAGGTGCGTGGGACTTTTGAGGAGCCTCCTACTGGATTGATACCTTGGTTCTCACGGCCTAGTGCTCCCTCCCCCGCGTCTCGCGAGCAGGGGCTGGGCACGGTGTTGCACTCAGGGCAAACACGGCAACGTTGTCACAATGGCTGCCGATCCGCCCGCACGCACACCTCGCCAAGGCCTTGGTGTCCGGATCCTCGCGTGATGCTCCTGAGCGAGCCAACAAGCAAGTGTGATTCTCGGCCCTCGGCTTTGGGAGCATCCACCTAGTGGCCTTGGCGGGCATCATGACCCATCATACCAGTGACGATGGACCCTTGCTTGGGAGCTCGGGCATGGGATGGGCGGCCGGAAAGGATGGCTGGAGAAAGAGTAGCCACGACTTGGTTGGCTTGTTCCTGGAGGAACCTCATGACAATTGCTGCCTGCACCTACGGGAGGTGTGACACCTGGCGGAGGCATCTCTGGAGGCCCTGAAACCCCGTGAGTCCTCCAGGAATCTCGCGAGGTGTAGGTCTCTTGAGACCCTGGAGCGGTCCAACCCCAGAGGAAGGGGGCCTCCCCGGGACCCTAGGGGCGTACTCGGAGTTAAGGCTCCATGAGGGCCACGCTCCTGCGATGGAGGGACCCGCCAAGCTTCACAAGCACATCAAGCTAAGTTATCCTAATTGCGTCAGACAGGAACCCTTCAATTAACAGCTACGCGGATACTAGGAAAAGCGCAATAAACGATAATATAAAGACGCAAGTGCCACAGTTTATTACATGCCCCGCGGGGCCCTTCATGGTTTTGGTGCAGGAAACAAAAACAAACAAAAGGAGCAGCCTCGCGAGGGCCGATGTTCCCAAGGCCCAGCTCTGGTGATGCATGTGATCAGTCGAGTCCTCCTCCTCTTGACAGGGGCCCGGCGGCGTGGTGCCTCACCCTCCTCCTTGGTCCGGGCATGGCGGCTCTCCATAGTAGTCATCACTTATGCTCTCCTGGGGGAGGCATCGCCGCTATTGGAGGTGTCGCGGCTGTTGCCAAGGCCAAGTTCACCGTGGAGGGCGCCACCGCTGCGATGACCGTCGTCGGAGAAATGCTAGCTTTCGTGGTCGTGGCCTTTCGGGCAGCACCCCAAGAGCCGGCCGTCTTCCCCAAAGACCTTGTCGAAAAACGTCGCCGCTCCATCGTACTTGAAATGGAGGGTACGCCTCCCCAGCAGGCCGCGGGCGCGGGTGAAGGTCTGCCACCCGCGGTTCAGGAGCATGTTGCCAGCGGGGTTGACATTGACCTCCACCCACGAGGCCTTGCTGCAAAACCCCTTGGCCTACAGCCACAAGCCATCAGGCCATCTGGCCGGAAGCTCTTCCGCGAAGAAGCATGGGAGGTGGATCTAGTGGCCCTCCGGCCTCTCCACCCACACCACAAACTCCCGGGCCATGTCGGTCGTGTGGGATCACAGGCGCGGTGGTCGGGCAGCCACCACACGTCCTCCGCCTCGACCACGTCCACTTCGGCTTCCGCCGCCGACCCCACGGGAGGTACCCTTTCCGCGATCGCCAGAGGCCGTGCGGACCCCCATGGGTGCACGCCCGCGCTCCTAGGAAGCCGCCGCCGGTGTCACGACAGACTTGCGGGGATGGCCGCGCCCCCTTGGGCCTGCGGAGCCCTGAATCCGACAACATTGATGAGCAAAACATACTTGTGTCAATCATATTCCATGGTATGCAAACAACAAGATATAGATAAAGTTACCATATTGATCAAAGTGTTGATCGTAGGACAACATTGAAAATGTTGTTAGATGAAAAAACGATATGTTCTTCGCATGCAGGAAAAATGAAGAGATTGTTGTAAGGAGTTACATCAATACAAGATCATTACAAGTAGTACATTGATAAAATATTCATCGGTGCCCCATGCGATTTTTAAATTTCAATTAAATGATTTAAGGTGGAACAGTAAGTTGGAATTTTTCAAAAAAGTTGATGATGCAGAGCATCCTACGGTCATCCCCAAGGAACTACCTTCGTCTCCCCAAGTGCCAAGTGGACCGATGACACGAGCACGTGCAAGAGCTATCGATGTCGAGGTAACATCTCTCCTTAATGAACTTCCATGTGATCTACGTGAAACATGACTACAACCTCTGTCTCGAATATTATGTGTGCTTAGGTACGAGGAAGATCACCCCAGAGATGCTCGGAATGAAGACCAAGTCATCAGGTACACCAACAAGGGAGCATCACTGAAGGAAGCACTAAAATGCTACAACGACTGGACATCTAGCTCCTGGCATGGAGATTCGATGCCTAGAGGCCACAGTTAGAGAAACAGACCAACAACTGAAGTGCTACAGGACCCAAACATCCGGCCCCCACACGGACATCTGGCCCAACCAGCCCAGACATCTAGCCCCACCCAGATATCCGTCCTGACGTATCTAGAGAGCAACATAAGTTCGGCCAAGACGACCCAGACATCCCGCTCTTCGTGAGCCGCCGGACACGACATCTGCCTGTGCGCAGAGATAGGCCAAAGGCCCATGTATCCCTCTAATCTTGCCCCACTTGTACTAGCACTATAAATTGACTACCCCCTTCTCCTTCTAGGGTTAACAAAGGTTAAAGCTTATTTGAGATAGATCCTTGTTCACCCACTTACCACTCCCATGGAGTTGAAGACCTCCGTGTGATAAGATGCCCCAAGTGGACTCAAGACCCCTTCATGGGAAGATCCTTCTAGGATTCAAGACCTCTTTCTTTCAAGGATTGGGATGAACTAGTTAGCCCATGTATCCTCTTGTGTTGACTTTGCATCCTTGTATCTCCTCTTTGGGTACGTGGATTTAGTATATGTGTGACTGGATTTTTTCTACACTACAAAAAAGACACATCCGTAATAGTATGGCCCGAACGAAAACTTTTTCTGTCATGGTTATGACACTTCTATGATGATAATTGTGACAAAAACACGTATCATCGTAGATGTGGTGGGCTCCTACTTATGTGACAAAAAATCATGACAAAAATGGGCTTTTCATCCTGGGATGGCCGGAGACACACCTGCAATGACATTCTTTGGGCCATCCATGATATAGAAAATCGTGGTAGAAACGAGGGCGAGGAAAATTTCGAGGAGTTCCTGTAGCGACCCGGCCTCAAATGGTCAAGCCCCTATTTATCTGTGCCATCCCTTGATCAGTATGCTGCCACACACACTACATCAATGTATTTTTTTTTACGGACACACTACATCAATGTATATATCAAAATGCAATCACATATTTAAAACAATACAGAGGCTAGCCAACTCGCTCCCACGGTGATCCCTCGATGTCATGCATTCGCGACTGTCAGATCGTCCTCGTTCTTGGCCTGAGCCGTCACCTGTTGGTAAGTTTTTTTTAGAGTATGACTGGTGGGCTCACTTCTGGAAACGTAGCGCAGGTGCGAAAGGATTTTGGCCAATCCTCTCCTCGCGCGCGGCGTGCTTCCAATGGGTCGTCGAACCCTAGACCCCTTTCCCCAATCCCACGACCGCCTCCATCCTCTCGTGCTCCACCCCGAGCGTGCCCGGGCTCCGCCTCCTCCTCCACCATCCCTTCTCTTCTCAATCTTCCTCCTGTCGCAGCCGCCTCCTGTTCTCCCTCTCTTCCTCCTCCTCGCCCCAGGCGACCCCTCTCGCGCTGCTCATCTCCACCTCATATGTGGCATCTTCACTGCCGCCATAGATCGAGGAGGACGGCGTGATGACGACCATGATGCATCGGACATCCCGATCGATGACACCATGGAAGCCATGAGAGCTGGCCGAGGAAAAGGGGGCAGGGCCATAGGCCATGAAGGGCACGGCGGCTGTGGGCGGAAGCAGCATGGGTTGAAGGAGCAGCGGATGTGGGCGGGGTCGGAGGTTGGGGGAGACTCGTCGGCTGGGCGACAGCGAGTGCCGGTGAGTGCTAGCATGTGTCTCCAGAAGCGTCCTCTCCTACAAGGCAGGCAAGGCTGACGTCGTCGCCCTCGCAAGTCCTCCTCCCATCCCTTTTGCTCCCCCTCCCCTGCCTCCTCACCTTGCCTTTGAGTCGGACGCAATGTAAGACAGCCCGCAAGCAAGCTCAAGCTGGAGGCGATGAAATCCCTCTCTTGTGCCAGAATCTAACTTCATATTTGTGAAGTGTTCTTTTGCTTCTATGTACTGTACCATGGTTGTGCTCTGACCAGATCGTTCCCACTTGTTTTGCAGGTTCTACGATCTATTGCATCTCCGTTCTCGTTAAGGTTAGCTGCTCTATTTCCTAGGTACACATGTATTATCGTTTATGTGGGTGCTATCATGGTGCTTGGTCTGCTGATCATTTTAATGTTCTGGATCTGGGGTGTGGCTGCAGGAGAGGGGAGGCGGCCAATGACAGGGAGAAGGATCAGGCCGTCGAGGAGTGCAAGCAGAAGAGTAAGATGTGTATTTTTTATTGCCTCAAATGATTCAGATTAAGAGTGACAACATCTACGTGTTTGGTTGGGTGGAAAAGTCCCGCTTCCGATTACAGCACTTTCATAAGACAGTAGAAGTCGTTTGGTTCAGCCCTCCTGTTTTCTGTTACGATGCTATCCAATACAGCGCTTCACTTCTATGAAAACGTCTGATCATGGCTGGATACGGAATCATGTCCGCTACGTATTCGCTCGTGTCAGAACCAAACAAAACATGTATTCGGGAAGATATATCGGAAGCAGCGCTTCCCGATACTGAAAATCAAAAACGATACCAGCGTGGAACCAAACGTATCCTATGTTTAAAGGTGAAAGGGTCAGTTTCTTGCTCTGTAGCCAGTCTTCAGTTACACATCACATGTGTCTATTTGACATCTACTTGTTTTCTGTATATATGTCTTCCATTCCATGTATCCTTGGGTGCTTATCTAAAGTTTGTATGTAACTACTTTATGACGCTTGACAGATCACCCCGAAGAATAATTCTGCAAAACAATTATTAGTCCTAACGGCTTTTGTATTTTAAGCTGTACAGTTCATAACATATCATTTGGAACGGATGGAATACATGTCTCAGTTAACTTGATTGATTTGTTTGTCAGATAAATAGCACGGAGAACATATAAGTGCTCTATGTGTGTCTAAGGGCTCCAAGAGATGCAGTCATAGACAGTGACTGGTCCCTGAAGTTTGGGACGTTAAGGATAAAAGCAAGCAGTTTTCAGAAACTTTTAGTTGTGGCTCATGGGTAAATTTTGAAACACAAATTTCTTAACTTGTCAAATGTAGCAGAAATAATTAAGATTTAATCACCGCTACTTCCTGAAATGCAGGTTGCAGCAACTGGGAAACCATTGACAAATGTGGTCTCAGTTGGAGTTGGTGGTAGCTTCCTTGGACCTCTGTTTGTGCATGCAGCTCTCCAGATTGGTAAACATTTATTTTATCTACACTTTCTCTAGGTTTTCTAAACTAAGAATATATTTATTGCCAGATTTTGATCTGATATGCCTTTAAAATGTTACTAATTTTCAGACCAGAAAGCAGAAGAGTCCGCCAAAGGCTGGCAACTGAGATTGTAAGCGTGTACTTAGGGTATGTTTTTGTATTTCTTTCGCTGACACCTGTTACATGTTCTTCTCGCACTTCCTATGGATGATCAAAAATATTAAATGTGAGTAAGTAGAGGCTTCCTTTTTGTCTTTCTGCACCATTCATGCAACCCTAACCAGGAATTATTTCATTATTGGAGTCTTTCATTGTATATATAACTATATATTGATGCAAGGTGGGAGAAGAAGGAGGTGGCTGGCCTTTATTGTGTTTTGGTGTGGTGCTCTCCTATTTAATGGTAGATATGATGTATAGGTTCAAGCATGTGATTTTTCTTTCAGTGCATATTTGTGCTTTACGATGTTTGATGCATACATAGTTGAACCTCTTACTCCATGTAATACTTTGCCAAAGAAGAATTTATTAATGTTGGTGTTTTTTCTCTTTTCAGATTTTAGCCTGGGTGCATAAACATACATGCCGCACATTATATTCAAATTTCAGTGCAAGATTAAACTAGGGATAAATCATTATGGAAGGGAAATGAATGAATAACAAACTGTATAGATTTATTATCATATCATTTATTTTTGATTGCATGATCTTAATTGCTCATCTCTGAAAATATTTTAGGCTCTTGCTCTTGGAATATTAGACTGACGTGGTGTTGCTTTATGAATAAATGGCGTGCTAACTTACTGGTTTGATTTAGGTGTGTAGGCAGAGGAAACAAAAGAATGATACTCCCAGGTTTAGGCATGCACATGGTCACTGATCACAAAGTAGGTAGGAACATGTGCAGTATTGTGATTTTCAGCAAGAGGAAGAGAAACATAGTTAATTGTACGGATTTTAAGCTACACTATGTGATGTTGCTCTATTATAAAGGCCTTGCTTAACTGCTTGGTTTGCAACATGTATTGCATTTCCAGGGATTATCCTTTTGCTTATTTAGTATTTCCTATGTTCTGTGAAGATTAATTTTGGCCCATACAGTTTCCGGTGACTAGAAGTCTGAAACTGAAGACAGGGCATATTGTTTTGGTTATGAGTGGTTGGAGATATTGTGGCTTGATGTCCCTAGAGTTGTCAGACGCTTCCAAGATCGGTGAGCCTGATTTCTTCTGCAATTCTTCCACCACAGTACATGAAAAGGAATATGTTCTACCTATTGGCACCATTTCTTGTGGAGGATTGGTGCTTCCCCTTTATTTTTTCACACTTTGGTGTCCTTGAGTTCAGAATAGATTCACCTTTGTTCTGATTCTGCGCACACGTCGAGCGACGGTGAGCACATTGGACGGCAACACACCCAGGTGAGATTCACCCGTTCTTTCTCTCCCCATGCCGCCTCCTCCCTTCGGCCCCGATTCATCGGCGCGTGCAGACACCTTTCCTTCTTTGACTTCTCCCCTCTTTTTCGTAAAAGCAAAAAGAAGCAGGAGCAAAACAAAAGTGAGCACCATAGAAAGGATGATTATAAATTATTGCAATCGTTGTTTCCAATATGTCACATTACGGGTTCTTGTTGATCTTTGTTGGTTAAAATATGCGTTGTTGTGACCTTGAGAACATTTTTTTATCTTATTACTGCAGTTTTGGTTTTTCACTCAAACATACAGTAGTTAGAGTTGTTAATCCATACATAGTCGTATTTGTAGGTTGATGTTATCATATCTTTCATTCAATATCTTGTGCAAAGTTACATGCGTATTTTGCTTTCTTTAGGCCGTACATCCGGTTGATTTCTGGACCCATATTTTAATGGTTCTCTTGCAGGTGATGTGAAGGCTAGCTACTATGATCAAGGAAATAACATGTATCTGTGTGGTTTGTTCCTACCGTTGATCGGCCATTGCTGCGTTTAAGGTATGTTGTGCCCGATGCTACTTAATGCTATATAAAACCTATAGTTGTACATAAAACGCCTTGATATGCAAATAACCTAGTTAAAATAAATGGTTGCGCCATCTAGGATAGTCTATATTTGTATTTCATTCAGTTATCTCATATTTCCAGTAAAAAAACTCTTCGCTTTGGGGTTTTGGAATAATCTTCAGGAAGTTGGGGACGAGTTAGTAGAACTTATGGAAATGTCGATACTGTAGCTCAAAGTGTAAGTTTTTATGTCCTTCTATGCATTTATCGATACTCTAGCCTGTTGGCTGACTGTCCCTTACTTATCCAAAAACACTGAGTTCTGCTACTTACCCAACCAGATGTTAAATATTTCAAAATGCGTCTTTATATTGTCATTGTATCGTAGTTGCTTCTCCTGATGTGTTTTTGTTTTACACCAGCATATATTTGGTCCAGAGATATTCAATTGTTTGTCTGATAAGATAATATTTTACTTCTTTATGGAGCACTCTTATGGCAAGCACATTTTTTTGAATGAACTGCTGGTTGGTTTTTTTCTCCATAAATACGATAAATTATCATATCATATGAAATGTTAAGATATACTGAAAATATGCCTTGTATGATGGTGGTCTGGCATTTTAGAATTGTTTTGGGCAATGCATGTTTGTATGCATTTTTCTTTTGGCCCTTGAAGGCTTCCATGGTACGCATAACATCTTTAATAGTTTGCAATTGCGATAAAAAATGATGTGCTCGTATCTTTAGTTTTTATTACACGTGGAGATAATGCCACAACTCTTGCTGGAATTATACTGTCAACTTATGCTAAATTTTTTCTGTCACACGTGACAATTGCTACATCTATTATGTTCTGTCACCGTTTTTACCTTCGTCAATCTCATGCAAAAAATGATAGACGAGTAAGTGTTAGTCAATGACTAACAATAGTCCAATTTTTAAATATTTGTTGAAGTGTAGCTTCTAACTTTATAACATGTGGATACTTTATTTGAGTTTATAATATCCTGTTTTTTGCCTCATAGTTTAGTTTGAATAAAAACAACAAATAGTTTCTATCTCCATGGTTTTCCAGTTTGGTGATTGTTCTCTCCATACAGAGGCATTAATAGCTAATAATACACTTTGTACTTCTCCGGTCCAATAGAAGTTGGCGCTGAAGCTAGCAGCAGACTCTGTAGATGTCAAAACAACTTGTACTTTTGTGAACTGCGGGGGGTGGTTATAAACAGTAGTTATTTTCTATGAGGATAAGATGCACAGATGTACATCCTGTTGGTGTGATGTGGGGATTTTAGTTTAGAAGAGACTGAGACCTTGTTACTGAATAGCAGTTCACAGGTGGGCACACCATTCGATCAATTATGCGGGGTTGAGGGTTTATCATGAATATTTTGGCTGGTACAGCTCTCAAACACACAGCAGAGTTGATTTAGGCCCAGTTACTCTTAAATTATTGAACGTGAAAGCATTTGAAAATCACCCTATCCATGAAGTAGTACCAAGCGTGTTTACTAAAATAGGAGTGCATGTGATTTCTTGTGTTCTTATCTGCAGCAGAAGTGGTAATAGGTGTGGTTTTCCTCTATATGTCTTGACAGAATATTAGTATTCTATACTATTTGTTATGCAGTTATTCTTTTTTTTTCATGGCGAATGGGCAAATGAAGTCTGAATCTAACATCTATACAGACAATCGCTACTGTTTGCATGTTCTTAGCTGGAAAAGTCGAAGAAACACCTAGGCCTTTGAAGGATGTCATCCTGGTTTCTTACGAGCTTATTCATAAAAAGGATCCTGCTGCTGGTCAGAAAATCAAGCAGAGGGTAATGTAATGGAACCAATTGGATGCTTCTTTTTCTATGGATTGTTCTTTGGTGAACCTTTTTCCCTTTACAAAAGTTGTAGCATGACCTAATTTCACCCTATTAATCTTGTTATTCTCATACAATAACAGAAAATAACTTCAGAAATATAGCCAGTAGAAGGCTAGCTATTTCTATCAGAATCCTAACCTTTTCTCATCAATATATCATTTATTTTGGAATTGTTTTGATTGCATCATCATCTGCTGAAAAGCTTACGAGACTGATAATGATATAGAATAAAACTATATTCTAACCTACGAGGAGGCTGGGCACGTCTTCTAACCCGCAGCAGACTGTATAGGCAGCGGGAGCGCCGGTCCCGTTGCCGGTCCAGACCATGGGCGCAGCTTGGTCGAGCTATAACGAGTGCATCTGATTCCAACTCATCAAGGTGAGCTCCCTCTTTTATTCTTCTCAGGCAATGAGGCGTCATTGTAGGCCCAATCTTTTTGTTTGTTGCATTGAAAAGTGTTGTCATGTTGTGGAAAGGCAACATGTGCTTGATATGTGGAGTTGGTGTTGAGCCTGGCAGTAGTAGAGAGGGAAGGCACCCATCTCACTTGATCTTGAGAGTTGATTCATATCTTTTTTTCTTGACCTGATTGAGTTCCTGTATATGCAAGGATAAAGAATAAGGGGCATTGTCGTGGTTGTTGCTGAAGGTGATGGTCAGGAGCTGATTGCCGGGACTGATGACAAGAACGGAGAGCAGGATGAGTATGTCAACATGCTGTTCCTTGACATTGGCCTTCTTTTATAAAGTTCACATGCAACTCTCCTCCATGGTTAGAAAAAAACTAATTTAAACATTTTGTTTCTTTGATGGTTATTCATTTCTCTTACCGTTGTTGTATCAAAACAATTGTATTTGTTGATGGCCACTTGGGCTCATTTTCGAGGAGAATGAGATGTGGAATAAACTACTCTGAAATGGTTGGTTCCCTTCAGACAGTTTATTAGCTAAATAATTTTGGCTGCTGTTGCACATGATACAGTTGTGCTCTGTTGTTGCCATCTTGCATTTTATGTGAGCTTAAACAGACAATCAATTAAACTTTTACTAAGTTCTACCGTATGTATTTGCTCAAACACAGTTACTGAAAAAATGCAAATATTTTTAGCAAGTGCATGGTTTTAAATGGGACTCGATGCCATTTAGCGCAATGGGCAGTGTTATACAAATATAATTTTTTGGTGCAACTGTTATACACTTTTTGTTCAAACTTGGATTTCACAATTTGATAGACATTTTCAAAAGAGTATGGTTTAATATATGGGCTTTCTACAACGAGTACTGAATTGTCCTTGCAAAATGAAACTATTTTCATCGACAACATGGCTTTAGCGGGTCTTTGCACCATTTGGCGCAATGGATAAGAAATCGCACTGGTCGGCGGCTGAGGAAACGCCTCTGTCACCCAGCTGAGGAACCGAGAAAGAAAGGAAGGGGATAGACAGTCTTCACTGGATCCGCCCCCTGCCTCTTCATATTCATCTCCTCACGGGCCACAGGCATCACGCTACGTGGGCTAGGCTAAATAACATATGGGCTATCCTAATACCTATTGATCCCTATGTCTCCGTATATGCACAACAAAGACATGTTTTTTCTTAGGTTTCTTATCTTTTTCCCTCTTTTTTTTGCAGGTATGGGCTATCCTAATACCTCCTAATCTCTATATCTCCGTATATGCACAACAAAGACATGTTTTTTTCTTAGGTTTCTTATCTTTTTTCTTTTTTTTTGCAGGAAAAAGATGCACGACCAGGTTTCTCATCATGATAACCATGTTTCTAAACTTGCTAAAAAAATACAACCACGCCAACTGTACTCTCTCATCATAGTGGCCATATTTTCAAATTGAACATATTCGTATTATGCAAAGTTTCCCTTTTCCCAGCCTATTATTTAACAATGTAATAAACATGTTTAAAAAATAGCATGATTTAGTTGAAGGTTCTTGCAGCATGAAACTATTTTCATCAACAGCTTGTCTTCAGCAGGTCTCTGTGCCATTTGACGCAACGGGTCAACTAGTATAAATAATGTAAAACTATATATACCTCGTAAGTTTCAGCGGAAACAATCAAACGGGTGTGGAGTCCTGATATGTCTCCAACGTATCTATAATTTTTTTATTGTTCCATGCTATTATATTATCATTCTTGGATGTTTAAAATCATTTTATAGCAATTTTATATCTTTTTTGGACTAACCTATTGACATAGTGCCCAGTGCCAGATGTTGTTTTTTGCTCGTTTTTTATTTCACAGAAAATCAATACCAAATGGAGTCTAAACGCAGCGAAACTTTTTTGAGATTTTTTCTGGGCCAGAAGACACAAGATGGGCCAAAGAAGTACCAGAGGGGTGCCCCGAGGGGGCACAACCCACCTGGGCGTGCCCTGGTGGGTTGTGCCCACCTCGGTGGCCTCCCACACCGCCTCTTTGCTTTATAAATACCCCAATATTCCAGAAACCCTAGGGGAATCGACGAAAAACAATTCCAGCGGTCGCAAGTTCCAGAAACCACAGATCCAAGCTAGACACCATCACGGAGGGGTTCATCGTCCTCATTGGTGCCTCTCCGATGATGCGTGAGTCCTTCATTGTGGACCCATGGGTCCGTAGTTAGTAGCTAGATGGCTTCCTCTCTCTTTTGATTCTCAATACAATGGTCTCTTGGAGATCTATTTTATGTAACTCTTTTTGCGATGTGTTTGTTGGGATCCGATGAACTTTGAGTTTATGATATGATCTATGTTTTTATCCATGAAATTTATTTAAGTCTTTTGATCTCTTATATGCATGATTACTTATAGCAGTATTTCTTCTTCGAATCTTTGGTTTAGTTAGGCTGACTACATCGATTTTGCTTGCCATGGGAAGAGGTGCTTTGTGATGGGTTCAATCTTACGGTGCTCAATCCGAGTGACACAAGAGGAAACGACACGTGTGTATCGTTGCTATTAAGGATAACAAGATGGGGTCTATTCCTACATGAATAGATCTTGTCTATATCATGTCATTATTCTTATTGAATTACTCCATTTCTCCATGAACTTAATACACTAGATGCATGCTGGATAGCGGTCGATGTGGGGAGTAATAGTAGTAGATGCTGGCAAGAGTCGGTCTACTAATCTTGGACGTGATCCCTATATAATGATCATTGCCTGTATATCATCATAATTATTTCAAGTTCTATCAATTCCACAACAGTAATTTGTTCACCCACCGCATGCTATTTTTCTCGAGAGAAGCCACTAGTGAAATCTACGCCCCCGGGTCTATTTTCTCATCATATATTTTCAGATCTATTTTGCTATTTGTAGTTTTGTTTATTTTTAAGTTTTATTTTTAGATCTATTAATCCAAAACTCCAAAAAATACCTTGCTAAATTTTATTTGCTTTTATTTGCATCTATCAATCTACTACAATTTTATCCCGTTAACTTGACAATTTCCGGCACCGTTACCCGAAAGGGATTGACAACCTCTTTAACACGTCGAGTTGCAAGTATTTGTTCTTTGTTTGCAGATAACGTTTACGTAGTGTTGGGTGGTTCTCCAACTGGTTCGATAACCTTGGTCTCATCACTGAGGCAAATACCTACCGTTGCTGTGCTGCATCATCCCTTCCTCTTTGGGGAAATACCGACGTAGTTCAAGCCGCATCAAAAGGAATTTCTAGCGCCTTTGTCGGGGAGAGATCATCAACATCTACCAGGTTCCTAATCACAAATCTCATCTCCTTGCAATATACATTATTTGCCAGTTGCCTCTCGTTTTCATCTCCCCCACTTCACAAAAATTTGCCGTTTTATTCGCCCTCTTTTCCGTTTGCCGTTTTCTCATCAGGTATGTTTTTGAGTGCAATCTTGTTGTGTAGTCATGATAACTCAAGAGAACACCAAGTTGTGTGATTTCTCTAATACCAACAACAATGATTTTATTGGCACTCCGCTTGCTCCTCCCACCACTTGTGCAGAGTCTTGTGATATTAATGTCTCTTTGGTGAATCTTGTTATGAAAGATCAATTTTCCGGTACTCCTAGTGAGGATGTCGTGTACCATCTTAACACATTCATGAAATTATGCAATATGCAAAAGAACAAAGATGTGGACAATGATATTGTGAAGTTGAAATTGTTCCTATTTTCTTTGTGAGATCGTGCAAAAATTTTGTTTTCTTCTATGCCTCGCAATAGTATAGATTCTTGGGATAAGTGCAAGGATGCTTTTATTACAAAGTATTTTCCGCCCGCGAAAATTATATCCCTTAGGACACAAAATCATGAACTTTAAGGAATTTGAGCATGAACATGTTGTGCAATCTTGGGAAAGAATAAAATTGATGCTAAGAAATTGCCCTACTCATGGTTTGAATCTTTGGATGATCATACGAAATTTTTATGCGGGATTGAATTTTGTTTCTACAAATATTTTAGATTCTGCTGCGGGTGGTACTTTTATGTAAATTACTTTTGGTGAATCTACTAGGTTGCTAGCCAATATTATGGAAAATTATTCACGATGGCTTATCGAAAAGAGCTCCAACTAGAAAAAATAATTAATTCAGTTGAAGAAATTTCTTCTTTGAGTGAAAAAGTTGATGCTCTTATGAAATTGGTTACCAATAAAATTGCTCCTATTGATGTTAGGGATGTGCCTTTGTCTACTTTGATTGAGCAAAATAGTGATGTCGTAGATGTGAATTTTATCTCGCAAAACAATTTTAATAACAATGCTTATAGAGGTATTTTTAATCCTAGGCCTTTTCCTAGTAATTCCTCTAATAATTATGGTAATTACTATGATAATACTTCTTATAATAATAATAGGAACACCTCTGATCTTGAGAATAATATTAAAGAATTTATCAATACTCAAAAAGTTTTCAATGCTACAATAGAAGAAAAGTTGAATAAGATTGTTGATATGTCTGTAAGCATTGATAGAATATCTCATGATGTAGAAAATATAAAGATGAAAATTTTTGTGCCCAAGGTTGATGAATCAACTAAAGCTTTATATGTTTCTATGGATGAAAGTAAGAAAAGAACCGCCATGCTTAGAGCTAAAAGAGAATTTTTAGAAAAAGCGTTTTCTAGCGGTTGCTTTCATAAAAATAATGAAGATCTTAAAGTGATTGGTGTTTCTTCTATTTGTTCTTTGTTTAGTAAGATTAAGATTGATCATAAAGGGACTGAAGACTCTTTAGCTAGAAGGCGTCCCGATAATTTGGAGGGTGAAAATCTTGTTGAGAAAATGGATAAAAGTCGGTTTGGAGAGGTTAAAACTTTAACTACTGATGTGCCCACTCTTTTGGATTACAAAGACTTTAATTATGATAATTGCTATTTGGTTGATTGTATTTCTTTGTTGCAATCCATGATAAATTCACCCCATGCTTATGAACAAAATAAAGCTTTTACTAAACATTTTGTTGATGCTATGATGAAAGCTTTGGAAGAAAAGTTGGAATTAGAGATTTCAATTCCTAGAAAATTACATGATGAATGGGAACCTACTATCAAAGTCAAGATTAAAAATTATGAGTGTTTTGCTTTATGCGACTTGGGTGCTAGTGTTTCTACAATTCCAAAATCTTTATGTGATGTGTTTGGTCTTACCGATATTGAAGAATGTTCTTTAAATTTGCACTTAGTGGATTCTACTATTGAAAAGCCTATGAGAAGAATTAATGATGTTCTTATTCTTGCAAATAGGAATTATGTTCCCATAGATTTTATTATTCTTAATATTGATTCAATCCGTCTTGTCCAATTATACTTGGTAGACCGTTCTTACGTACTATCTGTGCCGTGATTGATATGAAAGAAGGCAATATTAAATTTCAATTTTCACTAAGGAAGGGTATGGAACACTTCCCTAGAACAAGAATTAGGCCACCATATGAATCAAGGGCATCGTATGGATCTAGGAATAAAGAAGAAAATACTTAGACTTTTGCTTTCTGCCTAGCTAGGAGCGTAAAACGATAGCACTTGTTTGGAGGCAACCCAATCTTTATCTTTTTGCTTTCAGGTTTTCTTGCTGTTTTAGAATAAATATATAAAGATGCATCTGATTAGATGTGTTTTTATGTTTTAATTAGTGTTTCTGCCAAGCAAAGCCTTTGGGATCATGTTGGGTGATAGTTGCTTTGATCTTGTTGAAAAATAGAAACTTCTGCATGCAGAAAAATAATTTTCATAAATCACATAAACGTGGTTTTTCTCTTAATTTTTTACAGAAGATTGATATACAAATTTCCCATGTTGTCCCAAGTTTTCAGAATTTTTGGAGTTACATAAGTATACGAAGTTCCCTAATTACTATAGACTGTTCTGTTTTTGACACATTCTGTTTTCTTTGCATTGTGTGCTTATTTTAATGAATCTATGGTTTGTATTGGAGGGTATAAGCCATAGTAAAGTTGGAATACAGTAGATATAATGCAAAAATAAAATATGAATGGGTTTGCAATAGTAATTAGAGTAGTGATTTGCTTTGTTATACTAACAGATCTCACGAAGGTTTGTTGAGTCTTGTGTGATTGAAGTTTTCATGTTTTGGGTGAGATCATGATGGATGAAGGAATAAGGAGTAAGAAGAGCCTAAGCTTGGGGATGCCCATGGCATCCCGAGCTATTATCTAGAAGATAAGCAAGCAACTAAGCTTGGGGATGCCCAAGTGGCATCCCCTCTTTCTTCTAACGACCATATGTATTTTTCTTGGAGCTATATTTTTATTCATCACATATCATGAGTTTTTCTTGGAGTGTCTTTTATTATATGAGTCTTTGATTGTTTTGCTTTTTATTTTGTGTCATCTATCCTTGCTGGACACACCTATTTTAGGGAGCCAAAATTTTGCTATGACTTGTTAGAATTGCTCTCTATGCTTCACTTAAATCTTTATGAGCTATGGAATTGCTCTAGTACTTCACTTATCTCTTTTGAGCATGGTGTGCTTTAGTACTTTTGAAGAAATGCTCTCATGCTTCACTTAGATTTATTTGAGAGGTAGTAAAAATTTAAATAAATTCTCTCTTGCTTCACTTAAATTATTTTGAGAGAAGAACTTTTTTATGCTCATGTTCTTCACTTAGATTTGTTTGAGCTATCAAAAGCAACATATGAAATTAGTCCCAAAGTGATAGATATTGAAGACGAATATAATAAAAACTTTCTTGAAGATCATTGGACAAAATAAACTTGATTCTTTGTAATAGTTTTGCAGTATGATGATATGATATGCGAGTCATGTTAATGAGTATTATGTTTTAGTAAGAATATTGGTGTTAAGGTTTGTGATTCCCTATGCAAGCACGAAAGTAAATAGTTATGCAATGAAATTACATCCTACTTGTGGTGCATTATTCAGTGTTAGCTATGCTTAGTGCTCGCTTATGTGATTTTTCGTTTCTTGGTTGGATGCTTCTCAATCTTTTTGCTAGCCTTCACTTGCACTAAGTATGGTCACTACTTGTGCATCCAAAATCCTTAAACCTAGTTTTGCCATATGAGTCCACTATACCTACCTATATGCGGTATTCATGTGCCATTCTAAGAAAATTTGTATGTGCCATCTCTAATTTCAAAATAAATTTCCCTTTTGTGTGCTCGTACTGCTCAAGAAACGGTAGGGGGTGGCTGATATGTTTTCATGCAAGATGTGTTATTCTCAAGATGAGTGTTTATTCACTTGTCATTGTAGGAGAGTACGTAATAGGGATGGCCAGTGCCGAAAGGAAAAATGAATTTACTTTATGTTGTCAAATAATAAATTCCTTGGAAAGTGTTGGTATGGACAACACCCGTGGATTCGGTTAGCCGTGGAATGTGAAAGTATGGTGGAAAAAGGAATAAACTTTATTTTCAATTTGGGAACCGCCTAAGATATATCTAGCATGGAAAGATTGGGAACTACTCCATCATTTTCGTTGACAGGAAAAGCATGCCACCCAAAATCATTATCTCTATCTTTTTCGCTTTGAGCTCTAGCACCTCTACAAATCCCTACTTCCCTCTGCGAAGGGCCTCTCTATTTACTTTATGCAATATTTATTTTTATTTGAGTCTCCATCTTCTCTTATAAAGGACCAACTAAGGGGCACTATGAGCGTACTTGAGCATTGGGTGTAGCCAATATGCGAGTATGTTTCATGAATGGATCAATGATTAAGCATAATGGGCTAGGGATTACTTGCTTTAGTATTGATATTTTGAAAGACATGGTTGCTTGTTGAAATACTTGAGTATTGAAATCCTCATGTCAAAACTAGACTATTGCTTTGAATCATATAAATTTCCAAATGTCCATGCTACAAAGAAAAGAATATGTGATGAACATGTTAGGCAGCATTCCACATCAAAAATTCTGTTTTCATCATTTACCTACTCGAGGACGAGCAGGAGTTAAGCTTAGGGATGCTAATACGTCTCCAATGTATCTATAATTTTTTATTGTTCCATGCTGTTATATTATCATTCTTGGATGTTTTACAATCATTTTATAGCAACTTTATATCATTTTTCTAGGACTAACCTATTGACATAGTGCCTAGTGTCAGTTGCTGTTTTTTGCTTGTTTTTTATTTCGCAGAAAATCAATACCAAACGGAGTCCAAATGCAGCAAAACTTTTTGGAGATTTTTTCTGGTCCAGAAGACACAGGATGGGCCAAAGAAGTACCAGAGGGGTGCTCCGAGGTGCACAACCCACCTAGGCGCGCCTGGGGGCCTAGGCGCGCCCTGTTGGGTTGTTCCCACCTTGGTGGCCTCCGGCACCGCCTCTTTGCTCTATAAATACCCCAATATTCTGGAAACCCTTGGTGTGTTAACGAAAAACAATTCCAGCCGCCGCAAGTTCCAGAAACCACATATCCAATCTAGACATCATCACGGAGGGGTTCATCATCCTCATTGGTGCCTCTCCGAGGATGCGTGAGTAGTTCATTGTAAACCTATGGGTCCGTAGTTAGTATCTAGATGGCTTCCTCTCTCTCTTTTGATTCTCAATACAATGGCCTCTTGGAGATCTATTTGATCTAACTCTTTTTACGATGTGTTTGTTGGGATCCGATGAACTTTGAGTTTATGATCAGATCTATGTTTTTATCCATGAAAGTTATTTGAGTATTTTGATCTCTTATATGCATGATTACTTATAGCCTCGTATTTCTTGTTCAAATCTTTCACTTAGTTAGACCGACTAGATCGATTTTTCTTGCCATGGGAAGAGGTGCTTTGTGATGGGTTCGATCTTACAGTGCTCAATCCCAGTGATAGAAGGGGAAATGACACGTATGTATCATTGCTATTAAGGATAACAAGATGGGGTCTATTCCTACATGAATAGATCTTGTCTACATCATGTCATCGTTCTTATTGCATTACTCCGTTTCTCCGTGAACTTAATACACTAGATGCATGCTGGATAGTGGTCGATGAGTGGAGTAATAGTAATAGATGCAGGCAGGAGTCGGTCTACTAATCTTGGACGTGATGCCTAAATAATGTTCATTGCCTGGATATCACCATAATTATTTGAAGTTCTATCAATCACCCAACAGTAATTTGTTTACCCATCGTATGCTATTTTTCTCGAGAGAAGCCACTAGTGAAATCTACGGCCCCCGGGTCAATTTTCTCATCCTATATTTTTAGATCTATTTTGATATTTGCCTTTTCGTTTATTTGCAACTTTTATTTTTAGATCTATTAATCCAAAAACCCCAAAAAATACCTCGCTGAATTTTATTTGCTTTTATTTGCATCTATCAATCTACTACAATTTTATCCCGTCAACTTGACAATTTCTGGCACCGTTACCTAAAAGGGATTGACAACCCCTTTAACACGCCGGGTTGCAAGTATTTGTTCTTTCTGTGCAGGTACCGTTTACGTAATGTTGCGTGGTTCTCCTGCTGGTTCAATAACCTTGGTCTCGTCACCGAGGGAAATACCTACCGTCGCTGTGTTGCATCATTCCTTCCTCTTTGGGGAAATACCAATGTAATTCAAGCCACATCTATCGACAGGTTGAGTGTAGACTGTAACCCTACAATAAAACTCACTCGTCGTAGGAAAATCCTGCAACATGATATGTTGCAGCCGTGTAGGTCAGTACATTGAATGTATCGACAAGATCAGAAAAGAAAAATAGATGATAAAACTATTCTATATGCAATATGGCTTTGTGGCTCTATGTCTGAGTTTTTGCATAAAAGCTGGTTTTGCTTTATTTTTCCCTACAACAAAGGATAGTCCAGGAAATCTCTACTACAGAGTTATCGACTATGACATGGTTCCACCAACCGATGTCTCACAACCCATATCATCATAGGTTACCCATAATTCAGTTTTCAATCCGGTGTTGAGAGTTTAGAGATAGATCCAAGTCCAGAGGTTCAAATTATCCATAACTGGGGACACTGCTAATCAATTAGGTTTGCAAAGTGATGTGCACTTTACCCACCAGATTTGTTCCCTCTTTGAAAGTTCTCGCACTGCCGGTTGATTGAGAACGGGACGAACGAAACATGGTCTTCCTAAGAGTTCGTCTGACCACTGTCTGGTGCCCATCCAGTCCGACCATAGTTCTACATCTGCTAGCACTGTCCCATCCACAGTCACAACTAACGTCAACCAAGCGAGAGCCCATAGTGATTTGTGGCTGCACAAGTAAGCTTCCGGGCATGAAGTATTCTTCCATCTCTTTGAGTCTAGGTGAAGCTTTCCGCAAGATTTCTTCCATCCATCCCGACCATCCACTGGTTGCTCCAGGGTGCCCATCAAATACATCCTTCACCCAGTAGTGTGTATTGAAATCTTGTCTCAAGTCTTGAAGTCTACAAAATGAAGGCCTTGAAGAATGCTGGTCTTCAAGTTGCCATCATGAAGTTGTCGTCATTGACGTAGAGTCCTCCATTCTCACATCACTCCTGAATACTCTTACCAAACCCCGTCGACTACAACGTAACATTAAAACTAAATAACATCTAGGGGCTTGATAACAGGGAGATGGGTTACTACCTCATGCATTCTACTCAACTACAAGAATTCAAAATCACTATTGGAGGAATTGATGAAAAAGGTGGCACAAAATGCATGTAAAATCATAGGTATAAAACAATATGGTCAAAGTGAACTTGCCTGGTAAGTTGATGAAGGTTATAACACTGTCAGAAAGAAAGACTTGGTAGAACTGTTCGTCACTCCGATGAAATCTATATAATCAAACAATGCATTGATATAATCAATCATTCTAGCAAACAATACTAGCAATCAAAATAACACTCAACAAATAAAACAACAAAGAAATCAATAATGAAAACCATAAAATTCCAAAGAAAATTCAAAATAAAAATACAAAGAAAACTACTAAAGAAAAATACAAAGAAAACTTCAAAAGACTTGGCAGAAACTATGAAGCCTATTTACAAACAAAAATACAAAGAACACTAAGCAATAAAAGTTTTTGTCCTACTAAACTTAACAGCAAAGAAACACTAAACTAATAACTTAACAGAAAATAAAATAAAGTTGTATTAAATTAACAAAAATAATTTTAACTAGAGTTTTGTATGCAAAAAGAATCAACCTAAAAGCCTTTCTAAAACTCCTACTAAGATTAAAACAAGTGTATCTACAAAACTAAAGAAACTGAATAATAAAAATTTATTTTAACTAAAAGTAAAAGTGGCTACAGTTCCTAACAGAAACAAAGTAAAACTTGTCAAAATACAAAAGAAAACTATATGACACTAATCCTATAAAATACTAAAACATTACTGTTTTCGCAATAAACCTAATTTAAAATAAACTAAAAGTAAATCAGTATATGCTACTGGATAAACAAAATAGTAGAAAAGAGAATCAATAAAAAATATTTTAGATTTCAAGATATGGCCAAAATAGTGATTTGAACAAATTTCATGAAATTCAAATTTGAAAACCATGGGCACAAATAGACACTAGACAAAATTATAAGGATAATGCAAAAAGAATCACTAATTTGGGACTTAAAATCTAAAAGATATAAAGAATATAAAAACTGAACTATTCTGAAAATTTAAACAAAAACTAAAAATAAGAAAAACTACGAGTCGGTTAGGAGTACATGTGGCTTCTCCTGATTCACTACGGGGGTTGTGCGTGTTTTTACGGGCGGACGACTAGTATTTAACAGAGTAAAGTTTGGTCGATCTAATATAAAACGAATCTGAAGGGGCCGATGGATCGGGATCTAACGACATGGGTTTTGCCGACGAGAGAGAGAGAGGGACGGGTGACCGGTCAGTACCTTGGTGGTCGATGGTGGCGATGGTGGTGGCTCGGGCGAGGTTGGGGATGGTGTTCCGGTGATCCCTGACAATGGTGGCGTTGTCCAGTCTATGCGGCAGAACGAGGCGGTCATGTAGGTGGTCTTGGAGTCGGTGGAGGCGTTTGGAAGTGACGACAGCGAGCTTGACGGTGGCGATGGCATTCGGTGGTGAGCAGGGATGGTGCTCTGGTCATCGAGGAGGTTGAGGCGCTCGTCCTAGCGAAGTAGGGAAGCGAAGGGGTTCTCGGGGTCATCTTAGATGGTGGCGAGGTGGTCAGGAGCGTGGGGTAGGGCAGCAATGGCGCGGCAGCAAAGCTTTGCTCCGATGAGAAATGGCAGCAAGGGCAGGGGGTCTCGAGGGGTTTTACGAGTGAGATCAATCGGGAAGGTAGGGTACTTATAGGGGAGGGTTGCGTGGGGCAGGGGCCTGCATGGAACGACAACGATCGGCGACAGGATACGGATCCGTGGTGGATCTCCGGCAAGCTAAGGACAGAGGACGAAGAAGGCAGGCGGGGTTCCATCGCTCGAGTGGGCCCCACTGTCAGCAAGAGAGAGAAACCAGGAATAGAGCGGCGAGCGATCCGAAAAGATTTGGATGCGACCGTGATGCTCTTGGGCGGGCCTGGTATTGTGGGCCGAGGGGGTTTAGTTCCTTTTAAATGAAAACTTTCCTATTTTTAATAACACAGAGAACAAAGGAAAGAAAAAAAATGAAAATATAATATACTCTAGACATATTATATATCAAATTTTTTAGAAAAATAAATCCACCATGAACTATTTTTCAAAGTCAAATAAAATTCACACAAATTCAAAAAATGCAAATAGTGTTACTATTGCATTTAAAATTCAAATAAAATTATTTTAAAATACCCAAATGATTTCAAATTTCCTTTTGTCCAATTTTCTATTGTAGGGAATCATTTTACCCAAATTTCCATATATTTTATTTTTGAAGAAAAATAATTTGAATAAAAACCAAATAACTCCCAATTGGATTTGAATTTGAATTTCAAAACAATTTCAAATCTTTTGTGCTTTCCCTTAGCCAAAATATTTCAAATGCCTTTGAATATTTGAAGTTTCATATTACTTCTTTCTTTTTGAATATTTCCAGAGGTTTTGAAATTTGATAATTCAAAATTACTCCAAATTGAAAGTGGGCTTCAAAAGACCTTCAAAGGGACTTTCAATTTGATTCTTTCAAACTTTCAAAACCGTTCTCATTTCTTTAAATAGAAGAAGTCATATCAGCTCCACTCAAGGGTTTTGTTATGAATTGGATTTGGATTCAGTGGAGACGAAGTGTAAAGAGGAATGTTTGGGAAAGTCATTTCATTCCCTCTCATTCAACTTTCCAAAAAAAATGTTCAAATTCCACTCAATTTCTTACAATCAATCACACAACAATAAAAAAAATCATATTTATTTATTTAATATAGCATTCCAAAATTTAGAATTTTGGATGTTACTGTTCCTGGTTACGGTGGGTGGTCGGGGCCGAGTGATGCAGTGTGGTTTGCGCATTTTTGTCATACGTGCGATTGTGCGAGGCGCTCGCTAACTAAGACCAAGCGAGGCGTTCGCTTACTGAACCCGAGCGATCGATCGATCCCACTACGTACTGAAGCCGATCGATCTCTTCGCTACTAACTGAACCCAATCAATTGCTTTGCTGCTAACTGAACCTAAACGGTTCTTTCAATGGTGCTGCTAACTAAACCCAAGCAATCGATCGCTCCTACTGCTTACTAAAGGCGGTTGAGCCCCCGTGCGAGACGTAGTGAGCCGGTGTGCTGGGTTGCCTCTTGATGAACAGTGCCCGTTGCAACCGCGCGCGTGATACGTAGAACGAGTCAAGACGTGTGGTGAGTCCACAAGTTGCTTGGCTCTGGATGAATAGTTCCCCATGGGGATTGGATGAACAGGACCCCGTGGTAGTAGGCGGTTGTCGCTGGATGAACAGGACCCTGAGGAGGCCACCACACACCCCAGCCAGTTGGGGGTGGATGAACCGGACCTCGTGGAGGCTGGATGAATAGTAACTGGTGGAGGCTAAATGAACAATAGCCCTTGGATGAACAGTACCGATGGAGGCTGGAGGAAGTCGAGGTGGATGGATAGTATCCCATGGAGTCCCGTTTTGCCGTAGGCCACACCCCTCCTGATGAACAAGACCCCGTTTCGACTGTATGCACTCTAAGTGAAGTCTGTTTCCTCTATTTTGTGGTGCACCAGACCCTTCCCGATCAACAGGACCCAATTTCAATCGTAGGCATTTGGAGAGAAGTATGTTTCCTCCGTTTTGTGGTATGCCACGCCCCTCCCGATGAACATGATCCCGTTTCGACCGTAGGCAGTCGAATAGCAGACCCTTTCCTCCGTTTTGCGGTACGCCAGACCCCATTTCGCTTGTTCCGTACAAGCCAGTTGGCTCCCATTGAATAGGACGCATTATGACCCAGTTGTCTCCCGATGAACATGACGTCGTTTCCCTGTTCTAACCCAGCCGGTTGGCTGCCAATGAATAGGGCATAGTCGTTGTACGTGTTCGAGACCACGCCCGTATGTACGTACGTGGTCATCATTTTTGTAGCATGACTGTATGTATGTGTACATGATTCAGACTAGACTGCCTAAACTGCTACCGCTCCTTACTATGCCATGCTTCATCATGGCAGACAGACCGATGCACCAGTATGTACATACACGTTTGCGACCAGACAGACAACGCTACATATGCTTCGACTAGGTGGGTCCCAATTGTCAGGGAGGATGAGGAGGCACTTCCTTGCGTGCGGTGATATAGATGGTAGGTCCAAGCTGTCAAGGGTAGGCACCATTTTTTGCATGTAATAAGGAGGCACTTCCTTCTGTGCAAAGATGTAGCTGGTGGGTCCAGCTATCAGCGTCACTGCTTATAGTCCTCTTCTGATGGCTATCGTTCGCTGACCATGTTGATCAATGCCGCGTGGATAGCACCTAGGTAGTGGACGACAGCGAGGCCCAAGAAGGGAATGACCTAGAGTCGGGGAAGACGCGGAGGGGAGTATGACGATTGACTAGTTCGGCTATGGTGTGAGGCTGCCATAACCGTAGAATCACAGGGGGTGTGGGTGTGTAGAGGGATGGTCTGGCCAGCGGTGGGAGTAGGAGGGTGGGTGAGGCCTGCGCAGCAGCACAGTTGTCCATGAGAGGCAGGAGCACGCGGTCCCGCCGGTGCTGGTTTGGGCGGCCGGAGCATGAAAGTTAGAGGTTGAAGAAGCAGCACAACCATTGGATTAACATCCAACGGTCGCTGCTGATAGAACCGTTTCTTGACTAAGTTGACAAAGCCCTACGTATGTGTCAACTTAGTAGAGCCACAAGTCAGCCCCCAACTCTGGTGGGCGTCAGTTTTCATGGGGAGCAATCATTATTTTTCTCTTAATAAGGAGGCACTTCCTTCCATGCGAAGATATAGCTGGTGGGTCCCAGCTGTCAGGGGGAGGATTCATTTTTTCGTGTAATAAGGAGGCACTTGCTTGCGTGTGGCCATGGACCATGTGGGTCCCTACCGTTGATACGTCTCCTACGTATCAATAATTTTTGATTGTTCCATGCTATTTTATTACCCGTTTTGGATGTTATGGGCTTTACTTTACACTTTTATATCATTTTTGGGACTAACCTACTAACCGGAGGCCCAGCCAGTATTGCTGGTTTTTTGTCTATTTCAGTGTTTCGAAGAAAAGGAATATCAAACGGAGTCCAAACGGAATGAAACCTTCGGGAGCATTATTTTTGGAACAGAAGCAATCCAGGGGACTTGGAGTGCAAGCTAGGGAAGCATCGAGGAGGCCACGATATAGGGGTTCGCGCCCATCCACCCTCCTAGGCGCGCCCTCCACTCTCGTGGGCCCCTTGTGGCTCCCCCGACCGACTTCTTTCACCTATATATTCCCATATACCCTAAAAACATCGAAGTGAACAATAGATCGGGAGTTCCGCCGCCGCAAGCCTCTGTAGCCACCAAAAACCTCTTGGGAGCCCGTTCCGGCACCCTGCCGGAGGGGAGGATCCATCACCGGTGGCCATCTTCATCATCCCGGCGCTCTCCATGACGAGGGAGGAGTAGTTCACCCTCGGGGCTGAGGATATGTAACAGTAGCAATGTGTTTGATCTCTCTCTCTCTCGTGTTCTTGAGGTGATACGATCTTGATGTATCGCGAGCTTTGCTATTATAGTTGGATCTTATGATGTTTCTCCCCCTCTACTCTCTTGTGATGGATTGAGTTTTCCCTTTGAAGTTATCTTGTCGGATTGAGTCTTTAAGGATTTTAGAACACTTGATGTATGTCTTGCCGTGCTTATTTGTGGTGACAATGGGATATTCACGTGATCCACTTGATGTATGTTTTGGTGATCAACTTGCGGGTTCCGCCCATGAACCTATGCATAGGGGTTGGCACACGTTTTCGTCTTGACTCTCCGGCAGAAACTTTGGGGCACTCTTTGAAGTACTTTTTCTTGGTTGAATAGATGAATCTAAGATTGTTTGATGCATATCATATAATCATGCCCACAGATACTTGAGATGACAATGGAGTATCTAGGTGACATTAGGGTTTTGGTTGATTTGTGTCTTAAGGTGTTATTCTAGTACGAACTCTATGATAGATTGAACGGAAAGAATAGCTTCGTGTTATTTTACTACGGACTCTTGAATAGATCGAGCAGAAAGGATAACTTTGAGGTGGTTTCGTACCCTACCGTAATCTCTTCGTTTGTTCTCCGCTATTAGTGGCTTTGGAGTGACTCTTTGTTGCATATTGAGGGATAGTTATATGATCCAATTATGTTATTATTGTTGAGAGAACTGGCACTAGTGAAAGTATGAACCTTAGGCCTTGTTTCCTACCATTGCAATACCGTTTACGCTCACTTTTATCATTAGTTACCTTGCTGTTTTTATAATTTCAGATTACAAATACCCATATCTACTATCCATATTGCACTTGTATCACCATCTCTTCGCCGAACTAGTGCACCTATACAATTTACCATTGTATTGGGTGTGTTGGGGACATAAGAGACTCTTTATTATTTGGTTGCAGGGTTGCTTGAGAGAGACCATCTTCATCGTACGCCTCCCACGGATTGATAAACCTTAGGTCATCCACTTGAGGGAAATTTACTACTGTCCTACAAACCTCTGCACTTGGAGGCCCAACAACGTCTACAAGAAGAAGGTTGTGTAGTAGACATCAAGCTCTTTTCTAGCGCCATTGACAGGGAGGTGAGTGCTTGAAGGTATATCTTTAGATCTTGCAATCTAATCTTTTAGTTTCTTGTTTTATCACTAGTTTAGTCTATAAAAGAAAAATACAAAAAAAATGGAATTGACGGTGCCTCATATGCTTCATCTTTTTAATGTCTTCCTTGAAAATAAGGATTCCGATAATTATGCTCAATTGCTAGAGGAAGAATGCATTAAAATGTTTGGCACTAAATCTTTGAATGACGAGCATGATTGCAATGTTGTTAGTATGAACTCTTTGAATATCAATGATGCTAATGATATGCAAAGCCACAAGCTTGGGGAAGCTATGTTTGACGAAGATGATATTTTTAGCCTCCCAAGTTTTGATATGCAAAGTTGTTATGATGATAGCATGCCTCTTACCTATGATGATTACATTGATGAAAGTCGGTTTGGAAGAGTGTCAATGTTAGGAAGTAATGATCCCACTATTTTGGAGGATGTTGAATCTTATTGTGATGAATATGAAAGTGGATTTGGAGAGGTCATGACTTTATTTAGGGATGATTCCACTATCTTGGAAGAGGTTTCAATCGATTATGATGGGAACAAAGTTGCTACTTATGATGATTATTGTGATGAAACTTATGCTATAAAAAGTAGTGATGATTATATTTATAAAACTTGTCATGATTATGATTACCCTTTTTCTAAACATTACTCTTTTAATGTGGAAACAATTTATAGTATTCGAGTCTCTTATGATACTCCCAGTATTTCGAATAAGAAGAATTTTGCTTATGTGGAGAGTAGTAAATTTTCTATGCTTGTAGATCATGAAAAGAATGCTTTAGGTGCTAGTTATATTGTTGAATTCATTCACGATGCTACTGAAAATTATTATGAGGGAGGAACATATGCTTGTAGGAATTGCAATAATATTAAGTTTCCTCTCTATGTGTTGAAAATCTTGAAGCTATGCTTGTTTTTCCTTCCTATGCTAGTTGATTATTGTTCCCATAAGTTGTTTGCTCACAAAATCCCTATGAATAGGAAGTGGGTTAGACTTAAATGTGATAGTCATATGCTTCATGATGCTCCCGTTATGTTTCAATTCTTATCTTTTATGTGAGCATCATTGCCATCATCATGCCTAGCTAGAAAGGCATCAAAGAAAAGTGCTTGTTGGGAGACAACCCAATATTTACCCTTACTGTTTTTGTGTGTCCATGTGATTATGATACTGTAGTAATCATGTTTTATAGCTTTTGTTTCAATAAAGTGCCAAGTAAGACCTTTAGGATAGCTTATGGTGATAGTTGTGTTGATCCTGCTAAAAATCAGAAACTTTTGCACCCAGTAAATTAGTTTTTATAATTCACAGAAATGTGATTCTGATCTTATTCGTTTTTCTCTGGATTGGTACACGAATTGCTTAGGGCTTCCTAATTTAGTAGGATTTTTGGAGTTCCATAAGTATACGTTTGATACAGATTACTATGGACTGTTCTGTTTTTGACAAATTCTGTTTTCTATGTGTTGTTTGCTTATTTTGATGAATCTATGAGTAGTATCGGAGGGTATGAACCATAGATAAGTTGGAATACAGTAGATATTACACCAATATGAATTTATAATGAGTTTATTACAGTACCTAAGTGGTGGTTTTATTTTCTTATACTAACGGAGCTTACGAGTTTTCTGTTGAGTTTTATGTTGTGAAGTTTTCAAGTTTTGGGTAAAGATTTGTTGGATTACGGAATAAGGACTGGCAAGATCCTAAGATTGGGGATGCCTATGTCACCCGAAGATATTCAAGAATAGCCAAAAGCCTAAGCTTGGGGATGCCCCCGGAAGGCATCCCCTCTTTTGTCTTCGTTTATTGGTAACTTTACTTGGAGCTATATTTTTATTCGCCACATGATATGTGTTTTGCTTGGAGCGTCTTGTATGATATTAGATTTTGCTTTTAGTTTACCACAATCTTCCTTGCTGTACACACCTTTTGGGAGAAACCCACTTGATTGGAATTTATTAGAATACTCTATGTGTTTCACTTATATCTTTTGAGTTAGATAGTTTTTGCTCTAGTGATTCACTTATATCTTTTAGAGCATGGCGGTGGCTTAATTTTGTAGAAATTGTTAGTCTCTCATGCTTCACTTATATTATTTTGAGAGTCTCTTAGAACAGCATGGTATTTGCTATGTTTATAAAATTGGTCCTAGAATCATAGGCATCCAAGTTGGGTATAATAAAAACTATCATTGAAAGTGAATTGGATGCTATGATCAATTTGATACTTGATAATTGTTTTGAGATATTAGAGGTGGTAATATGAGAGTCATGCTAGTTGGGTGATTATGAACTTAAATAATACTTGTGTTGAAGCTTGTGATTCCCGAAGCATGCACGTATGGTGAACCGCTTTGTGATGAAGTTGGAGCACAGTTTTATTTATTGATTGTCTTCCTTATGAGTGGCGGTCAGGGACGAGCGATGGTCTTTTCCTACCAATCTATCCCCTAGGAGTATGTGCATAATACTTTGTTTTTGATGACTTGTAGATTTTTGCAATCAGTACATGAGTTCTTTATGACTAATGTTGAGTTCATGGATTATACGCAATCTCACCCTTCCACCATTGCTAGCCACTCTTGTGCCACGCAACTTTCGCCGATACCATACACCCACCATATATCTTCCTCAAAACAGCCACCATACCTACCTATTATGGCATTTCCATAGCCATTCCGAGATATATTGCCATGCAACTTTCCATCATTCTGTTTATATGACACGCGTCATCATTGTTATATTGCTCTTTGCATGATCATGTAGTTGACATCGTATTTGTGGCAACGCCACCTTCATAATTTTCATACATGTCGCTCTTGATTCATTGCATATCCCGATACACCGCCGGAGGCATTCATATAGAGTCATATCTTGTTCTAAGTATTGAGTTGTAATCTTGAGTTGTAAGTAAATAAAAGTGTGATGATCTTCATTATTAGAGCATTGTCCCAGTGAGGAAAGGATGATGGAGACTATTATTCCCCCACAAGTCGGGATGAGACTTCGGACTTTAAAAACATAAAAAAAGAGAAAGGCCAAAAGAAAAAAAAGAAAGGCCCAAAAAATAAAAAAAAAGAAAGAAAAAAAGAAAAAGAAAGAAAAAAGATAAAAGAAAAAAATGAGAGAAAAAGAGAGAAGGGACAATGCTACTATCCTTTTTACCACACTTGTGCTTCAAAGTAGCACCATGATCTTCATGATAGAGAGTCTCCTATGTTGTCACTTTCATTTACTAGTGGGAATTTTTCATTATAGAACTTGGCTTGTATATTCCAATGATGGGCTTCCTCAAAATGGCTAGGTCTTCGTGAGCAAGCGAGTTGGATGCACGCATGGAGGGTGCGCGCATGGCGTTTTCCCGCGCGAAGGTGCACTGGGGGAAGCTTGATGCTGAGAAATTGATGACTGAAGGGCCACCGCAGGGTAAGGAGCATCGCAAGCCCGAGTTATACTATGAGGGTGTCCTGAAAGGGGCCCACCTTGTGGCGGACAAGTGTGCTAAAGACACTATATTTACCTGAAGGCCGTCGTGCCGTTGTAATGCGGGAAAATGACACTTTTATTATTTATTCCCTGTTTATGTGAACGCTTGTTCTTTCTGTGCGGCCGTTTTGTGTACATAAAACCTGAGAGTTGGCCTGTCGTCGGCTTCTGCCCCCACGTAAAAAGTACGGGGGCGTTCAGGACATATATGAACACTCTTTATCCCATTGTTGGGTCCTTTTAAGGAGGTGTTCCTCGCTACGAACCAGGCAATCAGACTATAGGGCTTTACCACTCTCACTTAGCCATAGGAGTTTGAGTATGGTCGGCGCAGCCCCTAGTGTTCGGAAGGCCGAACTGGGGGCTCTATCGGCGCCTGATCGGAAGACCGATCCTTCGCACTTTGCATTTATAATGGCATTGTGCGGAATAAATCTTTAAGGATTTTACAACCTCTCGAATAGCTGACCAACTCTCGCCGTATCATGACAGTCAGTTTTCGGCTTTCTCTACTAAGGTGCTCGTCCGGAAGAACCGGGACACAATCGCAGTAGTTCTCCCAGCGCTAACTTAGCCGATAGAGCGGAACGTAAGGTACCATAACATGGGAGCCGGGCAAACCCAACTAATGAAGACATGATTCGGAGCTGATGCATATAGTGCTATAAGTTCGGGGTGCCGAACGACCGGGAGGGTGGCTGGACTTTGTCGTATTAGGAGTATTCTGAAGCCCCTGGTATAGTGGGGCCTAATACGATGTACGGGTGCCGTTGAGGGCGAAAAGTGGCTTCTAATGAAGAATGACAGCCGGTAAGTGTTATTTAAATCTACGTGCTGTAGTAGGATGATATGTCTATGCATATGAGTACGATTTATGATTATGAAAAGAGGTATTTTTGGCGGAACCTGTCATGGCCGGACTGGAGGAGGCCGTGAGTGGATCTGAAGTGAATCCAGACTGCCTTCTTTGGGGGGGGGGGTTCGCTTGTGTGTTCCCGCCCTTGTATGTCCGGGCTGATTCCACATCGCCAATCCTGTTCTGCGCCAAAGTTAGTTTGTAAAGGCAAATACTTGAGGGCAGCTGAATGTCCTCTTGTGGTTGGACCGAGGGTGCCTGATCGGAGGCTGGTTAACCCAGCCATTATTCCGTAAAATAGCGCGGACTCCTTAGTTGGTGTCCGGATAGTTGGCTGCCATATCAAAATTTGATAGGCAAGCACGACTCGCTACACCGGCAGCGGTATGATTTCCGCTCTAAGGGTGGGGTTCGGCCTTGCCCATAGATGTGACTATATCACACGGGGCTGGCCTAATGGTTTACCACATGGAATCTAGTCAACGTGGTTTGTCCCATTAACATATGGTAATTACTGTATGAGGGGAAAGTGCCGAAGACTTATTCTTTTGCGTGGAATTTTTGTTTGGTGATCCGAAGACAACCGTTAGAGTGGTGGGCCAATAAAACTTGGCCTTTGCACCTGGCATCTTTTAGAAGATGTTATTTGTGGTTTCATACCCACGGGGGCTTTATGTGAGATGGAGCCCCCAGACTACTGGGTCTAGAGGTAGTGCAATTAAATTGATGTGGTTGATATTGTCCGGACGGTCGATGTGATCAGGGAAGATCGGCCATACTTTTATGTTATGGAGGATCTTCTTTTGACTTCACTATGTCTGATTGGTCTTTCGTTGTTGAAGACCTCCCTTTATTGTTTCCGGCATACGACCGGCTGCTTTGTTTTAAGGATCCGGCATTCTCTATTGGTATGTTTGGCCATCCTTCTAGGAGTACCATGAATTTCACATGGTTGATCGAGTATGCTGCTCGGGCCGGAAGGCATGAGCTGTTCTTTTTCCGCTGACCGGACTGGGGACCACTGAATTCGGCACCAACTTCCCTGAATTGACGTTTATGACGATTGCACCGAGGCTTGAGGATGCCACCTCATGTTTCCTTCGTATTCTCGTGGACCGTTGTGGTGTGTTGACGTCGGGGTGTGTGCCTTGGGTTCTCTTGCTTAGGTTGAGGTAGCAAATTATGTCATGTGTGCCCTTTGTTGGGGCGGTCGAGTCCGTATTCTTCGGTGGCTAGGACCTTGGTCCACCTGTCCACGAGCAAATCTTGGTCAGCTTTAAGCTGCTGTTGCTTCCTTTGCAGGCTCCTCGCCGTGGCCATGAGCCGTCGCTTGAAGCGAACTTGTTCCACTGGATCCTCAGGCACGCCGAATTCGTCATTGCCGAGGCTTACCTCGTCTTCGGAGGGGGCATATAGTTGTTTCTTTCCAAGTATCCGACCGTGGCCAGTCCGGCCTGCTTGAAGGCAGGCTGCTCGGGGTTGTATTCATCTTTGGCACCATCGGGTTTGGTTTCATCTCCTGTGCAAGTATTGTTGTGGTGGGGCTTGGGGCGGCGTTGATGACGCCCATGCTTAGCTTTCTTCCCCGAGGGGTTATCCTCCATTGCCTCGTCGCCATTCGCTTTCTTCGGAGTGTCCATCATATATATATATATCATATGAGGAGGTGGCCGTCCACCGCCCCGTGAGCGGTGGTTCCTGTTCCTCTCCTGCATCACCGTCCATACCATCGATGTCTTCGGAGTCATAGTCAAGCATGTCGGTTAAGTCATCGACGGTGGCTATGAAGTGGGTGGTGGGTGGGCAACGAATTCCTTCGTCGCCCGCTTCCCACTCGAGCGGGACATTGTTCGGCTGATAGTCTCCTGACAAAGAGAGAGACTTTAAAGAGTTTAGCACATCGCCAAAGGGCGAGTGCTGGAAGATATCCGCAGCGGTGAACTCCATTACCGGAGCCCAACCAGGCTCGGCGGGCTCGGGAGCGCATGGACTGGAACCTACAGCCGGATACGAGTCCGGGGGTCCGGCGTCACTGGCTTCTTTAGGGGTGAGGCGTGTGTTCGGCTCTACCGCCGATGAGCGTGCGGCCCGCGGGGCGGGGTCCATCCACCCGTCCTTGGGCAATGCGGTCTGCTCCGGATTTAGGTCCGGGGCTGTTGCAGGGGTGATATCCCGAGCATTGTCCGACACTAGGTCTAGGTCGTGCTCATCGTGATTGTCCGGCGCTCCTGGTGCAGGCCCAAATCCGTTGAAGATCAAGTCTCCGCGGATATCGGTCGTGTAGTTCAGGTTTCCGAATCTGACCTGGTGGCCAGGGGCGTAGCTGTCGATGTGCTCCAGTTGGCCAAGCGAATTAGCCCGCAGTGCGAAGCCGCCGAACACGAAGATCTGTCTGGGGAGAAAAATCTCACCCTGGACCGTGTTGTTGACGATGATTGAAGGGCCCATCGAGCCTTGCAGCGATGACACAGAGGAACTCTTAATGAAAGCACCAATGTCGGTGTCAAAACCGGTGGATCTCGGGTAGGGGGTCCCGATCTGTGCGTCTTAGGCTGATGGTAACAGGAGGCAAGGGACACAATGTTTACCCAGGTTTGGGCCCTCTTGATGGAGATAAGCCCTACTTCCTGCTTGATTGATATTGATGATATGAGTAGTACAAGAGTAGATCTACCACGAGATCGTAGAGGCAAAACCCTAGAAGCTAGCCTATGATGATTATGATTGTGATTGTCCCTCTAAGGACCAACCTCTCCGGTTTATATAGACACCGGAGAGGGCTAGGGTTTACATGGAGTCGGTTACAAGGAAGGAAATATAATATCCCGATCGCCAAGCTTGTCTTCCACGCAAAGGAGAGTCCCATCCGGACACGGGACAGAGTCTTGAGTCTTGTATCTTCACGTTCCAACAGTCTGGACAAAGCATATAGTCTGGCTATCTGGATACCCCCTAATCCAGGACTCCCTCAAGGACTGCGAGTCATGGGAGCACCTCAAGTCCGAGGCCGCTGACGAGGCCTACATGCAAGGGCTCCGCCGGCAACACCCGAAGCTCGTGGAGGCAGAGCAGGAGATCTTTGCCGGTGCGGAGGGCGGTGAGGTTATCACGCTCTCCTCTGATGACGAGGTCGAAGGCGGCAAGGATGGCAGCGCGGAGGGCGGCAAGATTATCGCGCTATCCTCCGATGACGAGGTTGAAGGCGGCGAGGACCATGGTGCGGAGGGCGGCGAGGTTATCGCTCTCTCCTTCAATGACGAGGTCGAAGGCGGAGAGGATGGCGGCGCAGAGGGTGTCTAGGTGGGCGGCAAGGACGAGGACATCAACATCGACGAGTGGAGGAGTGCCTTCCCTAACGACCCCGATGACGGCACTAGCCCGAACCCGGCTCGTGGCACACCGTACCTGACGAGGAAGGATTGGCTCGACCTCTACTTCGACCGAAAGTAGTTTAGCTTAGTTTAAATTTATGTTTTATGTTCAGTTATGCAAAACTATCTATGTTTATTTTTGAATGCTTGCTACTTTCGGTTGAAACTGCTTTGAACTTGATCAAATTGAAGTTTACAACATTAAGTTTAGGGGATTGACTAGAAATGACCAAAAATTGCTGGAGTATATATATATATATCCACTAATTGTTTTAGTCCTTTAACTTTTAAAGGATCGTCTAGAGATGGCCTTATGCCTTGTTTATTTCAGTTCTTCACAATGTGATGCTCTATATGTGCAACTATTTGTCGTGCAATTCAATTTCATCAATAACAGTTTCAACAATACCACTATGAATTCTGATATTTGTTTGATATTAAGGATATTGTAGTTAACATGCCTTTTCGTTTTTTAACAATAACTAGTGTACTTTAGACCTGGACAATACCAGTTTGAATGACTATTTGCTTGTTTATAAATGTTATGCCTGATGCAGTAAACACACCATTCCACTTCTTGTTTTGCTTAACTATTGTGCTTAAGCCTGCACACTGAAGCTATCATTTGTAGATTATGTTATCTACCATGGATATGTTTGGTTGATGCTTAGCCTATTGTGCTTAACATGCCTTTATATGTACTCATATAGGACAATACTGAGAACGGTGTTGTTTTTTCCATCAAGATTAGTTTCATCGCATTGCTTATATGTACTCACTGTTCAGGATCTCTGTAGCTGGTACCATATAGCCTGGGGTGGATAAGGTTAATCGTCGAATCAATCATTTCACTGAATACATCTGTAACCCATTTATCAGTAGGTTAACTAGGGCCATATTTAATGTATCTGAGGCTACATAGCAACATGCATTGTACTAAATGTCTAAATATGCACTCCCAGGCTACATTGCAATTGTTGTTTAGCTTCTAATATTGACTTGGTGCTTTTAGGTACACATGTCATTGCCAAAGATACACACTTCGACCCTTTCTGCGTATGGGGCAATGAGATATTCATGAACTAGCATCAAGTGAGGAAACTGATAAAGATTGTTATTAAAATGGGTCAAAAGATGTCAATCGAACTATATGTTTACACTTTATGCAAGACAACAGTGAACTGCAGGATGGTAAGTACGAACCCTGTAGTCTTCTTTTTACTGCCCGTAATGAGTTGTGTTAGATGACAATGTCTGAATCTCTTTTCCTTTGCAGTGGATCCTGAAGCAGGTTACTCAAGATTACCTCTCAAACTACATGATTGGCAGCCGACCATCACAAGGAATTGGACTAGAGTCGTGCATGACTTCTGCATCCAGGAGAGCAACCAGAATGTCTGTCGCCTCTTTCTTTACCATCTGTAATAGTACAAGTATAGAACCCTAGCTCATCATTCTTTATTTGGTGCTTATGTAATTCTTAAATATATGCACCTGTGAATTGAATAATGCATTGGTTGTTTGAACCTGATGGATATGAATAAAACTATAGCCTAATTTCAAGTTTAAATTAGGTACAATTTTAAATAACAGCAATTAAATTAGGGCGAAATTACGGTGTGCATGTCATTACAGAGCACACGGTTAATAAAGCACAGTGTGTGCGATATACATCATAATCCAACACGGTTCACGGAGTGGAAATGTTTGTAACAATGCACACAGTTGCTGTTTGCAAAGCGTGTGTGATGTCAGACACTATCATGTATGGTGTGGGAAAACTAAATATGTGTGAATGTCTACCTATCATACACGGTTTATAATCATGAACTGTTTGTGATGTGCCAGGCATCGTAAACGTAGAGCCAGTTTGGTACGTGCCTAGAAAACTCCCGTGCCTAGAATCTGCCTGGTTTTAGGTAAAACCATCAAACTCTGACTGCATGGCAATGCGATCACAAACAAGTAGCAAGGATGAAGCATTTCGGATATGCGAGACATCGGAAACGGTTATATAGGGGCAACTGTATGCATCAAGGCTCCCTATCGCTGACAGTTTCTGGGTCGTGTGGGAAGGACCCCCTGTCGCCCACACTCACTTGGCGACGGTTCCAAGTGCCGTCACGGAAAAGGGTTAAAAACCTCTTGTATAGCACCTCGTTGTACCTATGATTAAATGGCTAGAAAATCATTTGAATGTATTAAAAGGTCAAATGACCACTGGAATTTTCCAAATTTTCAGATGATAGTTGTAATAGTACATGTTAAATGTAGAAAAAATTTGATGGCTATAAGAGGAAGCTATCGCCTGTTCATCATCAAACATGCATTGTTCCCTCTTGGAACCACGAGCCTTCAAGCGAGATGCACCGGTTTGTGAGGGGTGTGTGTCCAAACTTTTGTCAAACATGCCAAAAAATTTACCACATCATCTTGGTGGCATGACATTACATCAAGCAAGGTTTCATGTGTTTTTGATCATTTTTTATCTTATTGGAATTTCAATGCCATGGCACTCCATGCATGTGTCCAGGCCAATATGTTTGAATTTTTTTTCCAATTTACTGCACATGGAATTAACTCGCACACAAGTACACAAATATGATTTTTTTAACCGCTATGGTTAGCCATTGCATGTAGATGTAGTTCAAATTTGAATTACGATCATTAAATGGCTAGAAAATCACTTAAATGTCTTTAAAAGGTCAAATGACCCCTGGAATTTTCAAATTTTCATATGGCAGTTGTATTAGTGAACGTTAACTGTAGAAAATTTGTGAAGGCCACAAGAGGAAGCTATCACCCGTTCGCCATCTGTCGGATTTTGGGTTCCGCAAACCCTTGATAGGTTCGAACTCTGGGGTGCGTGCAGAGATCTAAACCTACCCAGCTTGCTTACTTGCAATCCTCACAGCCTAGCACGTCAAGCTCAAAGGGACAGAGAGACACATCAGTTTATCCTGGTTCGGGCCACCTTTCGGTGTAATCTAGCTTTGTGGTGGATTGCCTCGAGGGGCTGAGGATGAACTAGCACAGTGGATGAACAGCCTTGGGAGGTGAGGTGTTCTTGAGCTCGGGTGAGCTGGTGAAGTGGTGAGGGGGGAATCGATCTCTCCCCCTTTGTCCCCCTTCTATGGTGGTGGCTAAGTCCTATTTATAGTGGCCTTGGTCCTCTTCCCAAATGTTGGCTGGAAGGGATCCCACAACGGCCAGATTTGAAGGGGGACAAGAAGTACATCCTATCTTGACTAAAGTGGTCTTCGCCTACAAAAGCCTCTGGTCGTGACGCTGTAGTGGGCTCGGCGATGACCTCCGTCCTGCCGTCCTGGTGGTCTGGGTCTCGTTGCACCAGAATGGAAACCTTTGGCTGATTCCTCGGGACTCCGCGCCAGCTGCTTGCCTCCTTCGCACCAAAGAGGAAACTGGTACTCTGCGCCCGCCTGGCGCCCGCCTGGCCTTGGTCGCCACGTCTCATGTCAGGTGAGCCTTGTGAGGTGCACCTTGCATAGAAGTGTCTGCTCCTCAGGAGCCAGCGTAAGGAGGCCAATCCCCTTGGAGGTCTTGACGTCGCCCGCCTTGTGAGGCTTGGCCCTTCGCGAGGGTCTTGAGTTTTTGATGCTGAAGCTGGGCCATACCAGGCCGTCGATGGAGCCACACAATGGGCCACAGGCAGGTAAGTCTGGGTACCCTCATATCCAAAACACCGACAGTAGCCCCCGGGCCCAAGGCATGCTCGGACTTGGCTTCTAGGCGAAGCCAAGGGGCAAGTGCGTAGCACCGCGGGCCCTAACCGCTTGCGGCCTTGAACGACGCGTGGCGATTGATGGGACATGGGTGTCTCCACTTTCCCACGCTGGCTTGAAATCCGACAAGCCTGGCGGCCGCCCGATGCCAGAGCAGTCCGCCCCTGTAGATTGTCGCGCTTGGCCCTTGCTCCTTCTCTTCCCAGGCGCGCAATCCTTCGCACATATCTGGTGCCAGCGCCGCTCCCCCTTCCTAGCTTCGGCCATGGCCCCGCAGCAGAGGAAGAAGAAGGGGAGATCGCGCGCCTTGGCTGGGCCCCCGCTGGCCTTGGAGCCGGCTCTCGAGCAGTCGGCGGTGATCAATTAGGAGGGGCTGAACAAGGTCCGCCCCGCTCCCACAGCAGATTCCAACGAGTGGAAAGTGACGGCCGCCCGACCCGCGTCTTGGCTTATGGATGATTTGAGCGCAACTGAGGTTCCCATCCATCTTCATGCCCTCTTCCCAGGCCAGATTCCCCCTTTCTCTCCTTTCTTCAACGCCATAATCTCGCACTACCAGATCCACCTGCTGCACCTGGATCCCCGCTCCATCATCCTCCTTGTTGTCTTCGCCTTCCTTTGCGAGGCCATGGTCGGCATTGCTCCTTCTGTGGCCCTGTTTCACCATTTCTTCTTGCTCCGCTTGGTCGACGCCCGCCAGCGCTCAGGGTGCGTGTCCGTCGAAGCTGTTGCAGCAATGGCTGGCTCGGGAATCGTCTTCGAGCTATCGCCAGAGGCAAAGGGGTTCCGGAAGCAATGGTTGTTTGTTGATGCCGGTACGCCAGTCCCCTGCTTCTGACCCCTCGAGCACCGAACGTGCCTAGCTCCGGCTGGGGGCACGCAAAGCTCGTCGATGGTCGGCTTTCCCGTGTCTGGAAGCAGCTGGACAGGGTGCAGAAGCTGGGGGTGACAGCGCCAATGGTGGCCTTCACCGGCGTCGAGGACTCCATGAGGCTCCAAGAGCCGACGCTGCCTTCCAAGATCCTGAACAAGGTGCTTGAGCGTCTGACGGACAACTCCAGACCTGCCGATCTTCCAGGAAATGGCTGCCTCCTCTACCAATGCTCGAACAAGGTGGCCTTCGGGGGTTACTCCCGGCGGGCCTTGAGGGGCCTCGTGAGAATCCCATCCTCGTGGCTCCCCTGCTACTTGATCATGTGGCACACGCCCCAAGTGTGGTAGCAGGGAGGTGCACGCCACCAGCCGCTATCAAGGATACCTCCGGAGGTCCTGCGCCATCAAGTGCTCCGAAGGCCGAGACTTCTGGGACCCAGGAAGGGACAACCATGGGGTCAGCTCAACCCGATGCTCCGGAGGCAGAGGCTCCTGAGGCTCGAGGTAATGGTTCCAAGGTGGTTGCTGATGGGGAGGCGCCTCCTGATGCCCCTAGGGCTGCCGCGCAGAGAACACTGCCGAGCGCTCCCGCTCCAGAGGCTACCGCCTAGGGCACCCTGCCGAGTGCTCCTGCTCCGGAGGCTACCGCTCAGGGCGCCCCATCGAGTGCTCCTGCTCCTGGGGACCGTCCTTCGAGGGTCGGCTCGCTTCGCCTTAATCTTGAAGTGCTCCGCAAGAGGAAGGGGTCTCCGAGCTGCAGTGGTGATGCTCGCCGACCGCTGAAGCTGAGGAAGTACATGGTTGTGGATGAGTAAGTACCTCATTTTGTGATTCCCTGTGTGCCATGCTCTTTTCTGACTAGGGCCTCGCAGGATCCCTGTGATGGTGAAGCCTTGGGAGAGGCGTCCTTCCGAGGATCCTGGCTCGATCTCGACGCACAGCCCCCCATGCCCAGGGTCCGCCCTAGGCACGGGGCCGACCCTGGCTACTGGGGCACCGCAAGGGGGCCCCGGACTCAAGACTCCTACCTCCTTCTTTTGAAACCCGGCCTAGGGGGTGACAGGTGCGCCCACGGCTCTCCCACTGATCACTTCTGGCGATCGGGTGCTTCTTGGGACGTCTTCGTCTTCGGGTTGTGGAGCTGCATCGGCCAGCCCTCGGCCGGAGGCAGGCAAGACGTCCCACGCCCCTTCGGTGGCTGCCAGGGCCGAAGAAAGGCTTGGCCGCGTGCTGGCGTTTATGCGCGAGCGCAGTGCTATCCGCTTCGAGTTCTTCGGCGAGGCGATGCGCGCGATGATCCGGCTGGGTGGAGAGCTGGCCGACGTCAACACCCATCACGAGGCAGAGGGCCTTCGGTTGGCACGCGAATGGCACTAGCTGAAGGTCGGCATCAGCATTGGGCAGCTTCAACGTGATCAGGCCGACGCGCGTGCGGCGGCCTCCCTCGCAACTTCTCGCAAGGCTTGCGCCCGCGCCCTAGAGGAGGACAATGCCGCTAACCACAGTCATGAGGTAGACGAGGAGCAAGAGCGGGAGCTCCTATCTTCAAATGCCGCCCTTGAGCAGGAGATCGAAGCACGGTGGGCCCTCCTGGCTGCGTCGCTGGGTGAAGCGCCTCTCGTTGAGGCGGAGCTTCTGAGGCGTCAAGAAGACATGGTGCTAGAGGCTGTGGAGCATAGCCTGGCGTCGGAGCGGCTGGAAGTGAGGGAGCACCAGGCGGCAGTGGCTCAGGATGCCATCACCGCCTGAGAGGCCCGGGTCCAGCTGGAGTTTGAGAAGAGGGCGGCGAAGATATGCGCGGACCTGGCTGAAGAGCACCGCCTGGAGCTGGAGCTGCTCAAGGCCGAGCTCGAGCGCAGGACCGCCACCCTGAAGGTGAAGCTGGAATCTGTGGAACGGCATGAGAAGACCGCCAAGGAGGCTCTGGCCTCCTTCGAATCCGCCTTGGCCTCTACCCGCGCCGAGTTATCCGCCCTTCAGCCGCAGGTCAAGGATACCTCGACCCTTGCATAGAGGACTGCAAATGAAGCGAACCGTTGCTGGACGCTGGAGCGCCAACAAGGTTTGATACTCCAGGACCTCAGAATCATAGCTAACCGTGCCTTGGGCACCATCTGCAATGAGAGCGCTCCTGATCTGCACGAGAACGACTATGCCAGCCACCTCAACTTCTTCATCGAGATTATGACCCGCTTGGAGGATCAGGCCGCGAGAGCTCGCGAGCTGGTTGGAGAGAGGAACTAGGGTCTTCTTGGGCGCGCGTTCTCGCATGTCTTCAGCAACCTTCTCGACCGTGATTCCCACTTTGACTTCAGGGCTATGCTAGCCCCCGTGCCTGCGGTTACTCAGGACAGACTGGCCAAGTGGGTGGATGACCATGTGGACGCGCTGGTGGAGGAATTTGCTCCGGAGGATGACACAATGGCGATTGTTGCCAGAGAAGGTGGTGCATGATGTGATGACGAAGGGGCTGGTCAAGACGACACGATCCGCGTGAGCAAGACGGATGGAGGTGATGAAGAGGGCGCATCCAGCTAGGCCCGCATTTCTTTTGCTTTAACATGTATGAACAAATCTTGGACGCCTTCCTGTGAGAGCATTTTGAAAGGGGGGCCCCTTGCAATGTATATGATTATGAAATGCTTTTGAAGTAGCACCTGTGGTGCGACCCTACAGGTCTGCAGCCCCAGGCAGGGTGGTTGTTATGACTTATCTTTGGTTTTGTGGATCTCGGGTCAGCCCTGATGCCGCAACAATGCTTGTCTTCTCGTGGCCAGCCTGCCGTAGGTTCGCGAGGGTCTGATCCTCCCGAGGAGCCTGCTGACCTATCCTAGAGAGTTGTGCGAGGGACGAACTGCCGGGCCACAGCAAGGTGCGCGCCTGGTGGCCTCATCCCTAGTCCCCAGGGGGAAGCCTTTGCATGCTCGGGGCCGGCCCAATCATGCTCAATGCGCGCGCACCACACCCAGCCCCCGCTCGCGAGGCGCTCGGGGGAGGGGCAGCAGGCATGAGCCCCACTAAAAAACATGAAACAAGAAAGCGAGAGAATGACGCAAGACAAGAAAACTTCCCCCCATTTTTCTTTTAGTAAATGCACAAGACCCAAGTTCATTCCGGAAAGCTAGCGAATTGGGTACAAAAAGAGAGGCAAAAGCAAACGGCCGCATCCGGCGCCTAGCTAGTCTTCAGGTCTTCTCTCTAGCGCGGAGCTAAGTGCTTCCACTGGGCGTGGGCGTAGTCAATGGGGGACAGTGTCGACGGCCAGCGCAGAGCATGGTGCTTCCACTTGGACGTGGGTGGAAGCCCCCGTGAGGCCCCAGGGCGGCGCTCAGGAGACTCCGGTGCGTGTACAGCCCCACTCATTATTACATGAGAGTGTCACAAGCAGATAACTTCACAGGATGGAGCCCCGCTTCATGTCGCCCGACGAGGACACCACCCTGCGCCGCCCCCGACCACCGTTGGGGCGTCCGGAAACCAGGACGAGACCAAGGGGAAAGGGGGACACTGGCGGCACCCTCGATGATCGTAGGCCCTCCACCGAGGGGAAGGGCTCGCCGGTGCCTTCCCCGGTGGGGGACCTACCTCCGAGCAGTGTCTTACTCCACGCAACACGGGGGAGGCCCTGGCCACGGGCTCCCCCCATGCCGCTCCCAAGGCCCTTCATGCTCCTGCGGCCGGGCCGCCGCCCTGGGAGCCCTGGCAGTGGTTGCGCCCTAGTTCACCTGTGATCCATGGTTAGCGCAAGGATGCTCCTGAGGCATTAGCTATACCCAGTGGTTGTTGTTGTCGAAGGCATTGGTGGAGCCCTGCAGCGGCTCGCGAAGAGCCTTGGCTTCATGTACCTCTAGCGCCCAGCCTGGCATGGGGGATCGGCTGGGGCCTTTTCCTGGTGCGTACCTAAGGTCCACTGCGACGGGCACGTAGGCTTCCGGGCTGGCCGCGCCTCAGTCGCTGCACAGTTGCCTCGCGCTTCCGCCCCCTGCAATCATTGTCAGGTCCTGGTGACCAAGGGCTGGTACCCCAGCACGGCCCCAGGGTAGGTTGCTCGGGGTCGCCCCGCCCCGAGGTGGCATGGTCGAAGCAGTGCAGGCCATGCCGTGAGGTAGGCCGATGCCGAGAGGCTCTTCAGGGGCCCTGGGAGGGGGCGCGCGGGTGTGGCGAGGGTGAGCGCGCGCCCCTGCCATGGCTTGGGACGTGGGCAGGGTGCAGGATGGTGTTGTGCCCCTGCATGCTACATCCAGCAACTTAGCAACTCACTCCAGTAGGGCGTCGCAGCCGCTTTCCGCCAGCCTGCACCTCAACAGTTCTCGAGCTACGATGATCGCGGCCCACATGTTCGCCTGCTCCCGGCGAGTGTATGGTGCTGTTGCCGCGGCGTAGTTGGAAGACCGCGCGGGGCGCGGTTGCGACGTGGTGCAAGAGGAGGGGGCTGCGGCCCGCGCCTCCCGTGGCCGACGACACTAGGCGGAGCTCAGGCCGCGAGCAGCGCGGAGTGGAGGTCTTCCTCGTCGGCAGGTGCTGTCAATGGAGCCCGAACAACCCAGTGCTCAACATGGGCTCTCGGGGCATCGGCCATGGTGTCGGTGGAGTAGCGGTGGACCGATCGACAAAAGAGAATACCCGACGCACCCCTACTTGGGGCGCCAAATGTCGGATTACAGGTTCTGCAAACCCTTGATAGGTTCGAACTCTAAGGTGCATGCGGAGATCTCAACCTACCCAACCTTCCTAATCGCGATCCTCACAGCCTAGCGCATCGACCTCAAAGAGACACACCAGTTTATCCTAATTCAGGCCACCTTGCGGTGTAATACCCTACTCCAGCTTTGTGGTGGATTGACTCAAGGGGCTGAGGATGAACTAGTACAGTGGATGAACAGCCTCGGGAGGTGAGGTGTGCTTCAGCTCGGCTGAGATGGTGGAGTGGTGAGGGGGTAATCAATCTCTCCCCCTTTGTCCCCCTTCTATGGTGGTGGCTAAGTCCTATTATAGTGGCCTTGGCCCTCTTCCCAAATGTTGGCGGGAACGGATCCCACAACGGCCAGATTTGAAGGGGGACAAGAAGTACATCCTATCTTGACTAAAGAGGTCTTCGCCTGCAAAATCTTTTGGTCGTGACGCTGCGGTGGGATCGGCGATGACCTCCGTCTTGCCGTCTTGGCGGTCTTGGTCTTGTTGCACCAGAATGGAGACCTTTGGTTGATTCCTCGCGACTCCGCGCCTGCTGCTTGCCTCCTTTGCACCAAAGAGGAAACTGGTACTCTGCGCCCGCTGGCACCCGCCTGTCCTTGGTCGCCCACAACTCACATTAGCCGAGCCTCGTGAGGTGCACCTTACATAGAAGTCTCCGCTCCACGGGAGCCAGCCTGAGGAGGCCAATCCCCTTGGAGGTCTTGGCGTCGCCCACCTCGCGAGGCTTGGCCCCTCGCGAGGGTCTTGAGTTGTTGATGCTGAAGTTGGGCCATACCAGGCCGTCGATGGAGCCATGTAGTGGGCCAAATGCAGGCAAGTCTGGGTACCCCCGTATCCAGAACGTCGACTCCATCAAACATGCATTGTTCCCCCTCAGAACCATGAGCCTTCTAGTGAGTTGCTCCAGTTTGTGAGGGTGCGTGTCCAAACTTTCGTCAAACATGCCAAAAAATTTACCACATCATCTTGGTGGCATGACATTACATCAAGCAAGGTTTCATGTGTTTCTGATCTTTTTTTTAAAAAAAATGGAATTTAAATGCCATGGCACTCCATGCATGTGTTCAAGCCGTGAGACCAAAATGTTTGAAAATTCCTTCCAATTTACTACACATGGAATTAACTTGCACACAAGTACACAAATATGATTTTTCAAACTGTTATGGTTGGCTATTGCATGTAGATGTAGTTCAAATTTGATTTATGGTCATTAAATGGCTAAAAATCACTTGAATGTCTTAAAAACGCCAAATGACCCCTGAAATTTTCCAATTTTTCACATGACAGTTGTATTAGTGCACGTTAACTGTTGAATTTTTTTGAAGGCCATAAGAGGAAGCTATCGCCCGCTCGTCATCAAACATGCATTAGTCCCTCTCGGAACCACGAGCCTTCTAGTGAGTTGCTCCGGTTTATGAGGGGTGTGTGTCCAAACATTTGTCAAACATGCCAATTTCTTTAGCACACCATCTTGTTGCCATGCCAATACGTCACGCAAGGTTTCATGTGTTTCTGATCATTTTTAAAAAAATTGGAATTTAAATGCCATGGCGCTCCATGCTTTATGTCATAGCCGTGAGACCAATATGTTTGCAAATTCCTTCCAATTTACTACACATAGAATTAACTCACACTCAAGTACACAAATATGTCTTTTCAAACCGTTATGGTTAGCTGTTGCATGTACATGTAGTTAAAATTTGAATTACGGTCATTAAATGGCTAGAAAATCACTTAAATGTCTTAAAAGGTCAAATGGCCCCTGAAATTTTCCAAATTTTGACATGACAGTTGTATTAGTACTACAAATTTTCTTGTACATTTAAAAAACCATCCATTGCCACATTACTCCAAATTCGTTTTTCACAGCTAAAAAAATATCAACAACATCACACACAGTTTTTTTGGACGAACCGTTTGCGATGAAAATTCGTGGGTCTATTTAAGTCTTCCTACTTAAGCTTCGCCGGCTTTGTCTGCTCTAGTGTCGGCAACCCCCGAATCCACGAATCCCTGTCGCCCATTCCTGCAACCCCTTCATCAAAGATGACGTCATGGAAACGCTTCGTGAGGGCCCGTATGGTGGCTGCATCCTCCCCGAGCGCCGCCGCCTACGTCGAGAGTGCGGCCGCATCAGCATTGAGCGGGGCCGCATCCACCGAGAGGGCATTTGCGACAGCTGACACACGGTTACTGTAGCTCCTGACAAGGCACCTGTAGCAGCCGAGATGGCTGTAGCAGTTGCCGTGATGGTGACTACAAACGCCGAGAGCGCTCGAGCTACCATCCGCGCTGCCAATGTCGCCCTGGCCAGGGTCGAGGCCATCTATGCCAAGATTGAGGATGCACACGCCAAGATATTCCAGTCCACCTTGAAATCCAGCATGCAACCCACATCCAAAAAGGCGGCGGTGGTGATGGAGCACCTGCTTCGTCATGAGATCGCCGAGCGGGAGTTGGAAATGCAGTAGGCGGCGGAGATCGAGGAGCGCCAGGAGGAGGAGTTGCGCGTGGCCGAGGTCGAGGTAGAGAAGAGTCTGTCCGTCGAGGAATCGACAGTGGAGTACCAACCCGAGCTCTGGCGCAACCACTACTACGAGTACTACAACCTTGAGGGAGGCGTCGAGGATGAGGACGAGGACGCGGTCGACTTCAGCAGGGAGACGCGTAGTCCACCAATAGCGGCGTGTCGCCATGACAAGTCATCAAAGTCTCATCTCACACCGGCGATGCATACGCCGGCGTGGCGGTGGCTTTGTTAAAATTATGCATACTTAGGCTTTGTTTATAACATTGGTCCTTTGTTAGGAATGTTTAGGTCAACTGGCTCTGTTTAATTAGTAAAATTGCTCAATTCAGTAATTGTGGTCTGTGTGCTATACACTCTATTGTGTGCCCAAATTCGCAAGCGATGTTAAATTATGCAGTGACGGGAATGAAGCCAGTACCCAGGGAAATTTCCACCAAAATTTGAATTATCAAACTCATCCCATGTATGTAAAGTGGAAGAATCATTTGTGATGCACACAATCGTTCAAATTGAATGGTGTCCGGCGGCACTGCACGCAAAGTTTCCCTACGCATTTTGAAAATTTTGGCCTACCGCTGAAATATTTGCTCCCCCCCTTCCCCACCTCCTTTTCTCCCCGGCCACAAGTCACATCCATGTTTCCTTCTTCCTTCCTTCCAAAGCTATAGCCCCTTCCTCTCTCTCACCGTCTCGCATCCTACCGCCAGGGTCTCCATGGTCTTCTTCAATGACCTCTCCAGTGGTTCCTCCTCCGACGACGACTCTTTCACCACCCAGGTAAGCCTCCCTTCTCTCTCTCGAGTTATGACCTGGAATGAAGGATTTTAACCCGGTGGTCGGTTTGAGTCATTTTTTCCTCTTGTAGCTCCCTAGGACCATCAGTTGCAATGAATGGAGTGGGGTGGCTGAAGATCTGCCTGCTCGTTGTCACCATCAATCTCTATGTAATGCCTCGACACCGATGCGCCAGATGTCTTCCAGTTATCCACCGTCGTTGCCATGTCATTGGCTTGCGTGTTCCACTTTGCCTTGTCATCATGTGCGTTTCATCCACATGTTTTTCAAAACTAGCATCCGTCCAGGTCTCCCAGTTCTCTCCATTGTTTGTTCGAAGCCAAACCACACTCGCACGCGCCCGCAACACCTTTGAAAAATTATTTTATAAGTGGCATAAAAATGTTCTCGAAATGAGATGAAAGTTGGCGTGCGATCTTATTATACTGTAGGTAGACCGCCTGCCAAATTTCGTCGCATTCAGAGTCTGTTTGATAGCCCAACCGTTACACATACACCCGGAATATAGTCGGTCTAACTCTACACATTTTCGGTCTCCAAAAACTGCCGCCGGGCCTCTCTCTCTTCTCTCCCGCTGCCCATGGCCTTCTACACAGCCATAATCAGCCCACTAACCTCCCCTCCGACCGGAACTGTCCGATCGTGATTGGAGGGCTCCGAAACCCCCTCAACCCCCCCTAAACCTAACCCCTGCCTATTTAAACCCCCTCCCCTTCCAAATTTGGCTAAACCTAACCCTCCACATACCTCTAGCCTTCCCCCTCGGATCAGCTGCCACCGCCACCTCGAAATCCATGCCACCCCACTCCACCGCCGCCACTTGTTGCCGCCAAAACAGCCTAGTGCCGCCGCCACGTCAGCCACGCCTCCCCGCAGCCAACCGCAGGTGGCCACGTCGCCTCCTTGCATCCGCTGCTCCAGCGCTAGCCACCGCGGCCCGCCAGGCCCGAGCGTGGCCCGCCGCGGGCCAAACCCGGACCCCGAGCGCCCCGCGCCCGCAAGCCAACCTATGCCCAAGCCGCTCACCTCCTCGCCTCTGCTCGCCGGTGCGTGCCACCGCCGGGTCGCTGGTCCCCGCCTCCCCACCGGTCGTCCGTGTCGATGCTAACAGCCGCCAGATCCGGGTCTCAGCCATCCTCCACCTCACTCGCCCCACGTCACCCGTGCCACTGCGCCGCCGCCGCACCGCATCGCTCGCGGCCCCGCGCTGCATCCTGCCGGCGACAACCACGCCACCGTCATGGGAAACACGCCCTGGCCGCGTCCTCACCCGACCTGGTCGGGATCCACTGGATCCGGCCAAATCCAGCCGCCACGGACCTCCCCTGCTTGCCAAACACCGTCCGCCGTCGCCAAAACCGCCACCGCCGTGGCCCTCCCTGCCGTTGACCGCGCTGGTGGCCATGTCACTGCGCGTGGGGCCGCATCTCCCACCTCCGAACCGCCTCGAAACGCCCGGTCCACACCGGTCCACCAGGCCCGCGTGAAACGGCCGACGAACCGCCCTAGACCACCCGGTTCCTCCAACCCGTCCCCGAGCCGGCCCAATGGGCCTAGGATAGCGACCTGCTGTTATCTCTCTCCCAGGGCGCCTCGTAGCTATATTGCACTCACTCGTTTATTTTCAGAAAAACGATCGTCCCTAGAAAATCATATTATGTGTGCATCTTTGTCATGTCATAACTTTGTGCATGTCTAACCGTTTGGGGTGTATAATATGTCAAAATGTTCATATCTGAATGCTCTACACGTTGGTATAGTTTGCATGCATGTTACTATTCATATTGATGCCCTCATCCTCATTGTAGGAGTGCTAAGTGTTGTTAAATGCTCAAAACTGTTATAACTTGCCTATTTGTCTTTTTTATATCTTTTTGTGTGATTTTCTTTGAGCATCATTTCCACATGTTTTAGGAGAAAAATCATGCCATATTTGCAGTGGTCCAATCCATTTATTTTGATATGCCCTGTGGTGAGTGCATCAAGATTGTGAAGTGGGCTACTTGTTGTTAATGTTCTGCTAAGTCCGAATCATTTATATCATGTTGCTATGTTTGCTTGATGCTACCACCAAATCCATGCATAATCTTGAGATTCCTAGTAGACATGTTTTGATGTCCATGCTATGCTCTATCCTGCCATGCCATTTTATGCCTCATATATGTCCTGTAGCATTTGTTTTCTTTGCCATGAACTTTCCTAAATGATGTTCCAGTTTTCTGTTAACTTCGTGATGCCATGTTGTGAGCTTGATATTGATTAATATATGCCTCTTTTGGAGATCCTAAAATTACTTGAATTGAGGTATGCTATGATTAGTTTGTCCACATGCAATGTATGATAATTTTGGACTTCATATGACTTCTATTCTGAGCTTGCAAACATGGTACAATGATGTTGTTGTTTTACACTTGTTGAAACTATTTCAACATTCAAACTTGTCTTGATGGTTCCCACTAATCCATGAGTCATATGCATCTGATGTCTTGATGTATGCTCTTTGTTATGTTTAATTTCTTTCCATGCCCTTGGTTGATATGTATAGTTGCTGTAGTATCTTTGTTTCATGCCTCCAACATGTCATCTATTAACTCTGCTCATGCATATGCCATGTTTTTCACTAAGTCATAGTCTGTTATTAAGCTGCTTTTTTGCATTGATCATCTTGGATTAATTTTGATGCCTATGAACCTGAACATTAATGTTCTTTGAAGTATGTAATCTGTACTTTGAGTGCATATCAAGTTTGTGCCTTATGTTTCCTGTAGCATGTTGGTTTGGTGATTGCAAAGTGCCTAGTTGCTGTTTTAGGCAGATTGTTGTTACAACTTGTTTGGAGTGTATGTGTTGCACCGTTACTCCGTTTTAAGCATGCTCCATAAGAAACTTGCTTAGAATTGCATGTAGTTGCATATTATCTTACTGCATCCATGTCTTGAGTGTGTTTTCTTGATGTTTGTATGCATTTTGCATCAATGCCATGTTTAACTTGTTTTGCTCATATCTTCTAGGCCATAGCTCCGAATTAAATTAACTTTAGATGTAACTTGATTAGAAAATCATGTAGATCATCATGGTACATCTTAACTTTCTGTTTAGCAACTTCAAAATTGTGTTTTATTTGGATCTGGCCAGTTTGAAAATTTGCATATGAGGACTTACCGGAGTTGTTATATGTTCTTTCCGGCCTCATTTAAACTTCCTTTGATGTCATGTTCTTGTATGCATCATCTCTTGCCATGAGTAGCATCATGTAGCCTTGTCATGCATCATCCTTGGTTGAGCATCATGCCATGTTTATGTGTTGGGTGTTTACCGTGTACTTTTCTTCTTTTCGGTTGTGCTCCTTCTCGATAGTTCCGGTTTCGTTGCGATCGTGAGGATTCGTTCGACTACGCTTGGTTCGTCTATGCTCGTTCGTCTTCTTCATGGAATCATTCTTCTTCCTAGCACGATTTCAGGCAAGATGACCATTACCCTATATATCACCACTATCATTGGTATGCTAGTTGTCTCGATGCTATCGCTATGTCGTGCTTCCTACCACTTGTTTATCAAGCCTCCCAAATTGCCATGAAACAGCCTCTAACCTTTTTCACCATCCCACCAAACCGTTGTTTGGCTATGTTACCGCTTTGCTCAGCCCCTCTTATAGTGTTGCTAGTTGCAGGTGCAGATGCAGGTTGTTCCATGTTCACTACAAAAAAAAGACACATCCGTGACATTTTGGGCTGAACGAATTTTTTTGTCATGCTTATGACACTTTTATGACGATAATTGGGACAAAATCCGGTATCTTCATAAATGTGGTGGGTTCCTACTTCTATGACAAAAAATCATGACATAAAATTGGATTTTTGTCTTGGGCGGGCCGGAGACGCAGCTGCATGACATTCTTTTGGCCGTCCATGTCGGAAAAACCCGTGGTAGAAGCGAGAGCGGGGAAACTATCGGGGTGTTCCCGGTTACTGTGGGTGGTCGGGGCCGAGCGATGCACGGAGGTTTGCGTGTTTCTCTAATACAGGCACGTGCGTGGGTGCAAGGCGTTGGGATCTAACTGAACCCGAGTGAGGCGTTCGCCTACTGAACCCGAGCGGTTGGGCTGCAGGCTACGCGTTACTGAACCCGAGCGATCGATCGATGGCTGTTAACTAAACCTGATCGAGCGATTCCTTCACTACTGCTGCTAAATGAAGCCGATCGATGCTGCCTCTGGATGAACAGTGAGTGTTGCGGGGGGGGGGGGGGGGGGGGGTTGGACGAACAGTTCCCGGTGGGGGTGGATGAACAGGACCCCGTGGTGTTGCCTCTAGATGAACAGGACCCCGATCGATCGAGCCGGTTGGGGCTGGATGAACAGGACCCCGTGGAGGGCTGGATGAACAGGATGACCCCGTGGAGGGCTGGATGAACAGTAGATGGTGGAGGGGTGGATAAAAAGTAGCCCGTGGAGGGGTGGTTGAACAGGAGCCCGTGGAGAGGGCTGGTTGAACAGTAGCCGGTGGAGTAGCGCACGGTGGAGGCTGGATGAACATGAGCCTGTGGATGAATAGTCGCAGGTGGAGGCTGGAGGAGGTCGATGGTGAATGAACAGTAGCATGTGGAGGCTGGAGGAGGTCGACGGTGGAGATGAACAGTATCATGTGGAGTCCTGTTTTGCGGTACGCCACACCCCTCCCGATGAACAGGGCCCCCATTTCGACCGTAGCATTCCAACACAATTCCGTTTCCTCCGTTTTGTGGTACGCCACACCCCTCTCGATCAACAGGACCCTGTTTCGACCATAGGATGTCCAACAAAAGTCCGTTTCCTCCATTTTGCGGTATGCCAGACCCCTCCCGATAAACAGGATCACGTTTCGACCGTGGCCGGTCGAACACTAGGTCGTTTCCTTGATTCTGCGGTAAGCCAGACCTCGTTTCCATCAGGTGTTCCGTCCAAGCCCTCTCGATGAACACGATAGCGCAGTTTCTCTGTTCCGACCCAGCCATGTACACAAGGCCTGGCCGTACGTATGCGTGAGTAGGCGTTCGAAACCCCGCCCGTATGCACGTGTGTGGCCGTATTTAGTTTCTTGCACCCTAGCCGCTGTACGTACATGTACACGCTACGTGCGCGCCTCTACTACGACACGTGTGTGCCTCTACTACGACACGTGCGTGCCTCTACATCGACTAGTATGTACGTACATGTTCGCGACCAGAATGACAATGCTACGTACATTTCAACCAGGTGGGTCCCGACTGTCAAGCACTTCCTTGCGTGCAAAGATGTAGCTGGTGGGTCCCAGCAGTCAGGGGGCGAATCGTTTTTTCCGTAATATGGACGCACTTCCTTGCGTGCGAAGATGTAGCTGGTGGGTCCCAGCAGTTAGGGGGGAAATGTTTTTTCATGAAATATGGTGGCCTATTCGGTGGGTCCCTGCTGTCAGGTGGAGGAATAATTATTTTCTATGTAATAAGGAGGCTCTTCCTTGCTGCGGCCTTGGATCCAACTGCGGACCTCTCCATGTACCGTACTCTTCCAATGGAAGTAGTTCCTTGACCACGTTGACCACGCCGCGCCGAGAGCACCAGGGCGGTGGACGACAGCGAGGCCTAGGAAGGGGACGACATGGAGCCAGGGAAGACATGACAGTGAATGCCCACGTGGAGAGGAGTACGAGGATTCACTGGTTCGGCCTGGCCAGCGGTGGCAGTATTAGGGGGTGGTGAGGCCTCCGCGGCAGCACAGCCGACCACGGGAGGCATGAGCAGGTGGCACGACCGGCGCTCCTTTGGGTGGCTGGAGCAAGAAGACCAGAGGTTGAAGAAGCACTACGACCGTTGGATGGAAATCGTATGGTCACTGGAGCTAGAATCGTTCATATTGACTAAGTTGACAAAGCCCTCCATCCCCGTCAACTTAGTAGGCCCACAAGTCAGCCTCCCACTATGTTGGGTCCCAGCTAGTAGGGGGAGTATTCATTTTTTGTGCGTAACAAGGAGGCACTTCCTTGCGTGCAAAGATATAGCTGATGGGTCCGACCTGTCAGGCGGGGGAACGTTTTTTCACGAAATACAGAGGCCCTTCCAGTGTATCAAAAATTTCTGTGGAGTCCCGTGGAATCAAAAATTCTGTTTTGTTTTTATCATTTATCTACTCGAGGACGAGCAGGAATTAAGCTTGGGGATGCTTGATACGTCTCCAACGTATCTATAATTTTTTATTGTTCCATGCTATTATATTATCTGTTTTAGATTTTTAATGGGCTTTAATATGCTCTTTTATATTATTTTTGGGACTAACCTATCAATCGGAGGTCCAGTGTCAGTTTCTGTTTTTTTGCCTATTTTAGAGTTTTACCGAAAAGGAATACCAAACGGGGTCTAAACATAATGAAAACTTCACGATGATCTTTCTTGGACCAAAAGCAATCCAGAAGACTTGGAGTTGAAGTCTGGAACTCTACAGGAGGCCACGAGGTAGGAGGGCGCGCCCCCACCCTCGTGGGCCCCTCGTAGCTCCACCGACGTACTTCTTTTGCCTATATATACTCTTATACCCTAGAAACATCAGGGGAGCCACGAAACCACTTTTCCACCACCGCAACCTTATGTACCCGTGAGATCCCATCTTGGGGCCTTTTCCGACAATCTGTCGGAGGGGGAATCGATCACGGAGGGCTTCTACATCAACACCATTGCCTCTCCGATGAAGCGTCAGTAGTTTACCAGAGACCTTCGGGTCCATAGTTATTAGCTAGATGGCTTCTTCTCTCTCTTTGATTCTCAATACAAAGTTCTCGATGTTCTTGGAGATCTATTTGATGTAATATTCTTTAGTGGTGTGTTTGCCGAGATCCGATGAATTGTGGATTTATGAACAAGATTATCTATGAATATTATTTGGTTCTTCTCTGAATTCTTATATGCATCATTTGATATCTTTGCAAGTCTCTTCGAATTGTCGGTTTAGTTTGGCCTACTAGATTGATCTTTCTTGCAATGGGAGAAGTTCTTAGCTTTGGGTTTAATCTTGCGGTGTCCTTTCCCAGTGACAGTAGGGGCAGCAAGGCACGTATTGTATTATTGCCATCAAGGATAAAAAGATGGGGTTTATATCATATTGCTTGAGTTTATCCCTCTACATCATGTCATCTCGCTTAATGCATTACTCCATTCTTATGAACTTAATACTCTAGATGCATGTTGGACAGCGGTCGATGTGTGGAGTAATAGTTGTAGATGCAGAATCGTTTCGGTCTACTCGACATGGACGTGATGCATATGTTCATGATCATTGCCTTAGATGTCTTCATAATTATACGCTTTTCTATCAATTTCTCGGCAGTAATTTGTTCACCCATCATAATACATGCTATCTTGAGAAAAGCAACTGATACGTCTCCGTCGTATCTATAATTTTTTATTGTTCCATGCGAATATTATTCAACTTTCATATACTTTTGGCAACTTTTTCGACTATTTTTTGGGACTAACATATTGATCTAGTGCCCAGTGCCAGTTCCGTCTGTTGCATGTTTTATGTTTCGCAGAAACCCCATATCAATCAGAGTCCAAACGGGATAAAAACGGACGGAGAATTATTTTGGAATATTTGTAATTTTTGGGAAGTGAAAACGGGAGACGGTGCCCGAGGTGGCCAGGAGATAGGGGCCCACGCCCACTTAAGGTGGGCGCGCCCCCACCCTCCTGGGCCACTCGTAAGGCGGTTGATGCCCTACTTTGGCTGCAAGAAAGCTATTTTTTGGAAAACGATCTGGGCGAAGGTTTCAATCCAATTGGAGTTACGGATCTCCAGATATAAAGGAGATGGTGCCAGGGCAGAATTCCAGAATGCAGAAACAGAGAGATAGATCCAATCTCGGAGAGTCTCTCGCCCCTCACAAGCCATGGGAGCCAAGGACCAGAGGGGAAACCCTTCTCCCATCTAGGGAGAAGGTCAAGGAAGAAGAATAAGAAGAAGGGGGGCTCTCTCCCCCTTGCTTCCGGTGGTGCCGGAACACCGCCGGGGGCCATCATCATCACCGCGATCTTCACCAACACCTCCATCATCTTCACCAACATCTCCATCACCTTCCCCCATCTATATTCAGCGGTCCACTCTCCCGCAACCCGCTGTACCCTCTACTTGAACATGGTGCTTTATGCTTCATATTATTATCCAATGATGTGTTGCCATCCTATGATGTCTGAGTAGATTTTCGTTGTCCTATTGGTGGTTGATGAATTGCTATGATTGATTTAATTTGCTTGTGGTTATGTTGCTGACCTATTGTGCCCTTTGTGTCGCGCAAGCGTGAGGGATTCCCACTGTAGGGTGTTGCAATACGTTCATGATTCTTTTATGGTGGGTTGCTTGAGTGACAGAAGCATAAACCCGAGTAAGGGGATTGTTGCGTACGGGATAAAGGGGACTTGATGCTTTAATGCTATGGTTGGGTTTTACCTTAATGAATCTTTAGTAGTTGCGGACGCTGCTAGAGTTCCAATCATAAGTGCATATGATCTAAGAAGAGAAAGTATGTTAGCTTATGCCTCTCCCACATAAAACTTGCTATCGGTCTAGTAAAGTAGCCAATTTATTAGGGACAATTCGACAACTCCTACCACCACTTTTTCACACTTGCTATATTTACTTTATTGCATCTTTATCTAAACAGCCCCTACTTTTTATTTATGTGTTCTTTATTATCTTGCAAACCTATCCTATCACACCTACAAAGTACCTATAATTTCATACTAGTTCTAGGTAAAGCGAACGTCAAGCGTGCGTAGAGTCCTATCAGTGGCAGATAGGACTTGAGAGAGTATTTGTTCTACCTTTAGCTCCTCGTTGGGTTTGACACTCTTACTTATCGAAAGAGGCTACAACTATCCCGTATACTTGCGGGTTATCAAGACCTTTTTCTGGTGCCGTTGCCGGGGAGTCATAGCGTGGGGTGAATATTCTCGTGTGTGCTTGTTTGCTTTATCACTAAGTAATTTTTATTTGCTGTTCTAAGTTGTTCTCTATCTTTAGTTATGGATATGGAACACGAAATACAAAAAAAATAGGTGTGGATGCTACTCATGGAGGTGGGGAACCTCCTAAAACCCTCGATGCTCGTTATGTGAAAGAAGTTATGTACTACTTTAATAATCCTAAGAAAACCCCATTCAACTTTGTTATGGGAGACACGTTGGATCAACGTGAATACTTTAGGGATTATCGCTTGACACAAAAAGGGAAATTATTATGGGATCAAATTTCTATGTTGCATTGGTATGCTCATCAACTATGCGTGATACATGATTATACTTGTTGCTCTAGGATGAGGGCTCCACACCTTCCCTTTTCATGCAAATTCAATGATAATGAAACCTTATCCTCTTATGCTAATGGTAGATATGATTACTATGATGTGGAACAAATAGAAGAATTTGTTGCTTTTATGGGTGCTTATGAGATTGAATCTATGTTTAAAGCGTTTGACGATTTTGATGATTCAGTTTATAGACCAGAAAATTTAGCTATACTTAGATATTGCTATGAAAATTATGAATAAAATTACAATATTAATGCATTTATTGAGAAAGTCTCCGCTGTCCAAGAAGAGACTAATATTTTGCAGGAAGCTATGGAAGAAGAAATTGATGAAACCGTGAGCTCATTGGATGAAAAAGATGATGAGGAGAGCGAAGAACAAAAGGAGGAAGAGCGGATTGATCACCCGTGCCCACCTTCTAATGAGAGTAACTCTTCAATTCATACATTGTTTAATTCCCCTTCGTGCTTACCGAAGGATGATTGCTATGATCCCATTGATTCTCTTGAAATATCCCTTTTTGATGATGCTTGCTATGCTTGTGGCCAAGATGCCAATATGAATTATGCTTATGGAGATGAAATTGCTATAGTTCCTTATGTCAAACATGAAATTGTTGCTATTGCACCCACGCATGATAGTCCTATTATCTTTTTGAATTCTCCTGACTACACTATATCGGAGAAGTTTGTGCTCATTAAGGATTATATTGATGGGTTGCCTTTTACCATTGCACATGATAATTTTGATGAATGTAATATGCATGCGCTTGCTCCTACTTGCAATTATTATGAGAGAGGAACTATATCTCCACCTCTCTATGTTTCCAATATGATAAAATTGCAAGAAACTGTTTATACTATGCATTGGCCTTTACTTGGTGTGCATGAATTGTTCTCTTATGACATGCCGATGCATAGGAAGAGAGTTAGACTTCGTTGTTGCATGATATATGTTACTTTGTGCTCACTACTAAATTAAAAATCATTGTTAATTAAAATTGGCTTTGATATACCTTAGGATCCGGGTGGATTCATTACTTGAGCACTAAATGCCTAGCTTAATGGCTTTAAAGAAAGCGCTGCCTGGGAGACAAGCCGGAAGTGTTAGAGAGTCATTTATTTCTGTTGAGTGCTTTTATATAATTTGAAAACAAAAAATAAAGAGGGGAACCTAAAAACTTTTCAAAAAGGAAAGTGAAAGTGAGAGAGACAAGCATTGTTGAAGTGGGGGAGCTCCTTGAACTTTGTTCATGCTCACGGAAACTTTGTGAATCTTGATTACAGAAACTTTTCATCAAAAATAATCATCCCCTTGTACAATTCCATTGTATTATAAAAATAATGTTCCAAGGTTTGCCTTTAGGATGTTTACAATGCTTGTTGGTTTGTACGATGCAGGACAGAAACTTTGGCCGTTGTGCACGATTTTACATTTTTAACCGGAACTTCAATTGGTTCTGATTCCTTTTGCACTGTCTTGCTATAGAACGTTTTTATTTTTTCTAATTTTGGTAGAATTTTTGGGGTACCATAAGTTTGGTGGATGTTCAGATTGCTATAGACTGTTCTGTTTTTGACACATTCTGTTTTTGATGCATAGTTTGCTTGTTTTGATGAATCTATCAATTTATATTAGTGGATTAAGCCATGGAAAAGTTATATTACAGTATACACAATGCAAAAACAAAATATGAATTGGTTTGCAATAGTACTTAGAGTAGTGATTTGCTTTATTATACTAACGGGTCTTACCGAGTTTTCTGTTGAAGTTTTGTGTGGATGAAGTGTCTAAACGAGGAGGTCTCGATATGAGGAAAAGGAAGAGAGGCAAGAGCTCAAGCTTGGGGATGCCCAAGGCACACCAAGTAAATATTCAAGGAGACTCAAGTGTCTAAGCTTGGGGATGCCCCGGAAGGCATCCCCTCTTTCTTCAACAAGTATTGGTATGTTTTCGTATTCGTTTCGTTCGTGCGATATGTGCAAGTCTTGGAGCGTCTTTTGCATTTAGTTTTCACTTCTCTTTTATGCACCATGCTGGTATGAGATAGTCCTTGGTTAATTTATAGAATGCTCATCGCACCTCACTTATATCTTTTGAGTATGGCTTTATAGAATGCTTCATGTGCTTCACTTATATCATTTGAAGTTTGGATTGCTTGTTTCTCTTCACATAGAAAACCGCCATTTATAGAATGCTCTTTTGCTTCACTTATATTTATTAGAGTGTGGGCATATCTTTTGTATAAAGAATTAAACTCTCTTGCTTCACTGATATCTATTTAGAGAGATGACGGGAATTGGCCATTCACATGGTTAGTCATAAAATCCTACATAAAACTTGTAGATCACTGAATATGATATGTTTGATTCCTTGCAATAGTTTTACGATATAAAGGTGGTGATATTAGAGTCGTGCTAGTTGAGTAATTGTGAAATTGAGAAACACTTGTGTTGAGGTTTGCAAGTCCCATAGCATGCACGTATGGTGAACCGTTATGTAACGAAGTTGGAGCAAGAAGTGTTTTTTGATTGTCTTCCTTATGAGTGGCAGTCGGGGACGAGTGATGGTCTTTTCCTACCAACCTATCCCCCTAGGGGCATGCGTAGTAGTACTTTGCTTCGAGGGCTAAGTAGACTTTTGCAATAAGTATATGAGTTCTTTATGACTAATGTGAGTCCATGGATATACGCACACTCACCCTTCCACTTTGCTAGCCTCTATTGTGCCGCGCAACTTTCGCCGGTATCATGAACCCATTATTTACCTTCCTCAAAACAGCCACCATACCTACCTATTATCGCATTTCCATAGCCATTCCGAGATATATTGCCATGCAACTTTCCACCGTTCTGTTATTATGACATGTTCCATCATTGTCATATTGCTTTGCATGATCGTAAGATAGCTAGCATGATGTTTTCATGGCTTGTCCGTTTTTTGATGTCATTGCTATTCTAGATCATTGCACATCCTGGTAAACCGCCGGAAGCATTCATATAGAGTCATATCTTTGTTCGAGATATCGAGTTGTAATATTGAGTTGTAAGTAAATAAAAGTGTGATGATCATCATTATTAGAGCATTGCCCCAGTGAGGAAAGGATGAAGGAGACTATGATTCCCCCACAAGTCGGGATGAGACTCCGGACTTTATGAAAAATAAAAGAGGCCAAAGAAGCCCAAATAAAAAAAAGAGACCAAAGAAGCCCACCAAAAAATATAAAAATAAAAAATAAAAAAATGAGAGAAAAATAGAGAAGGGGCAATGTTACTATCCTTTTACCACACTTGTGCTTCAAAGTAGCACCATGTTCTTCATAGAGAGAGTCTCCTATGCTTTCACTTTCATATACTAGTGGGAATTTTTCATTATAGAACTTGGCTTGTATATTCCAATGATGGGCTTCCTCAAAATGCCCTAGGTCTTCATGAGCAAGTAAGTTGGATGCACACCCACTTAGTTTCTTTTGTTGAGCTTTCATATATTTATAGCTCTAGTGCATCTGTTGCATGGCAATCCCTACTCACTCACATTGATATCTATTGATGGGCATCTCCATAGCCCGTTGATACGCCTAGTTGATGTGAGACTATCTTCTCCCTTTTTGTCCTCACAACCACCACCATATACCACCATAGTGCTATGTCCATGGCTTGCGCTCATGTATTGCGTAAGAGTTAAAAAATCTGAAGCGCGTTAAAAAGTATGAACCAATTGCTCGGCTCGTCATCGGGGTTGTGCATGATTTGAATGCTTTGTGTGATGAAGATGGAGCATAGCCAGACTATATGATTTTGTAGGGATGAGTTTTCTTTGGCTATGTTATTTCGATAAGACATAATTGCTTGGTTGGTATGCTTGAAGTATTATTGTTTTTATGTCAAATGATAGACTATTGCCTTGAATCACCTGTGTCTTAATATTCATGCCATGATTAGACATATGATCAAGATTATGCTAGGTAGCATTCCGTATCAAAAATTATATTTTTTATCATTTACCTACTCGAGGACGAGCAGGAATTAAGCTTGGGGATGCTGATACGTCTCCGTCGTATCTATAATTTTTGATTGTTCCATGCCAATATTATTCTCGCCCCTCCCAAGCCATGGGAGCCAAGGACCAGAGGGGAAACCCTTCTCCCATCTAGGGAGAAGGTCAAGGAAGAAGAAGAAGAAGGGGGGCTCTATCCCTCTTGCTTCCGGTGGCGCCGGAACGCCGCTAGGGGCCATCATCATCACCGCGATCTTCACCAACACCTCCATCATCTTCACCAACATCTCCATCAACTTCCCCCATCTATACTCAGCGGTCCACTCTCCCGCAACCCGCTGTACCCTCTACTTGAACATGGTGCTTTATGCTTCATATTATTATCCAGTGATGTGTTGCCATCCTATGATGTCTTAGTAGATTTTCGTTATCCTATTGGTGGTTGATGAATTGCTATGATTGATTTAATTTGCTTGTGGTTATGTTGCTGTCCTATTGTGCCCTCCATGTCGCGCAAGCGTGAGGGATTCCCGCTGTAGGGTGTTGGAATACGTTCATGTTTCTTTTATGGTGGGTTGCTTGAGTGACAGAAGCATAAACCCGAGTAAGGGTATTGTTGCGTACGGGATAAAGGGGACTTGATGCTTTAATGCTATGGTTGGGTTTTACCTTAATGAATCTTTAGTAGTTGCAGACGCTTGCTAGAGTTCCAATCATAAGTGCATATGATCCAAGAAGAGAAAGTATGTTAGCTTATGCCTCTCCCACATAAAACTTGCTATCGGTCTAGTAAAGTAGTCAATTGCTTAGGGACAATTCCACAACTCCTACCACCACTTTTCCACACTCGCTATATTTACTTTATTGCATATTTATCTAAACAGCCCCTACTTTGTATTTATGTGTTCTTTATTATCTTGCAAACCTATCCTATCACACCTACAAAGTACCTCTAGTTTCATACTTGTTCTAGGTAAAGCGAACGTCAAGCGTGCGTAGAGTCGTATCAGTGGCCGATAGGACTTGAGAGAGTATGTGTTCTACCTTTAGCTCCTCGTTGGCTTCGACACTCTTACTTATCGAAAGAGGCTACAACTATCCTGTATACTTGCGGGTTATCAGCCACTAGTGAAACCTATGGCCCCCGGGTCTCATTTCTATTATATTACATCTCTTTTCGATTATCACATCTTGTCTACTATTTTGCAATCTTTACTTTCCAATCTATACAACAAAAATACCAAAAATATTTACTTTACTATCTTTATTAGATCTCACTTTTGCGAGTGACTGTGAAGGGATTGACAACCCCTTTATCGCGTTGGTTGCAAGGTTCTTGTTTGTTTGTGGAGGTACTAGGTGACTTGTGTGTCGTCTCCTATTGGATTGATACCTTGGTTCTCAATACTGAGGGAAATACTTACGCTACTTTGCTGCATCACCCTTTCCTCTTCAAGGGAAAAACCAATGTGTGCTCAAGAGGTAGCTATTGGATCGTCGTTTTCCAACTAAAACCGCTTGTAAAACTGACGCTTGTAAATAAAAGCAGATGGTCTCGGGCGAAGCACTTGGTTGGTCGATTTCGACTAGTAAAATATACACTGGTCTCTCAAATTAGACGTGTAACCCGTCGGTTTTACTTACAGACCTCGGGCCCTCGGTTTCATTACGCTTGTATTTTACGCGTTGTTTCCGATGACGAGTAAATTACACTTGTATCTTAATACAGGTGTGAAATAAACCAGACCTCCCAAGCCCGGCCTTACTGTTTCATGCCGTCTCAGTCTCTCAAAGGTGCTCATAGGTGTCCGATGATCCTGGCTTCCTGAATGAGCAGCGGGCGTTGTATCAAAGCAATCTTTTTTAGCATGCATCCTAGCGGTTCTTTCTTTGCACTCATCAATGGAAATTCTCATTGCTTTGAGAGACTCATTGATATCATGCTTAGGTGGAATAGATCTAAGTTTCAAAGAATCAACAACAAGAGAGATTCTATCCACGTTCCTAGCCAACTCATCAATCTTAAGCAATTTTTCTTCAACCAAAGCATTAAATTCTTTTGCGAACTCATAAATTATTTAACACTATTCTCAAATCAGAGGGAATCTTATTAAAATTTCCATAATAGTTGTTGTAGGAATTACCATAATTATTAGAGGAATTACTAGGAAACGGCCTAGAATTAAAATTTCCTCTATACGCGTTGTTACCAAAATTGTTCCTACCAACAAAATTCACATCCATAGATTCATTATTATTCTCAATCAAAGTAGACAAATGCACATCATTATTATCAGAAGGAACACTTTTATTAGCAAACAATTTCATAAGTTCATCCATCTTTCCACTCAAAACATTAATTTCTTCAATCGCATGAACTTTTGTACTAGTGGATCTTTCGGTGTACCATTGAGAATAATTAACCATAATATTGTCTAGGAGTTTAGTAGCTTCTCCTAAAGTGATTTCCATAAAAGTGCCTCCCGCAGCCGAATCTAAAAGATTTCTAGAAGCAAAATTCAATCCAGCATAAATTTTTTGTATAATCATCCACAAATTCAAACCATGTCTAGGGCAATTACGTATCATTAATTTCATCCTCTCCCAAGCTTGTGCAACATGCTCATGATCCAGTTTCTTAAAATTCATAATATCATTCCTAAGACAGATGGTCTTAGCGGGAGGAAAATAATTAGAGATAAAAGCATCTTTGCACTTATTCCATGAATCAATACTATTTTTAGGCAAAGAAGAGAACCAAGTTTTAGCATGATCTCTAAGAGAAAACGGAAATAGCTTCAATTTAACAATATCGTTATCCAGATATTTCTTCTTTTGCATATCACACAAATCAATGAAGTTGTTTAGATGGGTTGCGGCATCTTCACTAGGAAGGCCAGAAAATTGATCTTTCATAACAAGATTCAATAAAGCGGCATTAATTTCACAAGATTCAGCATCGGTAGTAGGAGCAATCAGAGTGCTAATAAAATCATTGTTGTTGGTATTGGAAAAGTCACATGATTTAGTATTATCTTGATCCATCATGACAATCAATCAATCCAACACACAAGCACACAAGAAGCAAGCGAAAAGAGGCGAATGGAAGAGGGGCGAAGAAAAGGCAAAGGTTTTCGAAAATCGTTTTAGAAGTGGGGGAGAGGAAAACGAGAGGCAAATGGCAAATAATGTAATGCAAGGGAGAAGAGTTTATGATGGGTACTTGGTATGTCTTGACTTGGCGTAGATCTCCTCGGCAACGGTGCCAGAAATCCTTCTTGCTACCTCTTGAGCATGCGTTGCTTTTTCCCTTGAAGAGGAAAGGGTGATGTAGCAAAGTAGCATAAGTATTTCCCTCAGTTTTGAGAACCAAGGTATAACTCCAGTAGGAGAAGACACACAAGTCACCTAGTACCTGCACAAACAATCAAGAACCTTGCAACCAACACAATAAAGGGGTTGTCAATCCCTTCACAGTCACTCGCAAAAGTGAGATCTAATAAAGATAGTAAAGTAAATATTTTTGGTATTTTTGTTGTATAGATTGGAAAGTAAAGATTGCAGAATAGTAAACGAGATGCAATAATGGAAAAGAGATGTAATATGATAGAAAAGAGACCTAGGGGCCATAGGTTTCACTAGTGGCTTCTCTCAAGATAGCATGAACAAATTACTGCCGAGCAATTGATAGAAAAGTGCATAATTATGAAGACATCTAAGGCAATGATAATGAACATAGGCATCACGTCCGTGTCAAGTAGACCAAAACAATTCTGCATCTACTACTATTACTCCACACATCGACAGCTATCCAGCATGCACCTAGAGTATTAAGTTCATAGGAACGGACTAACACATTAAGCAAGATGACATGATGTGAAGGGATAAACTCAAGCAATATGATATAAACCCCATCTTTTTATCCTCGATGTCAACAATACAATACGTGCCTTGCTGCCCCTACTATCACTGGGAAAGGACACCGCAAGATTGAACCCAAAGCTAAGAAATTCTCCCATTGCAAGAAAGATCAATCTAGTAGGCCAAACTAAACCGACAATTCTAAGAAACTTGCAAAGATATCAAATCATGCATATAAGAATTCAGAGAAGAACCAAATAATATTTTATAGATAATCTTGTTCATAAATCCACAATTCATCGGATCTCGGCAAGCACACCGCAAAAGAATATTACATCGAATAGATCTCCAAGAACATCGAGGAGAACTTTGTATTGAGAATCAAAAAGAGAGAAGAAGCCATCTAGCTAATAACTATGGACCCGAAGGTCTGTGGTAAACTACTCACGCTTCATCGGAGAGGCAATGGTGTTGATGTAGAAGCCCTCCGTGATCGGTTCCCCCTCCGGCAGATCGACGGAAAAGGTCCCTAGATGGGATCTCATGGGTACAGAAGGTTGCGGCGGTGGAAAAGTAGTTTCGTGGCTCCCCATAATGTTTCTAGGGTATAAGAGTATATATAGGCAAAAGAAGTACGTCGGTGGAGCTATGAGGGGCCCACGAGGGTGGGGGCGTGCCTACCCCCCTCGCGCGCCCTCCTGCCTCGTGGTCTCCTCGTGGAGTTCCAGACATAAACTCCAATTCTTCAGGATTGCTTTTGGTCCAAGAAAGATCCTCGTGAAGGTTTCATTCCGTTTGGCTCCATTTGGTATTCCTTTTTTGCAAAACTCTAAAATAGGCAAAAAACAGAAATTGGCACTGGGCCTCCGGTTAATAGGTTGGTCCCCAAAATAATATAAAAGAGCATATTAAAGCCCATTAAATATCCAAAACAGATAATATAATAGCATGGAACAATCAAAAATTATAGATACGTTGGAGACGTATCACCAATCATGGCCTGAGATTATGAGTTGGTCGGAAGATCATATGGTTCCACCTCTAATTTACCCGACTTGTCGTATAGGCTATGCATGAAACATAAGACGATGAACTTCTTAAGCACAGAAACAACAGAAGAGGATGATCTTTTTAATATGCAAATCACTGGCATTAGATCAACATGCAAAAACATATGAAGCATTATTCTCAGGAGGCACGATGAACAACTCATGATGCCGCATGACACAACATTCCAAGCTCAACTTTGCAATCAAACACACAAGGTCTGGCATTACATAGGCAATATTCAGAACAAACTCTTAAAATACCTTCCATAAGTCAACATTCATGTGACTATGCATCTCAGCAGAGTAACTATTTACTTCTAAAATGAATACATGAATAGGAAAAAACGATCGACGCTGCTCACAACAAAGGGCGGCCCACTCAGAAATATCAAATGCATGTCTTCTGGCTAACATCAATGATCAAAGTTTGACAAGGTTTTCCAATTCCAATATATTAAACTAATGTCTTCTTGCTAATATCAATGATTAAACTTTGACAAGCTTTTCCCATTCAAAATATGTAATGCCTATGGTTGTGGAACGGGCAAGGTTTTTCATCAGTTTGTCAGCTGATAGTCCGGTGGCTCAAGGTGACGACGAATGATTAGAGAACCATTCAATGTATTGTGCATGATGAAGTATTATGAAGGACACAAACCATCTCAACATTTTGTGCAGTTCCACTAAAATCAAGCTGAGCATCCCTGTGGATTTTCGTATTTATATGCTGCAAGAAAACAAAGACACATCAGCACACACATGAATATTGGCCCCAGTGTCAACCCACCAATCGGTGGACTGACAAACTGAAAGTACGTTAAACAGATTACCATACCCAGATGCCCCATCATTGTTGCGTAGAGTGACATTGACAGACTTGGAGTCCTGTCCTAGCTTCTTGTACTTGTTTGGGAAATTGTTTGCCCGGTGTTCCTCTAAACCACAAGTAAAGCATCCATCTCTCTTTTTGTCTTTCTTCTTACCCTTCTTAAAGGTAGTATTCTGCTGGACAGAGTTCTTTCTCTTGAACATGTGGATGAAGGTCGATACTGACTTTGTTTATTACAGCTGCGTCAGCATCTGACTTGGTCATACCTTTAATTCTGGAGTTAATTTTGCACTCCACGTGTTGTTGAGTTGCCAATGCTCTCAGCAGACTAGTCATGTCACCAGCGTCCACTAACAGTCTATAAAGCTTCTCAATCATTCTTTGTGTAATGTAGCGCAAACTGTGACTGCTTCTTTCTGTAAAGTGGAAAGACCAACGGGGCCCAATAATGCAACAGTTTGCCTTAAACACATTGGCTCCTTTTGTGCAGCTCAACTAAAATCAAAGTCGAAATAAAACTGATTGGCAAGGCTCACACAGGCAAGAACCAAATAGCCCCTTGATATCCATGTATGCAACAATAGGTATAAGGGAAAATTACTAAGAAATAATGATTGATGACTTATACTCCCAGAAGAAAAAACAACTACCTTATCTTGATGGAAAACAAAGCAGGAGAGTAGCAATTCTCAAACAGTGTGATTCATTCATATTAACAGAGACATTATCTTAACAATGCCTTGTTTCAACGTGAATAAAAATGACAAAGCAGAAAAGTACCATTCCTAAAACAATGCGACTGATTCATATTAACAAAGACATTATCTTAACAATACCTTGAATAAACATGTAGAAAGATCTACCAAGCAGGATAGTACCACTTGTAAAACACTGTAACTGATATATATTAACAGAGAAATTATCTCAACAATACATTTATTAAACATGTACTCCGGCCGATCCCTAACAGAAATGGTACTCCCACCGATCCCTAACAAGTGTTGTAGTTTTGAACTAAGATTCAGTAGTTAATTCTGGGAGTGGAATTTCTTAATTTTACCAGTGGCATTAGATTAACAAAAAGCATAAACAGTTCCAGGAGAGAGTGGGTGCAACAACACCATGTGCGCCCATCTACTTATAAAGGGGGTGATGCAGAGTTTTGTGTAAGAAATCAACAAGCATCATGTCTGGTTTGGAACAATTTTTGCTCACTTAATGGTAAAAGACAGCAATTCAATAGCATCAATTCAACATTTATCCAAAACAATACCAATACAAGTAGCACAACATCTAAAAGCACACAGCACCATCATGTGGATGAGACCAAGATTTGAAACAACTCGCGGGGAAGACTCAAATCTTGATCTCCTTTTGTGCAGTTCCACCAAAATTAAGCAAAGTCACCGGCATGACATTCAAGTTGAACTGGACAAAACACTCCTAAAACATAAGTGTTTCGCGCAGCGAAGCAAAATGTCGCAATAGCAACAAGTTGAATAGATATCCCTGTTTTAACAGAGACAAAAAAGGAAACAATTACTGGCCGATAAAGGAGGATGAAACAAACGACGACAAAAAGAAGCATCTAACTTATCTTGATGGAAAACAAATTAGGATAGTAGCATTTCTAAAATGGTTGCATTGATTCATAGTAACAGAGACATTCTCTTAAAATAGCATTCATTAAAAAAATGTATTTACTTTTAACAGTGGCATTGCTTCAATTTTCCAGTGGCATTCTTAGATTACAATAGCAAAATAGTTGTATGGGACATGGGACATGGGACGTGCCAACACCATGTGCGTCCACACGTATAAATGGGTGATGCAGAGTATGTAACCAAGCAGCATATCTGCGTTTGTCCCATATTTGTTCTCTTTGAACCCTTTTCCTATGTGAGGGCAGCAAATCTAGTCCTGCACAAACTACCTGACCCCCTGGTTTCTTTCCCTTTTCAACAAAGAGATCGGTTCCATATAGATGTGTGTACTGGGTTACCCCCCTTTTCCCTTTTCGACCAACAAAGCGGCTGGATAGCCAGTATATACTACTTTCCCTCCCTCCTTTCCTCATTGAACCACGTCCTAGATTAATGCTCCACCCCGCCGCACCTTTCTTTCCTCTTTGAACCAAGACCTGGATTCGACTATAGAATCGAAAAAGATCCACATGCAGCTAGAGCAATGACGGTTTCAAAGAAATTTATACCTTAGGGTCATCGGGATGTGGCAAGGCGTGCGGCGGGAGGCCAGATCTGCCCACACTATGTACGGTAGCAAGGAAGAAGGGGTCGATGGCCCTCTCGCACAGGCGCTGGGTGAAAGAGAATAGCGCAGCCGGTAGTGGATTGCCTCCCTCGCCGAAGGCGATAGAGTGAACGCTTCACCTCCTGCCCTTCCCGGTGCGACGGGATCCAGACGCCTCCTTCACCAGCTGTGAGGGGGGAGAGAGAGACAAGAAGCCAACGCAGTCTTGTTTAGATCTGGTGAAGAGGGTGAGAGACTGTGAATATAGCAAACCCTAGCAAAGGAATGCTGAGCCTCTAGCGTGTGTATATATATGTAGTGCAGCGAGAGTGTGGAGACTGCAAACCCTAGTGAACAAGCGCTGAGGCTCCAGCTTATATAGTAATACATATATATTGTATTACGGAATAAGCTTCGGTGCCTTAACTGCACCTGCTTTTGGATGTATGACGGGTGGGCCAGCCACATTTTGGGCCCACCTATCATAAACCCAAAGGCAGGTGCACTAAGTCAATGAAGTTGCGTCCATATAGTACTCATGTATACTACTAATATATAGTGGAGTGGTTTTCTTAACAATCATTTTAAATTGTGTAAGTACGAAACTCAACTCTCTATTTAGGCCACTGCTAGGCGTAATCCTGCCGATCCCTGCGTGGGATCAGCCGCCTCACCAGCCGCCCGATTGGCCTGCCCAGGGCCATTAGATATTTTGATGGAAATCCCAAATCGTCTTCTCTTTTCAAACCTCACGGTTGCATGCACACGTTTGCATCCCCGGCCTCACAGCATCATCCTAATGACACCATCTGACCACCGTCAGCGGCTCGCCAAGTTCAACACGTCGCGCATCCCTGCTCAACTAGCCGCCATGGAAGCAACCCTCTGTGGCCTCCCATGCCACAATGCAACACCACCGTCCACCTGTGTCATCAGTCGTTGGAAGCATTGTCCCTGCAACAGTGTGTTGTATACCGAGTGCTTGTAGCAGTAACGGAGGGCCTTGAAGCACTTATGCCCCACCTGCAAAGCCAGACGTTGGCAGCTGGAATTCCGCTAGACGACAACTTCTTGCATTGAGGCGTGGCAACTTGCAGCCTTACACGTCGCCGACTTGTAGTGGCAATGGCATGGTACCAAAAGTCGTCTTCGTGGGCTCTTCTAGCAAGTGTACGTCAACAAGGTGCATCTTTGGAAGTCGGACAACAGCCGTTGGTGCAGCGACACTAGCTCTGACAAAGACGAGTGGCTGCTACTTACATGGCCACAGGCGATGCAAGCCGAGATGACCGCGAGTAGTGTTGTTCTGACGATGGCTCGGCTGCTTCAATGATGTTGCGGCGACATAGTTTGACAGCCACGGTGACCAGCGTGCTTCAAACGGTCTTGGTGTGCTTTATCGGCCGCGTCGATGCTGCAATGGCAGGCCGGCTGCTACGATGGTGATGTAATGTCGTGCTTCAATGGCTGCGGCGAAGGTGTGACGATCGCAGCAATCCTGTGACGTCGTGCTTTGATGACAGCGGCAACACTGCAACGAAGGCCTGGCTGCTTCGATGATGTTATGATGGCGTGCTTCTAACTATCGCGGCAATCCCGCGACGCCGTACTTCAACGACTACGGCAACACTGCAGCAATGGCCTGGCTACTTTGATGATGTTGCAACGGCAACGCTACCACGACGGTCCAGCTGCTTCGATGGCGTGCTTCGAGTGCTACGTCAACAACGGCGGTGTGCTGTGACGGCGGCCCGACTTCTCCTGTGATGCTATGATGTCATGCTTCGGCGGCCGCGGCGACTGTGGCGTTGGCATCGTCAAAGACGCTAAGACAAGTGTGCTATGAGAGGAAAGGACGAGTGGCTGTCATCAAGCGCATCAAACTGGCAATGATGGTGTTCTGCAAACTCAACCAGCAAAGGCACGTAGGCGCGGAACACCAGTGGCATGGCACTCGTCTGCAAGCTGTGTCGATCGAGCTTGCTAGTACCAAATACAACCAGCACCCCATAATGAACGTCTAGAAGAGTTGTTCTGCAATCCTCGTTTGATGCTTTCTACTCCACGCACGCGGCTAGACATCAGTATGCATGAGCTACCTTCATGTGGGGGACCTTCAGGACGGGGACACAGGCGCTCTCCGCACCACACGATTGCATGGGATCGGACGTTGCGGGAAGCGGCTGAAGAAGGCAACAAATCATCCGAGTGTTTTGACGTGTTTTCCCTTTATTTAACGTACCAATGAAGAAAACTACTAGTACTTCTGATGAACTAACGATCCACGTGTCCTGTTCGCACTTCCTATCCTTCACGTGCAGTACTGTCGGATATCGTGTTCCAGAAAAACCCTTAAGGTTCGAACACTGGGGTGCGCACGAAGATTTCCCCCTACCGAAACATGCCCTCAGCCTCGCCGCGATCTCTAGGCTAACATGATGAACTCACAACAGAAGAGACACAAGATTTATACAGGTTCGGGCCACCATTGTGGTGTAATACCCTACTCCTGTGTGGTGGCGGTGGATTGCCTCTTGGGCTGATGATGAACAGTACAAGGGAAGAACAGCCTCACGAGGAGAGGTGTTCTTGTGGTTGATGAGCTTGTGTGGGTGAGGATGATCTGAATGATCTCTCCCCTTCTTTCATGGTGGCTAGTCCTATTTATAGAGGCCCTGGTCCTCTTCCCAAATATTGAGCGGGAAGGGATCCAACAACGGCCATTTTGAAAGGGGACAGCTAGTACAAGCTATCCTGACTAAAGGTGGTCTTCGCCTGCCAAAGGCGCTGGTGGTGACGCCGTCTTGGGCTCCATGGTAACCTCCGTCCTGCCGTCCTGCTGGTCTTGGTCTTGTTGCACCGATATGGAAACCTTTGCCTGATGCCTCGGTACTCCGTGCCTGCGCTTGCCCCCTTAGCACCAAAGGGGAAGTGAGGACACTGCACGCTGGCACTCGCCTGGTGCCCACCTGGCCTTGGTCGTCATGGCTTGCGTCACGGGGACCTCGCGAGGTACCCCTTGCCTTGATCTCTCCGCCTCCTCGTGAGCCTGCCTGGTGAGGCCACTCCTGAGGAGGCCTTGCGTCATGCGCCCCGCGAGGCTTGGCCCCTCGCGAGGGTCTTGAGTGTTGGTTGATGAAGACGGGTCGTACTGGGCCACTGGGGGAGCCACGCCACGGGCCACAGGCAGGCAAGTCTGAGGACCCTCGTTCCCAGAACGCCGACAGTAGCCCCGGGCCCAAGGCGCGCTCGGACTTGGCTTAGCGGCAAAGCCAAAGGGCGAGGGCGGAGCGCCGCGGGCCCCAACAACCTGCGGCCTTGGTTGACGCGTGGCGACTGATTGGACGTGGGCGTCTCCGCTTCCCCATGCTGCCCAATATCCACCTGCCTATGCAGCCACGGTGCTCTACACAGTTATTTCCTCCTTGCATGCAGCGTGCTTCCTATTCTCCCTTCTTCCTCGAGCCCCTGCTTCCATTCCCAATCTGACTTGAGCTCTGCTCCCTCCATTACCATGGCGCTGACTAGCGCGAAGAAGGGGAAGAAGCCTCTGTCTTCAGCCAATCTGCCCCCGACAATTGAGCCCGCCGTCGGCCGGTCGCGGGTGCTCAACCTAGAGGCCATGGGCAAGGTCTGCTCCGCGCTCGCTTCCAGCTTCAACGAGTGGGGAGGGACGGTGGTTTGGCCTGCGTCCTGCTCCTCCATTGATAGGACAGTCACTGAGGTTCGGTTCTTCGTCGATGCCCTGTGGGCTGGCCTGGTTCCCCCTTTCTCTGCCTTCTTCAACGTAGTGCTTTCCCATTATCAGATCTACATGATGCATCTTGATCCCCAATGCGTTTCCCTTCTCGCCGTCTTCGCCTTTGTTTGCGAAGCCATGGTGTGCATTGCTCCTTCCATCGCCCACTTGCGCCACTTCTTCTCGCTGCACCTGACCGACCCCTCGCAGCGCTCAGGGTGCATGAGCTTCCAGGCTGTGGCAGAGACGGCCGCCTTGGGGATTGATTTTGATCTCCCGCCGTCCAAGAGCGGGTTCTGGACATGGTGGGTGTACGTGGATGTCGGAGTGATCAGCCCCCTGCTCTCGCCTCCGTCATTGCCCGGTGTCCCCAACCCCCGCTAGGGCCACGAGAGGCTCGTGAGCCCTCGCCTTTCCTTCGTTTGGCTCCGGTTGAAGAGGTTGAGAGATCTCAGCGTGACTGCGCCCCGGGTGGTGAAGGAGTTCCTCCAGTGTCGCATTGCCCCTCTTCAGCGCCATTCCCGGCCGATGTGGGCCCTGACCGGTGACCAAGATCGCATGAGGCTTCAAGAGTCGGGGCTTTCGCCCGAAGCGCAGAGGACTACGCTTGAAGTCTTGACTGGCAACCCCTCGCCAGGCGATATGCCGCAAGAGAGTAGCCTCTTGTATCTCTGCTCGAACAGGGTTGAGTTCGCGGGACAGATGCCTTCCTTCGACGAATGGGGGTTGCGTCCGGTTGGCCTTGTGGGGCCTCACGAGAATCCTGTCGTCGTGGCTCCCCTCCTTGCCGCCAGTACCAAGCTTGCCCCAAGAGTGGAAGCAGGGAGGCAAGCCTCGCTCGAGGACGGAGGCGCGGGTGTTGAGGTGCCGATGCCGCTTGAGGTTCTCAAGGCGCCATCCTTCAGAACCGGTGAGGCTTGCCCTGGGGTGGTCATTGAGGGGGAGATGCAGTCTGCGGCTCCCAAGGCCGGAGCTCCTGAGACCCCGACAAGCCAGCATGAGGCGGAGCCTGACTGCTCTTCTCAGCTTGGCGCTCCTGAGGTCGACCACTTGGGTTCCTCTCCAGCCGCACCTCGCGCTGGCCCCCACGTCCAGCGCCTGGGACGGTTCTGCGTGGACTTCGCCATGCTCCGCAAGAGGAAGGAGTCTTCGAGCTACAGTGGTGGCACCATCCGGCTTTGAAACATAGAAAGTACATCGCCATAGATGAGTAAGTACCTTATCCTCGTGATTCCCCAATCACTGCTTCCTCTCCTGACTATGGCTCTTCAGGGCTCCTCCTACAAAGCCCGCGGAGTCTCCCGAGAAGCAACCTCCTCCGGCCTTGCCTTCATTGCTAGCCTTGAGCGTCCCAAGCTCACACGCTGCCACTAGCGTGGGGTGAGCCGGAGAAGCAAGCCTACCTGCAAGGTGTCTTGAGCCCGTGCCCTTGCCGCCTTTCCTTCGCAACCCTTCCTGGAGAGCAGCCAGCCTGCCCAGGGCTCCTCCTTTGGTCGTGGACGGCGAATGGTTAGCGTCAATCCTGGGCTCCTCTTCAAGTGGCGAGCCTGCGCCAGTGATCGTGGGGATGACATCAGTAGCGTGCTCAAGCTCGCGCGTGAATGAAGGGTCGTCCGCCATGAGTTCTTCCAAAAGGCGATGGACGCGATGGGCCAGCTTGGTGGAGAGCTTGCGGATGTAGACGCGCACCTTGAAGCCGAGGGCCTACGGCTGATCGAGGAGCAACGTAAACTGAAGGTGGCCAACAACCTCGTGCGCCACTAGCACGAGCTTGACAACACGAAGGCCGAAGCATCCCTCGCGACCTCGCGAGAGGCCTGCTCCCGAGCTTTGGAGGGTCCCCAGGAAGCAGATCATCGTCCTGAGATCGCAGAGAAGTGCGCGTGGGAGCTTCAAGCCTGGAACGCCTCCTTGGAGCAGCAAGTGGAGCTGCACAAAACCGCCCTTGCATCGCTGAGGGGGATACCTGTTGAGGAGGAGGAGCTCCGGAAGCGTGAGGAAGCACTGACGCTGGAGGCCACCGAGCGCAGTCTTGATCTTGAGCGATTGGAGACGAGGGAGCGCCAAGTTGCCCAAGTGGAGGACATCATTGGCGTGCGCGAGGCCCGGGTCCACGAGGAAGTCGATCACCGCGTGGCCAAGGCTCGTGCTGATATTGCGAGCAGGTATGACTTGAGGCTGAAGCTGGTTGAAGCCGAGGTTGCGGGCAGGACTACCGCCCTTAGGTCCAGGCTGACTGAAGCGGAACGGTGTAGAGGCTGCCGTGGCCGCCCTGGTCTCGGCCCAGGCCGAGGTGGCCTCTGCCCGCACCGAGCTGCTTCCTCTTCGGCGGCGGGTTGCCGACATTGATTCCGTCGCACTGCAAAACAGGGAGGAAATGCTTCAACGGCGGACATTGGAGCACATGCACGGCCCCATGCTCCAGTATCTCAGGAACAGGGCCAACACGACCCTGGGCAACATAGGTAATGAGAATGCCCCGCATCCCCACGCGACCAATTATGCCAGTCATCTTTGCTTCTTTACCGGCGTGGTGACACGCCTGGAGAACTGCTCCGAGGGAGCTCACCAGCTTGTTGAGGAGAGTAGCCGCAACCTGCTCAGGCTTGCGTTTTCCCGTGTCTTCAGCCATCAACAGAACATCAATCCTGACTTCGACTTTGACGCCGCCATCGCCACGGTGCCCGAGGCCATCCAGGGCGACCTGGCGCGGTGGGTGGAGGATAACGTGGATGCGTTGGTCGATGATGGTGACGGTGGCGCCGGTGATGGTGATGGCAATGCCAGTGACAGCGACAGCGATGCCAGCGATGCATCTGGAGGCGACCCAGGGGACGCGGTGAGCGATATGTCTGACTGATCCTGTGTATCGATGTTGTTTATCCTGCATATAGAAGCTCGGGCGCGGCCCCAAAGGTTGTAAGAGCATTTTGGGAGGGGACGCCCCTCATGTAAAAAGATTGTCGTTTTTATGCTTTCAGGGCCAAGCTGAATATATGCTTCTATGAGCTTACGAGCTCTGCGGCGAGCTTGCTGTTATAGTTTACCTTTAGCCAGGATGAGTCCCAAACCAGCTCGTGAGGTCGTGAGCTTCAGAGGATCCCGTGAGGGATCTGCCAACCCGGTCGAGAGGGCCTCGCAAGAGCAAGTGTCGGCCGTAGTATGGCATGCGAGCAGTGTGCGTGCGCTTCGCCCATCCCCGCCCGCGAGGGGCTCGCGAGGGGGAGGCAGCCGGTGTGAACTCCAAATTAAGGCATGAACCAGAACGCAAGAAATCACATGAACGAGAAAAGTCACCCTGCTCGCATACACAAACGAAAATTCAACTCCAACTTAAATCCGAAGCAAGGAAGCACGACTACAGAAAGGGAGTCAAAAAGCAAATGGCCGCGTCCGGCGCCTAGTCTAGTCTTCAATGACTTCTCACCAGCGCGGAGCTAAGTGCTGCCACTAGGCGTGGGAGGGAGCCCCCGAGGCCCAAGGGCGACACTCCGGAGACTCTGGGGCGTGTACAACCCCACTCATTATTACGTGAGGGTGTCACCGGCGGCGAGCTTCACAAGCTCTTGGCCTTCTTCACAGGCACCAGGCCATGCTTCATATCGCCAGACAAGGGCCCCGCCTTGCGCCACCCTCAACCACCATTGGCTATGACCGGAAACAAGGATGATGCCAAAGGGGTAAAGGGGACGCCAGCGGTGCCCTCGGTGACCACGGGTCCTCTGTCGGGGGTAGGCTTTGCAGCACCTCCCCCGCAGAGGGCCTACCTCTGGGGGACGCGTTGCTTCGTGCATCGTGGGGAGGGGCCTGGCTCCCAGCCCCTCTCCTGCAGCCCTCAGTGCGCTCCTCCTGGTGGAAGGGGGCTGCTGATTAGCTGGGGCAGCCGCCCGGTGCTGCGACCTGACCCTCCTATGACCCATGGTTAGCATAAGCTTGCTCCTGAGGAATTAGCGGTACCCGGTAACTGCTGCCATCGGCGCGGTTGGTGAGGCTCCCTTGAGGCTCTTGGAAGGGCTCGGCCTCTGGCATCCCTTCTTCCCAGCCTGGCCCGAGGAACGAGCCAGGGTCGTCTTCCAGTGCGTACTCCCGATCCACCATGCAGGGCACGTAAGCCTCCGAAGCTGCCGCCTCGAAGACTTCGCTGTAGTGCCCCACACTCCATGTGGCCCGGCCTAGCGCCCCGTCTTGAGGATGGTAGGGCAGCGGCCCGCCCGGGCCGTAGGCGGCAACGCGCATGCCCTCGTTCACCGAAGGTGGTGTGGATGCAACCCGACGTCCGACGCTGATGGTTGAGCTGATGTCGATGAAGCCTTGTGGTGTGCTTGGGGGCGCGTGGGCGCGGAGAGGTCCGCTGATAACCCACAGGTGTAGGGGATAATTGTAGCCTCTTTCGATAAGTAAGAGTGTCAAACCCAACGAGGAGCTAAAGGTAGAACAAATATTCTCTCAAGTCCTATCTGCCACTGATACGACTCTACGCACGCTTGACGTTCGCTTTACCTGGAACAAGTATGAAACTAGAAGTACTTTGTAGGTGTTGTTGGATAGGTTTGCAAGATAAGAAAGAGCACGTAAATAAAAGATAGGGGCTCTTTAGATGAAGACACAACTAAGTGAGTTTTAGTAGAGAGCATTTTGTCATTAGAAAGTTATTTGTCCAAGGCAATCGATAACTAGACTGGTAATCACTATTGCAATTTTATTTGAGGGAGAGGCATAAGCTACATACTTTCTCTTCTTGGATCATATGCACTTATGATTTGAACTCTAGCAAGCATCCGCAACTACTAAAGATCATTAAGGTAAAACCCAACCATAACATTAAATCATCAAGTCCCCTTTATCCCATATGCAAACAACCTACTTACTCGGGTCTGTGCTTCTGTCACTCATGCCACCCACCATAAGTAAATCATGAACATATTGCAAACCCTACAGCAGGGATCCCTCACGCTTGCGTGACACAGAGAGCACCATAGGACAGCACCAATAATAAAACACGCAACTCAAACCAATCACGATCATCAATTAACCCATATGACAAAATGGATCTACTCAAACATCATAAGATAGCCGTACATTATTGGGAAATACTATATAGCGTTGAGCACCATGTTTAAGTAGGGATTACAATGGGTGAAAGAGAGGTTACACCATTGCATAGAGGGGGGAAGAGTTGGTGATGAAGGTGGTGAAGTTGTTGGTGAAGATCGCGGTGATGATGATGGCCCCCGGCAGCGCTTCGGCACCACCGGAAGCAAGGGGGAGAGAGCCCCCCTTCTTCTTCTTCTTCTTGTTCCTTGACCTTCTCCCTAGATGGGAGAAGGGTTTCCCCTCTGGTCCTTGGCTCCCATGGCATGGGAGGGGCGAGAGCCCCTTCGAGATTGGATCTATCTCTTTGTCTCTCTTTGTTTCTACGTGCTGGGATTCTGCCCTTTCACCGTTTCTTTTATATCTGGAGATCCGTAACTCCGATTGGACTGAAACCTTTGCCAAGATTTTTTCCGAAAATTAGCTTTCTTGCGGCAAAAGAATAGCAGCAACCGCCTTACGAGGGGCCCACGAGAGTCAGGGGCGCGCCCAGTTGGAGCAGGCACGCCCCATTGCCTCGTGGCCACCTCGGGCACCGTCTCGCGTTGATTCTTCCTCCCACATTTCCCAAATATTCCAAAAATAAGATCCATCTGTTTTAACCCGTTTGGACTCCGTTTGATATGGGGTTTCTGCGAAACATAAAACATGCAACAAACAGGAACTGGCGTTGGGCACTGGATTAATATGTTAGTCCCAAAAAATAGTATAAAAAGTTGCCAAAAGTATATGAAAGTTGAATAATATTGGCATGGAACAATCAAAAATTATAGATACGATGGAGACGTATCATCCGCCGTGTGGTCCGGCCGAGGCCCGGGGTGCAAGCTGGAAGTATAAAGGCGGTGCCCCCGAGGCGCGGAATCTAGGAGCTCGGCAACGTGGTCCAGCAATGCATCCCGACCGCTCTCCATCAACCTGCATCGCAGCAGCTCCTGAGCCACGGTGAGCACGGCTCTCATGTTTGCTTCTTCCCGCCGGGTGTGCGGCGCCGTGGCCGCGGCGTGGCTTGAGGCCCTTCCGGCTGCCCGCACCTGCCGCGGAGTAAGGGCGAGCGATGTGTGACCGCGGCGCCCGCGCCCCGCGGTGTTCTGCGGTGCGCGGGCTGCCTGGGGTGTGGGGTTGAGGTCTTCTTGGCCAGGCATCGTGGCTCTGGCTGGCCAAGCCGCCCAGCGGTCAGCACTGGTCATCGGATCGCCAGACATGGAGGCGACAAAGCGATGGGACGAGGATCCACGGAAGGAAGACTTCAGCGCACCCCTACCTGGCGTGCCAAATGTCGGATATCGGGTTCCGGCAAAACCCTTAAGGTTCGAACACTGGGATGCGCACGAAGATTTCCCCTACCGAAACACGCCCTCAGCCTCACTGCGATCTCTAGGCTAGCACGATGAACTCACAGCACAAGACACACAAGATTTATACAGGTTCGGGCCACCGTTGTGGTGTAATACCCTACTCCTGTGTGGTGGTGGTGGACTGCCTCTTGGGGTGATGATGAATAGTACAAGGGAAGAACAGCCTCGTGAGGAGAGGTGTTCTTGTGGTTGGCGAGCTTGTGTGGGTGAGGATAATCTCAATGATCTCTCCCCTTCTTCGGTGGTGGCTAGTCCTATTTATAGAGGCTCTGGTCCTCTTCCCAAATATTGAGCGGGAAGGGATCCAACAACGACCATTTTGAAAGGGGACAGCTAGTACAAGCTATCCTAACTAAAGGTGGTCTTCGCCTGCCAAAGGCGCTGGTGGTGACGCCGTCTTGGGCTCCATGGTGACCTCCATCCTGCCGTCCTGCTGGTCTTGGTCTTGTTGCACCGATATGGAAACCTTTGCCTGATGCCTCGGTACTCTGCGCCTGCGCTTCCCCCTTAGCACCAAAGGGTAAGCGAGGACACTGCGCGCTCTGGCGCCCGCCTGGCCTTGGTCTTCATGGCTTGCATCACGGAGACATTGCGAGGTACCCCTTGCCTTGATCTCTCTGCCTCCTCGCGAGCCTGCCTGGAGAGGCCACTCCTGAGGAGGCCTTGCATCGTCCGCCCCGCGAGGCTTGGCCCCTCGCGAGGGTCTTGAGTGTTGGTTGATGAAGACGGGTCGTACTGGGCCACTGGTGGAGCCATGCCGCGGGCCGCAGGCAGGCAAGTCTGGGGACCCCGGTTCCCGGAACGCCGACAGGTACACTACCCTCCCTTAAGTGAACAACCACACATGCGCCAAATTATCGGAAACGTGTGAGAGTGTGTAGAAATAAAGAATTTTAATTTCAATCATCGAAAAGGTTTGAGAGTATGTACAGTTTGCCCTCTCTCAATAATTATGGTTTTTTGTGTTCGGCCTAAACTTGGTCAAACTTTACAAAGTTTGACTTCAGTCAAATCTAACATGCGGAGTAAATATAAATGGAGGGCTACTACGTCCATCCGGTTTTTTAGTCCACACCATTTTTTAATCAAAGTTAATAGCTAGACAAATAAAATTACAGGGGAGCTAAAGACAAAGTTCTGAGAAGGCTTAGAAATCAATACAAAACTTAAGCTCTCAGTACCAACGTCGATCCTTATTCGTAAGATGACTTAACACCTAGACGGAGGGAGTACTACTCCTCATTCCAGGTTTGATGGAATATTCTGTTGGAAATATGCCCTAGAGGCAATAATAAAATGATTATTATTATATTTCCTTGTTCATGATAATTGTCTATTATTCATGCTATAATTGTGTCACCGGTATTATACCGGGACCACCGGAAGGGTCCCGGGAGTCCACCGGGTGGGGCCACCTATCCCGGAGGGCCCCATGGGCTGAAGTTGGGAAGGGAACCAGCCCCTAGTGGGCTGGTACGCCCCCCTTGGGCCTCCCCCTGCGCCTAGGGTTGGAAACCCTAGGGGTGGGGGCACCCCACTTGGCTTGAGGGGCAATTCTCCCCTTGGCCGCCCCCCCCCTTGAGATGGGATCTCTAGGGGGCCGACGCCCCCCAGGGCCCCTATATAAAGCGGGCAGAGGGAGGGCTACGCACCCTAGCTCCTGGCGCCTCCCTCTCCCTCCGTAACACCTCTCCCTCTCATTGAGCTTGGCGAAGCCCTGCCGAGATCGCCGCTACTTCCACCACCACGCCGTCGTGCTGCTGGATCTCCATCAACCTCTCCCTCCCCCTTGCTGGATCAAGAAGGAGGAGACGTCTTCCCCAACCGTACGTGTGTTGAACGCGGAGGTGCCGTCCGTTCGGCGCTAGGATCATCGGTGATTTTGATCACGACGAGTACGACTCCATCAACCTCGTTCTCTTGAACGGTTCCGCTCGTGATCTACAAGGGTATGTAGATGCACTCCTCTCTCTCGTTGCTAGATGACTCCATAGATTAATCTTGGTGAAGCGTAGAATTTTTTTTATTTTCTGCAACGTTCTCCAACAGTGGCATCATGAGCTAGGTCTGTGCGTAGTTTCTATGCATGAGTAGAACACAATCTTGTTGTGGGCGTAGATGTTGTCAATTTTCTTGCCACTACTAGTCTTATCTTGTTTCGGCGGCATCGTGGGATGAAGCGGCCCGGACCGACCTTACACGTACGCTTACGTGAGACAGGTTCCACCGACTGACATGCACTAGTTGCATAAGGTGGCTAGCGGGTGTCTGTCTCTCCCAGTTTAGTCGGATCGGATTCGATGAAAAGGGTCCTTCTGAATGGTAAATAGAAATTGGCATATCATGTTGTGGTTTTACGTAGGTAAGAAACGTTCTTGCTAGAACCCTATTGCAGCCACGTAAAAACATGCAACAACAATTAGAGGATGTCTAACTTGTTTTTGCAGCATATGCCTTGTGATGTGATATGGCCAAAAAGGTTGTGATGAATGATATATATGTGATGTATGAGATTGATCATGTTCTTGTAATAGGATTCAGGACTTGCATGTCGATGAGTATGACAACCGGCAGGAGCCATAGGAGTTGTCTTAATTATTGTATGACCTGCGTGTCAATGAATAAACGCCATGTAATTACTTTACTTTATTGCAAAACTGTTAGCCATAGTAGTGGAAGTAATAGTTGGCGAACAACTTCATGGAGACACGATGATGGAGATCATGGTGTCATGCCGGTGACGAAGATGATCATGGCGCCCCGAAGATGGAGATCAAAGGAGCAATATGATAATTTTCCATATCATGTCACTATTTGATTGCATGTGATGTTTATCATGTTTTTTTGCATCTTATTTGCTTAGAACGACGGTAGTAAATAAGATGATCCCTCACAATAATTTCAAGAAAGTGTTCCCCCAAACTATGCGCCGTTGCGAAAGTTCATTGTTTCGAAGCACCACGTGATGATCGGGTGTGATAGATTCCAACATCCACATACAACGGGTGTAAGACAGATTTACACATGCAAAACACTTAGGTTGACTTGACGAGCTTAGCATGTACAGACATGGCCTCGGAACACAAGAGACCGAAAGGTCGAACATGAGTCATACGGAAGATACGATCAACATGGAGATGTTCACCGATGATGACTAGTCCGTCTCACGTGATGATCGGACACGGTCTAGTTGAGTTGGATCATGTATCACTTAGATGACTAGAGGGATGTCTAATCTGAGTGGGAGTTCATTAAATAATTTGATTAGATGAACTTAATTATCATGAACTTAGTCTAAAAACCTTTGCAAAATGTCTTGTAGATCAAATGGCCCGCGCTCATGTCAACCTCAACTTCAACGCGTTCCTAGATAAAACCAAGCTGAAAGATGATGGCAGCAACTATATGGACTGGGTCCGGAACCTGAGGATCATCCTCATAGCTGCCAAGAAAGCATATGTCCTAGAAGCACCGCTAGGTGAAGCACCCATCCCAGAGAACCAAGACGTTATGAATGCTTGGCAGTTGCGTGCTGATGATTACTCCCTCGTTCAGTGCGGCATGCTTTACAGCTTAGAACCGGGGCTCCAAAAGCGTTTTGAGCAACACGGAGCATATGAGATGTTCGAAGAGCTGAAAATGGTTTTCCAAGCTCATGCCCGGGTCGAGAGATATGAAGTCTCCGACAAGTTCTACAGTTGTAAGATGGAGGAAAATAGTTCTGTCAGTGAGCACATACTCAAAATGTCTGGGTTGCACAACCGCTTGTCCCAGGTGGACATTAACCTCCCGGACGAGGCGGTCATTGACAGAATCCTTCAGTCGCTCCCACCTAGCTACAAGAGCTTTGTGATGAACTACAATATGTAGGGGATGGTGAAACTATTCCTGAAGTATTTTCAATGCTGAAATCAGCGGAGGTGGAAATCAAAAAGGAACATCAAGTGTTGATGGTCAATAACACCACTAGTTTCAAGAATGGCAAGGGTAAGAAGAACTTCAAGAAGGACGGCAAGGGAGTTGCCGTGCCCAGTAAGCCAGTTGCCGGGAAGAAGCCAAAGAATGGACCCAAACCTGAGACTGGGTGCTTTTATTGCAAGGGAAGGGGACACTGGAAGTGGAACTGCCCCAAATACTTAGCGAACAAGAAGGCCGGCAACACTAAAGGTATATGTGATATACATGTAATTGATGTGTACCTTACCAGTACTCATAGTAGCTCCTGGGTATTTGATACCGGTGCGGTTGCTCATATTTGTAACTCAAAACAGGAGCTGCGGAATAAGCGGAGACTGGCGAAGGACGAGGTGACGATGCGCGTCGGGAATGGTTCCAAGGTCGATGTGATCGCCGTCGGCACGCTACCTCTACATTTACCTACGGGATTAGTTTTAAACCTCAATAATTGTTATTTAGTGCCAGCTTTGAGCATGAACATTGTATCTGGATCTCGTTTAATATGAGATGGCTACTCATTTAAATCCAAGAATAATGGTTGTTCTATTTATATGAAAGATATGTTTTATGGTCATGCCCTGCTGGTCAATGGTTTATTCTTAATGAATCTCGAACGTGGTGTTACACATATTCATAGTGTGAATACCAAAAGATGTAAGATTGATAATGATAGTCCCACATATCTGTGGCACTGCCGCCTTGGTCACATTGGTGTCAAACGCATGAAGAAGCTCCATACAGATGGACTTTTGGAGTCTCTTGATTTCGAATCATTTGACATGTGCGAACCATGCCTCATGGGTAAAATGACCAAGACTCCTTTTCTCCGGAACAATGGAGTGAGTAACCAACTTATTGGAAATTATACATACTGATGTGTCGGTCCAATGAGCGTTGAGGCTCGTGGTGGCTATCATTATGTTCTCACTCTCACTGATGACTTAAGTAGATATGGGTATGTCTACTTGATGAAACACAAGTCTGAGACCTTTGAAAAGTTCAAGGAATTTTAGAATGAGGTAGAGAATCAACGTGACCGAAAAATAAAGTTCTTACGATCAGATCGTGGAGGAGAATATTTAAGTCACGAATTTGGTATGCACTTAAGGAAATGTGGAATCGTTTCACAACTCACGCCGCCTGGAACACCTCAGCGTAACAGTGTGTCCGAGGGTCGTAATCGCACTCTATTGGATATGGTGTGATTTATGATGTCACTCACCGATTTAGCGCTATCATTTTGGGGATACGCTCTAGAGACAGATACATTCACTTTAAATAGGGCACCGTCTAAATTCGTTGAGACGACACCATATGAATTATGGTTTGGGAAGAAACCTAAGTTGTCGTTTCTAAAAGTTTGGGGATGCGATGCTTATGTCAAGAAACTTCAACCTGAAAAGCTCGAACCCAAGTCGGAAAAATGCGTCTTCATAGGATACCCTAAGGAAACCATTGGGTATACCTTCTACCTCAGATCCAAAGGCAAGATCTTTGTTGCCAAAAATGGGTCCTTTCTGGAGAAAGAGTTTCTCTCGAAAGAAGTAAGTGGGAGGAAAGTGGAACTTGATGAAGTACAACCTCTTGAACCGGTAAATAGCACAGCTCAGGAAGATGTTCCTGTGGTGCCTGCACCGACTAGAGAGGAAATTAATGATGATGATCAAGGTACTTCAGATCAAGTTACTACTGAACTTCGTAGGTCCACGAGGACATGTTCCACACCAGAGTGGTATGGCAACCCTGTCTTGGAAATCATGTTGTTAGACAACGGTGAACCTTCGAACTATGAAGAAGCAATGGCAGGCCCAGATTCTAACAAATGGCTTGAAGCCATGCAATCCGAAATACGATCCATGTATGAAAACAAAGTGTGGACTTTGACAGACTTTCCCGATGATCGGCGAGCGATAGAAAACAAATGGATCTTTAAGCAGAAGACGGACGCGGATGGTAATGTTACCATCTATAAAGCTCGACTTGTCACTAAGGGTTATCGACAAGTTCAAGGGGTTGAGTACGATGATACTTTCTCTCCCGTAGTGAAGCTGAAGTCCGTCCGAATCATGTTAGCAATTGTCATATACTATGATTATGAGATATGGCAAATGGACGTCAAAACGGCATTCCTTAACGGCTATCTTAAGGAATAACTGTATATGATGCAACCGGAAGGTTTTGTCGATCCTGAGAATGCTAACAAGGTATGCAAACTCCAGGGATCCATTTATGGGCTGGTGCAAGCATCTTGGAGTTGGAACATTCGCTTTGATGAGATGATCAAAGTGTTTGGGTTTATGCAGACTTATGGAGAAGCCTGCGTTTACAAGAAAGTGAGTGGGAGCTCTGTAGCATTTCTCATATTATATGTAGATGACATACTTTTGATGGGAAATGATATAGAACTTTTGGACAGCATTGAGGCCTACTTGAATAAGTGTTTTTCAATGAAGGACCTTGGAGAAGCTGCTTACATATTAGGCATCAAGATCTATAGGGGTAGATCGAGACGCCTCATAGGTCTTTCACAAAGCACATACCTTGATAAGATATTGAAGAGGTTCAATATGGATCAGTCCAAGAAGGGGTTCTTGCCTGTGTTGCAAGGTGTGAAATTGAGCTCAACTCAATGCCCGACCACGGCAGAAGATAGAGAAAAGATGAGTGTCATCCCCTATGCCTAGGCTATAGGGTCTATTATGTATGCCATGCTGTGTAGCAGACCTGATGTAAACCTTGTCGTAAGTTTGGTAGGAAGGCCAAAGTAATCTCGGCATGGAACACTGGACAGCGGTCAAGAATATCCTAAAGTACTCGAAAAGGACTAAGGACATGTTTCTCATTTATGGAGGTGACGAAGAGCTTGTCGTAAAGGGTTACGTCGACGCTAGCTTCGACACAGATCTGGATGACTCAAAGTCACAAACCGGATACGTGTATATTTTGAATGGAGGGGCAATAAGCTGGTGCAGTTGCAAGCAAAGCATCGTGGCGGGATCTACATGTGAAGCGGAGTACATTGCAGCCTCGGAGGCAGCGCATGAAGCAATCTGGATGAAGGAGTTCATCACCGACCTAGGAGTCATACCCAATGCGTCGGGGTCGATCACTCTCTTCTGTGACAACACTGGAGCTATTGCCCTTGCCAAGGAGCCCAGGTTTCACAAGAAGACCAGGCACATCAAGCGTCGCTTCAACTCCATTCATGAAAATGTTCAAGATGGAGACATAGATATTTGCAAAGTGCATACGGATCTGAATGTCGCAGATCCGTTGACTAAACCTCTTCCGCGAGAAAAACATGATCAACACCAGAACTCTATGGGTGTTCGATTCATCACAATGTAACTAGATTATTGACTCTAGTGCAAGTGGGAGACTGTTGGAAATATGCCCTAGAGGCAATAATAAAATGATTATTATTATATTTCCTTGTTCATGATAATTGTCTATTATTCATGCTATAATTGTGTTATTCGGAAATCATAATACATGTATGAATACATAGACCATAACATGTCCCTAGTGAGCCTCTAGTTGACTAGCTCGTTGATCAACAGATAGTCATGGTTTCCTGACTATGGACATTGGATGTCATTGATAACGGGATCACATCATTAGGAGAATGATGTGATGGACAAGACCCAATCCTAAGCATAGCACAAGATCGTGTAGTTCGTTTGCTAGAGCTTTTCCAATGTCAAGTATCATTTCCTTAGACCATGAGATCGTGTAAGTCCCAGATGCCGTAGGAGTGCTTTGGGTGTACCAAACGTCACAACGTAACTGGGTGACTATAAAGGTATACTACAGGTATCCCCGAAAGTATCTGTTGGGTTGACACGGATCGAGACTGGGATTTGTCACTCCGTATGATGGAGAGGTATCTCTGGGCCCACTCGGTAATGCATCATCATAATGAGCTCAATGTGACCAAGTGTTTGGTCACGGGATCATGCATTACGGTACGAGTAAAGTGACTTGCCGGTAACGAGATTGAACGAGGTATTGGGATACCAACGATCGAATCTCGGGCAAGTAACATACCGATTGACAAAGGGAATTGTATACGAGATTACTTGAATCCTCGACATCGTGGTTCATTCGATGAGATCATTGTGGAACATGTGGGAGCCAACATGGGTATCCAGATCCCGCTGTTGGTTATTGGCCGGAGAGTCGTCTCGGTCATGTGTGCGTGTCTCCCGAACCCGTAGGGTCTACACATTTAAGGTTCGGTGACGCTAGGGTTGTAGAGATATTAGTATGCGGTAACCCGAAACTTGTTCGGAGTGCCGAATGAGATCCCAGACGTCATGAGGAGTTTCGGAATGGTCCGGAGGTGAAGATTTGTATATAGGAAGTCCAGTTTCGGCCACCGGGAAAGTTTCGGGGTCATCGGTATTGTACCGGGACCACCGAAAGGGTTCCGGGGGTCCACTGGGTGGGGCCACCTATCCCGAAGGGCCCCATGGGCTGAAGTGGGGAAGGGAACTAGCCCCTGCTGGGCTGGTGCGCCGCCCTTGGGCCTCCCCCTGCGCCTAGGGTTGGAAACCCTAGGGGTGGGGGCGCCCCACTTGGCTTGGGGGCAAGTCCCCCCTTGCCCCCCCTTGAGATGGGATCTCTAGGGGGCCGACGCCCCCAGGGCCCCTATATAAATAGGGGGGAGGGAGGGCTGCGCACCCCAGCTCCTAGCGCCTCCCTCTCCCTCCATAACACCTCTCCCTCTCGCTGAGCTTGGCGAAGCCCTGCCGAGATCGCCGCTACTTCCACCACCACGCCGTCGTGCTGCTGGATCTCCATCAACCTCTCCCTCCCCCTTGCTGGATCAAGAAGGAGGAGACGTCTTACCCAACCGTATGTGTGTTGAACGCAGAGGTGCCGTCCGTTCGGCACTAGGATCATCGGTGATTTGGATCACGACGAGTACGACTCCATCAACCCCGTTCTCTTGAACGCTTCCGCTCGTGATCTACAAGGGTATGTAGATGCACTCCTCTCTCTCGTTGCTAGATGACTCCATAGATTGATCTTGGTGAAGCGTAGAATTTTTTTTATTTCCTGCAACGTTCTCCAACATATTCGTCACCTCTTCTCTTCTTGTACGTACTCCATTTGTATATTCGTCACCTCTTCTCTTCTTGTACGTACTCCATTTGTATATTCGTCACCTCTTCTCTTCTTGTACGTACTCCATTTGTATCTCACTTCCTGTGGCTTCGCACTCGCACGATATTCCTATTCTATGAACCTGGTGTGTGTGTGTGTGTGTTTCACAGCATGTGTGTGTTAGAGAGAGTGACACATTGACCTACTACTATAGAGAGATGGTGTGTAGTGTACGATTTAGCCGCGAGAGTCGGTGCATCCTCTCATTTTCGGGCGTCCGGTCTGGATAGGCGGACAGCTACCATGCCTGCTCCTGACCAGCCTGGCCCACCCAAAGCCCCTCCATCGCCCGCGCGCACTTCCCGCCTGAAACGGTCAGCACCGCTCCAAAGAATCGGTGCCGCATTCATGCCTGGGAAGAGCGGAAGCGACCTCTAACTCGCGCCTGTGTTGAAGGGAGGAGCAGATTCAAGAGTGATGGTTGCTTCGTCCGTCCAACTTACTGCTGGGTCTATGTGATTTGACGGCTCATTGGTCATTATTACTGAGGTCGTAGGACTGCTGGATGTCCCACGCTTTCGGCGAAAGGAGGTACTTCAGGATTACAATTTTCTCCGTTCTTACAGTGGAGGAGTGCGAGAGCAGTGATAACACGCAAGCTCAGTGATTACATGGCCACCTCACACTATCACCATATTTTCTGGACACCGTGCGACACCTAACTCTTTACATAGTACTAGTATAGTACGTACTGTAATTTATCACCGAGATAAATTTGTATAGTGCTATGAAGCTTCTAGCTTCTGTTTCATGTATCTTGCGTCCAAGGTTGCCTGTTGCAATATTTCATCAAATACAAAGGAGACTAGCATGCATGCTACTGCATCTCAATGATTGATAGATCATAGCAAATATGTACTCCCTCCGTTGCAAAATAAGTGTCTCAACTTTATGCAAACTTTAGTACAAAGTTGTACTACTACTAAAGTTGACACTTATTTTGGAACAGAGACAGCTAAAGAAAAAAATGATCCATGCAGTCCCTAGCCCTTGAACTGTAAACCCTAACCAGGCTTTAATTTGCTGGAAATGTTGGAGCTTCCCAAGAAATGAAGTTTGCAACGCTTTGACCTATCGGATCATTCTGTGCAGTTTCACCAAAATCGAGATGAGCATCCCCGTGGCAAAGAAATCGAAGAAGCGTGATTAGAATAAGATTACTGGGACTAGTTGATGAGACATAAACTCTTCACAAATATAGTACTTAGAATCCAGTAGAGGTATGTGCGGGGCAAAGAAGTAGATAAATATGCACATAGAGTGATGTGGGCAGCTGGACCAATGGTGCAAGCCGGCTGTAAAGGGAGTTGCACCTGAGGGATGTCGAGACGTAGCTCAACCTAGAGGAGGGCTACGGGAGGCGGCAACTGCCCACGTCGCAGCAGTGAGCAAGGGACGAAGGCAACCTCATCGGCTTTCTGAGAGAGAATGGCGGGGACCCCTGATCGGGATGTGTCGACAGTAGGTTTTCGCCGTCGGCGACGGCGACCGCATCTACACTAAGCATCCACCCCTTCCCCTGGCGAACATGATCGTCGGGATGTTAGAGATGTGTCCACAGTCATTTTGTGCGAGAAAGTGTGAAAAGAGCAACCCCAGCAAGCAACCGTGTAGGCTCGTCCTGACTATGTATATAGTGGAGCGGTTTCCTTTTCTCTCCATATGAACCTATTTATATTGCGTACGTGCCAGTGAAGAAAAAAAAACTTTATTTATAAATGGCGCGGCACCTACTACTCGTTCTCCTATAAACCTTGGGCTTGGCATCTCCAAAATATTAACCTTGCGATTGGCTCTTCTCCTCTTGGGAAGTCAGCAATAATGGTACTGCAATATATATCGTTCTTGCTATATGAGAGTGAATGAATTGTTGCACGTCCACCACGTGGGCGAGGGTCGAGGGGCGAGGGAGAGTGCGTACTATTATGTCCATTTCAATATGGACTACATACGAAGAAAAATGAGTGAATCTACACTCTAAAATACGTCTATATACATCAGTGTTTGGAGTATGTACTAGTAGTTCATATTGAAATCTACTAAAGGACATATATTTCAAACAATACGATAGTTTCTCTAACCAAGGTAGGGACGAGGAGTAAATGGAGAGAGTAGTAAAATTTTCACCTCGCCCTGCGAGCCACAGGCGTGGGCGAGGGAGCGGGCGTAAGGCGTACTAGTAAGCAAGCTTCACCTCATCCTGTGAGCCATCGCGCCCATGGGCGGGGGAGACGGCGTAGTAAGCAAGCTTGTCCTCGTTCTGCGAGTTGACGAGACACATCAAAAGTACTCCAGTGTATAGAGCCTTGCCTCTAAGGTAGGCCCCACATGGTTTGCCTCTTTTTTAACATAATGCTTCAAGTTGCAGTTTTTTTTGTTCACCCGTGGTAGACGATCCTCCCTCCATCAAGTGGACAACCAGTACACATGTCAAATTACAACGTGGGCTGCCTTTTTGTACAAAAATGAGATCCACTGTGTACCCGCGCGGGTGAGGTTGGGAAAGAGACGGGAGTACGTGCGTCGTGCGTGCACCTCTTCTCTTCGTGCACGTCCCCCACCTACGTGGGTGTGTGTGAGAGAGATACAAACCTAGACAGATGGCGTGTGCGTTCGTGAGTGTTTTTTGTTTGGGGGGGTGTAATTTCGTGAATGTATTTGTGGGAATATGTGTCGATGACATCTCAAACAAAATTTTGCATGCAATGTGTGTGAAATGGAGGCCTATCCATATCATATATAGAGGGTCGGGCGATCCACGCGAAGAGAGGGAGGGGTCATAGATATCGATAGAGTCAAAGAGAGGATCAAGTGGGTGGGTGCGAGATTGATGAAGAGAGCCATCAAAATTGTGTGTGTGCAAGTCAAAGATATAGGACGACTGACCTACCGGAACGTCAGAGGGCACAGGTCAAGTTTGTGTGTGGCAGGGAGACATGACTAGAGCGCTTGATGTATCGGTGTGTGGGGGGAGGGGGAGGCAGAGGCCTAACTAGAGAGGTAGAACAACTCATATATGTGTTGAGAAGGAGAGACCCAGCTATGTCTTGAGGGAGATCGGTCGACATCCATACATAACTTAAGGATGGGAAATAGGATGGGATAGAGAGAGAGAGGAGAGAGAGAGAGGAAGGGAGAGGGATAGAGTGCTGGATGCATGATGGAGTTGCTTCTCGAAGATGGTGGGAGAGGCCTACTAGACAAACTAAGGGTAGAGCTGCAATATTATCAATAAGAGTAGGGATGTGTTTCTGTGTGTGCCTGTGCGTGATAGATCTGTCGGGACGCATGCATGGATGATGAAGGGGAACCATGTGTCTGGTAAGCAAACCTAACTAGATCGGTAGATTAATTGTTGTTTGTCGGAGGAAGGGAGAGACATAACTAATGAGGTAGATCGATTGACACGTGGGGAAAAACGAGTTATAAGGACCTAGCTAGCTATATGTATAGCGGGAGATCGGTCGGTGTACATCCATTTGTTAGAGGCAAATAAGGCCGAGTGAGACGGATAGATAGAGAGAATGGAGCTAGGAGGTGGTGTGAGAGGCTGAGCTACTAGCTAGATAGGGGGAGGAATGTGCGGTTGTGAGATCTATGAAAAGAGGGGCGAGAGTTTAAACGTGTGTGGGACCGTATGAGAGACACGAGGCATGGACACAGAAAGGAGGAGATGGAAGGTGCGTGTGTATGTTGCAGGTAGACATCGCTGGAGAGGTTTGTCGATCGGTGTGTGTTGGAAAGGAGTTGTGGAGACTGTGGGAGAACGACCTAAAGAAAAAATTGAATGTGTGCGATGGATAGAATGTTGAGGGAGGGGGAGGGCGAGGAGGGCGTGTGCATGCACGAGAGAAAGTTAGTGCTAGCTACAAAGGTTAGAGGATTGTGTGGGTGTAAGAGACTAACAAAGATCATAATTTGATATGAGAGTGGATTCATATATTTGAATAGGAGATCATATTGTTATAAACATATGCATGGATGAATATAGCGGTGATACGCGTGTTGTGGTTTTGCACATGTTATACAATAATGTGATAATGCGTGGCATTTGCAACTCACAGCTAAATGTCGAACAATCTAAACCATACTATACATCAAACAATCTCACATTTTATTTGAATTTGTGATAATGTGTAGCGTTTGCAGCTTATAACTAAATATCGAACAATCTAAACAATACTATATATCGAACAATCTCACATTTTATTTGAATTTGTGGTAATGTGTGGTGTTTGCAACTCACATCTAAATACTTGTAGGCATAGGGGGCGGGGCACCATACATTATGTGATAAACACATTATACATATGAGACATGGTTTAGATTATGGAGATCTAGCTAGAGCTTGAAATGTACTATGATTTGAAATCAACATAAAGTGGATTCAAAAAATCGAGTTCGAGTTCATATAGTACACATAGTTCATATCTAACTCGAGAGTAATCATGTGGTGTGCTGTGAAGATAATACACAAATGATGGTTTAACTTGACAATAATGATGATTGCAGATCTTATTAAAATAGAGAAACGAATTCAAATGGTTTGACTTCACAACAATCACTATTGTAGATCTTATTCAAATAGAGAAACGAATTCAAATTTAGTTCATATTGAAGCGGTAGTATATACGTTTGGAATGCACTAAAATGTTCATTTGAGTAGTAGGTTGCATGCATTATACACGTAGCAAAATATTTTAATTGAACATAACATGAATTCAAAGTTTTGAATGCCATTTGTAGTGCGGATTGATTTCGTACAGTACACGGGACTAGACTCTCTTGTGTGCTGTGAATTGATTTTTTTTTGTTTTTTCATCGAGGGAAGTGCGAATTGATTTGGTACAGTACATGTTAGGCTTGTCCGGAAATTTCAACCCACGCCTTGTTACCCTGAAATATTTAAGATATATCTTTGTCTCATTGTCCTCCGACAACTACCTCCTCTTAAGCTATGCCTTGCTATTCCAAAATTACAATGCGCGCAAAAACTCCCACCTACTGTGAAATCCTGACACGCGAAATGCCTGTGATACCCCTGAACCGAAAAAACCGCCTAGCTCAAATCGGTGGGGGTACTTTCGTAACTTACCCCACATTTCGGACAAGCGCGTCCCTAAGCCATGGTTCCCCACTCCCATCCCATCCGCCCAACCATTCGTACACCGAGGCCGAGAAAACCCGCGAAGCCCCACACCCTCCTTCGTCCGCCACCCAGCCGAAGCCTCCTCCCCGACGACGTCATCCACAGCAACACCTCGACGTTCCTCATCCACCATATCGGATGAGGATCCGTCGTCGATCTCGTCGTCCCGCCGGTTCAGCCACCCCGTCCTCCACCTCCAAAGAGCTACCCCGATGTTCCCCTCGACTTTCGCGCCACCTCCATTCCCACACTGTCGTCTTCACCTGCACCACCGGAAGCGCAACATAATCAACGTTTCCTCGGATGAAGATGCGGCCTAATCGGCACCACCAAAGAGGTTGTACACTAGTCGCCGCATTTTCTTCCTGATTCGATCTCACGGTGCTGTCGGCACTCGGTCCTGAACCAACACGGCGCGGCTCCATCCACGGAGGCGTCGCCGGCCACTTCCTCCATGGCGTCGCTCCCTCGGCGGCAACGTCCACATCAGTAGGAGCTGCTGCTACTTTAGCTCTCGCTCGCGCTGCTGCTCTGCTCTTGCTCTCGGTCCCCTGCTTGGTCTACTCTTGCTATTTCTCTTGCTCTTTCTTGCACTGCTGCTCTTGCTCTTGCTTGCGATGCTGCTTCGATTTAGCTACACTTCAGTCGACTAAATCGACTTTTGGGTCAGTCAATTTTCAGGGGGTTGGGGGGCTCGCCGGAGTTAAGGAAGAACTAGCCGCAGCGGGGAGGGGGGCTCACAGGAGAGGTACCCCACTATCTATCTTAGGGTTCAGGGTGGGGGCGGTGGTCGCCGGTGGTGGTGGAACGGTGGCGTGAGATCACCGGAGAAAAAGCTCGGCATGGGGGGCCTAGAGGGATGGCCGTGGCGGCGGCGGACCAGCGGTAGGGAGTGGTTTTAGGGCGGGTGGGGCGGCGCACCGCCCGCTGCGGGCGGCGGGGGGGAGGCTGTTTCGCCGGTGGTGGCTAGCGGCTCAGGGGGGTGGAGGTTGAAGATGAACTGCAGGCCCTTGATTTCCTATCCAACGCCTGGAAAATCGACTGACCATAGATGAAAAAGTCAGTCGACTCACGTGTAGCCTCACCTGATGCTGCTACACGACAAGCTGACCAGGCTCTCGTACGTGTTGCTGCTGCTGCTACTGCTTTTCTGCTACTAGTGTGTTCAGTTTCGACAGTAAAATTCAGTTTCGATAGTTAAGTTCAGTTTCGGCAGTTAAATTCAGTTTTGACAGTTAAGTTCAGAGATGAGCGGCTGATGTATTTTACATCTAGCACTTTGTGGCTATTGGAGATGCTATTAGAATTCCACTCAAGTTAACATTGTCTCTCATGTCCTGCTTCATCCTCGGCGTCGTACAACTCACCGGAGCAGCTCCAACGATGAAACCCTCCATCACAGTGGAGCAGTACCCCGGGCTCCATCTCAAGATGCCTAAGATCTTCTTCCCCTCCGCCGACAGCCAAGTCATCCGGATCATCCAGTCATGCTGAGATCGACATGGCTTCGCCAAAGAGGTTGTACACTTGTTGCATCTCTTTTTACTCTACATCTTATATATATTGTCCACTGAGCACACGCAGTAACATGAAATACGATTAGTTTCTCCTACTATATGACAAGAAGTGAGGTACCAGGCAACTTAGCTATCCATGATGGACTCTCTTGAACGCCATCATTATTTATCTTTGCGCGTTTGAGCTGTGCATTTGTCGATGGGCCTGGGAGTTGAGCTACTAGGGCAGTGGCCTGGGTCCAAAGTAGTAGAAGTAGCACAAAACAATTTTTGAGTGTAGGATTTTCCTTGCTCAAGCCTGCCTACTAGAATCACCAGTGCTTGAAAGGAAAAGTGAAGGAGAAACATAGGAATTGGAAAGTTTCCTATGGTACTACTATTCATGCATTTGGTTCAAAGGAATGGAGCAAATGAAAACTGTAGGATTTGTTCCTTTAGTGTCTCCTTGAAAGAAAAACCATAGGAATTTTAATATACACTTGTCCTCCTTTTCAAATGCCTATTCATGAAGCACAAGACTAAGAGATAGTAGCATAATAGAATTATAACCGTACATTTTCTTGTGGTTTGACTTAATCTCACCATGCTTCTTTGCATCCTTTGATCTTCCAATTCTTGTGAACCAAACACCCAGATTGGCAGAAATCCTATGTTTTTAAATTCTTTGTTTTGCACATGCATTCCTATCCTATTACTGTGTATTTCCTATCCCTGCGTTGTTAGAATCATCCAATTCAAATGAGCGCTTACAGAATTACTTCTCTTACAGACAGTTCAAAGAAAACCTTGCGTGCTTTGTCCCACTCCTGCTACACCGTAGTCCACCCCAGCTCGGCTGCTCCAATGACAGAAGGGTCCAGCACAGCAGGGATCCGGCCTCCAGACTGTCTTTCGCCGCCTCAGATCTTCTTCCCCGCCGCTGGCAGCCATGACAACTGCATTACCATCATCAACCGAGCAGATGACCTCGAGGACTACACGGGTCCACAAGAGAGGTTGCACTCTTTCATGGCTACTTATGTTATGCATCGCTTAATGTTACATGCTACTTTATTGTCCTGTTCATCCATTAGACTCTGAGTCAGCTCCAAACTAATGGTCAAACTTGAGTTTTTAAATGGTTGTGGGGTACATATCGGGGCCATAAACAATAGTATCTATCTACTATCTGGTTAATCTCTGGTGTCTACTATGAGTTTCATGTTGGGCGGGAAACAAATAGTAAAGAAGCCATTATCTATATTTTTTAACTGAAGCCATTATCTGCCTACTATCATTGGTTTTGGGTCAATCCACAGGTTGCTACCATCACTCTGGATTTCTGCATGTACTCCTTACATAATCTCACTATGTTTTATTCCTATGCATGTCAGTTATTGTACACAATGGAACTGAACATGTAGAGCAAAAGAGACGAGCCTTGCGTGGCAATAAAATTTCATGCAGACGTTGCTCCATGGTAGGCGCAAAGGCAGCCCCCCTCCACCCATTTCGGATTGTAATCGAGAGGAAGATATCTGTTCTGAGGGGGATTCAGAAGGAGAAGACCACTCCTATTTACCCCCTGAGGTCTTCGCTCTAACTTGGCATGTTGATGTTGGTTATATCATGCATATGGTGCCTTGCATTGCTTACTTTATACATCAAATATGTCATCTGCTTAGTTTAGACATGCTTTGTGTGAATGCCATCTGTTTAGTTTATTCATCGTTTATGTGAATTATGCAACGCCATCTTGTTTAGCCAGGCATCATATATGTGAATTTTGCAATGCCATCCTGCTTAGCCAGTCATCTTATATGTGAATTATATCAGGCCATCCTTTTTTTGTTACGTATTACATTTGTCAACAATGTTAGTACATTCAACTACTCTTCGTGTGCATCAGCCATTTGACACGGTGATGGAAAATTCTGGAGTGAAAACAAGGTCTTCAGAGCAGACTATGCTATCTGACGAAGCGCATATCTCGCTGGTTACGGATAGCTCCTCAGAGGAGGATTCAGAGACAGATGACCAGTCCTATTCCCCCCCCCCGAGGTGTATGCTCTAACTTGGCAGGGTTATGTTGCTCATATCGTGTGTATGGTGTCTTGCATTGCTATGTCATTTGATTAGTTTAGACATGCTTTGTGTGAATGCCACATGTTTAGTGTCTAATTACCATATATGTGAATTATGCATTGCCATCTTGTTGCAAGACATTATATATGTGAATTATGCAATGCTATCTTGTTGCAAAGGCATTATATATGTGAATTATGCAATGCCATGCTGTTTAGCCAATCATCATGTATGTGAATTATATCATGCTATCATTTTTTGTATTACGTGTTCCATTTGTCGACAACGTTTGTATATTCAACTACTCTTCCTGTGCATCAGCCATTTGAAGCGGTGATGGAAGTATCTGGAGTGAAAACAAGGTATTCAGAGCAGACAATGCTACCTGCTGAAGCAGACATCTTGCTGGTTACAGAGAGCTCCTCAGAGGAGGATTCAGAGACTGATGACCAGTCCTATTTCCCCCTGAGGTCTATGCTCAAACTTGGCAGGGTTATATTACCCATGTCATGCATGTTGTCTTGCATTGCTTAGTTTTTACATCATATATGGATTGCCATCTGCTTACTTGCTTACTATATAAATCATATATTTGAATTATATCATGCCATCATGTTTACATACACAACATCTATCTGAATTATGGCATGGCAACCCATTTAATAAAGACATCATATAGTTATATCATCTCATCCTGTTTAGTGTTTACAGTCATCATATTTTGAATTATGTCATTCTATCCGTGAATTATATCATGCTATCATGTTTCCATAGGCGGCATGTATGTGAATTATGGCATGCCAACCTATTTAATAAACACATTATATAGTTATATCATGTCATCCTGTTTACATAGTCATCATATTTTGAACTATGTCTTTCCATCTTTTTTAGTTAGCCATCATAATGTGAAATTGTGTCATGCTATCCTGTTTAGTTAGCCATCATATATGTGAAATTGTGTCATGCTATCCTGTTTGGTTAGACAACATAAATGTGAATTATTTCATGCCCTCTTTTATTCCCCACTATCCATTGCACCTGTCTATCATACAATGTTGTACATTCAATTACTTTTCTTGTTTATCAGCCATTTGAATTTGAGAGGGTGATGGCAGTATCTAACGGAGTAACAACACGGTCTTCAGAAAAGATAGTGCTACCAGTTGATGCAGATAGAACCACGGTTGTACTTGCCCAAGAACCAGCCCCACCACACATAACCCAGACTCTCGCAGATTGTACCCCTACCCAGTTGGACAGAGAACCAGCTACACCCCTTCTAACCCCAACCCCAGCAGATAGTAACCCAGTTCCAGTTGACACAACACCATCTCCACCACAGAGCACCCAAACACGAGCAGTTAGTAAGGGAACTGCAGTGCCCAAAGCATGAGGACCACCACTCCGAATCCCAACTCAACGCTTAAAGGAGAAGAAGAATTGTTCTCAGGTCAGGTTCTGTAGCTATGGTTCATACTCCTTTGCTCTTGCATCACTGTATTTACTCATACCAACTATTTTCAAATTTGAAGGATGGAATTGAAACTCCAATGGCGCAACAGGTATGTTTTAAACCTGTTTCTTAACTGGTTTGCTGTTGTAACTTGCTCTATGTTGATTTCAGTTTCAATTGAATAAACAGTTATGTTGTCAAGTCATGCACGTTACAAGTGTTGTTATTGCTCTATAGTTTCCCACACTTATATTCTGTCTATTCTGCTTTGTCTTGAACAAATATTATTTGAACTGTGTGTCTATCTTGATTTGGCAACAAAAACTAGAATGATATAGACCATAAAGTGACCATGGTACATAGATATGTGTTTGTTTCATGTTGTTATCCTGTCCACTTTACTACTGAACTGTTTTACCAAAATGAGTTTCATATATAACATGGTAAACCTGTGATGTGTTTGCTTGTTTCTCTTTTAGAATGCGGACAAAATATTGGAGAACGGTACCCCCGTTATGCAATGGTAAAAGAAGTAATGCAGATAAGGTTGAAGATAGTGAGACATCCCTATTGGTCTCCAAGAAAGATGATAAAAACTATCTTGACGACGGTGAGAGAACCCAAAAGTCATGTCTTGATGTAGTGTTCGAGTTACTGGCCACTACTGCTGGCACAAGCTCTTCGAACTCGCTGCCTGAATTAGTTCGTCTTCTTGAGTCTCAACTTCAAGTTGAAATATATCAATCAGATGTGTTATGATAGGAAGCTGAAGGACTGAGAAAGTCCCTGCGGAATTCAGATGCATACTTTCTGGTGCAATAGCAAGCGCTGGAGGATTTAAGCGCCAAACAAGAGAAAGTTAAGCTTGCTAAGCATCTTGCCAGCATTATGGGTACCCAGGATATTGTTTCTTGAGATCTTCTGAAGTGGTTTCAGTTCTGGACTTATTTTGTTGCGGCATTTATATGCTGCTTTGTTCCCTATATTTGCACTGGTGGAGAACTTTGATGCGCAGTGGATGTATTATGTGTAATAGTCGTGATAGCCTAGCGTAAGTTGCTTGCTTATTTATTTCCTTGTTGCCTTGTTTATTTGTTTGCTTGTAGTCAGTGCAGTTCTTTTTCTGCAGTTTGCTAGTGGCCGCAATAACCTAGTTTTTAAAAAAACTAGGCCACATTAACCATGGGCTACATATTTACTGTAGTGACACTGGGCCTCCTACGGGCCGTAGAAACAATGGGCCTTCTACGGGCCGTAGAAACAATGGGCCTTCTATGGGGCGTAGAAACAATGGGCCTTCTATGGGCCATAGACACAATGGGCCTTCTATGGGTCGTATCATCAATGGGCCTTCTACGGGTCGTATGATCGATTGGCCAAACATGGGCCAATAACAGACCGCATTATGGTCGTAAACAGGCTAGAGTTGGAATCGTTCGTTCATGGGCCGACCATAACGGGCCGTCGTTAATCGGCCGTATTTGATGATGCTATGAAATCGACCCAACGTATTAACGGGCCACAAATGGGGCGACTGTAACCACGGGCTGAATTTGGCCCACAAGCAGAAAATTACAGTAATGGGCCATAAGTAACCAAATGCTGGAAATGAGCCCAAGAATAAGTGGGCCCTAAGAAGGCTGAAAGATAACATGGACTGGAAATGGCCCAATGGAATAATGGGCCGTTAATGGGTATAAAGTGATACACTGTTCATTACGAGCCAGTTTCACCACGGGTCATTAATGGGCCAAGGGTTACAAAAGGCCTCATATGGGTCGAAAGACATCATGGGCCATACATGGGCCGGAAGTTAAAACAGGCTGGAATCATATTGGACACCCCAGATGATGCTACTGGGCCTAATTCGGATAGGTCGTAACGGGCCCTGGGTTAGCGGGTTGTAAATGGGCTATATGCGAATGGGCCGTTCATAGGCTTTCCGTGGGCCGGCTCGCCACCTTTTGACCAAGTCAAACGGGCCAGCCTTTTCACAGGAATGGGCCTCTGTTGGGCTGTGCGACATGTCGACGTATCATAGGCGCCTTCGGTCCAATGAGTGGATGACATCTGTCCCAATGGTGAGCTGACCCGTGTTTCCTCCAGCCAATGATGATTTTACATGTGGAAAATCCCCATTTGTCAGGGCTGTTAGCGGGTTATCGAATCCAAAACAGGACCCGATAGCTTAACGGTGAGCCGTTACAGTGGATGCCACGTGTCGGTCACCCTTGACAAAACCACTTCTATGACGCGTGATTATCGTCATAGAAGTGGACACTTCCGTGATGATAATTTTGGTAATGTCATGGAACACTTCTACGACAGCACAGGTATGACTATCTTGATTCTGTCATAAAATCGTCATGGATGTCCATGCATGACAGAAAACGTGACCTACTGTGACAAACACGTATCTTCACGGAAGTGTATTTTTTTGTAGTGGTTGGGACATGGATATCATGGATATCTTGGGATATCACAATATCTCTTATTTAATTAATGCACATATATACTTGGTAAATGGTGGATGGCTCGGCCTTATGCCTAGTGTTTTTTTCCACTCTTGCCGCCCTAGTTTCCGTCATACCGGTGTTATATTCCTTGATTTTGCGTCACTAACACGATGAGGGTTTATGGGCCCCTCTTGACAGTTTGCTTTGAACAAAACTCTTCTAGCAAGGCCGAACATTGGTTTTACCATTTACATAACATAATAACTAAACATGATAATAAACTTAACACATAGGGAGTTAGCACTACCGAGGTTCATTTCAACATAATACAGGGGGCAGTGTTGATGTTGTTGGTCCCAAACGGGCAGACTGCAGGGCCACCACGGGGCAACCCGAGGATCTGGTTTTACTCATAGGATGACCTATCCAGATGTGGCCTAAGACGAGATACGCGTAGCTACTATCAGGGTGTCGACACGTCGGCAGGTCTTGCTGGATTTGTTTTACCATTACCAAAATGTCTTGTGCACCGGGATCCCGAGTCTGATCGGATGTCCTGCGATGGAGGATTGTCTCTATGGATCGTGAGCTTGTCATGGGCTAAGTTGGGACACCCCAGCAGGGTTTAAACTTTCTAGAGCCATGCCCGCGGTTATGTGGCAGATGGGAATTTTTAATGTCCGGTTGTAGAAAACTTGACACTAGACTCGAATTAAAATACACCAACGGCGTGTGTAACAGGGACACTATCTTTTCGAGTGAGTCGAGAAGAGAACATGGTGGTGTTATGTTTGGACGTAAGTAGTTTAGGATCACTTCCTGATCATTACTAGTTTGCGACCGTTTGCATAGATTCTCAGCTTATTCTTGTACTCGTAAATTAGCCACCATACAAATTCTTAGTCGCTTGCTGCAACCTCACCACTTATCCTTTCCATACCCATTAAGCTTAGCTAGACTTGATACCCATGGTAATGGGATTGCTAAGTCCTCATGGCTCAAAAATTACTACAACAACAGTTGCAAGTACAAGTAATGCGTTGATCGTGACATGAGAGCGATGTTTGCTTGTTTTGGAGCTCTTCTTCTGCTTCTTCTTCGTTCAGGGGATAGGTTTCTGGTCGGCATCCTGGGCTAGCAGGGTGGATATCCTTTAAGTTTTTGTTTGTGTTTCAACCGTAGTTGGATGTTGCTCTTATGTATGATGTTGTTGTACTCATGTGGCATTGTATGCCTTTTGTATGTATCCCCATCTATTTTGTAATGGTATGATGTGATGATATCCACCTTGCAAAAGCGTCTTCAATATGCGGCTCTATCCTTGGTGGGACCTTCAAGTTCCTCTCGTATAGGATCGCATATTGGGCATGAAAAGTTGGTATCAGAGCCTTGACCGACCATAGGAGCCCCCTTGATTGGTCGTAGTTTGGCCATTGTCAAGTCTAGAAGAAACCCAACTTTCGGAGTCTAGTTATATTGGAGAGTAGGAATTCTTTTACTCCTCAACCCCTTCGTTGCACTGGTGAGGAATATTGACGTAGGTGTTCGATATACTCCTCTTCCCTTCAAATTTTCATAGGATCACGCAGTTAGTTTTCGTTTGTTGTGTTGTCATCTCTTTTCATATGGTGGACTTCTCTTCGAGTTGATTTAATCCTTCTTCATCTTTGGCAAGATCAATCCTCAGTTCTTTCTCAATGTCTTTGTTTCCCCATCCTCTGTTGTTTTCTTTTTCCCACCCGCCCACGCTTTTTCTTCTAGGAGTCGGACTCCATAATCGAGTATCCATCCTACTCGTGCGAAGCCTCTACATTCTTTCCTCAATTATTTCAACCGGTGCTTTTCTCTTCAAGTTATTCATTGGTTCCCCCTTCCAAGTTGCCTTTGTTTTTCCCGCCCTCCCATCCCTTTCCCTCCCGGAGTCTGTGTCTCTATTCGAGCATCTATTTCATTCATGTAGAGCCTCTTCAGTCTTTCCTCAATTGTCTCAGCCGGTGAATTCTCGTCAAGTTCATCATTGTTCGTCTCATTTTCCTTTCCGTTGGATCCATTTCAAGTTTTCGGGATGATCATATTCCTTTCCTTGGCTCAAATGTTTCCCCTTGCTCGTTCGCCTCTAGCCATTTTATCATTCCGGAGTGATGAAGACATCTCAGAAGATTCGTGTCTGCATTCAATTAATTCAAAGTTGTCACCTCATTCAAGTCTTTCAATCATTCCGGTGCATCATTTCCCATTCAACAATCCTTTCCAACGGTGCTTATTTTCAGTGGGCCCTAACCCATAGGTCTTTTCCCAGGATCTTACCTAACTCTTCTAATTATTCTGGAGATATTCTCAAATTCCTTTCAAAGTGTAACATAAGAATGACTTCATCAGTCAGACGCCTCCTTCGATACCGCTTTCAAATCATTTTCGTCTTTCGCTCAACCTTTACTCTTTTCATTCTTCCGGGGTGTCTCAACAATTTTGGTGGTGTTTCTCATTGTCATTCTCTACATTTGAAGACTGAAGAAGAGTTTTTCCTCTAAATCTTGTTTGTTCTCTTGAAGATTCGTTATTCAAGCCCGATGCCATCCTCTCAAATTGTTCCGATCATCAAGAATTCTTTCATACCCATCTGAAGCATTTCCGAAGTTTTTCTCCTTCCTAGATCATCCGGAGGCCATCATTCTAGAATATTTCTTCATTCTGAGTTTTTAGCTATCATTATCCAATTATCCTGGCGCTTCTGTCAAGTATTCTTCTCTTTGCACTTCGAAGTGCAAATGTTTGCTCCCTTATCTTTTGAGATGATGTTATGTCATCCTTGGAAATTTCTTCTCGTGTTTCATGATTCACAAGTTGTCAGGAATGAGATATTTTAAAACCATCATTTTCTCTTCATTCTCTTGTCTCTAAATTCCCTCAAGTATCTTCGTGTTTCTCTTTCTTCATTCATTTTCAAATTCTTCCGGGGCTTCGTTCAAGTAATCTTTAGTCAGCTCCTGGCTTCTTCGTTCTCTTGCATCTAAATTCACTCATGTATCTTCATTCATTTTCTAATTCTTTCCGGTGATTCATTCTCTTTTCTTCGTTCAATTTAAATTATTACGATGGTTCGTTCAACATTCCTCTTCCTTTGTTATCATATCAATTCGTTCGTTCTTTCCAATCCTACCGGTGGCTCATGAAGAATTTCCCAAGTTTTACGCTATATCTCCCCTTAATCTTTTTCAACGCGAATAAGTAGTATGCCAGATCCGTTTGTCATCAATTGAAAATTTGATGAGGATAAGCATAACATAATTCGAATTCTTATTTCATCGTGGTTAAGTAATTCTTTTCTTTGGAGATTCCTCATGATGAATAACCTCTCAGTTCCAAGTTGTTCATATTTTATTTTCCGGAGTTCCAAGTTTTTCTCACTTGTCTTGTCGTGAAGCTCCATCTAAATCATCGCAAGGCTTTAATCTTATTCTTTTCATCCTTCAAGTCGATGTCATCGTCCTTTTATTACCGGAGTTCTTCATGGTGGTTTGTCATGACTTAATTGATTCTTCAAGTGTTCATCAAGATTCTTGTTGGAGGAGCTCAAGTATCTTCCTTCTTGCGTCTCGAAGTGCAATTAATTCTCTGTATTCTTTTGAAGTGGAGTTTTGCATTTATTCGTTCTTCATAGATATTCAAGAATTCGGTTGTGGCATAATTTCACCTCAAGTTTTGAAATGTTTTTCCATAAGCCCACAACAAGCTTATTCTTTTGTTGTTGATTTCTCAACACCTCCGTTCAATCCTTCCTTTTAAGGATGCTATCAAATTCATTCATGGTGGAAGTTGTTCTTCTCTTATCGGTTCTTTTCATTCCACTATTTCAAGTCTTCTGGAGGCTTTGTGTTGTTCATCTCGTCGGGTTTCATTCCATCTTGTGAAGTTCATGTTCTATTCCTTCCATTTTCACCCGAAGTGCTGCCCAAATTCTTTCGTTCTTATTCCTTTTCTACATTGTTCTAACCGGAGTGGTTTCAGAGTCTATCTTATTCCTTGAGCTCCTGATTCTTGTCATAATCCTTATTCCCCTTTTCTACCAGGGTGCTCTCGACTTTGTTCATCTTCTCTCTTGCGTTCTTACTTCACCTCTTCCTCTTTCTCTTCCATCTCTTTCCTAAGATCTTGGGACGAGATCTTCTGTTAGTGCAGGAGAGTTGTAACGCCCCGAGACCGATGCGCCAGATGTCTTCCCGTTATTCGTCGTAGTTGCCATGTCATTCGCTTGCGAGTTGCACTTTCCCTTGTCATAATGTGCGTTTCATCCGCATGTTTTTCAAAAGTTGCATCCGTCCGGGTCTCCCAGTTCTCTGTGTTGTCTGTTCGAAGCCCAACCACACTCGCACGCGCCTGCAGCACATCCAAAATATTATTTATAAGTGGCATAAAAATGTTCTCGGAATGAGATTAAAGTTGGCGTGAGGTCTTATTATAGTGTAGGTAGACCGCCTGCCAAATTTCGCCGCATTCGGAGTCTGTTTGATAGCTTAACCATTATACATACAGCCGCAATATAGCCGATCTAATGTTGGACGTTTTCGGTCTCCGGAAACTACCGCCGGGCCTCTCTCTCTTCTATCCCACAGCCCACGGCCTTCTACACGGCTACAATCAGCCCACTATCCTCCCCCTTCGACCGGAACCGTCCGATCGCGATCGGAGGGCTCCGAAACCCCCTCAAACCCCCCTAAACCTAATCCCTGCCTATTCAAACCCCCTCCCCTTCCAAATTTGACTAAACCTAGCCCTCCACCTACCTCTAGCCTTCCCCCTCGAATCAGCCGCCGCTACCACCTCAAAATCGATGCCACCCCACTCCACCGCCGCCACTTGTCGCCTCCAAAACAGCCTAGCACCTCTGCCACGTCAGTCGTGCCGCCCCCGCAGCCAACCACAGGAGGCCACGTCACCTCCCCAGGTCCCCCGATCCAGCGCCAGCAGCCGCGGGCCGAACCCGGGCCCCGAGCGCCCCGCGCCCGCACGCCAGCCTGCGCCCCGCTCTCCTCCTCGCCTCTGCTCGCCGGCGCGCGCCGCCGCCGGGTCATCGATCCCCGCCTTCCCACCGGTTGTCCGTGTCGACGACAGCCACTGCCAAATCCGGGTCCCAGCCGTCCTCCACCTCGCTCGCCCCGCGTCGCCCATGCCGACGCACTGCCGCACTGCATCGCTCGTCGCCCCGCGCCGCGTCCCACCGGCGACGACCTCACTGCCGTCTTGGGAAGCACGCCCCTGGCCGCGTCCTCCCCGATCTGGTCGGGATCCATCGGATCCGACCAGATCCAGCCGCCGCCGACCTCCCGTGCTCACCAAATGCCATCCGCCATTGCCAAAACCGCCGCCGTCATGGCCCTCCCCTGGCATTGACCGCCCCGGTGGCCGTGTCACTGACGCGTGGGGCCACGTCGCCCCACCTCCGGACCGCCCTGAACCGCTTGGTTCACACTGGTCCACCAGGCCTGCGTGAATCGGCCGCTGAACCGCCCTGGACCGCCCGATTTCTCCAACCCATCCCCGAGTCGGCCCAACGGGCCCTAGGTGAGCGACCTGCTGTTATCTCTCGCCCAGGGTGCCTCGTAGCTACATTGCACTCGCTCGTTTTTTCTCAGAAAAACGACCAAGTCCCTGGAAAATCATATTATGTGTGCATATTTGTCATATCATAACTTTGTGCATGTTTAACCGTTTGGCGTGTATAATATGTCAAAATGTTCATATCTGAATGCTCTACATGTTGGTATAGTTTGCATGTATGTTACTGCTCATATTGATGTTGTAGGACCGAAAGTATGTCTAGAGGGGGTGATTAAACTACTTGACCATATAAAAGCTTAACCTTTTCCCAATTTTAGTTCTTGGCAGATTTTAGCAACTTAGCACAAGTCAAGCAATCTCAATACAATTCAAGAAACCATGCAAAGAGTATATGGGCAGCGGAAAGTAAAGCATGCAGCTTGCAAGAAAGTAAATGGGAGGAGTTTGGAGGGAGCAAACACAATGTTGACAAGGATATTTTTGGCGTGGTTCCGATAGGTGGTGCTATCGTACATCCACATTGATGGAGACTTCAACCCATAGAGGGTAACGGCTGCGCGAGTCCATGGAGGGCTCCACCCTTGAAGGTTTCATGAAGAAGCAACCTTGTCTATCCCATTATGGCCATCGCCCATGAAGGACTTTCCTTACTAGGGTAGATCTTCACGAAGTAGGCAATCTCCTTGCCCTTACAAACTCCTTAGTTCAACTCCACAATCTTGATGGAGGCTCCCAAGTGACACCTAACCAATCTAGGAGACACCACTCTCCAAAAGGTAATAGATGGTGTGTTGTTGATGAACTCCTTGCTCTTGTGCATCAAATGATAGTCTCCCCAACACTCAACTCTCTCTCACAGATTTGGCTATGGTGGAAAGATGATTTGAGTGGAAAGCAACTTGGGAATGGCTAGAGATCAAGATTCATATGGTAGGATTGGAATATCTTAGTCTCAACACATGAGTAGGTGGTTCTCCCTTAGAAAATGAGTAGTGGAAGTGTAGGTACATTCTGATGACTCTCCTATTGAATGAGGAATGGGTGGAGGGGTATATATAGCCTCCACACAAAATCTAACCGTTACACACAGATTCCTAAACTCGGTGGGATCGAATCAGCAAACTCGGTCAAACCGATCTAGGTAAAAATATGAATGTTAGAGATTTCAGTGGGACCGGTATAGTCATCTCGTTGGACCGAAATGCTAGGGTTTGGGCATAACGTAATCTTGGTGTGACCGATCACATAAAGTCGGTGGGACCAATTTCAGCAATGGGTGCACAGAGGGTTGGTTAGGCAAACTAGATGGGACTGATTCTCTTACTTCGGTGGGACCGAAGTGTTACGAAAAGGAAACAGGTGTTTGCAATGCAGACTCAGTGGGACCGATTTTCTCATTTCGGTGGTTACAAAAAGGAAACAGAGAGTTTGCAATCCCATCTCGATGAGACCGAGATCCCTATCAGTGAGACCGAAGTAACTAGGTTTTGTAGCAGTGGCTATGTCAAATGAAACTCGGTGGCACCGGATAGATCAAATCGGTGGGGCCAAATTTGATTTTTAGGTTTAGGAAATATGTGGAAATGAGAAAGTGGTTGAGGGTTTTGGAGCATATCACTAAGCATTTTGAGCAACTAAGCCATTAAGCAACACCTCATCCCCTTTTAATAGTATTGTCTTTCCTATGGACTCAATGTGATCTTGGATCACTAAAATGAAAATGTAGAGTCTTGAGCTTGCTGCCAATATATGTCCTTTGCATTTTGGGGGGTCCACATCTCTAGTCCATGCCATGCCAATCATTGAACTTTCTGAAATGATCATCTTGAAATAGCATTAGTTCAATGAACTATATGTTGTTAAGAATTACCAAAACCACCCAGGGATTAGTTGCACTTTCAATCTTCCCCTTTTTGGTAATTGATGACAACATATAGATCAGATCTTCGACAAATGGTTATAATAATGAAGTACATTGTCACTTTGAGAAGTATGTGATAAGCAAGAGTTGCCCCTATATTTGTGCATTGTTTAAAATTTGCTTTGGCCTGCAAATGCACAATCTGTTAGGATCAGGGGTTACTCTTCCATGTCACACACATCTTGGTGGAGCGCTCAAAATGATAACAAATACGAACAAGCACTCATCACCAAGGCAAAGTGAATGATCATACAAGAGATAGATAATGTCATCACTCAAGCATAAGCATAAAGTATGATATGATCAAGCACATGATCATACAAAGTATCTCACACATAGACATAAAGTATCTCAATCAAGCAAACAAAGCAAACAAAGCAAATGAGTAGCAAAAGAATCAAAGCTCTCTCTCTCTCTCTCTCTCTCTCTCTAAAGCCTATGATCTATACACTTTCTCACCCTTTGGCAACAAGTTACCAAAAAGCTCGAAAATGCAAAGTGCTATGCGACTCTCTAGGCTTGATCTTCAGAAGGAGGTGTTGAGACGACTCCAAGGACAAATGCATTTGTAGATGATGTTGGAGCTGGAGGGGTTGCCACTGGAGGGGCAACAGGAGCTGTGGCTGCAGGTGCTGATGTTGTAGCTCTAGTGTCTGTCGCTGGCACTGCTGGAGACCTCTGTGCCCTAGGCACTCTATGGAACACATGTGTAGTTGTTTTGCCCTTCCTCTTCTGTGCTTCTTCCTAGAGTTCTTCAACAACTGTCTGTATCTCAGTCACCTTCAAGTCCATATCATAGAACTTTGTCTCAGTAATCCCCTCCAAGCTCTCCTGGTTCTGAGTCAGGGTGGCCAGTCCTTTCTCAATCCTGAAGGTTGCTTGAATCAGAAATCCAAGTTGGTCCTGCTTTTACTAGACAAAGACTTTTGAAGCTTTTGCAGCACTTGGCATCTTTGCTGCTTTTTCTGCTCTGGCTTTCTCCTTCTTCTCCTGAGTTGCAACTGAAGTGGGAATTTCAGCATCCATGACAATTGTGTTGTCCTCAAAGTCAGGTAACAAAGGAAGATGTTCTTTGTCCAACAGATATACTCCTTGCTTCATCTTGGAGTTGATTAACTCTTGGATGTGTGGAGCATACCCACATGATCTCTTTTGGTCAGCTGTTGTCCTCTTAATTGTCTCTACAATCAAGCTCATAACCTTGAACTTTTGTGGCACAACATCAAAAAACTGTAGCAAGTTGATGGAGTGGCCTCTGATCATCCTGTGATCTCCAGATTTGGGAAACAGAGTGTGCCTCAATATGATGTTTATGGTGGCCAAACCAGACATCAAGTAGTAGACTAACCCAAACTTATGTGTCTCCAAGGCCTTATCTGGAATTTTCTTATACATATTGGCCATGGAGTTATGATCTTTCTTCTTCTCAGCATAAACATCTATGTCATTCTTGTTGGAAATATGCCCTAGAGGCAATAATAAAATGGTTATTATTGTATTTCCTTGTTCATGATAATTGTCTATTGTTCATGCTATAATTGTATTAACTGGAAACCGTAATGCATGTGTGAATACATACACCACAACATGTCCCTAGTGAGCCTCTAGTTGACTAGCTCGTTGATCAATAGATGGTCATGGTTTCCTGACCATGGACATTGGATGGACATACCGTAGGAGTGCTTTGGGTGTACCAAACGTCACAACGTAACTGGGTGGCTATAAAGGTGCACTACGGGTATCTCCGAAAGTGTCTGTTGGGTTGGCACGAATCAAGACTGGGATTTGTCACTCCGTATGACGGAGAGGTATCTCTGGGCCCACTCGGTAATGCATCATCATAATGATCTCAATGTGACTAAGTAGTTAGTCACGGGATCATGCATTGTGGAACGAGTAAAGTGACTTGCCGGTAACGAGATTGAACAAGGTATTGGGATACGGACGATCGAATCTCGGGCAAGTAACATACCGATTGACAAAGGGAATTGCAGATGGGATTACTTGAATCCTTGACATCGTGGTTCATCTGATGAGATCATTGTGGAACATGTGGGAGAAAACATGGGTATCCAGATCCCGCTGTTGGTTATTGACCGGAGAACGTCTCGGTCATGTCTGCATGGTTCCCGAACCCGTAGGGTCTACACACTTAAGGTTCGGTGACGCAAGAGTTGTTATGGGAAATTGTATGTGGTTACCGAAGGTTGTTCGGAGTCCCGGATGAGATCCCGGACATGACGAGGAGCTCCGAAATGGCCCAGAGGTGAAGATCGGTATATTGGACGAAGGGTATTGGAGTCCGGAATTGTTCTGGGGGTACCAGGTGATGACCAGCGTGTCCGAAAGGGGTTTCGGAGGCCCCGGCAAGCGTTGGGGGCCTTATGGGCCAAGGGGAGAGGGCACATCAGCCCACTAAGGGGCTGAGCGCCCCTCCCACCCCATCTCACGTAACCAGGAGAGGTGGGTGCGCCACCCCTAGGGCAGCCGCCCCTCCCGGCTTGGGGGCAAGTTTCCTAGGGGGTGGGGGCGCCCAAACCCATCTAGGGTTTCCCCTGTGGCCGCCGCCCCTCCCCTAGGGAACCCTAGGGCGGCTCCCCCTCCTCCCTTCCCCCTAATATAGTGAGGGAGAGAGAGGGCAGCCGCACCCTTCCCCTGGCGCAGCCCTCTCCCTCCTCCAACACCTCCTCCTCCTCCTTAGTGCTTGGCGAAGCCCTGCCGGAGAACCACGAGCTCCATCACCACCATGTCGTCGTGATGTCGGAGTTTTCCCTCAACTTCTCCTCTCCCCTTGCTGGATCAAGAAGGAGGAGACGTCCCCGGGCTGTACGTGTGTTGAACGCGGAGGCACCGTTGTTCGGTGCTTAGATCGGATTCGGCCGCGATCTGAATCGCTTCGTGAACGACTCCACTGACCGTGTTCTTGTAACGCTTCCGCTTCGCGATCTTCAAGGGTATGAAGATACACTCCCCTCTCTCTTGTTGTTAGAATCTCCATAGATTGATCTTGGTGATGCGTAGAAAATTTTGAATTTCTGCTACGTTCCCCAACAATTCTCTTCTTCTTCAGGTGCATTTATGAGCTTAGCCCATTATTCAATTGTGGATTGGTGTCTTTGCCCTCTTGTCATCCACACAATCCTTCCTTCTGGATAGAAGTGAGTTGTTGAGTAGAATTGCATAATGAGTTCATTATTCCACTTGGTTAGCTTCTGACAAACAAAGTCATCAACACCATTTGACTTGAAGCTTTCATGCACTCCTGGGAAATGATCAGCATTTGCATCAATGTATTTCTAGTCCATCCCTCTCATATCACTAACTATGGGTTTCTTGTCCAGCAACACTGTCTCATAGAAATCTTGTTGCTCTTTGGTGTGGAACCTGCAGTCACTGCAGTCCTCCTCCTCACATCATATGGATCTGCTTGTCTCCATTTTCTGAGACCAGCATACTTTCTTTCCTTCATGTTTTCAGCAACTAGGTGACTATCATTATGGTTTGAAATCTTGGGTTTGAGCTTCCTAAGCACTTGGGCTTCAGTTTCTTCTGCAGCTTCAGGCACCGGGGCCTTGTTCTTCTCTGTTGTAGGTATGTTCATGGTGCTTCTCTTTGGAGCTTGAGCTGGAGCTTTTGGGGCTGTCTTGGGCTTTGAAGGAGCTGCCCCAGACTTGATGGCATCCCCCATCAGCTTCTGTGACTTAGCAGGAGGTGCTTGAGCAGCAACCTCTTCTTCCTCTTTCTCCCCACTTGCAGAATCCTTCCTCATAGATGGATTTCCAATCATTCTAGTTATAGTTTTTCTGACCCTCTTCTTCCCTTCTTCACCTGATATTGGCTCAAGTGTGAAAACCATAGTTTCTTGAGTGGAGGTTCTGGCCTTTGACATAGGAACTCTCTTGGCAGGTGCCTTCTTGTGCATACCAGGTTTTGTTGCAGCAGCAGTTCCATATTCCTTCTTCATCACTTTCTTCTTGGAGCTTACTTCCTCCTCGGCAGCCACATAGTCCTCATCCTCTGAGTCTGAGGTTCTCTTCTTCCTTGTCCTTGTAGCTGCCTTGGGAAAATTACTTGGGGTGCTCCTGCTGCCATCATCAGAGATGCTAGAGGGACTAGTGCCCTCACTCATGTTCACTTGCTCTTCTGATTTGTTCTGGATATCACTCTGGTCAGACATACTAGCAAAGCAAACTGACAGCAGACCCTGTGAATAGATATAGATGAGTTAAAGTAGATGAGCATCACAAAGTGCAGAGTTTTTCCGAAAGAATGAGTCAGAAACTTAGTTTTAGTTTTTCGTAGAAAGCATTTCGGAGCTACCGATTTGTTAAACTCGGTGACACCGAAGCAACTTTGGAGTCTAAACATGTGGAATTGGTCAGATCGAGACACAGTTTGGTGACTCCGAGTTTGCTAGGGTTTCACAAAGTCTTGGTATCGGTCGCACCGATTTGCAACTTTCGGTCAGACCGAAAATCACTTGTGCATTGGCCTAAGCCAAATCGGTGGAACTGATTCCTACAACTCGGTCAGTCCGAGATGAGTCCGGCGGAAACCTGACCCTAAATTTTCAACTCAAATCTAATCTAAGGGATGTTTTCTCTGGATAGATTGATCTCATACATGGTAAAGAACATGGCATTGACCTTGTTCTCAGAATCGGAGGTAAAAAGAATGCACAAGGGGTCAAACTCATACCCTAGTTTGGCAGTGAGTTTGCTATGGCGACAATGGCGGCGTTGAAATCCGTTGATGGCGGCGGAGAGCAACGGCGGGAGGTCGCTGGTGACAAGGAGACGATCCGTAGACCCAGGAGGTAGAGCAGGACACACGCGGGCGAAGATGTTTTGGAGAAATTTCCAAATTCTGACCCGCCAGTATATATATCCTGGCACTGTCGTGTGACCGAGTGGAACAACTCGGTGGCACTGAGACGCAAAATCACAAGTGATTACTGCAACTTGGTGAGACTGAAATGTTCTAATCGGTTGCACCGAGATTGAAAACTTGATCAACCCAGTGAACTCGGTGTGACCGAAATGGAGGAGTCGGTCAGACCAAAATACACAGAGAGGTTTTAGAAGTTTTAAGTCTATGACAAAACGGGACTCCGAGTGCTCCTCGCACAAAGGGTTTGAATTTGACTTAGATCAAACTTTGTGATGTAGCATGAATAGAATTTGAGGAGAGAAAGCATATATAGCTAGAGGGAGTTCTTAGGCATTCTTGTCCATCTGCTTGGCAAGAAGAAGGCACTCCAAACAGTCAAAGCAACAAATGGATGTCCTCAAATGAGAAAAGTATGCAACCAACATGCTCACACAATAAAATGGCAAATGAAATATGTGGCAAAGCATGGACAATCACTCTAGCATCTAACAAGCAATTGGCGATGACTAGGTCATCTATATATGAGTATATTGACTTAGGAGTTAAATGAGAACATTTGATCATAGGTCATACTCATCGTTTAAGCACAATTGGGGTTACCACTTTTACATAAAGCATTGTTGTGTTCACACCATTACAGTTGCTTTAGCTCAGTTCTTAAAGTAAAGCTCCCCCTAGATGTGATATCCCCCCTAAGAGGGATGAACTAACCTTGGGTTTTGTCGATGATGACTTCATGTAGATGTTGAAGATGTGCATGCTCATTGTTGATGTAGATCATTTGAAGCGATCCATTGGAGTGAGTTGCACTTTCAATACTTACATGGGTTAGTCCCACAAGGAAATAACAAGGATTTCCATAGACATAGAGTGAAGCACACACATGATGATGTCCATGATAGCATTAGGTTACCTTGTTCGTTGTCTTACCAACAAGAGGGTTTGTGACTCCTTGAACTAGTGCAAGATGTGGAAGTTGTTTGCACTTGTCCTTGCCAAAGTGAATATAAGTGAGGTATGTTGGTGGAGTCACCCTCGAGAACTCTCTAGTTCTTCTTCTTCGGGATCCACATCATCTTGATGGGAATCCTTGGAGTTGTAGATGTACTTGATGAATTAGAACTTGATGTAGTCTTGGGAACCCACTTGACCAAGGCCTTCGGAGCATCTTCAAATGCATCAATCTCCTCTTGAAGCTTGTCCTTCCCTTTTAGCTTGTGGTCTTGTGGTGGAAGATCATCTTGAGCTTGTGTTCCCTTGCAGGAAGTAGGGTCATACTTCTCTTGTTGAGTAACAAACTTCGTCTTGGGGTATTGATCTTCTTCCCACTCAACTCCATTAGCATTGAACTTTAGTTCAAAACCAACACCTTGATTCTTCCGGTGCCTTCCTTGCTTGCGTAAAATTTCCTCAAATTCCTTACTTCCGGCAAGGCTTTTGTAAACACCTTTATCTATAATTCCCTTCAATAAGCTATTTTCTTGCTCAAGTGTAACTTGGCTAAGAGAATCATTAGTGGAATCAAGAGAACTGCTAGAAGCAACAATATTGGATTTAACATGATTATTGTTACTACTAGAAGAAGAATCTTTCTTGTTCTTGTTGCTAAATTTTACTTGTGGCATGTAAGTAGACAAGAGTAAGTGCTTGGCAATGTAAGAAGAACTTTTCTTCTGAAGATCATCATTGATGGCCTTTAAGAACCCATGCTCTTGCTCAAGATTGAGCTTTCCGAAGCGTAACTTCTCGTGAGTTTTTAAAAGTTCTTGATGATCTTCTAAAGTAGTTTCATTAGCTAACTTAAGAGTGTTTAGTTCTTTAATTAGACGCTCAATCTCCTTATCATTGTCATTCTTTTTATTTTGATTAACATGATTAATTGACATTTCATCATAGTATTCATCACTAGAGTTGTCAACAAGTAAATCATCATCACCTAGCAAAATCATCTTCATCACTATTGAAATCAACATACTCGGGGTGTGATACCTTAGGGCCTTTAGCCATGAAGCATCATCCAATTCCTTCATTAGGTGAGTAAAATATGTCATAGGAGCTGGTTGACACAAGTGCTAGACCGGCAACACCTTCATCTTGAGTATATTCGGAGTCGGAGTGATAACTTCTCTTGGAGTGGTGGTCGGAGTCGAAGCCGGATACCCATTCAACAACATGAGCTTGATGTCTTTGTTTTGTGTAGCTCCTTGATGACTTGTCCTTCCTTTCCTAATCCTTGCTTCTTCGAGAGGTTCTTCGTTCATAGCGATCATCTCTACTCCTTCTCTCTCTTGGAGGCGATTCTTCCCTTTTGCTTCTCCTTTTAGGTGAGTCTTCCCTTCTTTTGTAGGTAGCCGTGCACTCATTGGAGTAGTGTTCGGGTCTTCCAAAATTGTAGCAGTTTCACTCACGACTAGAAGATCTTTTGTCATTGTAGGACCTTGACTTGGAACTTCTTTACTTGCTTCTACTCTTATTGAATTTGTTGAAGTTCTTCACCATTAAGCTCAGTTCTTCATTGAAGGCTTGTTTCTCATCTGACGGTGTAGGAGCATCAGATGAGGCTTTGTAAGCACCACTAGACTTGTTGTGAAGCTCTTCTTTGTCCTTGAGTGACATCTCATGAGAAACAATTCTTCCAATGACTTCGGTTGGCTTGAGATCTTTGTAATTTGGCATCATTCGGATCAATGTGCACACGGTATCATATTTTCCATCCAAGGCTCTCAAGATCTTCTTGATGATGAATTTGTCGGTCATCTATTCACTTCCTAAGCCGACAATCTTATTTCTGATGAGAGCAATCCTAGAGTACATTTCGGCGACACTTTCACCATCCTTCATTTTGAACTTGTCAGGTTGACTTTGGAGCACATCCAACTTGGATTCCTTGACGGAGTCGGTACCTTCATGCATATAAATCAAAGTATCCCAAATTTCCTTTGCATTCTCAAGACGGCTGATTTTGTTGAATTCTTCGGGGCACAATCCATTAAAGAGGATATCGCAAGCTTGAGCATTATATTACAACATCTTCAATTCTTCTGTGGTAGCCTCACGGTTTAGTTCTCTCCCATCAAAGAATTCACCTTGAAAGCCAATACACACAATGGCCCAAACGGCAGGGTTATGTCCAAGAATATGGATTTTCATCTTATGTTTCCAACTAGAGAAAATTAGTACAATCAAAGTAAGGACCTCTACGGTGGTAATTTCCCTCGCTAGACGCCATACTCTCCTAGGTTGTGTAAACAAGGCTATGATCACCAAAGCTACGGAAATCAAGGCAAGTGCAAACCAAAGCTCTAATACCACTTATAGGATCAAAAGTACGTCTAGAGGGGGGTGATTAGACTACTTGACCAAATAAAAGCTTAACCTTTTCCCAATTTTAGTTCTTGGCAGATTTTAGCAACTTAGCACAAGTCAAGCAATCTCAATACAATTGAAGAAAGCATGCAAAGAGTATATGGGCAGCGGAAAGTAAAGCATGCGACTTGCAAGAAAGTAAATGGGAGGAGTTTGGAGGGAGCAAACGCAATGTTGACACAGAGATTTTTGGCGTGGTTCCGATAGGTGGTGTTATTGTACATCCACGTTGATGGAGACTTCAACCCACGAAGGGTAATGGCTACGCGATTCCACGGAGGGCTCCACCCACGAAGGGTCCATGAAGAAGCAACCTTGTCTATCCCACGATGGCCATAGCCCACGAAGGACTTGCCTCACTAGGGTAGATCTTCACGAAGTAGGCGATCTCCTTTCCCTTACAAACTCCTTGGTTCAACTCCACAATCTTGACGGAGGCTCCCAAGTGACACCTAACCAATCTAGGAGACACCACTCTCCAAAAGGTAATAGATGGTGTGTTGTTGATGAACTCCTTGCTCTTGTGCTTCAAATGATAGTCTCCCCAACACTCAACTCTCTCTCACGGATTTGGCTATGGTGGAAAGATGATTTGAGTGGAAAGAAACTTGGGAAAGGCTAGAGATCAAGATTCATATGTAGGATTGGAATATCTTAGTCTCAACACATGAGTAGGTGGTTCTCCCTCAGAAAATGAGTAGTGGAAGTGTAGGTACGTTTTGATGGCTCTCCTATCGAATGAGGAATGTGTGGAGGGGTATATATAGCCTCCACACAAAATCTAACCATTACACACAGATTCCCAAACTTGGTGGGGTCGATTCAGCAAACTCAGTCAGACCGATCTAGGTAAAAATATTAACATTAGAGATTTTGGTGGGACCGATATAGTCATCTCGGTGGGACCGACATGCTAGGGTTTGGGTATAACGTAATCTCGGTGTGACCGATCGCATAAACTCGGTGGGACCGATTTCAGCAATAGGTGCACAGAGGGTTGTTCAGGCAAACTTGGTGGTACCGATTCGCTCACTTCAGTAAGACCAAAGTGTTACGAAAAGGAAACATGGAGTTTGCAATCGAGACTCAGTGGGACCGATTTGCTCATTTCGGTGAGACCGAAATGTTACAAAAAGGAAACAGAGAGTTTGCAATCCCATCTCGGTGAGACCAAGATCCCTATCGGCGAGACCGAAGTAACTAGGGTTTGTGGCAGTGGCTATGTTAAATGAAACTCGGTGGCACCGGATAGAACAAATCGGTGGGGCCGAATTTGACTTTTAGGTTTAGGACATATGTGGAAATGAGAAAGTGGTTGAGGGTTTTGGAGCATATCACTAAGCATTTTGAGCGAGTAAGCCATTAAGCAACACCTCATCCCCTTTTAATAGTATTGGCTTTCTATGGACTCAGTGTGATCTTTGATCACTAAAATGAAAATGTAGTCTTGAGCCTGTTGCCAATGTATGTCATTTGCATTTTGAGGGGTCCACATCTCTAGCCCATGCCATGCCAATCATTGAACTTTCTGAAATGATCATCTTGAAATAGCATTAGTTCAATGAACTATATGTTGTTAAGAATTACCAAAACCACCCAGGGATTAGTTGCACTTTCAGATGGCTTAATCCTTGTTGCAAGAGTGCTAAGTGTTGTTAACTGCTGAAAACAGTTATAACTTGCCTATTTGTCTTTTTTATATATTTTTGTGTGATTTTCTTTTAAGCATTATGTCAACATGTTTTAGGAGCACACTCATGCTATCTTTGAAGTGGTGCAATCCATTTATTTTGATATGCCCTGTGGTGAGTGCATAAAGCTTGTGAAGTGGGCTACTTACTATTAATGTTCTGCTAAGTCTGAATCTGTTATATCATGATGCTAAGTTTGCTTGATGCTACCATCAAATCCACGCATAATCTAGAGATGCCTAGTTGACATGTTTTGATATCCATGTTATGCTCTATCATGCAATGAAATTTTATGCCTCATATAAGTCCTATGGAATGTGTTCTCATTGCCATGAACATGCCTAAATGATGTTCCAGCTGTTAACTTCATGATGCCATGTTGTGAGCTTGATATTGATTAATCTATGCCTCTTTTGGAGATGCTCCAGTTACTTGAATTAAACTATGCTACGAATAGTTTGGCCACATGCCATTTTTTATAACTTAGAACTTCATATGACCTTTGTTCCAAGCATGCAAACATGCTATGATGATGTTGCTGTTTTACACTTGCTGAAACTTTTTCAACATTCAAACTTGTCATGATGGTTCCCACTAATCCATGAGTCATATGCATATGATGTCTGGATGTTATTTGTTCTTTGTTATGTGTACTTTGATGCAATGCCCTTGGTTTCTATGTATACTTTCTGTAGCATATTCGTTTCATGCCTCCAACATGTCATCATATTAACTCTGCTCATGCATATGCTCTCTTTTCACCGTCATAGTCTGCTATTAAGCTGCTTTTTGCATTGATCATCTTGGATTAATCTTGATGCCTATAAACTTGTACCTTAATGTTCTTTAAAGTATGTAATCTGTACTTTGAGTGCATGTCAAGTTTGTGCCTTATGTTTCCTGTAGCATGTTATTTTGGTGATTACAAAGTGCCTAGTTGCTGTTTTGGGCAGATTGTTGTTATAACTTGTTTGGAGTGTATGTGTTGCACTGTTGCTCCGTTTTGAGCGTGCTCTATATGAAACTTGCTTAGAATTGCATGTAGTTGCATATTATATTATCTCATCCATGTCTTGAGTGTGTTTGATTGATGTTTGTATGTATTTTGCATCAATGCCATGTTTAACTTGTTTTGCTCATATCTTCTAGGCCATAGCTCCGAATTAAATGAACTTTATATGTAACTTGATTAGAAAATCGTGTAGATCATCATGGTGCATATTAACTTGATGTTTAAAAACTTCAACGTTGTGTTTTATTTAGATCTGTACCAATTTTGACATTTGCATATGAGGACTTACCGGAGTTGTTATATGTTGTTTCCGGCCTCATTTAAACTTGCTTTGATGTGATGTTCTTGTATGCATCATCTCTTGCCATGAGTAGCATCATGTAGCCTTGTCATGCATCATCCTTGCTTGAGTATTATGCCATGTTTATGTGTTGGGTGTTTGCTGTGTTGTTTGCTTCTTTCCGGTTGTGCTCCTTCTCGATAGTTTCGGTTTCGTTGCGATCGTGAGGATTAGTTTGACTACACTTGGTTCGTCTGTGCCCATTCGTCTTCTTCATGGACTTGTTCTTATTCCTAGCGGTATTTCAGGCAAGATGACCGTTACCCTGGATCTCACTACTATTATTGCTATGCTAATTGTCTCGGTGCTATCTCTATGTCGCGCTTCCTACCACTTGTTTATCAAGCCTCCCAAATTGCCATGAAATAGCCTCTAACCTTTTTCACCATCCCACCAAACCGTTATTTGGCTATGTTACCGCTTTGCTCGGCCCCTCTTATAGCGTTGCTAGTTGCAGGTGTAGATGCAGGTTGTTCCATGTTGGGACATGGATATCATGGATATCTTGGGATATCACAATATCTCTTATTTAATTAATGCACATATATACTTGGTAAAGGGTGGAAGGCTCGGCCTTATGCCTGGTGTTTTGTTCCACTCTTGCCGCCCTAGTTTCCGTCATACCGGTGTTATGTTCCTTGATTTTGCGTCCCTAACACGATGAGGGTTTATGGGCCCCTCTTGACAGTTCGCTTTGAATAAAACTCTTCTAGCAAGGCCCAACATTGGTTTTACCATTTGCCGAACATAATAACTAAAATGGTAATAAACTTGAGGCATAGGGAGTTAGCGCTACCCGAGGTTCGTTTCAACATAATACAGGGGGCTAATGCTGATGGTGTTCGTCCCAAACGGGCAGACTGCGGGGCCATAATGGGGCAACCCAAGAATCTGGTTTTCCTCGTAGGCTGACCTATCCGGATGTGGCCTGAGACAAGATACGGATGGCTACTATCAGGGTGTCGGCACGCCCGGAGGTCTTGCTGGATTTGTTTTACCATTGTCGAAATGTCTTGTGCACCGGGTTCCCGAGTCTGATCGGATGTCCTGCGATGGAGGATTGTCTCTGCGGATCGTGAGCTTGTCATAGGCTAAGTTGGGACACCCCTTCTGGGTTTAAACTTTCGAGAGCCATGCCCGCGGTTATGTGGCAGATGGGAGTTTTTAATGTCCGATTGTAGAAAACTTGATACCAGAATCGAATTAAAATACACCAACCGCGTGTGTAACCGTGACAGTCTCTTTTCGAGTGAGTCGAGAAGAGAACACGGTGGGGTTATGTTTGAAAGTAAGTAGTTAAGGATCACTTCTTGATCATTACTAGTTTGCGACCGTTTGTGTAAATTCTCATCTTATTCTTGTACTCGTAAGTTAGCCACCATACAAATGCTTAGTCGCTTGCTGCAACCTCACCACTTATCCTTTCCATACGCATTAAGCTTTGCTAGTCTTGATACCCATGGTAATGGGATTGGTGAGTCCTCGTGGCTCACATATTACTACAACAACAGTTGCAGGTACAGGTAATGCGATGATCATGACGTGAGAGCGATATTTGCTTGTTTTGGAGTTCTTCTTCTGCTTCTTCCTTGTTCAGGGGATAGGTTCTTGGTCGGCAGCCTGGGCTAGCAGGGTGGATGTCCTTTAAGTTTCTGTTTGTGTTTCATCCATAGTCGGATGTTGCTCTTATGTATGATGTTTGTTGTACTTATGTGGCATTGTATGCTTTTTGTATGTATCCCCATCTATTGTGTGTTCACACATGAACACGTCACCGTGTACCTCCAACGCCGAGGGTGATGCACCACAGCTTATGCCGAAGGAGACCCGTCCGGAAGCGCGGTACGCAAGCAATCCGGCAGGTGCTTTTCAGGATCCGAAACCCCACGCGCCCGGGAGGGACCCCGTCTGGACACGCGGCTTCTATGGGCTGCCCTAGGTCGGTTCGCCCGCCCCTAGAGCCTCGAGGATCGCTGCCCTTCAACACGAAGAACGAACGAAGAACGAGAGAGAGAGAACAAGGGAGGGATGTAAAACTAGGGTAAAAAGTAGATGAGTTTTGCGATTGTGTGTTGTTTTTAATCGGCCGTCACCTCTTATCTATATAAGAGGCGGATGGACTTCCCGTACAAGAAAAGGACTTGCCTAGCCGTCCTAATCATCAAAACCTAATAAAACACGTACTATTCACGACCCCCGGCCCGGATGTCCGACTCAAGGCCCGGATGATCCAGCCTAGCACAGTTTTCTGACAGCAGCTTACTGTTTTGGCTCTAGAATCCACATGCAACCTAGGATTTGGACGATCCTTATATCGAAATCAACCGTCTCGACGAGAAGCACAACTTTCATGTGGAACTCTTTTTGATCGGAGGCCATATTGAGGGGGTTTCGGGCCGTCTTCTAAAGTCTGCAGCTGAAAAACTTGTCCGGACGTCCGGATGATTGCCCGGATTGTCCGGCCTTTACCCGGATCATCTGGGGGTTGACCCAGATCATCCGGCTTCAGCGCCAACCTTCTGGAATCTTAGTGCTTCAATTACCCGGATGATCCGGACCCCGGCCCGGATGATCTGGCCAACATTGGTGCAACGCACGGTTTTGCCTATAACGTTTGCATACGACCTCGGATGGGGACGATCTCTTTATATCAAAACCGTCCGTTTCGACGAGACAAAGAACTTTGCAGTTGTAACTTTTTCCAAAAGAGGCCATCTTAATTAGGTCCCATGCCATTCTCTAATCTGATGTCAACACGAGTATCTCCGAAATTGGCATATCTTTTGCACTTGAGCTCCGTTTTGATCCATCTTCACATTAGTCTGATTATCTTGAAGAGAGCCATCAAATGGTGACTTTCAATAATAAGTTTGAATTAATCTTGACATAGCTTCAAGCTACACTTTTTAACCATGCCACTTTTGAGCGTCAACACATGCCCCCCTGTTTTTCGGCAAAGTTAGTGTGCCGAAAAATAACATGCACCGTGTTGGTTCTAAGGACGATTTCAACACTCCGTCGGCCATTTATATGCTTAGGGCGATAATTATATATCGGCCATCATTTTTTTGAATCCTTGATGCAAGCTTGGGCGAAACCTTCTCAACTTCATTAACAATCCCATAGATATGTATCTCAAGATCATCCTCCAAACATATTGCTCACCCTTTTGCTAGGATTTTGCAAATAATCAACAATAAACTTTCTTCAATCCTTACTTTTTGCCTACATAAAAAATCGTTAGTGGCCGAAGCGATGGACTTCGGTTCAGCCTTACCTATGTTGACGAGACTAAGCATCGGCTATTGATAGAAATACAATACACCATGATTAACATAGTAGCCGGATGCTTGCTGTGCCAACTCTTTTGAATTGTCATGCCTAGAAATATGAACAATCTTAAAGCAACCAAGGTAAATTTTGCATCTAGGCATACCTCAAGATAAAATACAAGTGATTCGTCAAAACATTCATAACCCTTGGATATTTGTTGCACTACTCATAACGAATCACCAAAAGCCTCAATATGTTTAGCACATATGGCAAAAGTTCCAAACCGAATAACATTGCATATTCGGCTTTGATTATTGTGCAATAAATATTTTAAGAGGCATGAGGCTTCACATAACAGCACCATATGGAGATATATAAACAACACCAACACCATGGCCATTGTTATGAATTCAACTATCAAAACATAATCTCCATAGTACTTGTCTCGCTCTCCATTCGAACTAAGGACGATGTAAGAATATTACACTAGCCATGCATTGACATACTCTTAGGACGATAGGTAAATATTGGCCATTACCATGTAAACTTCGTTCAAAGAACATATAGCCGAAACAAACAAACGAAATATCAAACCAAGTATTTCGGCCCTTTGGATCAGCAGCAAACTTGTAGCTAACCAAATGTATATTGACTTGGTAATACCCTCTCATGATATAAGAAATTATATTGCATACATGGATTAAAATAAGGCCATTGAGGGTTACCAACCATACCTGGTGATGAATTCCATGGCATAAGGGTTAATGGCATAGTTGAAGAATATGGATAATGTGTAGACCGAAGATGCTAAAACCTTCGGCTTGGTCCTTCATAGTTTTCACTCTTTTCATTGTTCACCTTTGCCCCACTTCTTGTAATGGAAGCTTCCACATAATTTTTATTTTGAGCACTTCCTTTGGGAACCCATGCCATGTTCCTATCTTCAAGTTCTTGTGCACTAAGTTTTGTTAATTTCTTCTTTTGCCAATATGATAAGCCGAGTGGGCATCTCGGATGTGATTCTTTTTTGACCAATGGCAATTCTTTTTTGGCTTTGTGAACTCTCAACTTCTTTTCTTCAGATTTGGCACTTTGAGTCTTAACAATGGATTGCTTCATCTCATTGCCTATAGTAGCCAATGTCAACACTTTCATTGGCTCCTTTTCATTTGAGATCAAATCTGAAGTGGCACTCTTACGACCATCCCTTTTAACATGGTAAACTTGCTTGACTACCTCTTTCTTCTTCCTTGAGCTCCGGACCGATTCCTTATGATTGAAACGGTCTTTAACATGTGATTGTTCAAATGTTGTTTTTCTAGGAGCTGCATAATATTGGTGAGATGGTCTAAAATAAGATGGAGAATGTGACCTTGTATCATACCTGTCCCATGATGGATATGAATCTACATGAGCATAGGGAGGCATCCACGGCATTGGCATTAGCGGCCCAAAATAAGGATATGAATATGTTGCATTAAAATTATCACTTTGCCAATACCAATCCTCATATTTGCGCCTTGGGGGTGATCTTGGTTTCTTTGCATGATTTGGCCGATAAGCATTCTTCTCTTCACTTTTTTTGATATTTATCCAATAGTTCAACGAAGGTGATTTTTGATCTCTTACACTTGCGCTTATTTCGGCCTTTGTTTTCTTTTGGTTTGCTTTCATTGATCACTGGATTTACTTGTTGCCCCCAGTCCTTGGCGTCTCCATTGTAGCTTTGATGGAATACTCGCCCTCAAGATTATGTTTGTTGTGCTCTTCAACAACTTCTTTACTTGAAAGCTTGATCCCATCACCTGCAGCTTTTACATTCTCTTTAAATGGATCGGCTTGAAGCAGTCGATGCAAAAACTTTTTGCCGTCGGGACCAATCAGAATAGACTGGTCATCTCTTGGTGTTTGAACAAACTTCAATCGTCCTTTTTCAATGGCCGATTTAACTATTTGACAAAACATGTTGCAATCCTCAAAATTATGCTTGGACGAATCATGCAACTAACAATACATTCGTCCTTGGATTGATGGCTTAACATGGTGATCAAGAATTGTAATGTAATTATTTTTCAGCAACAAATCAAATATTTGATCACACATGCTTGAATTGAAGGTATACTTCTTGTTTTCTAGCCGATCTTGCTGTTTGAACGGCTTTGGAGATAAGCAAATGAATGGTTCAGATTTGGAATCTCCCCATTCGACTATGCATTGTGTTTTTCACTCTATCTCCGATGTCTTTGTATAAGATATTATATTAGCATCGGTTTTCTCAATAGAATTCAACCTTGGCTTTAAATTTCTGAAACGAAGATATTTAGAACATACATGTCTCAGTTGAGACCAAGTGCAAGCCAAGTACGAAATAAGCAGAACTACCCAACTAGATATGAACTTTAGATAAAGCAATGGGGAAAGCTTTGGCTGTAACAATAAGTCATTATCGGTCTTTATGAATGGCACAATAGTTGACCGATATAGTCTATAAATATTTTATTGCTAACAAGTAAATTACCCTTCTTCATTGGTCTTTCAAAATTACTTATGAGAATATTTCTTATAGATGCATCAATAATGAAGTTGCGACCAAATCTGAAAATAGGTAAATTACTCTCTATGCATACCTCTTCAAATATGTTGGGAGAGCAATGATGGTGCCACTTGAAGAACATCTTGCTCCGTCTTTGGATGGCTCCCCAACACCTTGTCATAATCTTTTTCTTGATTCCGTGCATCATTGCTTTGAAGATCCATGTCAGCCGAACTTTGTTCGGCTACTTGTTCTTGTTCTTGAGGCTTGTCAATGGCACGGAACTCATAGGGCAGGAAGTAGGTTCCATTGACTTCGGAAAAATCAAGTATGGCTGTTTTGCTATGCTTTCCATGCCCTTTCTCAATAATGCTTGCCTCTTTGGATTTGATGGACTCAGAATATATACTACTTGATTCCGCTTTTCTAATAACCAAATTTTCTTTGTTACCTGAATCAATAACTTTATCTTTTTGATTTTGAAAGGCTTCTCGCTCTCGTCTAATTTTAGCCCACATCTCAGCTTGGCGAGCTTTAAACTTTTTCATCTCAATTTCCATCCACTCGTCATGAGATTGCCCCCCAATACTTTGAGACTCTTTCGACAATGAGGTGCCAAAACTTTGCAATTGTTTAGGGGGTACATTGGTTGCTACAGAACTAGGTGAATGCATCATTTGCACAACTCTTGCTTTTACAGCAGCAAAGTCATGAGGCTTCCCGCTTTCTATTAGTTCTTGACGAATAGAGTTGCACAAATCCCAAGAGAATGTAAGCTTGTTTTCAATTACCCAGTCTGGATAAGGTTGCCCCCCAATGCCTCTAGACTCTTTCGGCAATGATATGTTGCCGAAATTCTGTAATTGTGTAGGGGGGGACATGATATGCCACAGTAGTAGGTGAAGGCATTTGTGCTCCTGCAGAAGTTTCACTTATTCGGCCATGACCATGAAGGTGCGGAGCCGAATTATGGACATCAACAGTTGTATATGGTGCCAAAAATTTAGTAGCATTAGGTGTAGCATATGATGTTTGAGAGTAATTGACCAAATAACTAGCAGTAACATGGCCAATTCCCCTATCCACCGGCATGTTTGGATTAACATACTGCAAGTTATTTGCCGATGAATAAAAACTTGAAACACTTTGTTGCGTACCATTGGAAGTTCCTACATAGGGTGTCTCAACTTGATTAACCAAACTCATCATGTTATTCATCGGCATATAAATTTGTGGGGTTGCCGATGCATGGGAGTTGGGATACATATGTTGCATGTTGCTAAAATTATATGAAGTAGAATCATGGAGATTTTGTTGCATCGGCCCTTGCACATAATTAGATGCATGATTGATAAAGCTGGGGCTAGCCGATACATTATGCTCATTAGATGATCTAGCAACAACATATGCATTATTGGCATCTACATATGTGAATTGGGTATTCATATTACCTTTCTAGATTGCAAACCATAGATGACAATCTCTTCGTAGCAAGAACGGGCCGGAGACCGTTCAAAGCTTGGTCCCCAGCGGAGTCGCCAAAAAGTGTGTTCGCACACGAATATGTCATCGTGTACCTACAACACCGAGGGTGATGCACCGCAGCTCACGCCAAAGGAGACCCGTCCGGAAGCGCGGTACGCAAGCAATCCGGCGGGTGCTTTTCAGGACCCGAAACCCCACGCGCCCGGGAGGGACCCCGTCTGGACACACGGCGGCTATGAGCTTTCCTAGGTCGGTTCGCCCACCCCTAGAGCCTCGAGGATCGCTGCCCTTCAACACGAAGAACGAACGAAGAACGAGAGAGAAAGAATAAGGGAGGGATGTAAAACTAGGGTAAAAAGTAGATGAGTTTTGCGATTGTGTGTTGTTTTTCAATCGGCCGTCACCTCTTATCTATATAAGAGGCGGATGGACTTCCCGTACAAGAAAAGGACTTGCCCAGCCGTCCAAATCATCAAAACCTAATAAAACACGGACTATTCACGACCCCCGACCCGGATGTCCGACTCAAGGCCCGGATGATCCGGCCTAGCACAGTTTTCTGACAGCACCTTACTGTTTTGGCTCTAGAATCCACATGCGAACTCCGATTTGGACGTTCCTTATAACGAAATCAACCGTCTCGACGACACGCACAACTTTCATGTTGAACTCTTTTCGATCGGAGGCCATATTGAGGGGGTATCAGGCCGTTTTCTAAAGTCTGTAGCAGAAAAACTTGTCCGAACGTCCGGACGATTGCCCGGATTGTCCGGCCTTTACCCGGATCATCCGGGAGTTGATCCAGATCATGCGGCTTCAGCGCCAAACTTTTGGAATCTTAGTGCTTCAATTACCCGGATGATCCGGACCCCGGCCCGGATGATCCGGCCAACATTGGTGCAATGCACGGTTTTGCCTATAACGTTTGCATATGACCTCGGATGGGGACGATCTTTATATCAAAATCGTCCGTTTCGACGAGACAAAGAACATTGTAGTTGTAACTTTTCCATCAGAGGCCATCTTAATTAGGTTCCATGTCATTCTCTAATCTGATGTCAACACGAGTATCTTCGAAATTCGCATATCTTTTGCACTTGAGCTCCGTTTGGATCCATCTTCACATTTACTTTGATTATCTTGAAGAGAGACATCAAATGGTGACTTTCAATAATAAGTTTGAACTAATCTTGACATAGCTTCAAGCTACTCTTTTTAACCGTGCCACTTTTGAGCGTCAACACATACCCTCCTGTTTTTCGGCAAAGCTAGTGTGCCGAAAAATAACATGCACCGTGTTGATTCTAAGGACGATGTCAACACTCCATCGGCCATTTATATGCTTAGGGCGATAATTATATATCGTCCATCATTTTTTTGAATCCTTGATGCAAGCTTGGGCGAAACCTTCTCAACTTCATTAACAATCCCATAGATATGTATCTCAAGATCATCCTCCAAACATATTGCTCACCCTTTTGCTAGGATTTTGCAAATAATCAACAATAAACTTTCTTCAATCCTTACTTTTTGCCTACATAAAAAATCAATAGTGGCCGAAGCGATGGACTTCGGTTCAGCCTTACCTATGTTGACGAGACTAAGCATCGGCTATTGATAGAAATACAATACACCATGATTAACATAGTAGCCGGATGCTTGCTGTGCCAACTCTTTTGAATTGTCATGCCTAGAAATATGAACAATTTTAAAGCAACCAAGGTAAATTTTGCATCTAGGCATACCTCAAGATAAAAAACAAGTGATTCGTCAAAACATTCATAACCCTTGGATATTTGTTGCACTACTCATAATGAATCACCAAAAGCCTCAATATGTTTAGCACATATGGCAAAAGTTCCAAACCAAATAACATTGCATATTCGGCTTTGATTATTGTGCAATAAATATTTGAAGAGGCATGAGGCTTCACATAACAGCACCATATGGAGATATATAAACAACACCAACACCATGGCCATTGTTATGAATTCAACTATCAAAACATAATCTCCATAGTACTTGTCTCGCTCTCCATTCGAACTAAGGACGATGTAAGAATATTACACTAGCCATGCATTGACATACTCTTAGGACGATAGGTAAATATCAGCCATTACCATGTAAACTTCGTTCGAAGCACATATAGCCGAAACAAACAAACGAAATATCAAACCAAGTATTTCGGCCCTTTGGATCAGCAGCAAACTTGTAGCTAACCAAATGTATATTGACTTGGTAATACCCTCTCATGATATAAGAAATTATATTGCATCCATGGATTAAAATAAGGCCATTGAGGGTTACCAACCATACCTGGTGATGAATTCCATGGCATAAGCGTTAATGGCATAGTTGAAGAATATGGATAATGTGTAGACCAAAGATGCTGAAACCTTCGGCTTGGTCCTTCATAGTTTTCACTCTTTTCATTGTTCACCTTTGCCACACTTCTTGTAATGGAAGCTTCCACATAATTTTTATTTTGAGCACTTCCTTTGGGAACCCATGCCATGTTCCTATCTTCAAGTTCTTGTGCACTAAGTTTTGTTAATTTCTTCTTTTGCCAATATGATAAGCCGAGTGGGCATCTCGGTTGTGATTCTTTTTTGACCAATGGCAATTCTTTTTTGGCTTTGTGCACTCTCAACTTCTTTTCTTCAGATTTGGCACTTTGAGTCTTAACAATGGATTGCTTCATCTCATTGCCTATAGTAGCCAATGTCAACACTTTCATTGGTTCCTTTTCATTTGAGATCAAATCTGAAGTGGCACTCTTACGACCATCCCTTTTAACATGGTAAACTTGCTTGACTACCTCTTTCTTCTTCCTTGAGCTCCGGACCGATTCCTTATGATTGAAACGGTCTTTAACATGTGATTGTTCAAATGTTGTTTTTCTAGGAGCTGCATAATATTGGTGAGATGGTCTAAAATAAGATGGAGAATGTGACCTTGTATCATACCTGTCCCATGATGGATATGAATCTACATGAGCATAGGGAGGCATCCACGGCATTGGCATTAGCGGCCCAAAATAAGGATATGAATATGTTGCATTAAAATTATCACTTCGCCAATACCAATCCTCATATTTGCGCCTTGGGGTGATCTTGGTTTCTTTGCATGATTTGGTCGATAAGCATTCTTCTCTTCACTCTTCTTTTGATATGTATCCAATAGTTCAGCGAAGGTGATTTTTGATCTCTTACACTTGCGCTTATTTCGGCCTTTGTTTTCTTTTGGTTTGCTTTCATTGATCACTGGATTTACTTGTTGCCCCCAGTCCTTGGCATCTCCATTGTAGCTTCGATGGAATACTCGCCCTCAAGATTATGTTTGTTATGCTCTTCAACAACTTCTTTACTTGAAAGCTTGATCCCATCACCTGCAGCTTTTACATTCTCTTTAAATGGATCGGCTTGAAGCAGCCGATGCAAAAACTTTTTGCCATCGGGACCAATCAGAATAGACTGGTCATCTCTTGGTGTTTGAACAAACTTCAATCGTCCTTTTTCAATGGCCGATTTAACTATTTGACGAAACATGTTGCAATCCTCAAAATTATGCTTGGACTAATCATGCAACTAACAATACATTCGTCCTTGGATTGATGGCTTAACATGGTGATCAAGAATTGTAATGTAATTATTTTTCAGCAACAAATCAAATATTTGATCATACAGGCTTGAATTGAAGGTATACTTCTTGTTTTCTAGCCGATCTTGCTGTTTGAACGGCTTTGGAGATAAGCAAACGAATGGTTCAGATTTGGAATCTCCCCATTCGGCTATGCATTGTGTTTTTCACTCTATCTCCGATGTCTTTGTATAAGATATTATATTAGCATCGGTTTTCTCAATAGAATTCAACCTTGGCTTTAAATTTCTGAAATGAAGATATTTAGAACATACATGTCTCAGTTGAGACCAAGTGCAAGCCAAGTACGAAATAAGCAAAACTACCCAACTAGATGAGTTTTGTGATTGTGTGTTGTTTTTCAATCAGCCGTCACTTCTTATCTATATAAGAGGCGGATGGACTTCCCGTACAAGAAAAGGACTTGCCTAGCCGTCCAAATCATCAAAACCTAATAAAACACGGACTATTCACGACCCCCGGCCCGGATGTCCGACTCAAGGCCCGGATGATCCGGCGTGGCACAGTTTTCTGACAGCAGCTTACTCTTTTGGCTCTAGAATCCACATGCAACCTCTGATTTGGACGTTCCTTATAGCGAAATCAACCGTCTCGACGAGACGCACAACTTTCATGTTGAACTCTTTTTGATCGGAGGCCATATTGAGGGGGTATCAGGCCGTTTTCTAAAGTCTGCAGCAGAAAAACTTGTCCGAACGTCCGGACGATTGCCCGGTTGTCCGGCCTTTACCCGGATCATCCGGGAGTTGACCCAGATCATCCGGCTTCAGCGCCAAACTTTTGGAATCTTAGTGCTTCAATTACCCGGATGATTCGGACCCCGGCCCGGATGATCCGGCCAACATTGGTGCAACACACGGTTTTGCCTATAACGTTTGCATATGACCTCAGATGGGGACGATCTTTATATCAAAACCGTCTGTTTCAACGAGACAAAGAACTTTGCAGTTGTAGCTTTTTCCAGCAGATGCCATCTTAATTAGGTTTCATGCCATTCTCTAATCTGATGTCAACACGAGTATCTCCGAAATTGGCATATCTTTTGCACTTGAGCCCCGTTTTGATCCATCTTCACATTTACTTTGATTATCTTGAAGAGAGCCATCAAATGGTGACTTTCAATAATAAGTTTGAATTAATCTTGACATAGCTTCAAGCTACTCTTTTTAACCGTGCCACTTTTGAGCGTCAACATTGTGTGATGGTACGATGTAATGATATCCACCTTGCAAAAGCGTCTTCAATATGCGGCTCTATCCTTGGTGGGACCTTCGAGTTCCTCTCATATAGGATCGCATATTGGGCGTGACACTCCATGCGTGAAGTTAGTTGTGTTTGAATCTGTGGACAGTGGGAGGAAGTTTCTGGCATGTGTAGAGAAGGTTATCCCCACTTTAGTTGTTACAAATCATTTGTTAGATGTGCTATGTTATTATGGATGTTAATACAGTGTCACGGTTTGTACCTAGTATATAAAAATGTTGTCATCTCATCAGTGGTGCCATTAGAAAATTATTTGGCACCGCTTCAGTAGTTTCAACAGCAAACTTTGGTCCACACATCTGAGCAGCCAAGAAGTAAAATTCGAAATCTTTATGGCACGAAGGAAGTGGCCATCGGAGCAACTAGGTGCTCCAGAGTCCAGTTCCCTGATATTTTTCCCGCTACATCGGCTCGCCAGTGCAAGGTACCGGTGCCAAATGTAGCAACAGTTGTCTTGACACCGGTTTTGGCATATATAGTGGACGACCTTAGTGCTATTAGTCCTATGTTACTAAATTTGTGCATGTACACACCTGTTAGTATCAGTTTGATGTCATCCAAACACTGTCGCTATGTTGTTGCAGTTATACTTAGCTTCCTCATAAAATGTTCAATTTGTTATTTATAGTACATGACTAAGAACTTGTAGCGTTGTTGTTGTTAATTATAGCTTCTGATGTTTTAGAATTTGGTTGTTGCCCCTGTAGCAATTAATTCATTTGCACATTGATCTTTTTGAGAAGATATGTCATAATTAACATGTTTCTTCAGTTTTTCAAAATATGAATTTGATGATTTTCTATGTTGCTAGAAACCCATTTTCCCTACAATTGTTACTGGTCTAGTTTTTAAAGATTATAGGATGAATGGAAGTGTTCTTACCTGGAGTGGGTTGATCAAGAGTGGTCACAGTCTTTGAAGATGTGCCTAGCAAAGCTCTGGAGCATGTATGAGGAAGAGAACAGAGGTAGGTTTAGCGAAAGTGTTGTCAACGCTGAAGAATATTTCAAGATGTGGTAAAGAAAGAGGAAGATGGAGAATGAGCTCAGATTTTTAAAATTAGACTTTGCTACGATGGTGTTGACGAAGGAGGAGGCACTTTCCCAGTTGGTCAGTGCAAAACAGACTCTTACTGAACTGAAAGCAGAGGTGGATAAGGCGAGCCTGGATGATCTCTATTAGGGAAATGAATATATTGTTCTTATGAAGGTGAACTAGCTATATGATGTTTTAAGGTAGAACAATATTATTCTCCTTCATCAGCGGTGCCTGATATGGGATAAAACTAGCTAATATTGTTCTCCTTCATCGACTTAGCTATTGTACTATGATGTTAAAATATATTTATGTGCATGATATGAAATTGGCAAACAGTTGTTCGATATGAAATACGAATTTGCGTAATACTGGAATTATTAATTGTAAACTAATAACCCTGCTATCTGGGTCATGGAACTTTTCAAACGGTTCTAGCAGTAAAAGCGATTGTGATGGATAGCCCAATGTCATACAGTTTTCTTCATCAAATCGTGTGTGATGTAGTTGAATAAAAGCAAATGGTTAACCGAGGCAGAGCGTGTGTGATCGTTACACCTATCACACACAAGGCTATACATAAAACTGTGTGGGATGTATATACGAACGGAAACATTTTCCCTCGATTGACTGTGTGGGATGTACATACGAACGAAAAAATACTTCTTGGATTGATTGTGTGGGATGTACATAAAAACCAAAACACATTCCTTGGATTGACTATGTGGAATATACATAACAAATTGACACATTTGTCTAGGACTAACTGTGTGGGATGTACTTACGATCGGAACTGATTGGGCCCGTGTAATTGTATTTGGTCGCTCCCCCGTCGCACACGGTCTCATTTTTCCCAGCGTGTGTGACCGGATGGCCTATCCCTGATGGTTTATGGGTCGTGTGGAAGGAACCCCCTATCACACGCACTCACTTGGCGACAGTTCAGAATGTCGTCGTGGAAAGGGTTTAAAAACCGTTTGTATAGCAGCTCGTTGTACCAGTGACTCCTACTATGAAAAAGATGTATGTTATGAATATTGATGATAAAATTGAACATCCATAACACGATGCTAAATGACGCAAGACTAAAAGAATACCACATCTGTGTGGCACTGCATTTAGTTACATTGGATAAACCAGCATGGGGAAATTCCATAGTGATGGATTTTAAAGTCATCTGATTATGAATCATCTGACACTTGCAACTTTCGTTCAATTAGTGAAGTAAACTAAAATATCGTTCATAGGAAATAAAGAACGGGCAACAAAGTAGTTGGAAATGTGCATATTGATGTGCATAGTGCAATAAGTATTGTTGCAAGTAGTGGATTTATCTATCTTCAAGATGACTCAAGTATATATTTATATTTACTTATTGAGACATAAATCTGGATCCTTTGAAATGTTTTAGAAGATTTTCAGAATGAAGTAGCATTTCTTGTAACAAGAAAATTATGTTTCTTCAATTTGACTGTGGAAAGAAGTATTTGAGTTACAAGTTTGGCACATGCCTAACGAGTTGTAAAAAATGTTTTATAGCTTGCACCTCCTAAAACACTGCTAATAGTAGAATGTTTTGATCATATAGGTTGGGTTACCACCATGACAACTCGTGTGACTCTCATACCCATCTCCCTCAATGCACTTTCTATTACAACATGTGATAGTCCTTTAGTAAAGGGATCTGCTAGATTCTTAGCCGACCGGATGTTTGCTTGCAAGACTTCCATAAAATAGTGTCACCTCTAAGTGTAAATACATATCCAGTTGTAGAGTTCATCTCATTAACATCAGAGATCCCAATTCCCATCACTATACCCTTCAATTACCGATGGGTATTCGGTATAGTGAAGCGTGCAGAAACCACTTCTCTTCTCAAGCTCCAATAACATGTGGAAAAAGAGCCCATTATAAAGAGGTGCACGTCTTTTTCTCCAAATCCGGGTGGTACTAAACTTCCACCCGAAATCACTAATTTAGGAGTACTTTTGCAAAGGTCTCTCCCACAACCCTGGGTTGCGACAAGTGGCATGCTGCATGTGCGTCACTTGTCACAACCTCGGAGTTCTACCTGTTTCCATAGATTTGTTTATTAAAAATGTTTTATCTCTTAAACCGTGCGTTTGAATCTCAAACCGTTTTCATCATTGGATTCCTCGCGTCGACATCTTCAATCTAGATCGCATGTTGACAGTTTTCAATGAATTTTTTTATGAAAAAATCCGAATCAGGAGCATGTTCTTTTTTATTTCTGAAGAGGCACAACTGTGACTCTCGGGGAAGCAAATTTGTGCCTCCACGAGAAGCAAATCTCTGCCTCTCGCGGAAAAAGGAAAACACATATTTTCCTTTTTTCCGAGAGGCACGACCGTGCCTCCATGAGAAGTAAATTTATGCCTCTCATGGAAAAAGAAAGAAAACATTTTTTCCTTTTCCGGGAGGCAAGACTGTGCCTCTCGCAAAAGCAAATTCGTGCCTCCACGAGAAGTAAATCAGTGTCTCTCGCAGAATAAAAAATATAGGTGTCTTTTTTCTTCTTTCGATAGGCGTGATTGTGCCTCTCGCAGAAGCAAATACCACGAGAAGTAAATATGTGCCTCTTGCGGAATAAAAAAGCACATTTTTTTTCTTTTTCAAGAGGCACAATTGTTCCTTACGGAAGCAAATCCGTGCCTCCTCGAGAAATAAATCCGCCCTTCAGCGGAAGGAAAAAAAATGTATTCTTTTTTTCAGAAGCATGACTGCGACTCTCGTGAAAACAAATTCGTGCCTATATTTAAAAGAAATATGTGCCTATCACAAGAAAAGAAAGCATTTTCACACAAAAAATTGTTTTTCTGTCCAAAACCTAAGAATAACGAAAACCCTGAAAAGCTGCAAAACAAAAAAATATATGAAAGCCAGAAATGCGTACATACAAATAAATAAATAAGAAATTCAGAGGGAGCCCCTGGAGCACGGCCCGTGGCGCCGCATAGCCTACCAAAAGTTGACCTTGGGAGGGCTCGTGAAGGAGAACTCATTGAGTAGTTGCTCTACCTTGCATCATTTCCTTTGTCGTGACACGAGTGTGTTCTTAGAGATTTTTCTGAAATTTTAGGATGGGTTTAGCCCATCCATATTTCAATATTTGGTTAATTAATTTAAATGTTTAATTTCAAAAAAAGTAATATTTTTAGCATTAGTGTAGACACAAGCGCTTACATACATGCGCATACACTTACCCCTATGAAGCACACACGCACACCCTACCCCTATGAGCATCTCTGAGAGACTGAGCCGGCATATCATCTTAAGATTTACGAATCCACTGTAGGCGCTTCGTCGTCGACGGGAACGTCTCCTCCCACTGAAAGCGCATCGCCGGAAATCTTAAAGTAAATCCAAGAATAATGCAAGCACCAGGATTTGAACCCTGAAGGGTTAAGGATACCACTGTCCACCTAACCATCTCAACTACCGGTTGGTTCGAAAAAAAGTAATTTATTGATGACAGTGATAAATAGGAGAAATGAAAATACGGATAGGTCACTCAAGAAGTACACGAGCAGGCAAATTTGACAATTTTGACCTTTGAACGAAATCAATTCACATAATGAACTGGGTGTCAAACTATTTCACATCCCTGACCTTTTTGTGTAGCGCCTGCGACGCCGTGCCACACCCTACGTTGCAGCGCCTAGCTAGCGGGCGTTGCACGCCAGTCCACCATGGCAGCCCTGGGGCCCGCACCCAGCTATGCAATGCCTCGGTGCTAGGCGCCACACATGCCTAGCCGTCGGGCGCTGCACTGTGAGTTATGTCCAGCCGCGCGGCGGTCCTCTCCTCCCCCACTCACCCATTGCAGCAGTTACAGAAAGAAAAGAAGCCGCGACGGCGGCCTTATCCACTCTCCCTCTCAATCCCCTCTCCCAAATCCTTATCCTCTTCTTTCTATCCATAGAAAATATTGTATTTTGAAGATTTGGGGAACCTTTGTTTGATTTGATTAGATTATAATCTTGCATGTACTAGAACTCTTGTTTGTTTGATTTCGGGAACCCTAGTTTAGTTTATTTTTCGAAAAAATATGGTTGGATACATAGGTTGACATGTTATTTCTATGGAAAATATATTTGTATGAAGTAGGCCTAGTTTAGTTTATTTGTGTTGAACTTATATTTGTTTTGACAAGAATGCTTTGGATACATATGCTTTGAATTTTGCATCTAGTAAATGTAGTTTAGTTTATTTGTATTCGAAAGATAACTGCATTGACAAGAAAGTTTTTTTTTTGAATTGTTAGGATGATCACGACCGAATACCTTCTCGAAAGCTTCAGCCTCCTTCACCGTGAACCCCTCCGCATCAACTTGTTCGTCGGGACCATCATCATCCGAGTCCGATGCATATGCACGAGAAAAAGGGATGGAATGGTCCATTGTCTCTTGCAAATGATATTTGTCGAGATCACCCACATTGTTGTCATGGAGATCAACTTCATTGTCATCGTCCGCATACTCATCATTCTCCTCTTGCAAAGCTTCATGTTGGTTGCTTGTAAACGGGCTCAATATTGGCCTCACTTCTTGGGTCAAAAGAGGTTCAACAATTTCATCTCGCTTCAAGGGTGGGGGGATACTAGCAACCAAAGGGGAAGGGCTCCGGTTCAAGTCCAAATGCAACCTTGAATCAACCTTCTTCGTTGCAAATAACTCAAGAGCCTTGTCTAGTGATTTGGCCACCGTCTCCTTATATGCAACCCAACGTTGCTTCGCAACGGATGTGCATTCCAAAACCAACATTATGCCTTCCTTCCAACTCAACAATATCACTAGAGTCCATCCAATTCAAATCTTTCCTAACTTGTTACAAGAGCTCCGCATAGCTAGGACTACTATCAAACACCATGTCAAGCTCATCCGGGTCCGGTTCAATATTGCCTTTCAAGAAGGCGTCTTTGTCCCCATGATGAACAAACACACATGTTCTTTCCATCCCTATAAGCATTCAAAGAACACAAGGTAACATTGCTTCCATGAGTACTAATCCAAGGATACAAACCCTAATATATATATGAAACAACAACCCTAACCCTAACCATAACCATAACCAAAACCATAACCCTAACCCTAAACCTAACCCTAGCACCAACATAAAAACACCCATAAGAATAACTCTAACATACTAACAAAGCCTAATCATAGGAAAATGACAAACAAACATCTCACATCTCCATACAATCTCTAGATCCAAACAAAACTAGGGTTTCCCCAAACTAGCAACAAATGAGCAATTTGATAACATTACTTGGATCGAAAAAGGGGATCGGAGAAGATTACCTTGAGGGAGGGTTTGACTTCGAAATCCACAGACAAATTCTTCAGATTTGCAAGATTTGGGAGAGGATTTAAGAGGGGAGAGAGTGGGAGAGGGGGCAAAGCTCGGGTTGGGGGTGGGAGAGTGTGTGGTGTGGGGGAGTGGGGGAGGGGGGGGGGGGCAGCCGGATAAGTCACAGTGCAGCGTCCAAGCGGTAGGCGCTGCATATTAAATGTGTGGCGCCCGACGGCTAGGCGCTGCACACTGTGTTGCGCCTAGCACCGAGGCGTTGCACAGCTGGGTGCGGGGCCAGGGCTGCCACGGTGGACTGGCTTGCAACGCCTGCTAGCTAGGAGCTGCACCGTAGGGTGTGGCGCCGGCGTCGCGGGCGCTACACAAAAGAGTCATGTGTGTGAAATAGTTTCACAACCAGTTCATTCTGTGAATTGATTTCGTCCATGGGTCAAAATTGTCAAATTTGCCACACTAGCACACTGTAAAAAACAAAGATAAACACCTCTCATCGCCGCCCGGCCGCCGGACACGACGGCTACCGCACGCCACAAAATGCAAATGCATCCCGAACAATTCCGCATCCTGGAAATATCCCCAAACCCTCGCCCGCCGCCGACCGACGACCTCCAGATCTCCGCTCATGGATGACGACGGTGCCGCCTCCCCGTCGCCCTCGCCGTCACCGTCGCGCTCCCCTTCCTCGCTTCCGATCGCCGACCCCGTCACCGTCGCCGCCGTGCCCCCCGGCCACCTCGCCCTCGCCATCCCTATCCATAAGCATGGTCCCTCCAACGGCGGCGGCGGCGGCGGGGGCGGGGGCAGGGAGGACGCCTGGAGCGACGGCGCCACCTCCACGCTGATCGACGCCTGGGGTGAGCGCTTTGTCGCGCTCGGCCGCGGCAGCCTACGCCACCCGCAGTGGCAGGAGGTTGCCGAGGTCGTCTCCTCCCGCGATGGCTACTCCAAGCCGCCCAAGTCCGACGTCCAGTGCAAGAACCGTATCGACACCCTCAAGAAGAAGTACAAAGTCGAGAAGGCCAAGTCGGACTCCTCATGGCCATTCTTCGACCGCCTTGACTTCCTCCTCGCCCCAGTCCAGAAGCTCCTGGGCAATTCTGGCGGGCCAGCAGGAAATTCTGGCTCCAATCCCAACAACCGGAGCACCGCACCTATGGCCCCGCGTGTCAACTTCCCTCAGCGCACCCGCACGGCCTTTCCCTCGTCAGGTATGAAGCGGAGGCTGCCATCGCCGCCACAGGCGTCAGCATCGTCGGAGTCGTCCGACGGGTTCCCACCTGAACCACTGGCTGAGGCCGTGAACGGCAAGAGGCAACGCCTCGAGGAGTCGGCGAATGGAGCGGACAGCAGCGACCGTGCACAGGGCCTGCGCGACCTGGCACAGGCGATTCGACGGCTTGGGGAGACATACGAGCGCGTGGAGTCCTCAAAAGGGGAGCATGAGCTCCGGATGGAGCGGAACCGCCTGGATGCCGCACGCGAGCTGGAGGACCAGCGTGTGCAGTTCTTCCTCAAGATGCAGATGGAGATCTCGAAGGCCAACAATGGTGCTCCACTCGCTGTTCCACTTGCTGCCGCTGCCATGGTCGGTAATTCAGCCTCTACAGCAGAAGATGGCGACTCGCCAGCTACTGCTGATGGCAACGGTCCAAGGAGAGCCTCTATGGCAACCGATGTCATGGCCAGCAGCAATCACCATGTCCGGTACCGTGTCAAGGACGACAGGCATCACCATGCCTCACAACGCCCATCTTACCTGTACAACGAGAACAATGTTGTTGCTGCGGATGCCGGAGGCATTGGTAGTGGCAGCGATTCCAGCAACAAGGAAGACGAGGAAGAGATGGAAGACGAAGAGGAAGAGAGCCAGTAAGGTCACTCCGGGGATAGCAGTTCAAGAATTTGTATCTGTTTTTTTAGGTAAGAATTTGTATCTGTTGATTGGCATTGCCCTGGTTAAAATTGCTCCCAGTTATGCTGGTCTATCTCGGAGCAAATGGCTACTGAGCTTGTAGTGGTATTAGCAACCAGGAGTAGCAGAGTTATGGTGAACACCTGTGGGTGGGATGTTTGTAGTAACTTGTAGCTGCCTGTTTGTGCTTTTGATGTGATTCTGTGATATTAAGGATGTCCCTCCCAGGCCCAGCGAATGTAGCATGATTAGTTATATGGTGGTGTTAAGGTTTGCTCCTTTTGGAGGCAAAATTTCGTGTTTTGACCCTTTTTGCAAACAAAATCGGGATCTGACCCCGGTTCGGAAAAAATTCGGGATCTGACCCTTTTGCCTATCGCCGGGCCACACGGCGGTAGGCCTGTGCATGCTACCGCCAAAGGGATCTGCGGTAGCCCACTTATCCACGTCAGCCCCAAGTAAACGGAACCGTCTCCTGCCGTCCACCCTACTGCCAGAGCCCACGGCGGTAGGCTCTGTAATCTGACCGTTTAGGCTCTGGCGGTAGGAGCTGAAACCTTATAAGCCCGCGCGGCCGGCTCGTGGGGCCCACCCACGAACCCGCCCCCATCTTCTTCCCCTAGCCGCGGGGCGGCGCAAGAACAGAGAGCACAAGCTTTCTTTCATCCCCTCCACTCCCCCCTCCAATCTCCTTCATTTGGGCACCATTTTTGCGGATCGAGATGGCTCCAAAACGGGAAAAGTAAGCTCTCTCAATCCCTCCAATTAGTTCTACTCGAAACACTTTCGATTTGATGTATTATTTGGTGCAAACAAACCTATCTTTTTACTTTGTTTTTATCCTAGGATTGCTTAGATTGATTATATATGATGTATATAGTTGAATATAAACTCTAATAACTAGTTTTGGAGATTATGTGTAGTTTTGATATGAACCCTAGTTCATCACGAAGGTAGTTGGAGATTAACATTATTTTTGAACAAGTGGTGATGTGATTGATGTTGGAGGGATTGTAAGTAGTTGCTTACATGTGATTGAAATATGTATATGCATTTTTTTGAACAAATGGTGATATGATGGATTTTGATGAATGATGTATATGCAATTTTCTAATTGTTTCAATATACGATAAATGATGAATGTTGGTGAATAATTTATTTACATTGATCATTTATATTGGTTGAATATATGATAAATGATGAATGTTGGTTGAATATGATTCATTTATATTTGGACTTGATATGTTCATGTTTGTTCAAAATGATACAAGTTGGTTGAAAAATGACATCATTTCTTCTTGTTTAATTGTTATAGGCGGCCACCCCTTGCGCCAGAAATCGGCGTGAAGTACACGATGCTTGATCATGCTTTCGACAACGGTCACCGCGCCCGTTTTATGGAGAACGGAGTGGTAATGTCTATCGTCAATTTGATGTATTGTTTATTATGACAAAATTAGTTACTAACAATTCCATTTACATTCTGACAGATGCTCCCCCTATTGCGGATGAGGGGCCACACGAAGGCTGTGCAGATGCAGTACGACGAGCGCTACACTCCGTATTTTAGGAGAGCACGGATGTTGGGTTCGTTCTTCAGTTCAAAAAGCAGCCGCCGACGCTCGTGCACTCGGCTCTTACGGCATTGATCGACCGGTGGCGCCCCGAGACGCACAGTTTTCATCTCACTTGTGGTGAGATGACAGTGACTCTCGAGGACTTCGGCATGATCACGGCCCTGCCCATCGAGGGCCATGCTTTGACTGGGCGAGTGGAGAGGGCCAACTGGCAGGAGAGGGTGATCGCCCTGATCGGCGACTGCCCTCCCATGAAGGGGAACAGAACATCCGGTGTGCGGCTCAAGTGGCTCCTGGAGAACCGGTCCGTTTGCCCGCAAGATGCCGATCAACGGATCGTGGAGCAGTACGCGAGGGCCTATTTGTGGTACCTTCTGACGGAGGTCGTCTTTCCAGACTGCTCAGGGGATTGCGCCCTATGGATGTATCTTGGATTCCTGGAGGACTGGGATGCGGGGTACAGCTGGGGGTCCGCCGTCCTAGCTGTAGCGCCCCGGATGCAACTTTCCATATTCGTAACTCCGACTCTTGCCATTTCCGGTTATGTGATTTATTATTTCCTCCGTGGTTGGGTTTTTGTCTGTTGTTTTGCATTTTGTCTTGTTATGCATCTCGTCTCATAGCATCATGCGCATTGCATCGGCATCGTTTTCATAAAACTTGCATCCGTCCGGGTTTCCCCGATTCTCTCTGTTGTCCGTTCTGAGCCCGACCACACTCGCACGCGCTCGCGGCACCTCCGAAATATTATTTTATAAGTGGCATAAAAATGTTCTCGGAATGGGTTGCAACTTGTCGTGCGGTCTTATTATGGTGTAGACAGGCCGCCTGCCAAGTTTCGTCGCATTCGGAGTCCGTTTGACTGCCCAACCGTTAAATATAACCGCAATATAGTCGGTATATTCGTCGGACGTTTCGGTCTCTGAAACAGTTGCCGGGCTGCATTTCTCCCCTCTTCTCTCAGCCCAACCCCCTCTACACAGCCCACCTAGGCCCAGTCTACCTCTCCTCGCGTCCGAAACCGCCAGATCGAGATCCGAGGGTCCGAAACCCCTCCAAAACCCCCCTAACCCTAGCCTTACCCTATATAAACACCCCTCATGCCATTTTGGGCATCTCCCAGCCCTTCCCCTACCTCTGTCCAGCCTCCACCCGCCACTTGTCGCCGCCAGATCCGCTCCACCGCCGCCACTTGGCCTCCTCCCGCGCCGCCACCTCGCCGTCGCCACGTGGCGCCACCCCAGTGGGCAACGCCGCTGCCTAGTCCAACCAGAGGGCGCCACGGCCCGCCCCGCTCTCCCCCACTTCGCCGGGCCCTCCGAGGCCCAGATCCAGCCCGCCGTGGGCCGCCCGGGCCCGATCCGCCGCCGATGCAGCCCGAGCCGCCCAGCCCCTGCCCCGAGCAGCGCTTGCCCGCAACCTCGTCGGAGCCGCGCCGCCCAGCTCCTCTGCGCCCCTCGTCCGGCCGCCGGAGCGCGTCACTGCCGATGCCAACTCCGCCGCCAGGTCGCGCCTCCCCGTCGCCCTTCTCCCTCTCGCTTCTCTCTCTCTCTCTCAGATCTCTCTCTCTCCCTCTCCAGGAACCTCGCCGCCTTGAAGCACCTCACCGGAGTCGTCCCCGAGCGCCCCCGTCGCCGGGAATGGGTCCTCGACCTCGTCCTCCACCGGATCTGATGGATCCCGGCCTACCTCGACCTCCCCTGCCTCGCCATCGCCTCGAGCCGTCGCCGGAGTTCAAGCCCCGCCGCCGCCTTGTCCTCGTCCCGCTCGGGAGCGGGGACGAGCGCCCGCTCGTGGGCTGCCTCCCCCCTCGCGCACGTGGGCTTTCCAAGCCGGCCCAGCCCGACTCCTCCTCCTCGGCCTGCTTCGGCCATCTCCACCGACCTGGGCTTGGCCCATGGTGAGCAGTCCCCCCAGCCCTTCCCCTGTGCACTCTTGGGCCAGCTAGATTCGGCCCATCTCATTGTTTTTTTCCCTGGACGGATTTTGCGATTTAAACCAGTGCATTAATAATTACAGAAAATGCCCCTGTTTTAAACTGCTAATAACTATTTAACCATGCATCCAAATAAAACATGTCTTATATGCAATATGCTTAGAATTTCATCTAGTTTAATAATATGCAACTTTCACCCATGTTAAAATTGTTTAAATGTGTTGTTTGAATTAATTTGCATAAATGCCATGTTAAAATGATTTATTTCATAACTAAATATCCGTAGCTCGGAATTAAATGTTCTTTATATGTAAATGGGGTGGAAAAATGCCTAGTTTAACATGGTGGCATTGTTTTGCATGTCTAACAACTTTAAAATTGTGTTTAGGGCAGAACAGTACCAAATTCATAATTTGCATATGGGGATTTTCCGGAATTGTTGTTTGTTACTTCCGGCCTCATTTAAACTTGCCTAGGTAGTTTTCTTATGCTTCACCTCTTGACATGTTTAACAACATTTAATAGTGTTTGGTAGCTTAAACGAGATCAACTAAATATGTCAATGTGGTGTTTTGTCAACATGCAACTCGTTGCATATTGAGCTCCACTTAACTTGTAGTATTGTTTGTTGCACTTTGCCATGCGATGCCTCTTTAAACCGGACATGCATCATATTTTCTTGTGCATCATGCCATGATTATGCTTGTGTGTTTACCTTGTTGTTTGCTTCTTTCCGGGTTGCCTTCGGTTTCGTTCCGGAGTTGTGAGGATTCGTTCGACTACGTTCGTCTGTCTTCTTCATGGACTCGTTCTTCTTCCTAGCGGGATTTCAGGCAAGATGACCGCTACCCTGGATCTCACTACTATCATTGCTATGCTAGTTGCTTCGTTCTATCGCTATGCTGCGCTACCTATCACCTGTTTATCAAGCCATCCAAATTGCCATGAACCTCTAACCTTTGACACCTTTCCTATGCAAACCGTTGTTTGGCTATGTTACCGCTTGCTCAGCCCCTCTTATAGCGTTGCTAGTTGCAGGTGAAGTTGAAGATTTCTCCATGGTGGACAGGATTTTGGTTGGGATATCACAATATCTCTTATATTATTAATGCATCTATATACTTGGTAAAGGGTGGAAGACTCGGCCTTATGCCTGGTGTTTTGTTCCACTCTTGCCGCCCTAGTTTCCGTCATACCGGTGTTATGTTCCCGGATTTTGCGTTCCTTACGCGGTCGGGTGATTTATGGGACCCCCTTGACAGTTCGCTTTGAATAAAACTCCTCCAGCAAGGCCCAACCTTGGTTTTACCATTTACCTCACCTACCCCCTTTTCCCTTGGGAGTTGCGCATCCCGAGGGTCATCTTTATTTTAGCCCCCCCAGGCCAGTGCTTGTCTAAGTGTTGGTCCGAACTGAGCTGCCCGCGGGGCCATCTCGGGGCAACTTGAGGGCTGGTTTTACTCGTAGCTAGTCTCATCCGGTGTTGCCCTGAGAACGAGATATGTGCAGCTCCTATCGGGATTGTCGGCGCATCGGGCGGCTTTGCTGGTCTTGTTTTACCATTGTCGAAATGTCTTGTAAACCGGGATTCCGAGTCTGATCGGGTCTTCCTGGGAGAAGGTCTATTCCTTCATTGATCGCGAGAGCTTGTCATGGGCTAAGTTGGGACACCCCTGCAGGGTATAATCTTTCGAAAGTCGTGCCTGCGGTTATAGGCAGATGGGAATTTGTTAATGTCCGGTTGTAGATAACTTGACACCAGATCCGATTTAAAACGCATCAACCGTGTGTGTAGCTGTGATGGTCTCTTCTCGGCGGAGTCCGGGAAGTGAACATGGTTTCTGGGTTATGTTTGACGTAAGTAGGAGTTCGGGATCACTTCTTGATCATTGATAGCTTCACGACCATTCTGCTTGCTCTCTTCTCGCTCTTATTTGCGTATGTTAGCCACCATATATGCTTAGTCGCTGCTGCAGCCTCACCACTTTACCCCTTCCTTTCCCTTTAAGCTTTGCTAGTCTTGATACCCATGGTAATGGGATTGCTGAGTCCTCGTGGCTCACAGATTACTACAACAACAGTTGCAGGTACAGGTTATACGATGATCATGACGCGAGAGCGATGCTTGCTTGCGTTGAGTCTTCTTCTGGTTCTTCTTCGATCAGGGGATAGGTTCCAGGTCGGCAGCCTGGGCTAGCAGGGTGGATGTCGTTTGAGTTTTTTGTTTGTGATTCATCCGTAGTCGGATGATGCTCTTATGTATTGTGATGTTGTATTCATGTGGCATTGTATGCCTCATGTATGTATCCACATCTATTATGTAATGTTGATGTAATGATATCCACCTTACAAAAGCGTTTCAATATGCGGTCTATCCTTGGTGGGGCCTTCGAGTTCCGTTTGGATAGGGTCACATATTGGGCGTGACACTAGCTTACCTATACTGCTCGGTAAGATAAATATCTCAATACTCGTTTTTCGATCTATGTATGCTGTGTGAGGTTGTGCTATATGATCATGATCACTTCATGTTTGCAGCTGGATGACGTGACGCAGAGGACCGAAGATACCTCTAGCGTGTGTGGATTTGTTTGGGCCCTTTTAATTTGGATGTGGGAGCGGTTACCGGTCGGTCGTCCAGAGAGAGTTCTCTCGCGTGCATGGACGGATTATGGTGAAGAAGGTGATAGTGCTCGCTACCCAACCGTCGCTTACGCCTGGGACAAGGTGAAGGTCTACACGGGCAAGGCCACTACCCTGTATAAGCTCTTCAGCAACGAGCTGGACAACCTATCAGATTTCTAGGTATACCAAGTAGCTTATCAATCGTTCCGCAACTCTCATTCTTCTTAACGATCGTTTTGTAGGTGAACTGGTTTCCGTACCATGACCGAGAATGGGGGTTCGAGCTCAACTCGATGTGCAAGGAGGATCGGCTTGCCTGGCGGTGCATTGTGCCCTTGATATGTGTGTATGCCGTCGAGTGGGTGTAGGCAACCTACCACCAGGACCTTTGGCGGTAGGTTGTGGTACCTACCGCCAATGGGTCACGGTTTCTTCGTCACAGTACCGAAGGCATGTATGTAGGACCCTACCGCCAAGGCACGTGGCGGTAGGTTGGGGTACCCTACCGCCAGCGGAAACGCCATCTTCGTCACAGTACCGAAGGCACAGCCTACGACACTACCGCCGAGCCTTCTGGCGGTAGCCTTAGCTGGACTACCGCCACATCCGGTGGTGGTACGACCGTTACGCCGCGTGGCCTCACACAACGGGGCTGACGGCGGCCGCCGTTAACCTACCGCCGCTCCCCGTGGCGGTAGCCTGTACAAGCCTACCGTCATGATCTACGGCGGTAGCGAAAGGGTCAAATCTCAAAAAAAGTTCGAACCTGGGTCAGATCCCGATTTTGTTTGCAAAAAGGGTCAAAACATGAATTTTTGCCCCTTTTGGAATCATGACCAATGTGTTGAACTGTGATCAGTGCTTAGAGCATCTCGAGCCGTTCGGCCCCACAGGATGCCGAAAAAGTGACATTGTGATCAGTGCTTAGAGCATCTCCAGCCGTTCGACCCCACAGGATGCCGAAAAAGTGCCGTCTGGGGTCGAGCCGGCGCGTCCTATAGGCTGGGGGTGATTGCGTTCCAAGCGTCGGCCTGAACTCGGAATAAACTCGGTGATTCGATTCGAATTCGGCACAAACTAGGCGATTTTTCATTCAAATTTGTACAAAGAAACAGAAAACAAACGAACTACTACCCCTAGCCCTACTACGCCGGGGCTGCCGCCTGCCTTCTACATGCCGAGAAGCTTGTAGAACCGGGTGTAGTCGCCACCGCCGCCGCTGTCATCGTCCCAGTCGTCGCCGCCGCCCTGCGTGTCGTTGCCGTCGCTGTCCCTGCTGCACCCTTGACCAGGGTCGCTGATGTGCGGGGGGTTGGACGGCCCGGGCGCGTCCTCCTCGAGGACGACGATGTCGCCCTCCTCGCGACCGCGGGCGCCGGGCCTTGATCTTCTTGTAGGCCCCACACTGGCGAGCCACCTGCTCGCGGACGTAGTCCTCCTTCGCCCACTTGAGGGTGGTATCGTCATTGGCGGCCATCGCTGTGAGCTTGGGGGGCAACTCCGGCTCGGACTTCGGCCGGACTAGGCGGAGGGAGCGTGGGGAGGGGCTGTCGGCGGGATACCTTGGCTCGTTCCGCTGCTCCCTGGGCAGTGACGAGCGGATGCGGGCGATCTTGGCCCACCGTTCAGCCCCAGTGGGCATCGAGGGTATCGGGACACCGTCGGTGCTCAACTTCCACGTACCCGTCGCCCGCATGTCTGTGTGCGCCGGACAGTCCGCCTCATAGAGGAGGCGCGCCTCGGGCTCATGGAGATGGCGGCGGCCGAAACCATTCGCCGCAGCGACATCGCCGTGGTATCGCTCAGCCATTGCTCGTCCGCAGGGAAGAGGGTGGAGAGTTGTTTCTGTGGCGAGTCGAGGCGAGAGAGAAGGCAAGTTGTGGCGAGTGTGGCGTTCACCGGCGGGGAGGTCAGCTTTTATAGTCGAAGCTGGGCGGTGAGAATCTGCATGCCGGGCGACGCGTGGCGGGAGCGGGTGGGACGCGTGTCCTTGCTGCTGGGCTGCCACTGGTTTGCCCTTTTCTATTTCTTTGAACAGAAATAAAGGAGCAAAAACATAGAGGAATTGGAGAGTGTTGTGAGAGATATGAGAATATCCTTGGAGTCCAGAATTTGTGCAGAATTTGAATAAATTGCTTTGGACATTTTTAAGGACAGAAAAATAATTCAAGTTTGAATTTAATTCAAACTTGAGGCATTTTTTTAACCCTACCAAAACAACTCCAAATGGGATGAAACTTGGCAGAGAGGTAAAAGACATGGTGTATGATTTATAGGAAAAGATTGAACATTAGCGGAGGAGGGGAATATGTCACTTGCCAAATAAAAGGATGAGAAGAAGGGAGAGGTGATGATGCATGGGGATGACTTGAGAGAGAGATAGCAAGGAGTGATGCACACACAACATGAAAGCAACACCTAACATAAGGATGAGTGCAATGCACATGACAACAACATGATGATTACCCAAGGTATATGATGAGCATGTAAATTGACAAGAGGCAATACAACAAGTAAAACACTAAAGTAAAACAAGATGAAGCCAACATGATGGAAACCACATAGAAATAGATCAGGACCAAGGCAACAAAAAATGAAACACACAACAACAACACAAATAAATGGAAGGCAACTAGAGTACCGGTCTCGGGGCGTCACAACACTCCCCCACTACCAAGAGATCTCGTCCGGAGATCTTAAGAACGAGGCAGAGAGGAATAGGAATAACAACATTGCTTCTTGGACAAATGAGTCAAACCAAGGAACCTTGAGAGGTTAAACATTTCCAACGAAAGAATACAACTGAGATGAAGGACGTAGAAAACACTCCACTACAAAAGAGGAACAAGGAAGATTATTAGAACCATGTAGTTTGAATGATATGAAACACAAGCTTAACGAACTAAAAGAATATGAAACCGCACCGGTATAACGAGATAGACGAGGAATAAGAAGGAGAAAATTATAAACAACACTCCGGTTGAGCATGGAATCGAATAGAACATGAACTTGACAAGATGAGATGATATTTGACGAGAGCAACAACAAAAAGCCTCCGGAACCATAAAAGGGTGAAATGAAAAGAAAGGAGAAAGAACTACATCTTCTACCACGAATGAATTTGAAAGCATCCTTGCGAAGAAGGGTTGGACGGAGTTGTTTGAGAAAGTCAACAACAAAAGAATAAACTTGTTGCAGACTTATGGAAAACAACTCAAAACTTGAGGTGAAGTTACGCCAGAACCAAATGCTTGAATAGCTGAGAAGAATGAAGAAATGCAACACTCCTCTTCAAAAGAATACGGAGAATTAATTGCACATCGGGACGCAAGAAGAAGAATACTTGAGCTTCTCCACAATAATTTTTTGATGAACATTTGAAGAATGAATTAAATCATGATTAACCACCATGAAGAACTCTGGTAACAAAAGGATGATGAGATAGAAATGAAGGATGAAAAGAATAAGATTAAAGCCTTGCAACGATTTAGATGGAGGTTCCAACGAGATGGACGAAGAAACTTTGAACTCCATAAAAGAATAGATGAAAACACTTGGAATTAGAATTTATTCATCATCAGCAACTCCGAAGGAAGGTAATAATCAACTTGATGAAAGAAGAATAAGAATGATGTTATGCTTATCCTCCACCAATTAAATTGATGAGAAGCAATGGATTTGCATACTACGTATTCGCGTTGAAATTGATTAAAGAGGGATATATCGCGAACTTAGGAAGGTCTTCATGAACTACAGGTAGGATTAGAAAGAATGAATGAATTAATATGATATAACACATGAAGAGGAATTTTTGAATGAACCATCATAAGAATTGGAGGAATGAACAAAAAAAAGGAAACGATTCGTCGGGAAGAATTAGAAACGAACGAAGATAAATGATGAATTTAGACAGAAGATAATGATGAGATCACACATGTCTGAAAGACTTGAATGAGGTGACAACCTTGACTTAATGGGAACACAGACGAACCTCGTGAGATGTCTTTAGCACTCCGGAATGATTAAATGGCAAGAGGTGAACGAGCAAGGGGAAATATTTGAGCAATGGGAAAGAATATGATCAACAACGAATACTTGAATTGAATCCACCAGAAAAGAAAAAGAGATGAAGAATGACAAACTAGATGAGAATTCACCAGTTGGAACAATTAAGGAAAGAATAAAGAGACTTCACATGAATGAATTGGATGCCCGATCCGAAACTTCGGACTCCCAGAAGAAAAAGGGTGGGCAGGTGGTAAAAAGAAAGACAACTTCAGACGGGAAAACAACGTTGTTGAGAAAGAACTAAGGATTGATCATCCCAAATACAAAGAGGATCGAATCAACTTGATGAGAAATGCACTGGATGAAAAGAGCTGACATCGCAACGAACGAAAAACTAACTACGTGATACTAAAGAAAATTTGAAGGGGAAGAGGAGTGAATCCAAAACACCTATGTCAAGTTTCCTCACCAGAGCAACGAAGGGGATAAGGAGTAAAAAGAATTCCTACTCTCCGATATAACTAGACTCCAAAAAAACTTTTTCCCCTAGACTCGACAACGGCCATTCTACGATCAATCAAGGGGGCTCCTAAGGTCGGTCGAGGCTCTGATACCAACTTTTCACGCCCAATATGCGACCCTATCCTCGAGGAACTCGGAGATCCCACCAAAGTGCATATTGAAGACGCTTTGCAAGGTGGATATCATTACATCATACTATTACATAATAGATGGGGATACATACAAAGGCATACACTTGCCTCACAAATACATGTAACATCATACAGAAGAGCAACATCCGACTACAGATGAATCACAAACGGAAACTCAAACGACATCCACCCTGCTAGACCAGGCTGCCGACCAGGAACCTATCCCATGATCGAAGAAGAAGAAGAAGAAGAAGCAGAAGAAGAACTCCAAAGCAGGCAAACATCGCTCTCGCATCAAATCATCGCATTACCTATACCTGCAACTGTTGTTGTAGTTATCTGTGAGCCCCAAGGACTCAGCAATCCCATTACCATGGGTATCAAGACTAGCAAAGTTTAATGGGTATGGAATGGGTAAGTGGTGAGGTGGCAGCAAGCGACTAAGCATAGTATGGTGGCTAACTTATGAGTACAAGAGTAAGAAGAGCAACTACACAGGATGGTCGCAAACTAGTAATGATCAATAAGTGACCCTGAACTACTTACGAATCAAACATCACCCCACTGTGTTCTCTTCCCGAACTTGCTCGAAAAGAGACAGTGATGGTTATGCACACAGCTGGTGTATTTTAATTCAGATCTGGTGTCAATTTCTCTACAACCGTATATTAAAAATTCCCATTTGCCACATAGCCGTGGGCACGGCTTTTGAAAGTTTAAACCATGCAGGGGTGTCCCAACTTAGTCCATCACAAACTCTCACGATCAGTGGAGGAAAATCCTCCTCTCGGAACAACCTGATCAAGCTCGGAATCCCGGTTGACAAGATATTTCGACAATGGTAAAACAAGTCCAGCAAGACCTCTCGACGTGCCAACACCCTGATAGTAGCCACGCATATCTCGTCTCAGGCCACGATCGGATTGTCCAAACTTTTGGTAGGCCAAATCCAGTGTTGCCCCGGGTGTCACCGGCGGTTGACAGGTTTGGACCAACACTCATGAGGAGCACTTGCCCAGGGTTGTTAATTAAGTCCGCGGGTCTCGGGAAGTCCCTATGCAAGTTTAAGTTGTTATTAGGCAAATGGTAAAACCAAAGTTGGGCCTTGCTAGAAGAGTTTATTCAAAGTGAACTGTCAAGGGGGGCCCATAAACCCCAACCGTGTTAGGAACACAAAATCGAGGAACATAACACCGGTATGACGAAAACTAGGGCGGCAAGAGTGGAAGAAAACACTAGGCAAAAGGACGAGCCTTCCACCCTTTACCAAGTATATAGATGCATTAATTAAATAAGAGATATTGTGATATCCCATGATATCTGCTACTTCTTGAGCTTGCGTTGATTTTTCCCTTGAAGATGAAAGGGTGATGCAGCAAAGTAGAGATAAGTATTTCCCTCAGCTTGAGAACCAAGGTATCAATCCAGTAGGAGAAGAACACACAAATCACCAATACCTGCACAAACAACCAAACAACTTGCACCCAACGCGATAAAGGGGTTGTCAATCCCTTCACAGTTACTTGCAAAAGTGAGATCTGATAGAGATAGATAAACAAAAGATAAAATATATTTTTTGGTTTATAGATCTGGAAATAAAAGATTACAAAATAGTAGATTGGAAACTAATATGATGGGAAATAGTAGATCGGGAACTAATATGATGGAAAATAGACCCAGGGGCCATAGGTTTCACTTGAGGCTTCTCTCATGAAGGAAAATAATATGGTGAGTGAACACATTATATCGAGCCACTGATAGAAAAGCGCAAAGTTATGACGATATCCAAGGCAATGATTATGCAATATAGGCATCACGTCCATATCAAGTAGACCGACTCCTGCCTGCATCTACTACTATTACTCCACACATCGACCGACTCCTGCCGGCATCTAGAGTATTAAGTTCATAAAGAACAAAGTAACGCATGAAGTAAGATGACATGATGTAGAGGAATAAACTCAAGAAATATGATGTAAGCCCCATCTTTTTATCCTCGATGGCAACAATACAATACGTGCCTCGCTACCCCTACTATGTCACTAGGTGAGGACACCGCAAGGTTGAACCCAAAGCTAAGCACCTCTCTCATTGCAAGAAAAACCAATCTAGTTGGCCAAACCAAACCAATAATTCAAAGAGAAATACAAAGATACCAATTCATGCATATAAGAATTCAGAGGTGATTCAAATAATATTCATAGATAAGCTGATCATAAATCCACAATTCATCGGATCTCAACAAACACACCCCAAAAAAGTATTACAGTGGATAGATCTCCAAGAACATCGAGGAGAACATGGTATTGAGAATCCAAGAGAGAGGATAAGCCATCTAGCTACTAACTATGGACCCGTAGGTCTGTGGTGGACTACTCATACTTCATCGGAAGGGTAATAGAGTTGATGTAGATGCCTCCATGATCAAATCCCCCTCCGGTAGGATGCCGAAAAAGGCCCCTAGATGGGATCTCACGGGAACAAAAGGTTGCGGCGGTGGAGAAGTGTTTTCATGGATGCTTCTGAGGGTTTGGGATTATTTGCAAATATATAGGAGGAATATATAGGTCCGGGGTCACCGAGGGGCCCACAAGGTGGGGGGCATGCCCCTACCCCCTGATAACCCACAAGTATAGGGGATCGCAACAGTTTTCGAGGGTAGAGTATTCAACCCAAATTTATTGAGTCGACACAATGGGGGCCAAAGAATATTCTCAAGTATTAGCAGCTGAGTTGTCAATTCAACTAGACCTGAAAGATTTAATATCCGCAGCAAAGTATGTAGTAGCAAAGTAGTATGGAAGTAACAGTAGCGGTGGCAAAAGTAATAGTAGCAGTTTTGTAGCAATCGTAACAGTGGCAATGGAAAAGTAACTTAGCAAAGATAAATATGTGAAAAACTCGTAGGCAATGGATCAATGATGGATAATTATGTCGGATGGTATTCATCATGCAACAGTTATAACCTAGTGTGACACAGAACTAACTCCAATTCATCAATATAATGTAGGAATTTATTTCAAATATAGTCATACGTGCTTATGGAAATGAACTTGCATGGCATCTTTTGTCCTACCCTCCCGTGGCAGCGGGGTCCTATTGGAAACTAAGGGATACTAAGGCCTCCTTTTAGTAGAGAACCGGACCAAAGCATTAACACTTAGTGAATACATGAACTCCTCAAACTATGGTCATCACCAGGAAGTGTCCTGACTATTGTCACTCCGGGGTTGCCGGGTCATAACACGTAGTAGGTGACTATAACTTGCAAGATAGGATCAAGAACACAAATATATTCATGAAAACATAATAGGTTCAGATCTGAGATCATGGCACTCGGGCCCTAGTGACAATCATTAAGCATAGCAAAGTCATAGCAACATGAATCTTAGAACATAGTGGATACTAGGGAACAAACCCTAACAAAACTAACTCGATTACATGGTAAATCTCATCCACCCATCACCGTCCAGCAACCCTATGATGGGATTACTCACGCACGGTGGTGAGCATCATCAAATTGGTGATGGAGGATGGTTGATGATGACGATGGCGATGATTTCCCCTCTCCAGATCCCAACATGGACTCTAGATCTGCCCTCCCGATGAAGAACATGAGGTGGCGGCGGCTCCGTATCATCAAACGCGATGAATCCTTCTCTCTGTTTTTTTCTCCCCGAACGTAACTATGTGGAGTTGGAGTTGAGGTCGGTGGAGCTTCATGGGACCCACAAGCCAGGGGGCCGCGACCAGGGGGTAGGGCGCGCCCCCACCCTTGTGGACAAGTGGTGGGTCCCCCTCTGTTGATTCTTTCGCCAAGATTTTTTTATTTATTCCAAAAATATTCTTCGTGAAGTTTCAGGTCATTCCGAGAACTTTTATTTCTGCACAAAAATAACACCATGGCAATTCTGCTGAAAACAACATCAGTCCTGGTTAGTTCTATTCAAATCATGCAAATTAGAGTCCAAAACAAGGGCAAAAGAGTTTGGAAAAGTAGATACGATGGAGACGTATCAACTCCCCCAAGCTTAATCCATTCACTACAAAAAAATACACTTCCTTGACGATACTTGTTTGTCACAGTAGGTCATGTTTTCTGTCATGCACGTACATTCATGATGACTTTATGACAGAATCAAGATAGTCATACCTGTGCTGTCATAGAAGTGTTCCATGACATTACCAAAATTATCATCACAGAAGTGTCCACTTCCATGAAGATAAATCGCGCATCATGGAAGTGCTTTCGTCAAGGGAGACCGACACGTTGCATCCACCTTAATGGGTCGCCATTAAGCTATCAGGTCCGGTTTTGGATCCAATAACCCACTAACGGCCATGACCAATGGCGATTTTCCATGTGTAAATTTCTCATTGACCAGAGGAACCACGTGTCGGCTCACCGTTGGGACAAATGTCATCCACTCATTGGACATAAGGCGCCTATGATACGTCCATGGCACAGCCTAATAGAGGCCCATTCCAGTGAAAAGGCCAGCCCGTTTGACTTTGTCAAAAGGTAGCGGCCCGGCCCACGGAAAGCTTGTTAATGGCATGTTCGCATATAGCCCATTTACAGCCCGCGAAGTCATGACCCGTTACAGCCTATCCGAATTAGGCCCGGTAGCGTCATTTGGGCCATCCAATATGATTCCATCCCGTTGTAACTTCCGGCCCATGTATGGCCAATAATATCTTTCGGCCCATATGAGGCCCTTTGTAACTGTTGGCCCATTAACGTCCCATTATTCTGTTGGGCTGTTTCCAGCCCGTGTTATCTTTCGTCCTTCATAGGGCCCATTTATTCTTGGGCTCATTTCCAGCATTCGGTTACTTACAGCCCGTTACTGGCTTTTTCTGCTTGTGGGCCAAATTCAGCCCGTGGTTACAGTCGGCCCATTTGTGGCCCGTTAATCGTTGGGCCATTTTCATAGCATCATCAAATACTGCTGATTAATGACGGCCCGTTATGGTCGGCCCATGAACGGACGATTCCAACTCTAGCCCATTTACGACCCATAATGCGGTATGTTATTTGCCCATGTTTGGCCAATCGATCATACGGCTCATAGAAGGCCCATTGATGTTACGACCCGTATAAGGCCCATTAATGCTATGGCCCGTATAAGGTCCATTGTTTCTATGGCCCGTAGAGGGCCCATTGTTTCTACGGCCCATAGGAGGCCCATGGTCACAACAGTAAATATGTAGCCCATGGTTATTGTGGCCTAGTTTTAAAAAATAGGTTATTGCGGCCACTAGCAAACCGTGGAAAAAGAACTGCACTGATTACAAACAAACAAATAAATAAGACAACAAGGAAATAAATAAGTAAGCAACATACGCTAGGCTATCACAACTATTACACATATTACATCCACTTGGCATCAAAGTTCACCACCGGTGCAAATATAGGGAACAAAGCAGCATATCACATACACTGGTTGTCAAAGTTGGCGACCAGTGCAAATACACTCCACAGCAAAACAATTCCAGGACTAAAACCACTTCAGAAGAGCTCAAGAAACAATATCCTGGGTACCCATAATGCTGGCAAGATGCTTAGCAAGCTTATTAACTTTCTCTTGTTTGGCGCTTACATCCTCCTGCGCTTGTTGTTGCACCAGAAAGTATGCATCTGAATTCTGCAGGGAGTTCCTCAGTCCTTCGGCTTCTTGCCGCAGCACAGCTGATTGATGCTTTTCAGCTTGTAGCTGAGACTGAAGAAGCCAAAGTGATAGTGGCCAGTAACTTGAACACTACATCAAGACAGGACTTTTTGGTTGTCTCACTATCGCTAAGATAGTTTTTATCAACTTTCTTGGAGACCAATAGGGATGCCTCACTATCTTGAACCTTATCTGCATTACTTCCTTTACCATTGCATAGCGGGGTACTCTTCTCCAATATTTTGTCTGCATTCTAAAACTGAAACAAGCAGACACATCAGAGGTTTACCATGTTGTATGTGAAACTCATTTTGGTAAATCAGTTTAGTAGTAAAGTGGACAGGATAACAGCATGAAACAAACATATATCTATGTACCATGGTCACTGTATGGTCTATATCATTCTAGTTTTTGTTTCCAAATCAAGATAGAGACACAGTTCAAACAATATCTATTTAAGACAAAGCAGAATAGACAGAATATAAGTGTGAGAAACTACAGAGCAATAACAACACTTGTAATGTGCATGACATGAGAACATAACTGTTTACTCAATTGAAACTGAAATCAACATAGAGCAAGTTACAACAGCAAACCAGTTAAAGAAACTGGTTTAAAACATACCTGTTGCGCCATTAGAGTTTCAGTTCCATCCTTCAAATTTGAAAATAGTTGGTATGAGTAAATACAGTGATGCAAGAGCAAAGGATTATGAACCATAGCTACATAACCTGACCTGAGAACAATTCTTCTTCTACTTAAAGTGTAGAGTTGGGATTCGAAGTGGTGGTCCTCGTGCTTTGGGCACTGCAGTTCCCTTACTAACTGCTCGTGTTTGGGTGCTCTGTGGTGAAGACAATACTGTGTTAACTGGAACTAATTACTATCTGCTGGTGTTGGGGTTAGAAGGGCTGTAGCTGGTTCTCTGTCCAACTGGGTAGGGGCACAATCTGTGAGAGTCCGGGTTATGTGTGGTGGGGCTGGTTCTTGGGCAAGTACAACTGTGGTTCTATCTGCATCGACTAGTAGCACTATCTTTTCTGAAGACCGTGTTGTTACTCCCTTAGATACTGCCATCACCCTCTCCAATTCAAAGGGTTGATAAACAAGAAAAGTAATTGAATGTACATACATTTTACGATTGAAAAGTGCAATGGATAGTGGGGAAGAAAAGAGGGCATGAAATAATTCACAGTTATGTTGTCTAACCAAACAGGATAGCATGACACAATTTCACATATATGATGCTTAACTAAAAAGGATGGAAAGACATAGTTCAAAATATGATGACTATGTAAACATGATGACATGATATAACTATATAATGTATTTATTAAATAGGTTGGCATGCCATAATTTACATACATGCTGCCTATATGATGTCTTTATCAAATGGGCTCGCATGCCAAAATTTAGATAGATGTTGTCTATGCAAACATGATGGCATGATATAATTCAAATTTATGATTTATATACTAACAAGTAAGCAGATGGCAATTTCATATATGATGTAAAAACTAAGCAATGCAAGACAACATGCATGACATGGGTAATATAACCCTGCCAAGTTTGAGCATAGACCTCAGGGGGGAAATAGGACTGGTCATCTGTCTATGAATCCTCCTCTGAGGAGCTATCTTTAACCAGCAAGATGTCTGCTTCATTAGCATTGTCTGCACTGAATACCTTGTTTTCACTCTAGATACTTCCATCACTGCTTCAAATGGCTGATGCACAGGAGGAGTAGTTGAATATACAAACGTTGTCGACAAATGGAACACGTAATACAAAAAAAGGATAGCATGACATAATTCACATATATGATGATTGGCTAAACAGCATGGCATTGCATAATTCACATATATAATGCCTTGCAACAAGATATCATTGCATAATTCACATATATAATGTCTTGCAACAAGATGGTCATAATTCACATATATGGTAATTAGACACTAAACAAGTGGCATTCACACAAAGCATGTCTAAACTAAGCAAATGACATAGCAATGCAAGCAACCACACACACGATATGAGCAACATAACCCTGCCAAGTTAGAGCATACACCTCGAGGGGGGGGGGCGAATAGGACTGGTCATCTATCTCTAAATCCTCCTCTGAGGAGCTATCCGTAACCAGTGAGATATGCGCTTCATCAGATAGCATGGTCTGCTCTGAAGACCTTGTTTTCACTCCAGAATTTTCCATCACCGTGTCAAATGGCTGATGCACACGAAGAGTAGTTGAATGTATTAACATTGTTGACAAATGTAATACATAGTGAAAAAAGGATGGCATGATATAATTCACATATAAGATTACTAGCTAACCAAGATGGTATTGCAAAATTCACATATATGATGCCTGGCTAAACAAATGGCGTTGCATAATTCACATATACGATAAAGAAACTAAACAGATGGCATTCACATAAAAGCATGTCTAAACTAAGCAGATGACATATTTGATGTACAAAGTAAGCAATGCAAGGCACCATATGCATGATATTGCCAACATCGGCATGCCAAGTTAGGGAGAAGACCTCAAGGGGTAAATAGGAGTGGTCTTCTCCTTCTGAATCCCCCTCAGAACAGTTGTCTTCCTCTTGATTACAATCCAAAATGGATGGGGGGGCTGCCTTTGCACCCACCATGGAGCGACGTCTACATGAAATTTTATTGCCACGCAAGGCTCGTCTCTTTTACTCTACATGTTCAGTTCCGTTGTGTACAATAACTGACATGCATAGGAATAAAACATAGTGAGATTATGTAAGGAGTGCATGCAGAGATCCAGAGTGATGGTAGCAACCTGTGGATAGACCAAAAACCAATGATAGCAGGCAGATAATGGCTTCAGTTAAAAAATACAGATAATGACTTCTTTAATGTTTGTTTTCCACCCAACATGAAAATCATAGTAGACACTAGAGATTAACCAGATATTAGATAGATACTATTGATTGCGGCCCGATGTGTACCCCACAACCATTTAAAAACTCAAGTTTGAGCATTAGTTTGGAGCTGACTCAGAGTCTAGTCGGTGAACAAGACGATAAAGTAGCATGTAATATTAAGCGATGTATAAAGTAAGCAGACACGAAAGAGTGCAACCTCTCTCGCGGACCTGTGTAGTCCTCGAGGTCATCTTCTCGGTTGATGATGGTAATGCCGTTGTCGTGGCTGCCGGTGGCGAGGAAGAAGATCTGAGGTGGCAAAAGTCAGTCTGGAGGGCGGATCCCTGCTGTGGTGAACTCTTCCATCGTTGGAGCAGCTGAGCTGGGGTGGAACACAGAGCAGCAGGAGCGGGACAAACCACACAAGGTTTTCTATGACACATATCTTTAACAGAAGTTATTGGGTAAGGGCTTGTTTAAATTTGAGGGTTCTAACAATGCAGAGATTGGAAATACACAGGAATAGGATAGGAATGGACGTGCAAACAGAGAATTTTAAAACACATGATTTCTGCCAATCTGAGTGTTTGATTCACAAGAATTGGAAGATCACATGATGCAAAGAAGCATGGTGAGATTAAGTCAAACCACAAGAAAATGTACGGTTACAATGATATTATGCTACCATCTCTTAGTCTTGTGCTTCATGAATATGAATTTGAAAAGGAGGACAAGTGGATATTAAAATTCCTACGGTTTTTCTTTCAAGGAGACACTAAAGGAACAAATCCTACAATTTTCCTTTGCTCCATTCCTTTGAACCAAATGCATGAATAGTAGTACCATATGAAACTTTCCAATTCCTATGTTTTTCCTTCACTTTTCCTTTCAAGCAGCGGCGATTCTAGTAGGCAGGCTTGAGCAGGGAAAAGCCTACACTCAAAAAATGTTTTTGTGCAACTTCTACTACTTTGGACCTAGGCCACTGCCCTACTAGCTCTACTCCCAGGCCCATCTACAAATGCACACCTCAAATGCGCAGAGATAAATAATGATGGCATTCAAGAGAGTCCACCACAGATAGCAAAGTTGCCTGGTACCTCACTACTTGTCATATAGTAAGAGAAACTAATCGTATTTCATGTTACTACGTGTGCTCAGTGGACAATATATATAACATGTAGAGTAAAAAAGCGATGCAACAAGTGTACAACCTCTTTGGCGAAGCCATGTCGATCTCAGCGTGATTGGGTTGGTCGGTGAGGATGCTTCGACTGATTTGGCTATCGGAGGAGGGGAAGAAGATCTTAGGCATCTGGAGATGGAGCCCGGGGTATTGCTCTACTGTGATGGAGGGTTTCGTCATTAGAGCAGCTCAGGTGAGTTGTGCGACGACGAGGCTGAAGCAGGACAGGAGAGACAATGTTAACCTGAGTGGAATTCTAATAGCATCTCCAATAGATGGCGTAAAATACATAACCATAAAGTGCTAGATGTAAAATACATCAGCCGCTCATCTATGAACTTTACTGTCAAAACTGAATTTAACTGTCACAACTGAATTTTGTCGTCGAAACTGAATTTAACTGTCGAAACTGAATTTTGCTGTCGAAACTGACATTTACTGTCGAAACTGAATGCATTAGTAGCAGAAAAGCAGTAGCAGCAGCAGCAGTGCCTGGAAGAGCAGCAGTGCCTGGAACAGCAGCGCGTGCGAGAGCCAGGGCAGCTGTTCGTGTAGTAGCATTTCGGGTAGCAGCTACAGGGGCTCGAGGGAGAGCAAGATCTGCTGCTTGTGCAGCAGTAGCAAGCGCAAGAGTAGAGCAGCAGCGCAAGCAAGAGCGAGAGCAGCAGCGCAAGCAAGAGAAATAGCGAGAGCAGCAGTGCGAGCAAGAGCAGACCAGGCAGGGGACCAAGAGCAAGAGCAGAGCAGCACCGCGAGCGAGAGCCAAAGCAGCAGCAGCTCCTACTGATGTGGACATCACTGCCGAGGGAGCGATGTCGTGGAGGAAGTGGCCGGCGATGCCGCCGTGGATGGAGCCGCACCATGTCGGCTCGGGACCGAGCGCCGACATCAAAGTGAGATCGAATCAAGAAGAAAATGCGGCGATTAGTGTAGAACCTCTTTGGTGGCGCCGATTAGGCCTCAGCTTCGTCTGCGGAATTGGTGATGATGATGCTCTTCCGGTGGTGCAGGTGAAGACAGTGGTGTGGGAATGAAGGTGGTGCGAAAGACGAGGGAAACTTCGGGGCAGCTCCTTGGAGGTGGAGGACGGGGTGGCTGAAGTGGCCGCCGCTGCTGCCGTGGATGGAGTCGCGCCATGTCGGCTCGGGACCGAGCACCGGCAGCATCGTGAGATCGAATCAAGAAGAAAATGCGGCAATTAGTGTAGAACCTCTTTGGTGGCACCGATTAGGCCTCAGCTTCATCCTAGAAATAGGTGATGATGCTGCTCCTCCGGTGGTGCAGGTGAAGATGGTGGTGTGGGAATGGAGGTGGCGCGAAAGACGAGGGGAACGTCGGGGCAATTCCTTGGAGGTGGAGGATGGGGTGGCTGAACCAGTGGGACGACGAGATCGATGACGGATCCTCATCCGGTGTGGTGCATGAGGGACTTCGAGGTGTTGCTGTGGGCGACATCATCGCGGAAGAGGCTCATGCTGGGTGGCGGACGAAGGAGGGTGTGGGGCTTCACCGGTTTTCGCGGCCTCGGTGTATGAATGGGTCGGCGGATGGGATGGGAGGGGGGAACCATGGCATAGGGATATGCTTGTCCGAAATGTGGGGTAAGTTATGAAAGTACCCCCACCGATTTGAGCTAGGAGGTTCTTTCGGTTCAGGGGTATCACGGGCATTTCGCGTGGCGGGATTTCGCAGGAGGTGGTAGTTTTCGCGTGTGTTGTAATTTTGGGATAGCAAGGCGCGGGTTGAGATGGAGGGAGTTTTCAGAGAACAACGAGACAAAGATATATCTTAAATATTTCGGGGTAACAAGGCGCGGGTTGAAATTTCTAGACAAGCCTAACGTGTATTGTACCAAATCAATTCGTACTTCCCTCGATGAAAAGACAAAAAGAAATCAATTCACACCACACAAGAGAGTCTAGTCCCGTGTACTGTACCAAATCAATTTGCACTACAAATTCCATTCAAAACATTGAATTCATGTTATGTTCAATTAAAATATTTTGCTACGTGTACAATGCATGCAACCTGCTACTCAAATGAACGTTTTAGTGCATTCCGAATGTATATACTACCGCTTCAATATGAACTAAATTTGAATTAGTTTCTCTAGTTGAATAAGATCTACAATCATGATTGTTGTCAGGTTAAACCATTTGAATTCGTTTCTCTATTTTAATAAGATCTACAATCATCATTATTGTCAAGTTAAAGAATCGTTTGTATATTTTCTTCACAGCACGCCACGTGATTACTGTCGAGTTAGGTATGAACTATGTGTACTATATGAACTCGAACTCAATTTTTTGAATCCACTTTATGTTGATTTCAAACCATAGTACATTTCAAGCTCTAGCTATATCTTCATAATCTCAACCATGTCTCATATGTATAATGTGTTTATCACATAATGTATGGAGCCCCTCCCCCTACGCCTACAAGTATTTAGATGTGAGGTGCAAACGGCACACATTATCACAAATTTAGATAAAATGTGAGATTGTTCGATATATAGTATGGCTTAGATTGTTCGATATTTAGTTGTGAGCAGCAAAAGCCACACATTATCACAGATTCGAATAAAAGGTGAGATTGTTCGATGTATAGTATGGTTTAGATTGTTCGATATTTATCCGTGAGTTGCCAACGCCACACATTATCACATTATGGTATAACATGTCCAAAACTACATCATGCGTATCACCGCTATATTCATGCATGTGTATGTTTATAACACTACGATCTCCTATTGAAATATATGAATCCACTTTCATATTGAATTATGATCTTTGTTAGTCTCTTACACCCACACAATCCTCTAACCTTTGTAGCTTGCACTAACTTTCTCTCGTGCATGCACACGCCCTTCTCGCCGTCCACCTCCCTCAGCATTCTATCTATCGCGCACATTCATTTTTTTCTTTAGGTCGTTCTCCCATGGTCTCCACAACTCCTTTCTGACACACACCGATCAATAAACCTCTCTAGTGATGTCTGCCTACCTTATACACACGCACCTTCCATCTCCTCCTTTCTGTGTCCATGCCTCATGTCTCTCATATGGTCCAACACACGTGTAAACTCTCGCCCCTCTTTTCATCGATCTCACAATCGCACACTCCTCCCCCTATCTAGCTAGCAGGCCTCTCGCACCACCTCCTAGCTCCATTATCTCTGTCTATCCGGCTCGCTGGGCCTTATTTGCCTCTAACAAATGGATGTACACCGACCGATCTTCCGCTATACATATAGCTAGCTAGGTCGTTATAACTCGTTTTCCCCAAGCGTCGATCGATCTACCTCATTCTTTATGTCTCTCCCTTCCTACGACACACAACAATTGATCTACCGATCTAGTTAGGTCTGCTTACCAAACACATGGCCCCCCTTCATCATCCATGCATGCCTCCCAACACATCTACCACATACACGCACACACAGATACACATCCTCACTCCTGTTGATAATATTGCAGTTCTACCCTCAGTTTGTCTATTAGGCCTCTCCCACCATCTTCGAGAAGCAACTCCACCACCCATCCAGCACTCTACCCCTCTCCCTCCCCCCTCTCTCTCCCCCCTCTCTCTCTGTCCCAACCTATTTCCCATCCTTCACTTATGTATGGATGTCGACCGATCTCCCTCATGACATACCTGGATCTCTCCTTCTCAACACATATACGAGTCAATCTACCTCTCTAGTTAGGTCTCTGCCTCTCCCCCACACACACTGATACATCGAGCGCTCTAGTCATGTCTTCCTGCCACACACAAACTTGCCTTGTGCCCTCTGACGTTCCAGTAGGTGAGTCGCCCTATATCTTTGACTTGCACACACACAATTTCAATGACTCTCTTCATCAATCTCGCACCCACCCACTTGATCCCCTCTTCGACTCTATCGATATCTATGGCCCCTCTCTCTCTTCTCATGGATCACCCCCTCTATATATGATATAGATAGGCTTCTATTTCACACACATTGCATGTGTCAAATTTTTGTTTGAGATATCATCGACACATATTCCCACAAATACATTCACGAAATCACCCCCAACAAAAAACACTCACGAACGCCATCTGTCTAGGTTTGTGTCTCTCTCACACACACCCACGTAGGTGGGGGACATGCACGAAGAGAAGAGGTGCACGCACTGCATGCGCACCTACTCCCATCTCTTTGCCAACCACATCCGCGCGGGTACACGGTGGAGCTCATTTCTGTACAAAAAGGTAGCCCACGTGGTAATTTGACATGTGAACTGGTTGTCCACTTGATCGAGGATCATGTACCACGGGTGAACAAACAAATTGTGACTTGACGCGTTATGTTAAAAAAGAGGCAAACCATGTGGGGACTACCTTAGAGGCAAGGCTATATACACTGGAGATGCTCTGTATGTATTACTTTTGATGTGTCCCGTCAAGTCAAAGAATGAGGAGAAGCTTGCTTAGTACACCGTCTCCCCCGCCCATGAGCGCGGTGGGTCGCAGAGTTGTAGGACGAGGAGAAGCTTGCTAGTACGCCTACGCCCGCTCCTTCGCCCACGCGTGCGGCGGCTCGCAGGACAAGGAGAAAATTTTACTACTCCCTCCGTTACTCCTCGTCCTTACCTTGGTTAGAGAGATTATCATATTGTTTTAAATATACTCGCTCCGTCCCAAAATTCTTGTCTTAAATTTGTCTAGATTCGGATGTATCTAGTTTTACTCCCTCTGTCCCATAATATAAGAACATTTTTGACACTAGTATTGTGGGCCGGAGGGAGTAGTAGATTTCAATATGAACCACCAGTACATACTCCAAACACTGATGTATATAGACAAATTTTAGAGTGTAGATTCACTCATTTTTCTCCCTATATAGTCCATATTGAAACGGACGTACTAGTATGCACTCTGCCTCGCCCCTCGACCCTCGCTCGACCCTCGCCTACATGGTGGACATGCAACAATTCATTCGATCTCAGATAGCCAGAACGATATACTGTAGTACCATTATTGCTCAACTTCCCCAAGGGGAGAAGAGCCAAGCGCAAGGTTAATATTTTGTAGATGCCAAGTGCAATGTTTATAGGAGAACGAGTAGTAGTAGTACTAGTAGTTTGTACAAGTGGTACATACTGTATGAGGAAGAAGTGATGTAGGGCGGAACCCTAGGGGGCCGATCTTTCACGTTTGGAGTGGATCCTACGGGGGAACACGAAGAACGCACGGAAAACACAAGGGAAAACACGGGGAGAAACGAGAGAATCACTAAACCGACAAGTAATCGATCACACAAGGGCTAGATCACCGAAAGCATAAGGTTGCACAAGATCCAAAATCAACAAAGGAAGGATACAAAGGGAACTGTTCTTCTCCGTGAGGAGGTCTTGATTGTCTTCTCCGGATGGAGGCCTTGAATCCGAATGGATCTTCTTCGAAGAGGCATGATCCCTCACATGGAGTAGATCCGGTACGGATGAGCAGAGCTCTATCTCTAAATGAGCTATTACAATGCTAAGTCTCAAAGTGAGGAGGAGGAGTCCTATATATAGGCTAGGGGCGAAGGGGTACATGGACTCAGTCCAACACGCGCGCGTAGGCGCTGGGAAGGCTGGACGTCCGGGCTTCGGGCCGAATGTCCGGTGGCTCGCGAGGCGCCGGATGTACGGGCTGAGGAGCTGGTTGTCCAGGATGGCGCAGATGGTTGTTCTGCTTTCTGGATGGGCGATGCCGAATGTCCGCTCGGAGGGGCCGGATGTCCGCGGCTTCGGGGGGCGCCGGATGTCCGGGGCGATCGCCGGATGTCTGGGCTGATGGGGCAAGCTTCTGTGCTCCCTGGACACCGGTGCCGGATGTCTGGGATTTTGGCTGGATTTCCGGTGGGGGCCGGATGTCCGGGCTGGACGTCGGATGTCCGGTTGCTGTAGTTTCTTCTGCAGGGGTCTGGCCGTGTAGATCTCCATGGGCCGGATGTCCGGGGTCCTGGCCGTATGTCCGGTGCCTGGAGGCTGTTCTTGCCTTTTTCCATTGGTTCTCTTCTTCCATGGACTTGGGATCTTGACCATCTTCATGTGCATCCTCGGGAGGGTCCTCTTGGTACCTAATCATGCACAACATTTCGGATTGAGGTAGTAGCCATGTCTCGAGAGGATCATATGAGATATCACTAAGGAGAGAAGTCAACTCGGTCTCGAGAGCTCTAGCTCATGCTCTAGTCATGGGTCCTCTTGGTGCTTGGTGAGACGATGTCCATGGGGATGACCGAAGGATGCTCCGCATCATCTCCCCCCCTTGGGAAAGATCCGACCTCGGATCGAAATCTTTATCACCATGGTACGGGGAGAGATCGAAGACGTTGTAGATGTCGCTCATGTTGTACTTGTCGTGTGGGAGATCAATCTTGTAAGCATTGTTGTTGTAGCGTGCTAGCACCTTGAAGGGTCCGTTGGCTTGAGGGAGAAGCTTGGACTTGCGTTCGTTGGGGAAGCGGTCCTTGCGAAGGTGTAGCCATACGAGGTCTCCAATGTTGAATATCATGGGATGCTTGTTGATGTTGAGCTTGGTTGCGAGTCGTTGTACTTGGCGCTCGATGGTGTGCCTTGTATCTTCATGCATCTTCTTGATGTAGCTTGCATGGGCACTTGCGTCGAGGTTGGTGCACTCTTGTAGAGGGAGAGGTAGAATGTCCAATGGGGACAACGGGTTGAAGCCATAGATGACCTCGAAGGGGGATTTGCCGGTCATGGAATGTCTTGCACGGTTGTAGGCGTACTCGGCGATGGGTAGATGATAAGTACATTTCCTATTCACATTTTGGCACACAAACACACTGTCGGCGTTCTGGGAACGGGAGTCCCCAGACTTGCCTGCGTGCGGCCTGCGGCGTGGCTCAAAGGGGGCCCAATGCGGCCCATCTTCATCAACACAAGCTCAAGACCCTCGCGAGGGGCCAAGCCTCGCAGGGCGGACGACAAGGAGCTTCCTCAGGCACGGCCTCGTCAGGCTGGCTCACGAGGAGGCAGAGAGTTCAAGGCGGGGTACCTCGCGAGGTGCCCATGACACAAGCCATGACGACCAAGGGCGCCAGTCGAGCGCCAGCCCGCACAGTGTCCTCCTTTCCTCTTTGGTGGAAAGGGAGCAAGCGCAGGCGAGAGCATCAAGCAAAGGCATCCATTTCGGTGCAACGAGACCAAGACCAGCCCAACGGCAGGGAAGCAGTCATTGTGGAGCCCAAGCAGGCGTCACCACCAGAGCCTTTGACAGGTGAGGACCAACTTTAGTCAGGATAAGTGTACCCGCTGTTCCCCTTCAAAATGGCCAATTGTTGGCGCCCTTCCCGCTCAATATTTGGGAAGAGGCCCAGGGCCTTTGCCTATAAATAGGACTAGCCACCCCCAGGGTAGAGGCATTTGGACCTGATCTAGCAATCTGGATCCTCACCAAGAAACCAGTGGATAGAGCGATTGAACTCCTCCTAGCAGTTCGTCGCACCAGCCAAGAACAGACCCTCGCGAGGCTGTTCTTCCTTGTATTGTTCATCATCAGCCCAAGAGGCAATCCACCACACCACACACTGGAGTAGGGTATTACACCACAATGGTGGCCTGAACCAGTATAAATCTTGTGTCTCTTGTGTTGTTCTGTTTGGTAGTTTAGATCCTAGCGATTCGGCGAGGAGCAGGCCGTCAGAGGGTTAAATCTCCGTGCGCACCCCAGTGTTCGAACCTCAAGGGTCTGCCAGAACCAGAAATCCGACATTTGGTGCGCCAGGTAGGGGTGCGCCAGTATCCACCTTCCGCCACTTCGCGTCCCGTTGCATCGTCATCACCATGTCCGGTGACCAGGCGGGCAACCCTGATCCCTGGGTGGCTTGGCCCGCCCGCGCAGAGCCGCTCGCCCCGGGCGACCCCATGCCCCAAGCAGCTCGCGGTCCATAGGGCGCTGTGGGCCGTGGGCGACGCGGACAGGCCTCGACAGCTCTAACACCGCGGCAGACGCGGTCGGCAGCAAGGGCCTCCAACCACGCCGCGGCCACGACGCCGTACACCCGCCGGGAGCAGGTGAACTCAATGGCCGCGCTCACGGTGGCCCGAGAGCTGCTGCAGTGCAGGCTGATGGAAGGCGGCCGCGACGTGTTGCTAGAGCGGGTGGCGGAGCTCCTGGGCTTCGCCGCCTCGGGGGCTCACCCCTTCTGCACTCAGCTCCTACCCCAGGATCAGGGCGGCCCGCGCGGGGGCCCCACGTGCACCCACGGGCTCCAAGGCTACTCCAACACCAGTGAAGCTGTCGGCACCGAACCAGCGGCAGCACTGACTCTGCTCCCCACCAGCGAAGAAGGACTCGTCGCGACCCACAGCCCCAGTGGGCCGCTGCGCTACCTCCCCCAGGTAGGCGCATCAGGCAGAGCTGCATGGCGCGTGGAGCCCTATGGCGCGGCCTTCGGGATGACGGCCCCAGAAGAGTACGTGCCCGACATGATGGATCAAGGGCACCCGCGTGAAGGCGAACATGGATCACTCCTCATCCCGAGCTGGGGGGATGAGGCGCCAGAAGCTGAGCTCTTCCAGGAACCCAAGGACGGCCCCACCGGCCACGCTGGAAGCAACGATTATCGGGTACCACTAATCCCTCAGGAGCTGGCATACACTAATCATGGGTCGCAGGAGGTGCAGGTCGCCACAGCGAGCAGCTGCCCCGCTCCCGTGGCCTCTTACCCCTCAGGAGGAGGGCGTCAGGGGCTGCAGGAGAGGGACCGAGATCCGACATCACCACCGCGGTGTTCGGAGCAAGGCGTTCCCAGGAGGTAGCCCTCCGCTGGGGAGGTGCCTCAGGGCCTGCCCCTGGCGGAGGACCCGTGGTCGTTGGGGGAACCGCTGGCAATCGCTCTACCCCATCGGCGGCGTCCTGGTTTCCGGTTGTCGTTGATGGCACTAGAGTGTGGCGCAAGGCGGGGCCCTCGTCAGGCGATATGAAGCAAGGGCGGTACCTGTGAAGAAGGCCCAGTGCCTGTGAAGCTCGCCGCCCCGTGACACTCTCACGTAATAATGAGTGGGGCTGTACACGCCCCGGAGTCTCAGGGGTGCCGGCCTCAGGCCCTGGGGCTCCCTCCCACGCGCAGTGGCAGCACTTAGCTCCGCGCTGGTGAGAAGACGTCCAAGACTAGACTAGGTGCTGGACGCGGACTTTTTCTGCTTTCATTGCTTTTCTCTTGGTTGTTGCTTTCCCCCGCTGGATTTAAGTTGGACTCGAATTTGAGATTTGTGTGTGTTTGGGGAAGGGGTGCTTAGTCTCGTTCGAGCAATCTCTCGCGTTTCGGTTACGACCTCACCTCAGCTGCCGGGTCTGGCCTGGCTTGCGTGCAGCCCAGACTGCCGCCAATGTACCCTCTCAGGAGGTTTTTCACTGCAGATCCACGGATTCAATCAGGAGGCGTGCGAGGCGCCACAGGCTCCGACAAGTTATCTCGAGGCCCGCTCGGGACAAAGGTAAATGAGCCAGCCGGCTCGTCACATGGCCAACCACTTGGCACGGGCATGTGAGTGAAGTAGCATTCACTAGTACGCTGAACATAAGTTTTACATGAGGGGCATCCCCTCCCAAAAATGCTCTTACAACCATCGGGACAAAAGCCTAAGTTCTATTCATGCAGGATAAGGAAACAGGAGCAATGCGCTGTCAGTCGGATAAATCCCCCAATGCATCCTCAGGAACGCCGCCCGAACTGTCGCTGGCGTCGCTGGCCTCGCCATCACCCTCCGCGTTGTCGTCTGCGGCGTCAGGGCCGTTCACCAGATCGCCCTCGTCGGCGGCCACGATCACGCCATCATCATCTGAAGCGAAGGCCCTGACAAGGGCGTCCACGTTGTCTTCCACCCAGTATGCCAGGTCGTCTCGGACGGCCTGGGGGACTGATGCGATGGTGGCATCAAAGTTGAAGTGAGGTTCCATGTTCCGGAGATGGCTGAAGACACGGGAAAAGGCGCGCCCGAGCAGGGCTTGGCTCCTCTCCTCCACCAAGCTGTTGGCACGGACCAACCACGCCTCTAGCTGCATCATGATGTCGGTGAAGAACTGAAGGTTGCCGGCGTAGTTCATGGCATGCGGCTCGCCGACGGCCGCCTCGCAGATGTTACCTAAGGCCGTGTTGGCCCTCTCCTGAAGCGTGGTGAGCATGGGGGCGTGCTCGTGTTCCAAGAGCCGCCGCTGACGTATCTCGTCCGCATTCTGACATGCGACAGCCTTAGCCTCAACCACCTGTTGGCGAAGAAGAAGCACCTCGGCATGGGAAGTAGTTGACTCCCCCTGCGCCGCCTCAAGTGCGACCCGCAAGGCATCGACCCGCCGCGTTGCTTCCTCCAGTTTGGTCCTGAGGACGGTGGTCCTACCTTCGGCCTCGGTCCGGACCAACTCCAGCCTCTCCTTGAATTCGCGCTCGAGGTTCAGGCGCGCCGTCGCCACCCGACGTCCGACCTCCTCCGAGACACGGGCTTCCCGCGCAGCGACATCGTCCTCCGCCTGTGTCACCAAGCGCTCCCTCGTCTCCAGGCGCTCGTACTCGCGTGCGCATTCAGCGGCTTCCAGCGTCAGCGCCTCCACATGCTTCTGGAGCTCCGCTGGGTCGCCGGAGGCCACCTTCATCGACGCAAGGGCCGCCTCACGCAGCTCCACCTGCTCCTCCAGTGAGCGGCACCGGGCCAGGAGTTCCCGTGCCCGCTCTTCCATGGCCTCTTGCCGCCGGTCAGCTTCCTGGGCTTCTTCGACGGCCCGGGAACGGGCCTCCCGAGAGGCCGCCAGCAACGCCTTGGCCTCCTCATCGTCGAGATCGCGCCGATGGTGCGCGAGGGCGACAGCAGCCTCCAGCTCACGCCTCTCCCCAACCAGGCGCAGGCCCTCGGCCTCCAGGCGCGCGTCCTCATCAGCGAGCTCCTCACCAAGCAGGCTCACCGCGTCAGCCGCCCTCCGGAGGAACCCTTGGCGGAGAGCGCGATGCTCCCGGGCACGCTCGAGTACGTCTTCCACACCATCATCCACCCCAAGCGAGCGCCGTGGGGCACAGATCAGCGCTCCCCTCCCGGGCAGGGGGCTGGGGGCTGGCGCCCTTGAGACGACCGGGCACGCCCTGCCAGAGGCCCGACCTAGAGCTAGTCCATCTCCAAGTGAAGAGCGCCGGGAGTACCCCAGCCAATCGCGATCCACGACCAGACGAGAAGTGGCTATGCCACGAGAAGGCTCGCGAAGGAAAGCCGCGGGGAGCGCAGGGCCGCGCTGCGCCTCAGGATGGTTCATCTCACCAACGGCCTCACCACAAGGGCCCTGCTGCTCGGAACGATCGAAGACGGCGGAGAGGGCGGAGGCGAGGGGGATGGCTCCTCATCCACCTCCAGGAGCTCGGAAGGAAGGGCCCTGCGGAGCAAGGATCAGGAAAGGCAATGGAAGAATCAGGAGCTGGGAAGGGAGAAGGCTTACTCATCGATGGCGAAGTACTTCCTACGCTTCAGTAGGCGGCAAGGGTAATCATCGCCCAGGGCCTCCCTCCTCTTCCGGAGGGCCTCAAAGTCCACGCGGAAGCGACCCAAGAGTTGAGCGTAGGGGTCAGCCTGCGATGAAGAGGAAGCACCAAGGCGACCCGCGTCGGGGGCGTCCGCCTGATGCGCGCCTCCGGTCGCCTCACCAAGAAGAGCAGCTGGGGCCTCGGGGGCCTCAGCCACAGGCACTGCAGGCGGCCGCTCGCCACCTTCAGCTACGGCAGCACGGGACTCAGGGGCCGCTCCCTCATGAGAGCCGCCCAGTGTTGTCACCTCGACGGGGGCACCCTCGGCCTCTAGAGGCTCATGCCTCCCTGCTCCGCCACTTGAGGAAAAGTCGCCCTGGCCGGCTGCAAGGGCAACCACCACCACTGGGTTCTCGCGAGGCCCCTGGAGGCCAGCAGGGCGCGGCCCCCATTCGTCGAAAATGGGCATCTGGCTCACGAAGTCACCTCTATTCGAGCAGAGGTACAGCAAGGCCCCCCTTGCCGAATGCCGCCGGGGGAAGGATCCCCAGTCAAGACCAAGAGCACCTTCCTCAGTGCTTCAGGCGTCAAGTCCTCTTCCTGGAGCCGCATACGATCCCCACGGCCGCTGAAGGCCCACATCCGGTGAGAATGGCGTTGGAGAGGGGCAACACGGTGTAGCAGGAACTCCTTCACCACCTTGGGCGCCGTCACGCCGAGCTCCCTCAAGAACTTGAAGCGACGCCAGACGAAGGCGAGCCGGGGGCTCGCGAGCATCTCCTGACCCCAGCCTGAGTTGGGGACAACAGGTGAAGATGGCTCCGTCAGCAGGGGGCTGGGCACCCCTACGTCCACATACATCCACCGCTCGTGAAACCCAGGCGCGGGCGGAGGAAGACTGAAGTCAATTCCTGAAGCCGCCGTCTCAGGCGTAGCAACAAAGCTCACGCACCCCGAACATTGGGTGGGGTCGACCAGGCGCAGGGAGAAAAAATGGCGCAGCAAGGCAACTGAGGGAAGGATGCCCATCATTGCCTCGCAAACGAAGGCAAAGACCGCGAGAAGAGTGATGGACTCAGGACCCAGATGCATCATATGGATCTGATAATGGGAGAGCACGGCGTTGAAGAAATCAGAAAAGGGGGGAACCAGTCCCGCCCATAGGGCATTGACGAAGTATCAGACCTCGGTGGCAATCCTGTCAATGGAAAAGTGGGACGCGGGCCAGGTCGTTGTCCTCCCGCATTCGTTGAAGATGGTGGCCAGGGCCGAGCTGACCTTGCTAAAGCCCTCTTGATTGATTATGATCTGCCGACCGATGGTGGGGGCCGCCGACGATGATGAGCGAGGCGGCGGCATGGGCTTCTTCCCCCTTCCCTTCTTCGGCGGAGCCATGATGGCAGAAAAGGGGGGGATGGTTCGAGATTGGATTGGATGTGGAAACTGGAGTTCGAGAGGAGAAAGGACAGAGAGCGCTCGAGCAGCAGAAAGGGGAGCGGCTGTGTGCGGCTACGAGTCCGCCTAGCAAGGCATAAAATAAGGAGGCATGGGGGACCAGTGCCGCCCACGTCCAATCAACCGCCACGCGACGCCCAAGGCCGCAGGCTGTTAGGGCCCGCGACGCTTCGCACTTGCCCTTTCGCCTCTCTGCTCGGCCAAGTCCGGGTGCGCCGTGGGCCCGGGGGCTACTGTCGGTGTTCTGGGAACGGGGGTCCCCAGACTTGCCTGTCTGCGGCCTGCGGCATGGCTCAAAGGGGCCCCAGCGCGGCCCATCTTCATCAACACAAGCTCAAGACCCTCGCGAGGGGCCAAGCCTCGCGGGGCGGACGACAAGGAGCTTCCTCAGGCACGGCCTCGTCAGGCTGGCTCACGAGGAGGCGGAGAGTTCAAGGCGGGGTACCTCGCGAGGTGCCCATGACGCAAGCCATGATGACCAAGGGCGCCAGTCAGGCGCCAGCCCGCACAGTGTCCTCCTTTCCTCTTTGGTGCAAAGGGAGCAAGCGCATGCGAGAGCATCAAGCAAAGGCATCCATTTCGGTGCAACGAGACCAAGACCAGCCCAACGGCAGGAAAGAAGTCATTGTGGAGCCCAAGCAGGCGTCACCACCAGAGCCTTTAATAGGCAAGGACCAACTTTAGTCAGGATAAGTGTACCCACTGTTCCCCTTCAAAATGGCCAATTGTTGGTGCCCTTCTCGCTCAATATTTGGGAAGAGGCCCAGGGCCTTTGCCTATAAATAGGACTAGCCACCCCCAGGGTAGAGGCATCTGGACCTGATCTAGCAATCTGGATCCTCACCAAGAAACCAGTGGATAGAGCGATTGAACTCCTCCTAGCAGTTCGTCGCACCAGCCAAGAACAGACCCTCGCGAGGCTGTTCTTCCTTGTATTGTTCATCATCAGCCCAAGAGGCAATCCACCACACCACACACTAGAGTAGGGTATTACACCACAATGGTGGCCTGAACCAGTAAAAATCTTGTGTCTCTTGTGTTGTTCTGTTTGGTAGTTTAGATCCTAGCGATTCGGCGAGGAGCAGGCCGTCAGAGGGTTAAATCTCCGTGCGCACCCCAGTGTTCGAACCTCAAGGGTCTGCCGGAACCCGAAATCCGACACACACCATTTATTGTGATCCAACGATCCATTCTTGTTATGAACTATGATATATTTGAATGAAAATCATATAAATGATCATTTACTTGTCATTTGATTATTTTGCAGAATAGTGCGCAAAGGCATTATAAACTTCAAGATTTGAACAAATTGGCTATTGAGAAGAGAGAAGGGCAGGAAAGAAGTGAAGAAAGGGACTTGAGCGAGAAGAATTGAAGTAATCAAGGGGCCAAGCTATAGATGGCAGGACCTACTTGGGAAGAAAGAAGAGAAATAGCAGGGCCAAATCATAAAGTGGCAGAACAGGGGAGGGGATCAAAATCGGCTGAAATCACTGTTTTGACCTTGTCAGAAAACCATAGCACAAAATGAACTCGGAACAAAATTATTTCACGATCTGACCCTTTTAGCAACGCCATAGCCCGTGGCGTTTCATCCCCACATAAAAACGCCGAGCCAGCTCGCGTTACTGTCGTGGCCCCATTCACTGACGTGGCATGTTCAAAACGCCGAGCCAGATTGCGTTTCCGGAAACGCCAAAAGCTTTGGCGTTTCTGGCCAGGCTGAAAACGCCGATGGCCATGGCGTTGCTACACTTGATATAGTACGTAGCTTCACCGTTGGTGTGGATATATAGTGAGACGTCCAGTCAATCCAGGAGGAATAATCACGCAGCCAGATGCATGTGTGCGCGCCGTGCAAATGCATGGCCCTGTCTCCCTACGCGTAGTGCTAAGCACACCACATGCATGGTGCATGCACGCATGCTGCTACCAGGTGGTTAATTAATCGGAAACAGTTCAAAAGCAAGCCATCATTGGTTGCTAAACATACCAGTAGCATGGCCTTGTCATGTTGCCCCTCATACTCACGTCGATCGTGCATGCAGTGGTCAGTGGTCTGACCGACCCGCAAATTCAGGCAGGCAAGCACCACTAGTGGCATGCATGCCGTGCTGCTCTGAAGCTACAAGCAGGCGACACATCATGGAAACGCCAAAGCTCCTGGCGTTGCTGTCCAGGGCAGAAACGCCAAAGCCCTCTGGTGTTTCTCACATGGTCCGCAACGTAAGCTACCTCGGCGCTTCTTTTTTGACAGGAACGCTAGCTAGCTCGGCGTTTTTATTTTGGGAAAAAACGCCGCGGGCTATGGCGTTGCTAAAAGGGTCAGATCGTGAAATACTTTCATGTCGAGTTCACTTTGTGACAAAGTTTGCTGAAAGGGTGAGAATAGTGATTTCGACCATCAAAATCCCTAACGCAGACTCAATACCCTTCGGGCCTGGCACATCTCTCTCTCTCTCACCCCTCCTTCTCCAACTCCGGCCGCCGCCACGGCCAGGACGGCGTCGTGGTGCGCCTCCACCTCCCATCCATCCACTAGCTCCACCGTGCCATCTCCACCAGTTGCCGCTGCATCATCCACCATCTCGCGCCCCCGATGCTCTTCTCCTCCCCACGTCCGAACTGCTACTGCTCCTCCACCTTTCTTCTCCCCCCAAATTCTGCTGCTGCTTTCTCTCTAACCTCCCCACGCCTCTGCTTCTTCTTCTCCCTCTCCTTGCTGCTACTCCTTCCTCTCACGTCCCCCTACTGCTGCTCTTCTTCTTGCGCCGATCTGCTGCTGCTCTGCTTCCTCCACTAAACTGCTGCTACCTCTGCTTCTTCTCTTCCTATTGCTGCTTCTCCCTTCTCCAACTTCCTGCTACTGCCTCCTTCTTCTCTTGCTCCGCTCCTCCTCCTAATTTTCTCTAAACCAGAAAACTGCTGCTGCTCTCCTCCAACTTGCTGTTGCTGCTGCTTCTCTCTCTCTCTCTCCGATCTCAAATTTCTGTAATCTTGAGAAGTTTATTGTTCAGTACTTTGGAATATTCAGAATTGAGATGTTTAGTTCATGTAATATTCAGATTTGATAAGAGCTTGCAATCTGACAATTGTTCAGTTTCGTACTTGTGAAACATAGTGCATTTTATTATGCGCTCTGACTAGTTAATGTCTAGTTGTTTGGATAATATTTGGTATGTTTGATTGATGTGTGAATTACCGGTCTGCTAGCATATATGTGTGTTCACCTTGTGTACTAGTCCCCTGTACTAGTTAACTTCCAGTACTAGTTAACTTTGTGTGTGTTTAATTTTCAGTCTCTGTGATAGCTTTGTCTCTGTGACAAATATGTTTGTAATGTGAACCATTTCCATTCTGCTTTATGTGTCCATGTCCTGTTGTTCCCTTTGTGTTACTGTTTTAGTTTCTCATGCAAATAAAAAATAATATCAAAAAGACAGAGAGTATAATCTGAATCTCCCTTTGCTTCTTTTCGTTTACTTTGTCGCCGATTTTCCGAAATGATCTTAGATACTTTAGGTTTATTTTCCCAGTAATCGTCACTTAAATTGTCTAGCCTAGCTTTAGTCAAGCATCATTGCTGATCGTCTAGTCCCTGTGGAGAACACGACACTCGCAGTTCGGGCGAAATATCCCGCTGTACTTTTAATTGATCAATTTGGCGCCGTTGCCAGGGACTTACGTCGAGCGATTGTGTTAGGCTATAGACTAGGTTTACTTTAGTTCCTTGTTCAATTCGTCGTGTATTTCATCTTCAGTGTTTTTTTCTTCTATTTTCCCCCATTGTTGCTTCGGCTTATTAGGATACTAACCTTCTAACTAATGTTTACTGTTTATGAGTGTGTGTAGGGAATCATAAATCTTTGCAGGTTGTTCTATAGTTACACTTGGTTAAGATATGGCATTGCTTCATGATCTTTGGATGCCAAGTAGTCAATGTTATATCACAGGACCAGTTTGGCCAACTATTGAGGTAGAGAATTTTGAGCTGAAGCCTGGTCTTATTGCTTTGGTTCAACAACAACAGTTTGGAGGACTGCCTACTGATGATCCCTATGAGCACTTACACCGAGTCATGGAGTATTCAGATACAGTCAAGTACCATAGAGTTCCTCAAGATGCAATCATGTGCAGGTTGTTCACATTCTCCCTCCGTGATGATGCTCGTGCTTGGTATCGATCCTTGCCATCAAGGTCATACAGTTGGAATGAGATATCCCGAGCTTTCTTGGATAAATATTTCCCACTACACAAGCAGTCCGCAATTCGAGATGAGATCTTCAATTTCGTTCAGCGTGAAGGCGAGAGCTTGTATGATGCTTGGGAGAGATACAAAGCCTTATTCAGGAGATGTCCTAATCATGGGCTCGAGAGATGGTTAGAGCTGCAGATATTCTATAGAGGATTGACTTCGGACACTCGAGCTTACGTCGATATGGCAGCGGGTGGAGCTATTACAAACAAGACACTTGATGAAGCTTTTCTGCTGATTGAGAGCATAGCTTTCCACCAACTTCAGTGGTACAATAAGAAGCCCACGTCTGATTCATTGGTTTGCTTGCAACAAATCACTACACCTCAACCACCAATTCTTACACAAAAGCCTGAGCCTCTATCTCAGTGTGACAAGGTTGAGCTTGCATGGATTATATTTGACGATGATGACACCATTCTAGTTGACACACATGCTACAGATCATCTGGATATTAGTGTTGGAGATTCAGTTTTGCATTGTGATGATTCTTCCATGGATGAGCCAGAGCTGCAGTTCGTTGCTTTTGATATTGAGGAGTCACCTTTAGTTGATATTGATCATGTGCTGCTAGAGCCAGATATGGAGAAGTTCGCCTTTGATGATGTCAGCCGCATTGATTCTTCAACACTTGAGCCTGAGATGGAGAGCTTCATGGTTGATTATGGTGAGGTGGATTCAGATGTCAAGGAGTCAAGCTCTATTTCACTTGTTGACACGAGTCCGGTGGAAATTTCTACTACCACACCTCACTTGGTATCTTCAATGGAGGTAGTCCTGAAGCTTCTTCCTAACTATCTCAGGTATGATCTCAGCTTTCTCGACAAGATATGCCATATCATGGATACTGCCTATGCACCATGCGATTTATTGGTGATATCTATTTATCATATGCTCAATAGATATGCTTATCTGATAGGATACTCTATTGATGACTTAGAGGGCATTGTCCCTATCATTTATATTGGCTTGTTTGTTGAGTGTTCTTTCAGGTTTACGCTTGTGCACCATTCATTACGGGCCGACCAAGTTCGAGATGACATCCCATGGGATCCTGGTGGATTCACGGCATGGTGATGAGGAGAAGCAAAGAGCACACATGAGGAAGAGCGAAGCTGGAGCAGGCATGAGGATGGAGAAGCAAAAGGAGAGGAGCAGCAACTTAGAGAGTGATCAAGCAAGTGCTACTTCATAGTGCTCGGTGAGCTGTTTCATGACCCATTCCGAGTATATCATCCATTGATAAATGCTGAAATCAAATGTTATTTGGGTTTCTTAAGCCATGTCTTAAATGTTGCCCCACTGAATTTTATTTGACATATGGTGCTTGATGAGAATATGCGAACTGATTGTTGAATGCCTTGTAAACTAGTGATCTACAACCTGTTTGCTTCGCTGAAAGTAGTGAAAGCTATTAGTTTTGAGTGCTCAAATCCCTAGTACACTAGAAAACTTAATCATTTTCTGCTTTTACCTCGATACACCTAGATCATTAAGTGTCAGATGTTGAGTTTGTGCCTAATGTGTTCCCATTGAGAGCAATCACCTAACAACTATGGATTAGCATGCTATGTTCCCTGGAACGGTAGCATGTGAACCAGACATGGAGAAGTGATGATTCCTATTTTTGTGCTTATGCGTTGTTCATTTAAAAAAAGTAATAATGAATAAATAAGTCTGAATACCTACAGTAGCATGTCATGTTCCCTGGATCGGTGGCATGTGAAATCGGGTTAACTTGGGCAGTAACTAAAAATAAAAAAATGTAATTGTCGAACCAGGTGTATACCATGTTCTCGGGATCGGTGGTATGTTCCTTTGGGGAGACAAACAAAAAAAAACTAATAATTGGTCGAGCCGGGTGTATACCATGTTCTCGGGATCGGTGGTATGTTCCTTTAGTGAGATCGATAAAATATTATCATTGCTTTATTTCTGTAAATAAGTGATCTGATCACAAGTTTATGTTCTTTTTGTTCTCGGGATCATGCTCTCTTTAGGAACCATTTGGCACAGTCATCATTTAAACTTGTTGATCCTATTTTATCATTGTAAAAGTTTAAAATGGTCATGCTTATTAGTATCCTACTGCTTTGTAGCACTCTTAACCATTGATTTTCACTAGCAAAGTTCAAAGCATGCATTGTTTGGAGATCTACTTCACTAGGACATTCTCTAGTCAGTTCGCTGTTCACTACCTTGCTCTTGTCAAATGCCTTTACTTGAGGACAAGTAAAGATTTAAGTGTGGGGGAACTTGATAAGTACATTTCCTATTCACATTTTGGCACACAAACACACCATTTATTGTGATCCAACGATCCATTCTTGTTATGAACTATGATATATTTGAATGAAAATCATATAAAAGATCATTTACTTGTCATTTGATTATTTTGCAGAAAAGTGCGCAAAGGCACTATAAACTTCAAGATTCGGACAAATTGGCTATTGAGAAGAGAGAACAGCAGGAAAGAAGTGAAGAAAGGGACTTGAGCGAGAAGAATTGAAGTAATCAAGGGGCCAAGCTATAGATGGCAGGACCTACTTGGGAAGAAAGAAGAGAAATAGCAGGGCCAAATCGTAAAGTGGCAGAACAGGGGAGGGGATCAAAATCCCTAGCGCATACTCAATTCCCTTCGGGCCTGGCACATCTCTCTCTCTCTCTCTCACCCCTCCTTCTCCAACTCCGGCCGCCGCCACGGCCAGGCCGGTGTCATGGTGCGCCTCCACCTCCCATCCATCCACTAGCTCGACCGTGCCATCTCCACCAACCGCCGCTGCATCATCCACCATCTCGCGCCCCCGATGCTCTTCTCCTCCCCACGCCCGAACTGCTGCTGCTCCTCCACCTTTCTTCTCCCCCCAAATTCTGCTGCTGCTTTCTCTCTAACCTCCCCACGCCTCTGCTTCTTCTTCTCCCTCTCCTTGCTGCTACTCCTTCCTCTCACGTCCCCCCTGCTGCTGCTCTTCTTCTTGCGCCGATCTGCTGCTGCTCTGCTTCCTCCACTAAACTGCTGCTACCTCTGCTTCTTCTCTTCCTACCGCTGCTTCTCCCTTCTCCAACTTCCTGCTGCTGCCTCCTCCTTCTCTTGCTCCGCTCCTCCTCCTAATTTTCTCTAAACCAGAAAATTGCTGCTGCTCTCCTCCAACTTGCTGCTGCTGCTGCTTCTCTCTCTCTCTCCGATCTCAAATTTCTGTAATCTTGAGAAGTTTATTGTTCAGTACTTTGGAATATTCAGAATTGAGATGTTTAGTTCATGTAATATTCAGATTTGATAAGAGCTTGCAATCTGACAATTGTTCAGTTTCGTACTTGTGAAACATAGTGCATTTTATTATGCGCTCTGACTAGTTAATGTCTAGTTGTTTGGATAATATTTGGTATGTTTGATTTGATGTGTGAATTACCGGTTTGCTAGCATATACTCCCTCCGTTCCAAAATAGATGACTCAACTTTGTACTAACGTTAGTACAAAGTTGAGTCATCTATTTTGGAACGGAGGGAGTATGTGTGTTCACCTTGTGTACTAGTCCCCTGTACTAGTTAACTTCCAGTACTAGTTAACTTTGTGTGTGTTTAATTTTCAGTCTCTGTGATAGCTTTGTCTCTGTGACAAATATGTTTGTAATGTGAACCATTTCCATTCTGCTTTATGTGTTCATGTCTTGTTGTTCCCTTTGTGTTACTGTTTTAGTTTCTCATGCAAATAAAAAATAATACCAAAAAGACAGAGAGTATAATCTGTATCTCCCTTTGCTTCTTTTCGTTTACTTTGTCACCGATTTTCCGAAATGATCTTAGATACTTTAGGTTTATGTTCCCAGTAATCGTCACTTAAATTGTCTAGCCTAGCTTTAGTCAAGCATCATTGCTGATCGTCTAGTCCCTGTGGAGAACACGACACTCGCAGTTCGGGCGAAATATCCCGCTGTACTTTTAATTGATCAGTAGACACTCCTCCCACTCTTTGATGTTCTTCTTGATCAACACGCGAAGTAGAGTGGAGAGTGTACGATTCGTCACCTCCGTTTGGCCGTCGGTTTGAGGATGGTATGCGGATGAGAACAAGAGCTTGATTCCGAGCTTGGCGCATAGGGTCTTCCAAAAGTAGCTCAATAACTTGACGTCGCGGTCGGAGACGATTGTCTTTGGTACTCCATGGAGACGCAAGATTTCCCTATAAAAGAGATTTGCAATGTGTGAAGCATCGTCTATCTTGTTGCAAGGGATGAAATGTGCCATCTTAGAAAATTGGTCCACGACAACAAACACAGAATCCTTGCCATTTTGAGTTCTAGGCAAATCAAGTACAAAATCCATGCTAATTTCTTCCCAAGGTTGATAAGGAATAGGAAAAGGCATGTAAAGACCAAGGGATTGAGCTTTAGACTTAGCTTTGCGACATGTAGAGCATCGGGTGGTGAAGCGTGATACGTCGTGGAACATCTTGGGCCAAAAGTAGTTCTTGGAGAGCGTGGCGAATGTCTTGTCGCATCCAAAATGTCCCATGAGTCCGCCTCCATGAGCCTCTTGCAAAAGGAGCAAACAAAGAGAAGACTCGGGAATGATAGTTTGTTAGCTCTCATAAGATAACCATCCTTGATGTAATATTGTTCCCAAGATGTATGCATTAAACATTTAGCATAAGGAGTCGCAAAAGACGGATCATTAGCATACAAGTCTTTTATGTGCTCAAAACCAATAACATTCAACTCAAGTTTAGTGACAAGTGTGCATATGCGTGAAAGTGCATCCGCAACTACATTTTACTTACCCTTAATGTACTTGATCACATTGGGGAAAGATTCAATAAATTCACTCCATTTGGCATGGCGCTTGTTCAACTTAGTTTGACCTTTTGAGTACTTAAGCGTTTCGTGATCGGTATGGATGACAAACTCATGAGGTCTAAGATAATGTTCCCAAACATGTAGCACACGCACTAAAGCATACAATTCTTTGTCATAGATGGGATAGTTAAGTTGAGCACCGGAGAGTTTTTCACTAAAATATGCAATGGCTCGTTTTTCTTGCATCAAAACTCCGCCAATTCCGGTACCACTTGCATCACAATGAACCTCAAAACTTTTGTCAAAGTTGGGCAAAGCAAGAATCGGAGCATGAGTAAGCAAAGACTTGAGCTCATCAAAAGCGGTGGATTGCAAAGATCCCCAAACAAAAGGAGCATTCTTCTTACTCAAAGCATGGAAAGGAGCGGCAATAGTGCTAAAGTATATCACAAAGCGACGATAAAAACCTACTAGACCAAGAAAACTACGCACTTGTTGCAAATTGGTGGGTTGGGGCCAAATTTTGATTGCTTCAATTTTAGATTCATCAACATGGACACCCTTGGAAGATACAACAAAACCCAAGAAAACCACTTTGTCAACACCAAATGTGCACTTTTTCATGTTGGCATAAAGACGTTCCTTGCGAAGGGTTTGCAAAACTGCTCTTTCATGGTTTTGCTAAACACAAGAATATCATCGAAGTAAACCACAACAAAGACTCCAATATAAGGGCGAAGCACATAATGCATGAGACACACGAAAGTACCGGGAGCCTCCGATAAACCCATAGGCATGACTGACCACTCATATAAGCCAAATTTTGTTTTGAAAGCAGTTTTCCATTCATCACCCTCTTGTACGCGGATTTGATAATAGCCACTTTTAAGATCAATTTTTGAGAAAAAGTTTGCTCCACTAAGTGATGAGGGTACATACCTGGGGTAGGGTCTGTTGGAAATATGCCCTAGAGGCAATAATAAAAGGATTATTATTATATTTCCTTGTTCATGATAATTGTCTTTATTCGTGCTATAACTGTATTTTCCGGAAATCGTAATACACGTGTGAATACATAGACCATAATATGTCCCTAGTAAGCCTCTAGTTGACTAGCTTGTTGATCAATAGATAGTCATGGTTTCCTGACTATGGACATCAGATGTCGTTGATAACAGGATCACATCATTAGGAGAATGATGTGATGGACAAGACCCAATCCTAAGCATAGCACAAGATCGTGTAGTTCGTTTGCTAGAGCTTTTCCAATGTCAAGTATCTTTTCCTTAGACCATGAGATCGTGTAACTCCCCGATACCGTAAGAGTGCTTTGGGTGTACCAAACGTCACAACGTAACTGGGTGACTATAAAGGTGCACTACAGGTATCTCCGAAAGTGTCTGTTGGGTTGACACGGATCGAGACTGGGATTTGTCACTCCGTATGACGGAGAGGTATCTCTGGGCCCAGTCGGTAATGCATCATCATAATGAGCTCAAAGTGACCAAGTGTTTGGTCACGGGATCATGCATTATGGTACGAGTAAAGTGACTTGCCGGTAACGAGACTAAACGGGGTATTGGGATACCGACGATCGAGTCTCGGGCAAGTAACGTACCAATTGACAAAGGGAATTGTATAGGGGGTTGATCAAATCCTCGACATCGTGGTTAATCCGATGAAATCATCTTGGAACATGTGGGAGCCAACATGGGTATCTAGATCCCGCTGTCGGTTATTGACCGGAGAGCCGTCTCGGTCATGTCTGCGTGTCTCCCGAACCCGTAGGGTCTACACACTTAAGGTTCAGTGACACTAGGGTTATTAGGAAGAGTTGTATGTGATTACCGAATGTTGTTCAGAGTCCCGGATGAGATCCCGGACGTCACGAGGAGTTCCGGAATAGTTTGGAGGCGAAGATTTATATATAGGAAGTGTTGTTTCGGCCATCGGGAAAGTTTCGGGGTCACCCGGTATTGTACCGGGACCACCGGAAGGGTTCCGGGGGTCCACCGGGTGGGGCCACCCATCCCGGAGGGCTCCGTGGGCTGAAGTGGGGAGGGGACCAGCCCCTGGTGGGCTGGTGCGCCCGCCCTGGACCCTCCTCTGCGCCTAGGGTTGGGAACCCTAGGGGAGGGGGCACCTCCACTTGCCTTGGGGGGCACTCCACCCCCCTTGGCCGCCGCCCCCCTAGAGATCCCATCTCTAAGGCCGGCCCCCCCTGGGGGCCTATATAAAGGAGGGGAGGGAGGGAGGGCAGCCGCACCCTGAGTCTTGGCGCCTCCCTCCCCCTGCTACACCTCTTCCTCCTCCCGCGGTCGCTTGGCGAAGCCCTGCCGGAGTACTGCATCTCCACCACCACCACACCGTCGTGCTACTGCTGGAGCCTTCTTCCTCAACCTCTCCTTCCCCCTTGCTGGATCAAGAAGGAGGAGACGTCATCCGCTCCGTACGTGTGTTGAACGCGGAGGTGCTGTCCGTTCAGCACTTGGTCATCGGTGATTTGGATCACGGCGAGTACGACTCCATCATCCCTGTTCTCTTGAACGCTTCCGCTCGCGATCTACAAGGGTATGTAGATGCACTCCTATCACTCGTTGCTTAGATGAACTCATAGATGGATCTTGGTGAAACCGTAGGAAAATTTTTAATTTTCTGCAACGTTCCCCAACAGTGGCATCATGAGCTAGGTCTATGCGTAGTTCTCTATTGCACGAGTAGAACACAATTTTGTTGTGGGCGTAGATGTTGTCAACTTTCTTGCTGCTACTAGTCTTATATTGCTTCAGCGGTATTGTGGGATGAAGCGGCCCGGACCGACCTTACACGTACGCTTACGTGAGACAGGTTCCACCGACTGACATGCACTAGTTGCATAAGGTGGCTAGCGGGTGTCTGTCTCTCCCACTTTAGTTGGAGCAGATTCGATGAAAAGGGTCCTTATGAAGGGTAAATAGAAGTTGACAAATCACGTTGTGGCTTTAACGTACCTAAGAAAACTATCTTGCTAGATCACCTATAGAAGCCACGTAAAACTTGCAACAACAATTAGAGGACGTCTAACTTGTTTTTGCAGCAAGTGTCTTGTGATGTGATATGGCCAAAAGTTGTGATGAATGATGAATGATATATTGTGATGTATGAGATCATGTTCTTGTAATAGGAATCATGACTTGCGTGTCGATGAGTATGACAACTGGCAGGAGCCATAGGAGTTGTCTTTATTTTTGTATGACCTGCGTGTCATTGAAGAACGCCATGTAAATTACTTTACTTTATTGCTAAACGCGTTAGCCATAGAAGTAGAAGTAGTCGTTGGCATGACAACTTCGTGAAGACACGATGATGGAGATCATGATGATGGAGATCATGGTATCATGCCGGTGACGAAGATGATCATGGAGCCCCGAAGATGGAGATCAAAGGAGCTATATGATATTGGCCATATCATGTCACTACTATATAATTGCATGTGATGTTTATTATGTTTATGCATCTTGTTTACTTAGAACGACGGTAGTAACTAAGATGATCCCTTATAATAATTTCAAGAAGTGTTCTCCCCTAACTGTGCGCCGTTGCTAAAGTTCGTCGTTTCGAAGCACCACGTGATGATCGGGTGTGATAGATTCTTACGTTCACATACAACGGGTGTAAGACAGTTTTACACATGCAAAAACACTTAGGGTTAACTTGACAAGCCTAGCATGTACAGACATGGCCTCAGAACACAGAGACCGAAAGGTCGAACATGAGTCATATGGAAGATACGATCAACATGGAGATGTTCACCGATGATGACTAGTCCGTCTCACGTGATGATCGGACACGGCCTAGTCGACTCGGATCGTGTAACACTTAGATGACTAGAGGGATGTCTAATCTGAGTGGGAGTTCATTAAAATAATTTGATTAGATGAACTTAATTATCATGAACTTAGTCTAAAACCTTTGCAAATATGTCTTGTAGATCAAATGGCCAACGCTCATGTCAACATGAACTTCAACGCGTTCCTAGAGAAAACCAAGCTGAAAGATGATGGCAGCAACTATACGGACTGGGTCCGGAACCTGAGGATCATCCTCATAGCTGCCAAGAAAGCATATGTCCTAGATGGACCGCTAGGTGAAGCACCCATCCTAGAGAACCAAGACGTTATGAACGCTTGGCAGTCACGCACTGATGATTACTCCCTCGTTCAGTGCGGCATGCTTTACAGCTTAGAACCGGGGCTCCAAAAGCGTTTTGAGCAAGACGGAGCATATGAGATGTTCGAGGAGCTAAAAATGGTTTTCCAAGCTCATGCCCGGGTCGAGAGATATGAAGTCTCCGACAAGTTCTACAGTTGTAAGATGGAGGAAAATAGTTCTGTCAGTGAGCACATACTCAAAATGTCTGGGTTGCACAACCGCCTGTCCCAGCTGGACATTAACCTCCCGGACAAGGCGGTCATTGATAGAATCCTTCAGTCGCTCCCACCAAACTACAAGAGATTTGTGATGAACTACAATATGCAGGGGATGGTGAAAACTATTCCTGAAGTATTTTCAATGCTGAAGTCGGCAGAGGTAGAAATCAAGAAAGAACATCAAGTGTTGATGGTCAATAAAACCACCAAGTTCAAGAAGGGCAAGGGAAAGAAGAACTTCAAGAAGGACGGCAAAGATGTTGCCGCGCCTGGTAAGCCAGTTGCTAGGAAGAAGTCAAGCAATGGACCCAAGCCTGAGACTGAGTGCTTTTATTGCAAAGAGAAGGGTCACTGGAAGCGTAATTGCCCCAAATACTTAGCGGACAAGAAGGCCGGCAACATTAAAGGTATATGTGATATACATGTAATTGATGTGTACCTTACCAGTACTTGTAGTAACTCCTGGGTATTTGATACCGGTGCCATTGCTCACATTTGTAACTCATAGCAGGAGCTGCGATTAAGCGGAGACTGGTGAAGGACGAGGTGACGATGCGCGTCGGGAATGGTTCCAAGGTCGATGTGATCGCCGTCGGCACGCTACCTCTACATTTACCCACGGGATTAGTTTTAAACCTCAATAATTGTTATTTAGTGCCAAGTTTGAGCATGAACATTGTATCTGGATCTCATTTGATACGAGATGGCTACTCATTTAAATCCAAGAATAATGGTTGTTCTATTTATATGACAGATATTTTTTATGGGCATGCCCCGATGGTCAATGGTTTATTCTTAATGAATCTCGAGCGTAATGTTACACATATTCATATTGTGAATACCAAAAGATGTAAAGTTGATAACGATAGTCCCACATACTTGTGGCACTGCCGCCTTGGTCACATTGGTGTCAAGCGCATGAAGAAGCTCCATGCTGATGGACTTTTGGAGTCTCTCGATTATGAATCATTTGACACATGCGAACCATGCCTCTTGGGCAAAATGACCAAGACTCCGTTCTCCGGAACAATGGAGCGAGCAACCAACTTATTGAAAATCATACATACCGATGTGTGCGGTCCAATGAGCGTTGAGGCTCGCGGAGGATATCATTATGTTCTCACTCTCACTGATGACTTGAGTAGATATGGGTATGTCTACTTAATGAAACACAAGTCTGAGACCTTTGAAAAGTTCAAGGAATTTCAGAATGAGGTAGAGAATCAACGTGACCGAAAGATAAAGTTCCTATGATCAGATCGTGGAGGAGAATATTTAAGTCACGAATTTGGTACACACTTAAGGAAATGTGGAATCGTTTCACAACTCACGCCGCCTGGAACACCTCAGCGTAACGGTGTGTCCGAACGTCGTAATCGCACTCTATTGGATATGGTGCGGTCTATGATGTCTCTTACCGATTTACCGCTATCATTTTGGGGATACGCTCTAGAGACAACTACATTCACTTTATATAGGGCACCGTCTAAATCCGTTGAGACGACACCATATGAATTATGGTTTGGGAAGAAACCTAAGCTGTCGTTTCTAAAAGTTTGGGGATGCGATGCTTATGTCAAGAAACTTCAACCTGAAAAGCTCAAACCCAAGTCGGAAAAATGCGTCTTCATAGGATACCCTAAAGAAACCATTGGTTATACCTTCTACTTAATATCCGAGGGCAAGATCTTTGTTGCCAAGAACGGATCCTTTCTGGAAAAAGAGTTTCTCTCGAAAGAAGTAAGTGGGAGGCAAGTAGAACTCGATGAAGTACTACCTCTTGAACAGGAAAGTAGTGCAGCTCAGGAAAATGTTCCTGTGATGCCTACACCAACTGGAGAGGAAAATAATGATGATGATCAAGGTACTTCGAATCAAGTTGCTACTGAAATTCGTAGGTCCACAAGGACACGTTCCGCACCAGAGTGGTATGGCAAACCTGTCTTGGAAATCATGTTGTTAGACAACGGTGAACCTTCGAACTATGAAGAAGCGATGGCGGGCCCAGATTCCAACAAATGGCTTGAAGCCATGCAATCCGAGATAGAATCCATGTATGAAAACAAAGTATGGACTTTGACAGACTTGCCCGATGATGGGCGAGCGATAGAAAACAAATGGATCTTTAAGAAGAAGACGAACGCGGATGGTAATGTTACCATCTATAAAGCTCGACTTGTCGCTAAGGGTTATCGACAAGTTCAAGGGGTTGACTATGATGAGACATTATCTCCCGTAGCGAAGCTGAAGTCCGTCCGAATCATGTTAGCAATTGCCGCATACTATGATTATGAGATATGGAAGATGGACATCAAAACGGCATTCCTTAACGGACATCTTAAGGAAGAACTGTATATGATGCAGCCGGAAGGTTTTGTCGATCCTAAGAATGCTAACAAAGTATGCAAGCTCCAGCGATCCATTTATGGGCTGGTGCAAGCATCTCGGAGTTGGAACATTCGCTTTGATGAGATGATCAAAGCGTTTGGGTTTATGCAGACTTATGGAGAAGCCTGCGTTTACAAGAAAGTGAGTGGGAGCTCTGTAACATTTCTCATATTATATGTAGATGCCATACTCTTGATGGGAAATGATATAGAACTTTTGGACAGCATTAAGGCCTACTTGAATAAGTGTTTTTCAATGAAGGACCTTGGAGAAGCTGCTTACATATTAGGCATCAAGATCTATAGGGATAGATCGAGACGCCTCATAGGTCTTTCGCAAAGCACATACCTTGATAAGATTTTGAAGAAGTTCAAAATGGATCAGTCCAAGAAAGGGTTCTTGCCTGTATTGCAAGGTCTGAGATTGAGCTCAGCTCAATGCCCGACCACGGCAAAATATAAAGAAGAGATGAGTGTGATCCCCTATGCTTCATCCATAGGATCTATTATGTATGCCATGCTGTGTACTAGACCTGATGTAAACCTTGCCGTAAGTTTGGTAGGAAGGTACCAAAGTAATCCCGGCAAGGAACACTGGACAGCAGTCAAGAATATCCTGAAGTACCTGAAAAGGACAAAGGACATGTTTCTCGTTTATGGAGGTGACGAAGAGCTCGTCGTAAAGGGTTACATCGACGCTAGCTTCGACACAGATCTGGATGACTCTAAGTCACAAACCGGATACGTGTATATGTTGAATGGTGGAGCAGTAAGCTAGTGCAGCTGCAAGCAGGGCATCGTGGCGGGATCTACATGTGAAGCGGAGTACATGGCAGCCTCGGAGGCAGCGCATGAAGCAATTTGGGTGAAGGAGTTCATCACCGACCTAGGAGTCATACCCAATGCGTCGGGGCCGATCAAACTCTTCTGTGACAACACTGGAGCTATTGCCCTTGCCAAGGAGCCCAGATTTCACAAGAAGACCAGGCACATCAAGCGCCGTTTCAACTCCATCCGTGAAAATGTTCAAGATGGAGACATAGATATTTGCAAAGTACATACGGATCTGAATGTCGTAGATCCATTGACTAAACCTCTTTCGCGAGCAAAACATGATCAACACCAGAACTCTATGGGTGTTCGATTCATCATAATGTAACTAGATTATTGACTCTAGTGCAAGTGGGAGACTGTTGGAAATATGCCCTAGAGGCAATAATAAAAGGATTATTATTATATTTCCTTGTTCATGATAATTGTCTTTATTCATGCTATAACTGTATTATCTGGAAATCGTAATACACATGTGAATACATAGACCATAATATGTCCCTAGTAAGCCTCTAGTTGACTAGCTTGTTGATCAATAGATAGTCATGGTTTCCTGACTATGGACATCAGATGTCATTGATAACAGGATCACATCATTAGGAGAATGATGTGATGGACAAGACCCAATCCTAAGCATAGCACAAGATCGTGTAGTTCGTTTGCTAGAGCTTTTCCAATGTCAAGTATCTTTTCCTTAGACCATGAGATAGTGTAACTCCCGAATACCATAAGAGTGCTTTGGGTGTACCAAACGTCACAACGTAACTGGGTGACTATAAAGGTGCACTACAGGTATCTCCGAAAGTGTCTGTTGGGTTGAGACGGATCGAGACTGGGATTTGTCACTTCGTATGACGGAGAGGTATCTTTGGGCCCACTCGGTAATGCATCATCATAATGAGCTTAAAGTGACCAAATGTTTGGTCACGGGATCATGCATTACGGTACGAGTAAAGTGACTTGCCGGTAACGAGACTAAACGAGGTATTGGGATACCGACGATCGAGTCTCGCGCAAGTAACGTACCGATTGACAAAGGGAATTGTATACGGGGTTGATCGAATCCTCGACATCGTGGTTCATCCAATGAAATCATCGTGGAACATGTGGGAGCCAACATGGGTATCTAGATCCCGCTGTTGGTTATTGACCTTAGAGCCGTCTCGGTCATGCCTGCGTGTCTCCCAAACCCGTAGGGTCTACACACTTAAGGTTCGGTGACGCTAGGGTTATTAGGAAGACTTGTATGTGATTACCGAATGTTGTTCGGAGTCCCAGATGAGATCCCGGACGTCACGAGGAGTTCCAGAATAGTCTGGAGGTGAAGATTTATATATAGGAAGTGCTGTTTCAGCGATCGGGAAAGTTTCGGGGTCACCCGGTATTGTACCGGGACCACCGGAAGGGTCCCGGGGGTCCACCGGGTGGGGCCACCCATCCCGGAGGGCCCCGTGGGCTGAAGTGGGAAGGGGACCAGCCCCTGGTGGGCTGGTGTGCCCCCCTTGGGCCCCCCTCTGCGCCTAGGGTTGGGAACCCTAGGGGAGGGGGCGCCTCCACTTGCCTTGGGGGGCACTCCAGCCCCCTTGGCCGCCGCCCCCCCTAGAGATCCCATCTCTAGGGCCGGCGCCCCCCCTGGGGGCCTATATAAAGGAGGGGGGAGGGAGGGCAGCCGCACCCTGAGTCTTGGCGCCTCCCTCCCCCTGCTACACCTCTTCCTCCTCCCGCGGTTGCTTGGCGAAGCCCTGCCGGAGTACTGCATCTCCACCACCACCCCGCCGTCGTGCTGCTGCTGGAGCCTTCTTCCTCAACCTCTCCTTCCCCCTTGCTGGATCAAGAAGGAGGAGACGTCATCCGCTCCGTATGTGTGTTGAACGCGGAGGTGCTGTCCGTTCAGCACTTGGTCATCGGTGATTTGGATCACGGCGAGTACGACTCCATCATCCCCGTTCTCTTGAACGCTTTCGCTCGCGATCTACAAGGGTATGTAGATGCACTCCTATCACTCGTTTATTAGATGAACTCATAGATGGATCTTGGTGAAACCGTAGGAAAATTTTTAATTTTCTGCAACGTTCTCCAACAGGGTCATAGGCCTGACCTATACGTCCTACCCAAGGTCACTACCCCAGAAGATAAGAGAAGATAAGAAGACCAAGAATCCACTCGACAGTATAATCACTCGACCATCATTCCCCACTTTCACTCGACCGTATGGGAAATGACTCGACTATATCGAAGACCAGGAGTTGGAAGAACGCACAACGGCCGGGCATTCACTCCTTACTCTTCATGATCATTAAGAGTATTTAAGACTGCCGTTACCAGTAACACCCTTACTTTATGTACATTAAGCTCCTTGTAATGGAGGTGGGTTGGGGTCCTGTTGCACTCTATATAAGCCACCCCCTCCTCTGGGACAAGGGTTCGCACCCCGTGTAACACAACACACATAATTCAATCGACCGCCTCCGGGCACCGAGACGTAGGGCTGTTACTTCCTCCGAGAAGGGCCTGAACTCGTAAAACCTTGTGTGTACATCTTCGCCATAGCTAAGATCTTGCCTCTCCATACCTATCCCCTTTCTACTGTTAGACTTAGAACCACGATAGTTGGCGCCCACCGTGGGGCAGGTGTCTTAGCGACTTGTTGGTGAAGTTGCAAGTTTATTTTCCGATCATCATCATGGTTTCCGGCGGCGAGATGGTTGTGGGCCGCGAGATCCATCTCGGCGCGCTTGTTTTCATCGCCGACGACTCAGCGTGGCTCCAGGAAGCTCCTCTTGATGTCGAGGCGCTCCCCGTACGAGGGGTGACACACTTTCGCGCGTGCGTTCGTGGCGTCCTTCTTCGGCAGCCGTCGACCCAGTATCAGTCGACTCCGGCAACATCTTCCCTCTCTGCTGTGCGCCACCGCAAGCGATTTGGTCGGTCGCGGCTTCAGCGGTGGGTGAAGCACGCGGTGGCTCGGCGTTCGGCCACTCATCAAGTTGCGGCAATCGAGCCCAAAGAAACCCTCCACGGCCTGTTCGATCTGTCGATTGGCTTCGCGGAGACGTCGTCCGAGTGCGATAGCAGCGATCCTGCGGCTGAAGTCCTGATGGTCGATGGTCCGCGTAGCCCGCCTGGCTTTCACCGTGTGGATGGCGATATAGCTGGTGGCGATCCGTCACGTGTCCACGAGGAGTACCGTCTCGAACCTCTCTCTTCGCAGCAGAGAGAGGATCTTCGTCGTAGCAACATGGACACACTTCACACGCCCATCGTTGGGGAAACTCCCAAGGCTCAGGCCTTGGAGGAGGCGCGCTTGGCTAACTTGGCTGAGCGCACTCGACTGGAGAACCTGCAGCACGCTCTCGACGAGCGAGCCTGGGATCGAGTTCCTGATTCCAGTCGACAACAGCTTTTCCCACCCCCACCTAAGGTATACCGTACTCCGATTCAGAACCTCACTGCTGCGGCCCGAATTGCAGAGTCGATTCAACCTTCTCAGTCAGAGGCTAGCTGAGGGTTGGAGCAGATCAGGGCCTTGCTCCGAGCGGCAAGAGAGCAGAATTCTGCGGTGTCTCAGTCACGGAATAGGATACACAGCAGATACGTGGTGGCAGATATAGTTCAATCGGCCCATAGCCCAAGATCGCCTCCGCGGTGTGAAGGTCATGGGCAGTACGATCGTCAGTCCGGCTGCGACAATCGTTGTCGAGTGCCAACGCCTCCTCTGAGGAGTGCTTCGTACGTGCCTTGGCAGAACGATGACACACGCCGTCACAGGGACGAGCGCAGAGTTCTAGTCGACCCAAGAGAACCAGGCTTCGATGTGAGATCCATTCTCATTCAAGGCCTGGTCGACCGGAATAGAGCATACAGAGAAGATCTGGGCAGAGATCGTCCGAGTGGCGGCAGATTACATGTTTCCGGCCCAGAGTGTTTTGGCAGAGCCATCAGAGAAGCAGTGATTCCTCCCAACTTCAGATTGGCAACAGGAGTCAGTAAGTTCACCGGGGAGTCCAAGCCTGAAACTTTGCTTGAAGATTACTGAGTGGCTGTGCAGATTGGGGGCGGAAATGATGAAATAGCAACGAAGCATCTCCCTCTAATGTTGGAAGGGTCAGCCCAAGCGTGGTTGACTCAGTTAGCCCCAGACAGTATACACAGCTGGGAAGAGCTATCTCGAGTGTTCGTATGAACCTTTGAGGGCACGTGCAAGCGGCCAGCAGGGCTTCTCGAGTTGCAGCATTGTGTGCAGAAGCCGAATGAAACTTTGAGGGAATTCATTCAGAGGTGGACAACTTTGCATCACACCATGGAGAATGTATCGGAACATCAGGCGGTGTGCGCTTTCAAGGAAGGCGTCAAGTATCGAGAGTTGGTTCTGAAGTTCGCTCGGACTGGAGATATGACTCTGACCCGGATGATGGAGATAGCCACCCGGTATGCTAACGGAGAAGAAGAGGATCGACTCCGAAGCGGGAAGAGTAAACCAGTCGGCCAAGAGGCTAGTGGAGGTGGTTCCAGTCGGAAGCAAAAGCGTAAAGACGAGCCAGTGACACCTGGGGAGATAGCAGCAGTGGCTCAAGGAAAGTTTAAGGGAAAACCTAAGGGGCCCTGGCCTCCTAAGAAGGTGAAAGATCAAGCAGGAAATGATGTGCTGGACTTGCCGTGTCACATCCACACGAAGAAAGATGAGGAAGGTAATCTGATTTACCCAAAGCATACCACTCGACAATGTCGACTCCTGATGCAACAGTTCCGGGAGAAACAACCCAATGAGAAGGACAAGGAGTCAGACAGAGATGAGGAGGATGAGGAGGATGACGGTTACCCCAAGGTCAATTCCACCCTCATGATTTTTGCTGATGTTGAGAGCAAGAGTCGGTTGAAGGTCATCAACAGAGAAGTGAATATGGTTGCTCTGGCAACAACGACCACGTACATGAAATGGTCTCAGACAGCCGTCACATTCGACCAGTCAGACCATCCTGCTCGCGTAGTCACCCCCGGGAGGCAAGCGCTGGTGGTCGACCTAGTGGTTGGTGGCACTCGACTGACTGAAGTGCTGATGGATGGAGGTAGCGGCCTGAATATCCGGTATGCTGAAACCTTGAAGGGGATGGGCATCCCGATGTCCAAGCTTAGCGAGAGCAACATGAGATTTCACGGTGTTATTCCCGGAAAGAAGGTCGAGTCACTCAGCCAGATCACTCTCGACGTGGTTTTCGGTGACTCCAAGCATTACCGAAAAGAAAAGTTGACATTTGAAGTCGTGGATTTCCAGAGTGCTTATCACGCCATCCTGGGGAGACCGGCGTACGCGCGTTTCATGGCTCGACCATGTTATGTATACCTCAAGCTGAAGATGCCTGGTCCCAAAGGTGTGATCACGATCATTGGCAACCGGCAGAAAGCAGAAGAATGTTTCCAGAAAGGTTCCAAAATCACCGATGCACAGATGGCGGCGGTTGAATTCCAGGAGTATCAGAAGAGTGTGGATCCAAGTGATTTGCTCCAAGCAAAGAAGCCTGCGACCGACTCTACGTTTCAGTCGAGTGGTGAAACGAAGCCGATTCATATTGACCCGACCGATCCCAATGATGCACCGACTCATATATCAACAACGCTTGACAACAAATAGGAAGAAGCGCTCATCCAGTTTCTCCATGAGAACTGGGACATCTTTGCATGGAAACCCTCTGACATGCCAGGTGTACCCAGAGGACTGGCTGAGCACCATTTGCGTGTCGACTCCAAGGTAAAACCCGTCAAAGAGCATCTTCGGCGGTCTGCCGTTCAGAAGAGAAAAGCAATCGGCAAAGAAGTGGCTCGACTGTTGGCAGCAGAGTTCATCTGTGAAATCTACCACTCCGAGTGGCTTGCCAATGTTGTCATGGTCCCCAAGAAGGACGATTCACTTCGCATGTGCATTGGTTTCAAGCATATCAATCGGGCCTGCCCGAAAGATCACTTCCCTCTCCCCCGTATCGATCAGGTTGTTGACTCACTGTGGGGTGTGAGCGCTTGTCTTTTTTGGATGCCTATTCCGGGTATCATCAGATCCGACTGTATGGTCCCGATGAAATAAAAACAGCCTTCATCACCCCATTCGGGTGCTTTTGCTATGTCACCATGCCATTCGGTCTTAAAAATGCCGGAGCCACGTTCATGAGAATGATCCAGAAGTGCATGCTCACCCAAATCAGTCGGAATGTGGAGGCATACATGGATGACATCATGATCAAGTCTCGCAAAGGTTCCGACCTATTGACTGATCTCACAGAAACCTTTGCCAACCTAAGAAGGTACGATATCAAGCTTAATCTGTCAAAGTGCACATTCAAAGTTCCAGGAGGAAAGCTGCTCGGTTTTCTCGTTTCTGAACGAGGGATCGACGCCAATCCAAAAAAAGTTGATACCATCCTCCGAATGAAACGCCCCGTGTGAGTGCATGACGTTCAGAAGCTGACCGGTTGTTTGGCCGCCTTGAGTCGATTCATCTCTCGTCTCGGTGAAAAGGCCTTGCCTCTTTACCTATTGATGAAGAAATCTGATAAGTTCGAGTGGTCTGAAGAAGCTGATGCAGCGTTTGTAGAGCTCAAAGCCCTACTTTCCACCCAGCCGGTGCTCGCTACGCCAATCAGCAAAGAGCCTTTACTGCTTTACATTGCAGCCACTGGACAAGTTGTCAGTACAGTACTCACGGTCGAGCGAGAAGAAGAAGGAAAAGCGTACAAGGTTCAACGCCCAGTTTATTATCTCTCTGAAGTTTTGACTCCGTCCAAGCAGCACTATCCTCATTATTAGAAGCTTGTCTATGGAATTTACATGACCATGAAGAAGGTTGCACATTACTTCTCTGATCACTCTATTATAGTCGTCAGCGACGCACCGTTGTCTAAGATCCTGAATAACAGAGATGCAACTGGTCGAGTAGCAAAATGGGCGATTGAACTCCTTCCACTGGACATCAAGTTTGAGGCAAAGAAAGCTATCAAATCCCAAGCAATCACGAATTTCCTTGCCGAGTGGATTGAACAGCAACTACCGACTCAAGTTCACTCGGAACATTGGACTATGTTCTTCAATGGTTCCAAGATGCTAAACGGGTCAGGTGCTGGAGTAGTATTGGTGTCCCCCCGTGGAGACAAGCTCAATTACGTTCTCCAGATTCACTTTGATTCCTCCAATAATGAAGCAGAATACGAAGCACTTCTATATGGGTTGCGTATGGCCATCTCGCTCGGCATCCGTCGCCTCATGGTGTATGGCGATTCAGATTTGGTGGTTAACGCGGTGAAGGAATGGGATGTCAGAAGTCCAGCCATGACTGGTTACTGCAACGCTGTCAGGAAGCTGGAAAAGAAGTTTGAGGGGATTGAACTCCACCATTTGCCCCGATTGAAAAATCAAGCTGCAGATGAGTTGGCGAAGATAGGTTCCAAGAGAGAGGCCATCCCCCGCAATGTGTTTCTGGAACATATTCATTCACCTTTGGTTCAAGAGGATCCCTTCACAATAGAGTCGCCACAGCCCAAGAGTGCTACAGATCCGACTTAAGTTGACATCCCAGCCATGGTCGACTTAGTCATGGAGGTTCTGGTCATCACTCCCGACTGGACAGTGCCGTACATCGCATACATTCTTAGGAAAGAACTTCCGGAGGAAGAAGAAGAGGCTCGACAGGTCGTTCGGCAATCTAAGGCCTTTACTGTTATAAAGGGGCAGTTGTTCAGAGAAAGTGCAACTGGAGTTTGCCAGAAGTGTATCACACCAGAGGAAGGTCGAGTGATCCTCAATGATATTCACTCGGGGACCTATGGTCACCACGCGTCCTCTCGGACCATTGTGGCCAAAGCATACCGAGCTGGATTTTACTGGCCGCGGGCCAATGAGATGGCTAAGGAAATAGTGGACAAGTGTGAAGGCTGCCAATTTTACTCCAACATGTCTCATAAACCTGCGTTGGCTCTAAAAACAATTCCGCTCGTCTGACCTTTCGCCGTCTGGCGACTGGACAAGGTTGGACCTTTGAGGACAGGCAGGAGTGGATTTACTGATGTGCTGGTAGCAATTGACAAGTTCACCAAGTGTATCAAAGCCAAGCCCATCAAAAGCCTTGAAGCAAGCACAGCTGTGAGTTTCATGAGGGAACTTATATTTAGATATGGTGTTCCGCACAACATCATCATGGATAACGGCTCGAACTTCGATTCTGAAGAATTCAAAGCCTTTTGCGCCTCCCAAGGCACGAGAGTCGACTACGCTTCGGTCGCTCATCCTCAGTCGAATGGACAGGCCGAGCGGGCGATTGGATTGATTCTCAAAGGATTGAAGCCTCGGTTGATGCGTGACCTGAAACATGCAGCAGGAGCCTGGGTCGACGAGCTCCCATCCGTGCTGTGGGGGTTGAGGACAACCCCCAACCGGTCGACTGGAAGGACTCCATTCTTCTTAGTCTATGGAGCTGAAGCCGTGCTCCACAGTGATTTGCTCCACAATGCACCTCGAGTCGAACTCTTCTTAGAAGAAGAAGCAGAACAAGCTCGGCAAGATGCAGTCGACCTCTTGGAAGAAGAAAGAGAGATGGCCTTGATCTGGTCGACCATTTATCAGCAAGACTTGCATAGATTTCACGCTAGAAACGTGAGGGGTCGAGCATTTCAAGAAGGAGACCTGGTTCTTCGAGTGGACCAGCAAAGACCTCACAAGCTTGCTCCTGCTTGGGAAGGCCCTTTCGTCATCACCAAGGTGCTCCACAATGGAGCATACCATCTCTTCAACGTCAAACATAATAAAGATGAGCCACACGCCTGGAATGCGGATCTGCTCCGCCCTTTCTATTCTTAAATATTTAGAATGATGAGATGTAATAAGAAATACCTTTTAGTTTGACTATCAAAAGACATAATTCACTTCTTCCGAATGATTGTTGTTTATTTCTTTTGTACGAGTTACCTTAGCTGCGAATCTATTTCGCCTAAGACGAAGTGATAAAAATCCTACCGAGTGATGAGTCTGCCTCTCACTCGGGGGCTTAGCTGCAGCCCAGTGCTCGCCTAAGTGATAAAAATCCTACCGAGTGATGAGTCTGCCTCTCACTCGGGGGCTTAGCTGCAGCCCAGTGCTCGCCTAAGTGATAAAAATCCTACCGAGTGATGAGTCTGCCTCTCGCTCGGGGGCTTAGCTGCAGCCCAGTGCTCGCCTAAGTGATAAAAATCCTACCGAGTGATGAGTCTGCCTCTCACTTGGGGGCTTAGCTGTAGTCCAGTGCTCGCCTAAGTGATAAAAATCCTACCGAGTGATGAATCCGCCTCTCACTCGAGGGCTTAGCTGCAGCCCAGTGCTTACCTAAGTGATAAAAATCCTACCGAGTGATGAGTCTGCCTCTCACTCGGGGGCTTAGCTGTAGCCCAGTGCTCACTTAAGTGATAAAAATCCTACCGAGTGATGAGTCTGCCTCTCACTTGGGGGCTTAGCTGCAGCCCAGTGCTCACCTAAGTGATAAAAATCCTACCGAGTGGAGAGCAAACCTCCCACTCGGGGGCTTAGCTGCAGTCCCGTACTCGCCTAAGTTTGAAAAATCCTACCGAGTGGAGAGCAAACCTCCCACTTGGAGGCTTAGCTGCAGCCCAGCGCTCGCCTAAGTTCGAAAAATCCTGTCGAGTGGAGAGAAAACCTCCCACTCGGGGGCTTAGCTGCAGTCCCGTACTCGCCTAAGTTTGAAAAATCCTATCGGGTGGTGAGCAATCCTCTCACTCGGAGGCTTAGCTACAACCCAGTGCTTGCCTAAGTTTGAAAAACCTTACTGGGTGGTTGACAGGAGCGTCAAGACCATTGCTGAGTGCCTTGCTGATGAGCTGATCAATGCTTCTCAAGAATCATCCTATCAGTTGACAGGAACGTCAAGACCATTGGTGAATGCCTTGCTGATGATCTGATCAATGCTACTCAAGGATCGCCTGATCGGCCGGCTGGAACGTCAAGACCATTGCTGAGTGCCTTGCTGATGAGCTGATCAATGCTACTCAAGGATCACCCGATCGGCCGACTGGAATGTCAAGACCATTGCTGAGTGCCTTGCTGATGAGCTGATCAATGCTACTCGAAGATCACCCGATCAATCGACTAGAACGCCAAGATCATTGCTGAACGCCTCGCTGATGAGCTGATCAAGGTTGCTTAAGGACCGCCCGATCAGTCGACTGGCCATCCTTCTCCAGAAGCTGCATCAAGCAAACAGACAACAATTCGAGGGAAAAATGATTTTCGTTCGAAGACAGACGCAATTTATGAGATGACAAATTCAAAGTTTCTTAACCGCAGAATAAAGTGCTCGGGCATCAGGCCCGAAGGAGTTTTAATGGTTATAAATTCACTCGGCATTCCGAGGCAAATAAAAGTGATAGCATAATGTTTTTTTGTCTCTCGGCGGGAGAAGGACTGGCCTGGTCGTAGAAGCTGTCGAGGTCGATGCTGTCGGCGGTGCGAGTGGCTGCCTCGAGGAAAGTGTCCATGAAGTCCTAGAAGGAGTGCTTCTTAGTGTTTGCCACTTTAAGAGCTGCCAACTTGTCTTCCATAGCCTCCTTGCACTGCACTCAGACCAGAGACAAAGCAACATCAGCACCACAGCGGGCAGAAGATTTCTTCCACTCTTGCACTCGACCTGAAATCTGGTTTAGCCGAGTTATCAAGGACTCGAGGTCTTGAGACATTTCCTCCCGAGGCCAGAGCTCAGCGTCCACTCGGGCCATCGCCGCCTTCAGCCAAGCCAGATAGTCGACTGCACCGTCCAAGCGCGATTCCAGTCGAAGCAAGTTCATCGCAACTTCATCTTTCATGGGACAGTTGATGGGGTCGAGACCTGTCTCGACCCGCCCAGTTTCATCTTCAAAGTACTGACACAGTTCTGTCCCTTTGCAAAAAGTGATGAATCGACGACGAGATAACAAAGTTCAATCGGCAACAAAGTGATGAGTCGACTGATCATACCTTCAAGCTTCAGAACAAGTTTGGCGGCGAGTTGCTCCAGATAGGACTGTAGCTTGTTGGTCTTGGTCTTAAGGCCGCAAAATCCAGTGGTCAGATTTTCCTTGTCCTTCTTAAGTTTCTCGACTTCCTGATTGGCGTCTGAGATGGAAGCCTTCAGCTTCGCGTTCTCCTCCTCTAGTTTGCTAACCAAAGCCAGCTTCTGGTCCGCAAGCTTCGTCTTCTTGCGTGCTTCCTTCTGAGCGGCTGCCAAATCCAGATCCTTCTGCTCCAAAGCCTCCTTCATCCTCTCTAAAGAAACAACACTCTTCAGATGAGACTGAAGTTGGCGATTTTCACTACGCACATCTGCTCGTGTGAAATCACTCGGTTCAAAGAGACTGAAGGAAAAACTAGCACGAAGTATGAAGCTACAAAACAGACAGGATGATCGAGTGATCACCTCCCATGATGGCCGCTTCTAGTTGGGCAGTCTTCAGATTCTTCTTCGCAAGTTGGAGCTCAAGTTCAATGCTGATATGTTGCTTCTTTAACTCGGTGAGCCGAGCTCCAAGATCACAAGACCTCTGCAGCCAGAAAGACAGACATGTCAGTCGACAGATTGAAGCGCCGAGTGAAAGCAAAGAATTACTCTAAGACTACTGCCGAATCAAATATTCAACAGTAGTCTCGGGGACTACACCTAGTGGGTGCACTTAGCGTGCCCCCACTGGATCAGATTAGTACTCAGCATGAGTTCAAAAAAAAGAAAGAAAGAGAAACACATCATTAGACCTCGGTCGACTGCCAGCAGCCGACCGTGGTCTCGGGGACTACACCCAGTGGGTGCACTCGACGTTCCCCCACTAATTCGGAAAGTGCAGAACTAAAGATTTCCTGGGTTCTAAACGAAAGAACACCCAGTGGGTGATCAGATATAAAGCGACATTCAAAAATTTCAGTCGGAATTATGCTGACCTGAACATTGGTCTGAAGAGCAGTGCTAGCGTTGTAAGCTATCTGACTGGCTTCATGCATCACCTTCACCTGCTCCATGACAAGGTTTGCCTGGCGAAGAGCTTCCCTAGCAGCACCCGACGAGTCGTTTGGAGTTTGATATGTAGCAAAGAGGGATGACTCCAGAGGGGTCGAAGTAGCTGCCGGGTCAGAGGAGTGGAGCTGCACCGGTGCAGCAGGTGTCTGCATAGTCGACCCCGACGGACGATCAGTCGTCAACGGGTTAGCGAATGTGATGTTGGTCCGGACTATCGCTTCAGGCGCCGGTGTCGACTGAGGGACCTGGACTTCAAGCTTGTTCCTGCTTGAGCTTCCACTCTTCTTCCTCCTCTCCTGTAGAGGCACTTCTTCTTCTTCATCATTAGGAAGCACAACGATATCTTGTGGAGCTACATAAGAAGAGAAATGTCAAGTTTTCAGTCAATTGGCCATCCACTCGACTAAACAGAACTCGGTCGAACGAACTTACCAGCTCATGAGGTGGCCTCTTCATCTCCTGGTGCCTTGTCGATGTCCATGTCAGTGGCAGCAGAGGTGAGGCTAGAAAGACACAAAGATTGGTCGGTCAGATCAAGAAAATCTTCAGTCGACTTACGGAAACACAAACAAGATACCCACCCTGAGGCAACGGGGATGTCCATCTTGATGCGCGGCAGTGTCCTCTGGGCCTTGGAGGGAGAAACTTTAGGCTGCTTGGCCACCTTCTCCGTCGGCTCCGGAGTCGACGTCCGAGTGCGCTTCTGAGTATTGGCACTCAGACCCACACCTTTCCCGCGCCCGCCGGCCGGGTCATGCTGCTGTTTGGATCGACGTTCGGAGCGTGGCGGCGAGTCGACTTCCTCCTCCTCATCCGACTCCTCGCTCTCCTCCTCCTCCTCGTTGTCTTCCTGAGAATCCCACTTGTCACTATCTTCCGTGCTGTCCTCCCCCTCCTGGGCCTGCTCCAAAGCCTGCTCGCCATTGGGCATCGAATGCATCTCAGTGAACACCTGCAGAACAAATTGGTCGAACAAGAGTCGGTTAATCTCAAGTGCAGTCGGAGCATGAATGAGAAACAGTCGGAGTGAAAAGCGTACCTTGTCGGCCGGGTTGTTGCTGCTAAAGGGAACGACTCGCCTAGATCCTCTGGGATTGTCCTGATTGCCTGTGATGCTCCTCAGCCACAAAGCTAGTGTTGCAGACGGTACTTCTTCTGGATGGACCCGAGCGGTGTCGTCCAGTCCGGAATACAGCCACATTGGGTGATCGCGGGCCTGGAGAGGCTGGACGCGTCGACTGAGGAACACCTCCAACAGATCCAGACCCGTAACACCATCATTGATAACGTGAACCACCCTATCTACCAACATCCTCGTCTCCATGGTCTCGCTAGTCGTAACTTTTAGCGGAGCAGGAGTCTGGACTCGGTCAAACGAGAAGTGGGGGAGGCCGGTCGACTGACCTGGAGCCGCGACATCCTGGCAATAGAACCAAGTCGATTGCCAGCCTCTAACAGAATCAGGAAGAGTCATAGCAGGAAAAGCACCCCCTTTCCTCTTTTAGATACCTAAACCCCCGCACATCTGGATGACATGGGTTTTCGAGTCACTCGACTTCGCCTTTTTTACCGATTGGGAACGAATGGTGAAGATGTGCTTGAAAAGACCATAGTGCGGTCGACACCCCAAGAAGTTCTCACACATCGACATGAAAGCAGCTAAATACGTGATGGTGTTGGGGGAGAAATGGTGGAGTTGAGCACCAAAAAAGTTCAGAAACCCCTGGAAGAAAGGGTGCGGGGGAAGCGAAAAGCCGCGGTCGACGTGGGTGGTGAGTAGAACGCACTCACCCGGTTGAGGCTGAGGGCTCATCTCTCCCTCCAGCAGCCTTGCCGCTCCCTTGGCGATTAACCCCGACTCCGCCAGCTCGTCCAGGTCCGCCTGCCGAATTGAAGACCGGATCCAATCGCCCTGGATCCAGCCCAGCGGCAGCCTCGCGTGCGACAATGACCCACACTGCTGCTTCTTGCCCTTCGCCACCTCCTTTGTCTTCTTTGCACGCTCTAGCACCGCCGTCTTGTTCTTCACCATGGCGATGGGGCAACGGCGTCGGAGCGGAAGAGTAAAGTGCGGAGGAGAAGGAGAGAAAGAAGAAGGAAGAGAAGATGTGCATAGTACAAACGCCTCGGTCCGGCTACCTTATAAGAGATTGTTTCCGAGTGACTGACGCGTGGGACCAGGCAATCCCGTCAAATCCCGCAACAGTTGTGTGCAGCGTATGTGGCGAAAAAGGCAGCACTGTAATCAAGGAATCACTGTTTATCCGCTCCGCCCGCTTCGGCACTCCCCGTCTGGCGCGCTTCCCTGAAATTTCATATCCTGCGGAATCCGGGATACACTGCAGGCAATCGCGCCCAGGATCCCTGATAAGTCTCCGTCGTATCTACTTCTCCAAACACTTTTGCCCTTGTTTTGGACTCTAACTTGTATGATTTGAATGGAACTAACCCGGACTGACACTATTTCAGCAGAACTGCCATGATGTTGTTTTATGTGCAGAAAATAAAAGTTCTCGGAATGACCTGAAACTCCACGGGATGTCTTATAAAAAATAATAAAAAATCCTCGCCAAAGATAAAGACCAGCGGGCCCACACCCTGTCCACGAGGGTGGGGGGCGCCCCCCCTCCTGGGCGCGCCCCTTACCTCGTGGGCCCCCTGGAGACCCTCCGACGCCAACTCCAACTCCATATATTGGCTTTCAGGGAGGAAAAAATTGGAGAGAAGAAATCATCGCATTTTACGATACGGAGCCGCCGCCAAGCCCTAATCTCTCTCAGCAGGGCTGATCTGGAGTCCATTCGGGGCTCCGGAGAGGGGGATTCGTCGCTGTCGTCATGATCAACCATCCTCCATCACCAATTTCATGATGCTCACCGTCCTGCGTGAGTAATTCCATCGTAGGCTTGCTGGACGGTGATGGGTTGGATGAGATTTATCATGTAATCGAGTTAGTTTTGTTAGGGTTTGATCCCTAGTATCCACTATGTTCTGAGATTGATGTTCCGATGACTTTGCTATGCTTAATGCTTGTCACTAGGGCCCGAGTGCCATGATTTCAGATCTGAACCTATTATGGTTTCATGAATATATGTGAGTTCTTGATCCTATCTTGCAAGTCTATAGTCACCTACTATGTGTTATGATCCGGCAACCCCAAAGTGACAATAATCGGGACCACTCTCGGTGATGACCATAGTTTGAGGAGTTCATGTATTCACTATGTGCTAATGCTTTGTTCCGGTTCTCTATTAAAAGAAGGCCTTAATATCCCTTAGTTTCCAATAGGACCCCGCTGCCATGGGAGGGTAGGACAAAAGATGTCATGCAAGTTCTTTTCCATAAGCACGTATGACTATATTCGGAATACATGCCTACATTACATTGATGAATTGGAGCTAGTTCTGTGTCACCCTATGTTATGACTGTTACATGACGAACCACATCCGGCATAATTATCCATCACTAATCCGGTGCCTACGAGTTTTCCATATACTGGTTCTCGCTTATTTACTTTTCCGTTGCTACTGTTACAATCACTACAAAAATACCAAAAACATTACTTTTGTTGTCTTTACTTTTGTTACTGTTACCACCACTATCATATTACTTTGCTACTAAACACTTTGCTGCGGATACTAAGTTTCCAGGTGTGGTTGAATTGACAACTCAGCTGCTAATACTTGAGAATATTCTTTGGCTCCCCTTGTGTCGAATCAATAAATTTGGGTTGAATACTCTACCCTCGAAAACTGTTGCGATCCCCTATACTTGTGGGTTATCAAGACCTTTTTATGGCGCAGTTGCCGGGGAGCATAGCTCTATTCTTTGAGTCATTTGGGATTTATATCTGCTGGATGCTATGAAGAACTTGAAAGATGCTAAGACAACAATTTATCCCTCAACTACGAGGGGAGGTAAGGAACTGCCATCTAGCTCTGCACTTGATTCACCTTCTGTTATGAGTAAGCTAGTGACACCTAAACCTGCTTCTGCTATTCGTTCCGATATGTCGCACGCTATTGATGATGCCACTTCTGCTATGCATGATACTTATGATGAAACTACTTCTATGCTTGATACTACTGTGCCCCTTGGTAAATTTCTTGATGAACAAATTTCTAGGTCTAGAGAAAGAGAAATTATTGAATCTGAATACGATGATGAGAATATGCCTGCTATTCCTGAGGGTTATCTTTTTGATGCGGAATCTTCTGTAGCTATTTTGCCTGCCAGGATAGATACGAACTTAAGAGGCTGCTAGTTAAATGGAGTAAAGAATCTCTTATAGATAGAATGAAACCCGACCCTGCTTTTGCTACTTCACCTATCTGTGTTCCCGATAAGGATTATTATGAATTTTCTATTGATCCAGATACAATTACTTTGGTTGAATCTGATCCTTTCTATGGCTATGAATCTGAAACTATTGTGGCACATCTTACTAAGCTAAATGATATAGCCGCCCTGTTTACTAATGATGAGAGATCGCGCTACCTTTATATACTCAAAATATTTCCGTTCTTATTAAAGGGTGATGCTAAGATATGGTTTAATTCTCTTGATCCTGGTTGTGTGCGTAGTCCCCAGGATATGATTTATTACTTCTCTGCTAAATATTTCCCTGCTCATAAGAAACAAGCTGCTTTGAGGGAAATATACAACTTCGTGCAAATTAAAGAAGAGAGTCTCCCACAAGCTTGGGGGAGGCTTCTCAAGTTACTTAATGCTTTGCCTAATCATCCTCTTAAGAAACCTGAAATACTTGATATCTTTTATAATGGACTAACTGATGCTTCCAGAGATTACCTGGATAGTTGTGCTTGTTCTCTTTTCAGGGAAAGAACAATGGATGAAGCTGAAATTCTATTGAATAATATGTTGACAAATGAAAATAATTGGGCACCTCCCGAGCCACCTCCCGAGCCAGCTCCAGAGCCAATTACCGAGCCTATTCCTAAACCAACTCCGAAAAAGAGAGGTGTTCTATTTCTCAGTCCCGAAGATATGCAAGAGGCAAAGAAATCTATGAAAGAAAAAGGTATTAAAGCTGAAGATGTTAAGAATTTACCTCCTATTGAAGAAATACACGGTCTTAATTTACCGCCTATTGAAGAAGTATATGATCTCAATTCCTTATTCACTGAAGAACCTCCTGATCCCGATATCCCGACATAGGTAGTAAAGGTAAATTCTCTCTATAGATATGATAAAGCTGAAGTCCCTCCTACTAAAATTGCTAGTCAGTGCTTGGATGAGTTTGATGACTTTATGTTAAAGCAAGATGACTTTAATGCTTATTTTGGTAGACAATTAAAACCGAATACCTTTATGATTAAACGCTTGGGTGATTTTATGGCTAATATTAGAGGTGAACTTAAACTTGTTAGGAAACATGCTTCTATGGTTACCACTCAAGTAGAACAAGTACTTAAAGCTCAGAAAGAAGTGCTTGATGAAATGAATAGTAAGAAAAATGATTATGCTATTAGAGTGGCTACTAGAACTGGTAGAATGACTCAGGAACCTTTGTATCCTGAAGGCCACCCTAAGAGAATCGAGCAAGATTCTCAGAGAAATAATATTGATGCACCTAGTTCTTATAAAAGGAAGAAAAAGAAAAATGATAGGACTTTGCAAACTTCTAGTGAACCTATTGCTGAACCACCTGAGAATCCAAATGATATCTCTATGTCTGATGCTGAAACACAATCTGGTAATGAACATGAACCTAGTGAAAATATTAATGATGATGTTCATGATGATGCTCAACCTAGTAATGATAATGATGCAGAAGTTGAACCTGTTGTTGATCTTGATAACCCACAATCAAGGAATCAACATTATGATAAAAGAGACTTTGTTGCTAGGAAACATGGTAAAGAAAGGGAACCATGGGTTCAGAAACCCATGCCTTTTCCTCCTAAACCATCTAAGAAAAAGGATGATGAGGATTTTGAGCGCTTTGCTGAAATGATTAGACCCATCTTTTTGTGTATGCGATTAACTGATGTGCTCAAAACAAATCCTTATGCTAAGTATATGAAGGATATCATTACTAATAAAAGAATGATACCGGAAGCTGAAATTTCCACCATGCTTGCTAATTATACTTTTAAGGGTGGAATACCAAAGAAACTTGGAGATCCAGGAGTACCTACTATACCATGCTCCATTAAGAGAAATTATGTTAAAACTGCTTTATGTGATCTTGGAGCCGGTGTTAGTGTTATGCCTCTCTCTTTATATCGTAGACTTGACTTGAATAACTTGACACCTACTGAAATATCTTTGCAAATGGCTGATAAATCAACTGCTATACCAGTCGGTATTTGTGAGGATGTGCCTGTTGTAGTTGCGAACGTTGCTATTTTAACGAACTTTGTTATTCTTGATATTCCCGAGGATGATAGTATGTCTATTATTCTTGGAAGACCTTTCCTTAATACTGCAGGGGCTGTTATTGATTGCAACAAAGGCAATGCCACTTTTCATGTTAATGGTAATGAGCACACGGTACACTTTCCGAGGAAACAACCTCAAGTTTATAGTATCAACTCTATTGGAAAAATTCCATCGATTATATTTGGAGGTTTTGAATTTCCTCTCCCTACTGTCAAGAAAAAGTATGATATTCTTATTGTTGGGGATTTTCATATCCCCGTTGAGGTAACTTAGTGTTATTCGAAATTTCTCTTGTTTCGTGTTATTCGGAATGAGTTTGTTAACAAGACTTGATCAACCTTGTTAGTGGGTTCATTTTGATGATCACGAGATGGATGAAACTAGAAGCACAACCTTCTGTACCCTCTTTATATTTTCTGTTATTTAGTAAAAATAAAGTAAAATAGTATTTTTTGTCTATTTCCTGACTTATCCGTGCAATATAAAAATATCCCAAAAATAAAAGTCCTCAGAATGCCATGCCAATTTAATATGATTTTTTCGGGAATATTTGAGGATTTACTGTGCAAAAATTACCACGGGGGGAGCTGCCACCTGGCCACGAGGGTGGAGGGCGCGCCCCCTTGCCTCGTGGGCCCATGGTGGCCCTCCTCCACTTATTCCTGCACCCATCTTCTTCCTCTGCCTCATATAAACAAAAAAAACCAACTCAAGCATGAGTTCTAGCCCCTGTTGCTGTGATTTTTGATCTCCTTGCTCAAAGCACCTCTCGCAAAACTACTTGGGGAGATTGTTCCTTGGTATGTAACTCCTCCATGGTCCAATTAGTTTTTTTTCTAGTGCTTTATTCATTGCAAATTTGTGCTGCATAGGTGACCATGTTCTTGAGCTTGCATGTCAAATTTATATTTTTCCAAGTAGTTCTAATGCTTGATATAGGCTCTAGGCACTTGTGGGAGTTGTTGATATCAATTTTTATTGAAGTTGGTTCACTTTTATTTGAAGTTACTAAAAATTTCAGATTATTTCAGAAAATAATGAAGAGACTTTTGAGGGGCTCGTCGAGCCGAAGCTCGAAGGAAAAACAAAAGGAAGGAGAGCAGAAGCCCAAATTTAATTTGCCTCGCACCGCGGAGGTCCAGCCGTGTGAATGGCCTTCCGATGACTTCTTGAGGAGAGCCGGGATTTATGAAGATTTCTATTTATTGATTGAGAATGCTGGCCTCACCGACTTCCTCCGCGACCAACGTCATCAGTATCTCTTACTCACAAATACTTTTGTGCAAAACTTCTACTTTTTCCCTAAGAAATCACCTCCTTCAGTAGAGTTTCATTTATATGACGTTGTTAAGGAGATGCCATTAGCTGAATTTTGCGAGGTTTGCAAAATACCCTTTGAGGGCACCTTGGATGAACCACACCGTAATGAAGTAGAAGCTTTTATTAACACTATCACTGTGGGAGAAACCAGGAAGGTTTCTGATGCAAGGATTACTAGCATACATTTTCCTGTTTTACGCTACTTTGCCTTATTTGCTAGTCGTTGCTTGATTGGACGCGGGAACTGTGGAAACCTTAGTGTTCCTGATATTATTATTTTGTTCCATGGTTTATACCGCAATAACTCTGTTAGTATGGGTGGAATTGTTGCTAGATGGTTAAGTCTGAACCGTACTAAGGGCCCCATATTTGGAGACATTTATGCTTCACACCTAGCTGAATATTTTGAAATACCTATTAGGCATGAGGAGAAAGAAGAAACATCGTTGCCCCGTGCTTATTTAGATTATAAGAGTATGCTAGCGCATGACTTTCTTGTTAAGAATCGTGAAGGGGATCTCAAATATAAATTATACTTTGATAAACATCACCCTGAGACTATTACTTTGCCTGCTCCCTCTTTGTTTAACTTATCTGCAGGTCCTCATACCGTTCCGTGGGTGGCCATTCAAGCCTATCGGAATCCTACACCAGCCCCGGAACCGGAGCCACAAGATGAGCCTCCACGACAGTCTGTTTATTCTTGGGATCCAGAGGTGGTTGCCAGCCAGTGGCAGTCAGAGTCTTCTTCATTGCAGTATGACCCCAGCTTCACCTACGGGTATCCGCCAGGCTATCCCTGGCAATAGACCAACTTAGGCCAAAAGCCTAAGCTTGGGGGAGTACGTATTTCCCACCGACATTACATTCATGTTCACACACACTCATTGCTAGATGTCGGTGCTCATACTCTTTCACTGTAATATCCATGCTAGTTTATTTTCTTTTTCCTGCTTTCTTCTTGTGTGTTTAATAAACCTTAAGAAAAAATAAAAAAAATTTGTTAGTAGTAGTTTATTTCTTTGCTGTAGTAATTAAAAAGAAAACCCAAAAATATTTCCCGTTCTTCTTTTGCTTGTTGGGAGCTTTCCTGTGTAAATAGTTTTTATTTCTTTTCTTTTCTTTGGGGGTCAGTAGGAGAAGACCATGATTAAATTGTTGAAGTGGCTCTTATATGCATCATTGTTAATTTAACCAAGAGCCCATATTGCCTTGTCTTCTCCTGTTTATTGAATGCTCGCAGATTCTAGCTTAGTCCAATGCACGTGCACTCTTATTATTATTCACATCATTCGGTCGTGCAAGTGAAAGGCAATCATGATGATATATGATGGACTGACTGAGATGAGAAAAGCTGGTATGAACCCGACCTCTCTTGTTTTTGTAAATATGATGAGTTCATCGTTCTTGATTCAGCTTATTATGAATAAACATGTTTGCAATGACAATTAGAGATCATAGTTGCTCGTGCCATGCTTGATTAGCTACGAGTTATAATGGTTTACCTTGCGTGCCAACATGCTATTAAAATGGTTGTGATGTGGTATGATGGGGTGGTATCCTCCTTTGAATGATTTAAGTGACTTGACTTGGCACATGTTCACGCATGTAGTTGGAACAAATCAACATAGCCTTCACGATATTTATGTTCATGGTGGATTATATCCTACTCATGCTTGTATTCAATGTTTATTAATTTTAATGCATGTTCATGACTGTTGTCTCTCTCTAGTTGGTCGCTTCCCAGTCTTTTGCTAGCCTTCACTTGTACTAAGCGGGAATACTGCTTGTGCATCCAATCCCTTAAACCCCAAAGTTATTCCATATGAGTCCATTATACCTTCCTATATGCGGTATCTACCTGCCATTTTAGGTAAATTTGTATGTGCCAAACTCTAAACCTTCAAATAAACATTCTGTTTTGCATGCTCAAATAGCTCATATATCAACTAGGGCTGCCCTTATCTTCCGTGTTAGGCGGGTTATTCTCAAGAGGAGTGGACTCCGCTCCTCATTCACGAGAAAATGGCTGGTCACCGAGATGCCCAGTCCCATGCTTTATGCAAACTAAATCAAAATAATTGCAAAGAAAACTCCCCCTGGGACCCGTTGAATGTTGGAGGCACTTGTTGTTTCGAGCAAGCCATGGATTGATGCTTGTGGAGGAGGGGGAGTATAAACTTTACCATTCTGTTTGGGAACCGCCTATAATTTGTTTAGCATGGAAGATATCGTCATCTCTTAGTTGTTATGTTGACAATGAAAGTATGCCTCTCAAAATATAATTTATCTCTATTTCAAAACCGAGCTCTGGCACCTCTACAAATCCCTGCTTCCCTCTGCGAAGGGCCTATCTATTTACTTTTATGTTGAGTCATCACCCTCTTATTAAAAGCACTAGCTGGAGAGCACAGTTGTCATTTGCATTCATTACTATTAATTTATATCGGGTATTACTATGATTGGATCTCTTTTACCATGAATTACAATGTCTAGCCAGTCCTTGATCTTTGAAGGCGCTCTGCATTTATGTTTTGCGGTCTCAGAAAGGGCTAGCGAGATACCATCTTGTTATATCATATTATGATTATTTTGAGAAAGTGTTGTCATCCGAGATTCATTATTATGGCTTGCCAGATGATTATGTTATTGATATGAGTAAACATGAGACCTAAGAATTATTGCAAATGTGGTTAGTTATAATCTTTGCTGAAAACCTGAATGCTGGCTTGACATAGGTACAACAACAAGAGCAAACAAAGTTTGTAAAAGTTTTTCTTTTTCTCTTTCAGTTTGTCAACTGAATTGCTTGACGACAAGCAAGGGTTTAAGCTTGGGGGAGTTGATACGTCTCCGTCGTATCTACTTTTCCAAACACTTTTGCCCTTGTTTTGGACTCTAACTTCTATGATTTGAATGGAACTAACCCGGACTGACGCTGTTTTCAGCAGAACTGCCATGATGTTGTTTTATGTGCAGAAAACAAAAGTTCTCGGAATGACCTGAAACTCCACGGCATGTCTTGTAAAAAATAATAAAAAATCCTTGCCAAAGATGAAGACCAGGGGGCCCATACCCTATCCACGAGGGTGGGGGGCGCGCCCCCCCCCTCCTGGGCGCGCCCCCTACCTCGTGGGCCCCATGGAGACCCTCCGACGCCAACTCCAACTCCATATATTGGCTTTCGGGGAGAAAAAATCGGAGAGAAGAAATCATCGCGTTTTACGATACGGAGCCGCCGCCAAGCCATAATCTCTCTCGGGAGGGCTGATCTGGAGTCCGTTCGGGGCTCCGTAGAGGGGGATTCGTCGCCGTCGTCATGATCAACCATCCTCCATCACCAATTTCATGATGCTCACCGCCCTGCGTGAGTAATTCCATCGTAGGCTTGCTGGACGGTGATGGGTTGGATGAGATTTATCATGTCATCGAGTTAGTTTTGTTAGGGTTTGATCCCTAGTATCCACTATGTTCTGAGATTGATGTTGCTATGACTTTGCTATGCTTAATGCTTGTCACTAGGGCCCGAGTGCCATGATTTCAGATCTGAACCTATTATGTTTCATGAATATATGTGAGTTCTTGATCCTATCTTGCAAGTCTATAGTCACCTACTATGTGTTATGATCCGGCAACCCCGAAGTGACAATAAGCGAGACCACTCCCGGTGATGACCATAGTTTGAGGAGTTCATGTATTCACTATGTGCTAATGCTTTGTTTCAGTTCTCTATTAAAAGAAGGCCTTAATATCCCTTAGTTTCCAATAGGACCCCGCTGCCATGGGAGGGTAGGACAAAATATGTCATGCAAGTTCTTTTCCATAAGCACATATGACAATATTCGGAATACATGCCTACATTACATTGATGAATTGGAGCTAGTTTTGTGTCACCCTATGTTATGACTATTACATGACGAACCACATCCGGCATAATTATCCATCACTAATCCAGTGCCTACGAGTTTTCCATATACTGGTTCTCGCTTATTTACTTTTTCCGTTGCTACCGTTACAATCACTACAAAAATACCAAAAACATTACTTTTGCTGTCTTTACTTTTGTTACTGTTACCACCACTATCATATTACTTTGCTACTAAACACTTTGCTGCAGATACTAAGTTTCCAGATGTGGTTGAATTGACAACTCAGCTGCCAATACTTGAGAATATTCTTTGGCTCCCCTTGTGTCGAATCAATAAATTTGGGTTGAATACTCTACCCTTGAAAACTGTTGTGATCCCCTATACTTGTGGGTTATGAATCCCGCGCTCCAACATGACACTCGGCACATAAGATCAACAGTTCACTCGATTGTCCACTGAATGGATCAAGGCGACTGAGTCAGCACCAAACATCGACGCGGGCGCTCGGACTTGCAGAAAGCACTCGCGAGATCCCAAAGCTCAGGACAAGTTTAATTTCAACCTATTTTGCACTCGCACCTTAATCCATTCGGGGGCTACTGATGAGGGTACAAACCTGGGGTAGGGTCATAGCCTGACCTATACGTCCCACCCAAGGTCACTACCCCAGAAGATCAGAGAAGATAAGAAGACCAAGAATCCACTCGACGGTATAATCACTCGACCGTCATTCCCCACATTCACTCGACCGTATGGGAAATGACTCGGCTATATCGAAGACCAGGAGTCGGAAGAACGCACAACGGCCGGGCATTCACTCCTTAGTCTTCATGAGCATTAAGAGTATTTAAGACTGCCGTTACCAGTAACGCCCTTACTTTATGTACATTAAGCTCCTTGTAATGGAGGTGGGCTGGGGTCCTGGCGCACTCTATATAAGCCAGCCCCTCCTCTGGGACAAGGGTTCACACCCCCTGTAACACAACACACATAATTCAATCGACCGCCTCCGGGCACCGAGACGTAGGGTTGTTACTTCCTCCGAGAAGGGCCTGAACTCGTAAAACCTTGTGTGTACATCTTTGCCATAGCTAAGATCTTGCCTCTCCATACCTACCCCCTTTCTACTGTCAGACTTAGAACCACGATACTAAGTTCATCAAGCACATCATCTAAGCGAGGAATGGGATGCCTATAGCGAACGATAATAGCATTTATAGGTCTACAATCAGAACACAAGCGAAAACTTCCATCGGGCTTAGGCACAAGTATAACCGGGACGGCACAAGGGCTTAGGCTTTCACGTAAATGACCGTTGTCGATTAGTTGTTGTACTTGCCGTTGGATCTCCTTAGTTTCTTCAGGATTGACAGGGTATGGAGCTTTGTTTGGTACGGGCGCTCTGGGGATGAGGTCGATTCGATGCTCAATGCCTCGTAGAGGAGGTAGACCCGGAGGTAGCTCATCAAGGAAAACATCTTGGAATTCCTGCAAAAGAGATTGAAACACTAAAGGTAGCTCGTGGGAGGTGTTAGTTTTTAGTTCTCCATCCTTGCACACAAGGACAAAGTGCATAACACTCGATGGGTTCTCACACACTTCTCTCATCTCACTTTTTGTGGTAAATAGGACTAAGTTTTTCTCTCTAGGCAAAGAGGCGCTCAAGTTTGGTTTGTGGTTCTCACTCACTTTTGGGTGGATCACTTTCTCACTCTTCTCTCCATGATGGGTGGCTTGCTTGTCGGCTATCACTTGACTAGGAGACATAGGTCATAGCACATATTCCTTCCATTTCATCTTGAAGCTATAGTGATTGGTGCGCCCATTGTGGATGACACCACAGTTGAATTGCCATGGCCTACCAAGAAGGAGGTGGCAAACGGTCATGGGGACCACATCACACTCCAAAGTGTCTTCATATGCACCAATTTTGAAGGAGACTTGGACCGTATGCTCAACTCGTATAGTGCCGGAGTCACTTAGCCATTGAACCTTGTAGGGGTGCGGGTGCTTCCTATTTACCAATTGAAGCTTGGAGCATAGTTCTTCACTTGCCAAGTTGTGGAACTACCTCCATCGATGATGACCTTGACGAATCGTCCATTGATGCCAGCCTTAGTGTGGAAGATGTGGCATCTTTGGTCTTCTTCTTGTTGATGTTGAAGAGTCAAGACCTTGGAGACAACAAGAGCGGGGCTCGAATCCTCATCACAAAAGACTTGATCATCTTCATCCTCATTCACGTGCCGGTGCATGGCCACTTGCTCAAGAGCTTCCATCTCCTCATCACTCATGGAGTCATATGTGCCATCATCGTTGAGGATCATGGTGCGCTTGTTGGTGCATTCATAGGACTTGTGCCCTCGGCCGCCGCAAGTGAAACACTTGAAGGAGCTTGTTTTGACGGTCTCATCGGTCGGAGTAGATGAAGAAGCACACAGCTTGAAGTTGCTTGTAGTAGTAGGAAGATGACTTGAACATGCCGAAGTTTTCTTGTAACTTGACTTGTCGTCGTTGCTTGGAGAAGATTTGGTTAATGTAGATGTTGGAGGAGTTGTTGAAGCTTGGATGTTGGAGAAGCCGTAGGTCTTGGATGAGTACTTAGCTACTTGAAGTCATCTTGCACTTACGTTCTGCCTTTGTAGCTTGATGTACGAGCTCAATGAAGTTGGAGTAGGGTTGGAAGTCGGCGATCTTCTTGATGGGATGATTGAGTCCATTCAAGAATTGTGCCATTGTTTGCTCATCATCTTCCGTGACATTAGCTCGAATCATGGCTATCTCCATTTCCTTGTAGTATTCTTCAACACTCTTTGTTCCTTGCTTGAGTAGTTATAGCTTCTTGAAGAGATCGCGGTTGTAGTATGTGTCCACAAAACGTGCTCGCATGACGTCCTTCATTTGAGCCCAAGTGGTGATTGGAGGTTCACCTCTTGCTTGTCGGCGATCAAGGACTTGTTCCCACCATATGAGCACATAGTCTTGGAACTCAAGTGATGCCATAGCGGTCTTCTTCTCTTCTTCATAGTTGTGCAAACAAAAGATTTTGTCAACCTTCAATGCCCATGAGAGGTATTCTTCGGGATCATTGCTTCCATTGAACTTGGGCATTGTGAATTTGAGCTTGCCATAGCGTTGCTCTTCATTGTGTTGTTGGCGATGGTGATGATGACGCCCTTGACGGTGAGGGTAATCATCCTCATGTTGCTCTTGGCATGGAGGAAGTCCATGATCAACTTGCTCTTGTTGAGATTGAGGTTGAGGTGGAGCTTGACGAGCTTGTGAAGGAGCTTGTGGAGCTTGATGTTGCACTCGCGATTGGCAGTTCCGCTCTTGCATTTCTTCTCGAAGGGCTTCCTCTTGAATGGCACATTGCGCCTCAAGATCTTGCGCTTCTCGTTGTTGTTGTTGAAGACATTGAGCCTCGGCGTCTTGTTGCTCTTGGTGTAGACGCGCTCGTTCTTCTTCTTCTTGGCGACGAAGATGTTGTCGTTCTTGAGCTTGAGCAAAAGCGACTTGGTTTGATTGAGGACGAGGGACTTGCTCATCGGCTTGCTCTTGTGAATGCTTGTCGTGTAGCGGGTTGCGAGATGCATGACGGTCTTGACGCGTGGCTCGTCGAAGAGTGTTCAATGACGGTGTACTTGAGCCGGAGAAGGAGTCGTCAGAGTGTCGACTTGAGTGGCTCCGTCTTGAGTATGACGATGTAGAAGGAGGCCGGTTCACCAACAAGGCGCAGATCTCGTCCATTCTTGCATCGTTCTCTTGCTTGTGCGCGTCGAGCTTGTTGTCGAAGTATTCTCTTATACGTTGCTCAGAGAGTCGTAAGTCGGTGGCGAGGTTGTCGATGCGGTCGTTCATTGCTTGTTGCTCTTGATGCAATGCTCGTTGTGCACCAAAGAGGTGGCTCTTGGTGACGTATGATGACATGTCGTCATCTTGCTCGATGAAGAGTGGGTTGGTATAAGTACTCGGCCTATCTATCATTCCAAGCAAAATGTGAGTGGTAGAAGGAGAAGAACTTATAGCAATGTACCTTGACTGATGTTGATGATGAATCAAGTTCACTCAAATGCGGACAATGAAATAGCACTATTGGTACCAATTCTTGTCGGTTCTCACACCTACACAAGTAAGAGCTTATGGTGGAGCTTGGTTAGGATGGTGGCACAAAATTTGATGCAATTGAAAGTGAGATTCAATAATGTTGGAAAAGATTCACAAATTTGCAAATGCAACAAGTAGATCAAGCAAGTAGTGGTACACGGAAACACACATGCAAATAGATAAGTGGAATTGTTCAAACCAAAAGTGAGCCAAAATGTGGAATCCACGAAAATGCTCTTGTTGCACAATACTAGAGAGACGCTAGCACGATTGCACTATAGGCGGATACAGAGCTTGTGCACAACCTACTAGGCAAAAATGCAACGATCTCTATCCCAAGTATGCTATATGTATGGTATTTCGGTGCTATGATCCAAGATGATCTTATATGACAATCTTAATGTAGTATGATGCTATGGTTCTTGCTTATAAGCTCTTTGCTTATCTTTCCTCTTTGCTTAAAAGCTTGGGTGGCTCTTTCACTTTTGAGCTCTTTTCTCATGCAAAACTTCACAAACCAAGATAGCAATTGTGTATGCTATGACAACTTTGTGACACACAAGTTGATGCCAAGATATGCACCACTTTGGTATGGTATGTATGCTATGGAGTATGATCACTAATGTGGACAAGTCACCTTGCCGGAAATACTCAATGGCTAGTCTCGATGGGTAAGCTACGCAAAAGTAAGGCCATGTGGGGTATCAATGCAATTGCAAGGTATGACAAAGATGTCGTCGAGGTTACCGTCCTTGGCGATGATGAGTAGTCGATGGAGATGAGCGGTGGTGATGGTGACGTCGAACCGTACCTATATAGCCGAAACACAATAGGACACGGGAACCACAACCCAAAATCTCAAAGACCAAAACGTGTCAAAATCGACATAGGACGTAGCGGTGAGCGGTGGTGGTGTTTGTGGAAAGCGTTGGGGGTATGCGGAAGTAAGCGTGGGCACCGGGGCAAAATTTGGCGAAAGTAGGCGGAAATGGGCACGGGGGATGGAGTTGCTGCTCCCAGGGGACGGATGTCTGGTGGACACGGGGCGGATGTCCGGGCTCTGGATGGGGGACGAACACGATGAACTCCACGGGAAAAATTGCAACTCCGGGGCAAAATTCGGATGAATTGGTGGATGGAAATCGCGGTAGAGATGGGGAAAAGCTAGATCAACTCGATGCAAAGCAGATCCATGGATCAAATCCAACAAAACTTCATCACACCTACAAATCAGAAAAAAAAATTGGGGCTATTTTTGGTGGGGATTTTCGGATTTAGGACGAAAACAACAAAATCAAGATAGAAAACACGGGGTAGGGGCTCCAAAAATGTGATCAACGTGGCTCATGATACCAAGATGATGTAGGGCGGAACCCTAGGGGGCTGATCTTTCACGTTTGGAGTGGATCCTATGGGGGAACATGAAGAACGCACGGGAAACACAAGGGAAAACACGGGGAGAAACGAGAGAATCACTAAACCGACAAGTAATCGATCACACAAGGGCTAGATCACCGAAAGCATAAGGTTGCACAAGATCCAAAATCAACAAAGGAAGGCTACATAGGGAACCGTTCTTCTCCATGAGGAGGTCTTGATTGTCTTCTCCGGATGGAGGCGTTGAATCCGAATGGATCTTCTCTGAAGAGGCACGATCCCTCACGTGGAGTAGATTCGGTACGGATGAGCAGAGCTCTATCTCTAAATGAGCTATCACAATGCTAAGTATCAAAGTGAGGAGGAGGAGTCCTATATATAGGCTAGGGGCGAAGGGGTACATGGACTCAGTCCAACATGCGCCCGCAGCCGCTGGGAAGGCCGGACGTCCGGGCGTCGGGCCGGATGTCCGGTGGCTCGCGAGGCGCCAAATGTCCTGGCTGAGGAGCCGATTGTCCGAGATGGCGCAGATGGTTGTTCTGCTCTCTAGATGGGCGACGCCGGATGTCCGCTCGGAGGGGCCGGATGTCTGCGGCTCCGGGGGGCGCCGGATGTCTGGGGCGATCGCCGGATGTCCGGGCTGACGGGGCAAGCTTCTGTGCTCCCTGGACGCTGGTGCCGGATGTCCGGGATTTTGGCCGGATTTCCGGTGGGGGCCGGATCTCCGGGATGGACGCCGGATGTCCGGTCGCTGTAGTTTCTTCTGCAGGGGGCTGGCCGTGTAGATCTCCAGGGGCCGGATGTACGGGATCCTGGCCGGATGTCCGGTGCCTGGAGGCTATTCTTGCCTTCTTCCGTTGGTTCTATTCTTCCATGGACTTGGGATCTTGACCATCTTCATGTGCATCCTCGGGAGGGTCCTCTTGGTACCTAATCATGCACAACATTCTGGATTGAGGTAGTAGCCATGTCTCGAGAGGATCATATGAGATATCACTAAGGAGAGAAGTCACCTCGGTCTCGAGAGCTCTAGCTCGTGCTCTAGTCATGGGTCCTCTTGGTGCTTGGTAAGACGATGGAAGGTCCATGGGGATGACCGAAGGATGCTCCGCATCAAGAAGGCAAGAAGATGTATGTTTTGCATGACAGTCTCTTCTAACAGGACATGCTAGACCTAGTGGACCTGATTGTTGCAATGGGAGTACTATCATAGATGGCACGATTCAGAGTGGTGGGCAGTAGGAACAATTCGGAGCTTCTTAGTCTTAAATCCCATGGAAAGGAATAGCCGTCCTCATGCTACTATGTAAAATGAGTAAATGAGACAGAAAGAGAAAGAGACAAAGTAAAAAAAATCACCAGCCTTAGAGCCAGCCCTATTGCATCAGTGAATGATACTTCCACGTCGTGATTGACATGCTATATTATTAACCATGCTGCAGAGGTAGAAGCGGATTTTTATTTATGTGCGGAGGTAGCAGCGGATATATATTCAACGAGGAGTGAAATGATGGCTGCTTCCTCGGTCAAACATAAAGAAAGGTGGGCCTCATGATTTGATGGCTTATTAGTCATTATTACTTCCTATACTCTTTGCCCATATAATAACCGCATGGTAGAGTAGAGGGCTATACTTTTAATAACCATGCTCGAAGAGAAGAGGTGCATGCACCCACGCATGTAGTACTAGTACTCCGTAGCACTTTTTGCGTCTTCCTCAACCAGACACGTGACACGGTGGAGCTCATTTCTGTATGATGATGCAAACCACATGATAATTTGACGCGTCTAGTAGTATTTACTCACTTATAAATAATGGAGGGTCGGGAACCACACATGAACGGTGTCGGAGAGAAAAAGAAACCGCTCCACTATATACATAGCCAGGACGAGCCTACACGGTTGCTTGCTGGGGTTTCTCTCTTCACACTCTCTCACACAAAATGACTGTGGACACATCTCTAACATCTGGGCGGATCACGTCTTCCGGGGGAAGGGGTGGATGCTTTGTGTAGATGCGGTCACCGTCGCCGACGGCAAAAACCCACTGTCGGCATGTCCCGTTCAGGGGTCCTCGCTGTTCTCTCTCACAAAGCCGGTGTGGTTGCCTTCGTCCCTTGCTCACTGCCGCGACGTGGGTAGTTGCCGCCTCCCGCCGCCCTCCTCTAGGTTGAGGTACGTCCCAACATCCCTCAGGTACAACTTCCTTTATATCCGGCTTGCACCACTGCCCCAGCTGCACACATCTGTCCATGTGGATATTTCTCTACTTCTTTGCCCCGCACGTACCTCTACTGGCTTCCACTGTATTTGTCATGAGTTTATGTCTCATCAACTAGCCCCAGTAATCTTATTCTAATCATGCCTCTTCAATTTCTTTGCCACAGGGATGCTCATCTCGATTTTAGTGAAACTGCACAAAATAATCCGATGGTCAAAGGGTTGCAAACTTCATTTCTTCAGAAGGTTCAACGTCGCCAGCAAATTAAAGCTTGGTTAGGGTTTAGGGTTCAAGGTCTAGGGACTGCATGATCGTTTTTTTCTTTAGTTGTCTCTGTTCGAAAATAAGTGTCAACTTTGTAGTAATACAACTTTGTACTAAAGTTTGGAACGGAGGGAGTACATATTGGCTATGATCTCTCAAGCATTGAGATGCAATAGCATGCATGTTAGTCTCCTTTGTATTTGATGAAATGTTGCAACGGGGCAACCTTGGACGCAAGATACATGAAACAGAAGCTGGAAGCTTCATAGCATTCTACAAATTTATCGCACTGAGAAAGTACAATACGTACTATACTACTATGTAAAGAGTTAGGTGTCGCACGGTGTCCAGAAAATATGGTGACAGTGTGAGGTGGGCCATATAATCACTGAGCTTGCGTGTTTTCACTGCTTTCACGCTCCTCTGCTATAAGAATGGAGAAAATTGTAATCTACCTCCTTTCGCCGAAATGTGGGACATCCAGCAGTCGTACCACCTCAGTAATAATGACCAATGAGCCGTCAAATCACATAGACCCAGCAGTAAGTTGGACGGACGATGCAACCATCACTCTTGAATCCGCTTTCTTCTACGCAGGCGCCAGTGAAAGGTCGCATCCGCTCTGCCCGTGCGTGAATGCGGTACCGATTCTATGGAGCGGCGCTGACCATTTTGGACGGGAAGCGTGTGCGGGCGATGGAGGGGCTTTGGGTGGGCCAGGCTGGTCAGGTGCGGGCATGGCAGCTGTCCCGACCGGACACCCAGAAATGAGAGGATGCATCGACTCTTGCGGCTAAATCATACACTACACACCATCTCTCTGTAGGAGTAGGTCGATGTGTCGCTCTCTCTAACACACACGCTGTTAAAACACACACACACACACACACACACACATGCGCACGCGCATGCACAGGTTCATAGAATAGGAATATCGTGCGAGTGGGAAGCCATAGGAAGTGAGATAAATGGAGCACGTAAAAGAAGAGAAGAGGTGATGAATATTCCATCCAACCTGGACTGAGGAGTAGAGTAGTAGTCCCTCCGTCTAGGAGTTAAGCCATCTTAAGAAAATCAGATATTCCCAAAATGTTTAGGCGTCGTCCATTAAATTCCCATCTCAATCCCCTCCTAGCCTCGTTGCTAGCAAGTGTTATTAGTACTTGCTCTGCCTTGTTATCTCCCCCGGAAACCCTATGCATGGAGTGCAACTACGCGTTGATCAGTCAAGGAATCAATGTCGGTTTGCATGTGAGTTAATATGTGGCCCTGCATGGCACTCCCTCCGTTTCAGTTTACAAATCCTATGCCTATGCGTAGGTTGCCAATTTTATCATCCTAATATAAACTATATAACACAAAAATTATACCGTTTGAAAATAGAATATTGGTATATTTTTTTGTAATATATGACTTGTATTAGGTTTGTCAAATTGATGACCTAGGGGTGATTAATTTCTATCAAATTATACCTATGTTGTGACGTTTAGAGACAGAAATCAGGGCTTTGATTGGAGGAAGGACCGGTCAAGTTTCTCCTTCTCCTCCAATCTGCTTGCACCTTGGTCCCGCTACACCTTCTAATGTGACTTACACGTAGACGGAGGGAGTAGTACGAGATACGGTGGCACACTGACTTAGGTGGAATACAAGTGCCAAAAATTATTGGAAGAGAGCAAAGTGTACAAACCAAATAATTAAAATTGAATTTCTTGGTTTTTTCTGAAATGGAGGCAAAATATTTGCCTTATCCACTAAATAAGAGGTTAATAGAGTTTCACAGTTTCACAGTTTGCAAGTGACCCTACAAATAAATGGCATGCCAATTACTCTCGATGCGCCCTAGTTTCTTAGCACCCGTTGTAACCCTTAGTACATATGATGGCACACCGACTTAGGCCGAATAAAGTGCCCAAAATATTTAATTTTTTTTGAAACTCAAAATATTTAAAATTTGAGGATGGTGTAGCCCACCTTTTCGATGTTTTGACCGTGTGTGGTTCAATTGTTATTCACCAGTTCGGAGGGTCGTGTACCACAGGTGAACGTTAGTAAGCGCGACCGGGAGGCGTGCAGCGTTAATTGCGAGTTGACTCCTTTGAGCATTAAATTTTCTTCATGTATTAGCATTGCCCCAAGTATTTTTCTTCACTACGTTAAATAAAGAGTTCCGTTCCGTGCAGAATTTTAAATGATTTTTATGGAGAGAAAAAGAAAACCACTCCATCTCTATACGCTGCAGCCTCGGCATTTGTTTTCGAGGATTTGCTCTCTTCACACTCTCTTTCCACTATATAAATACACGGTGGAGCCTCAGTGCATGTAGTTTCTCTCTTCACACTCTCCCACCCTCTACAGATCTAAACAATACTTTGTTAGCCTCGCTGTCTCCCTCTCTCTCCCCCCTCACTGTTGGTCAAAGAGCCAGCAGGATCCATCCGCCGGGAAGGGAAGGAGGCTTAACGCTGTCACCGTCAGCGAGGGCGGGGAATCCACTACCAGTGCAGCTGTTCTCTTTCACCCAGCAGCGATGCAGGAGGGCCTCCAACCCCTTCTTCCTCGCTGCCGCACATAGTGTGGACAGATCGGCCTCCGGCCGCCCACTGAGCCACACCCCGAGAACCTTAAGGTACAATTTACTTATTCCACATGCATTGCTCAAGCTGCGTGTGGGCTTTTTTCGCTTCTGCACTCGAATCTAGGTGTTGGATCAAACAGGAAAGTAGTGGGGAAAGTTGTGCAACATGAATCTAGGATGTGGTTCAAAGAGGAAAGGAAGGAGGAAAAGTAGTACAGACTGGCTATCCAGCACCTACGTTGGTCGAAAAGGGAAAACAATAACAAACACAGTATGCACATCTGTAACGAACTGATCTTTTTGATTTGGGGGACAATGTTGTAGAGTTTGAGCAGGACTAGATTTGCTGCCCTCACACAAGGAAAGGTGTCTAAAGATGACAAAACTGGGACAACACAAATATGCTACTTGGTTGTTTGTTCTTTGTTGCAACAGACTGTGCATCACCCCTTTATACATCGGTAGATGCACATGGTGCTGGTGCATCCACTATCTCATACAACTCTTTAGTTGTTGTTAATCTAAGGCCCTGTTTGTTTAAAAAGTCCTAGGACTTTTTTTAGTCCCAACTAAAAAGTCCCTAGTCCCTACATGTTTGGTTCCAGGGACTAAACATGGACTAGAGGTTATTAAATGACATGCTAAAAGACCATGTTACCCCTAGTAATGAACTAACAGAGATAAGGTGCGATGTAGGGCAGGGGCTACTGTTGGAAAAAGTCCCAAGAAGACTCTCCCTCGGGGTCTTATTTCTTTAGACCCAAATGCCCACTTTTAGTCCCTGCAAGTCCCTCCTGTTTGGTTTAGATGGGACTAAAAGGGACTATTTTAGTCCGTACACCAAAAAGTGCCTGTAAACAAACACCCTCTAATAATGTCGCTGGAAAATTGAAGCAATGTCATAGTTAAAAGAAAATACATGTTTAATGAATTTTATTGTTAATATAATCTCTCTGTTAATATGAATCAGGTCCACTATTTGAGAAATGCTATTGTCTTGCTTTCTTTCCCTTTTAGATAAGTTAGATGCTTCTTTTTGTGGGCTTCTATGTCATCCACCGTTATTGACCAGTACTTGTTTCCTTTACACCTCTGTGTAAACAGGGTTATCTAGTTCACCTCATTGCTATTGCAACGTTTTGTTGCACTTCACAAAGCCCTTTTGTTTTAGGAGTGTTTTGTGCAGTTCAAACAAAATGTCACACCAACAATGTTGCTTGATTGCTTGATCTTAGTGGAACTGCACAAGAGGAGATTTGACTTCCTATCCTTGTTGGCGAATTTGTTTAAGATCTTCTTCTTGTGAGTTGTTTGAATTCCGTGTTATCAGAGGTCAGTACTAGCCTTCTTTAACATGATTGTGCAGTGTGCTTTCATATGTTGTGCTACTTATATGGTAATGTTGCTTGATTTTAGTGAACTTCACAAATGGAGACAAGACTTCAAATTTGTCTACGCACCGTAATATCCCATTGAGGTAAGATAATGATATTTCACAACCGTTGGCCTGTATTTTGCTACTGTCATCAGAAAATTAATGTCGTTGTTTAGTACTATACTTGTGCTCCCTAATTAACATGCCAAATCTTATGTTGAAGGCGAAGCTTGTCTATTATTGAACCAAGTGATGAAGGGGAAGAACGATCTGAAGAAAAACAAAAATCAACTCTTGGTGCTATAATGAAGCACTAGAACTATGATGACACAAGTAATGATCTAGTTTTTCATCTTAATTTATTGCTATGGCTGGAACGAGCAATTGTTTTGCCACTGATTTGATGCCACTCTTAATGTAATACGTAATTATATCTACTTGTGCAAACAGGGATCTTCTTAGAAGATCACATTTATTTTAGTTGAACTGCACAAGAAGATGTTGGAAACATTAAACTAATCGAGGAGTATATAGTAAGCATGGCAACTACAGTAGATAACAACAGATGGTTCGGAGAAGTGCTTCATCTGTATGCTCTACACAAAAAGCCTCTTGACAAAGGATGGTACCGGCCCACGGATTTCATCCATATAATTCAGCTTTGTCATCTCTATTGGTGTTGTGCTACAATTTAGCTACTGTCATGAAGTGCTTCATCTGTGTTGTCTTAAATAATTCCTTTCCATTTTTTTGAGCATTGCACAAATGATCATCCACCTCTGAAGAAGAATATGGAGAACGTGAAGTGTGTAGTTCCAATTATACCAGGATACAGAAGCCAAGCCTCTGTTCTTATCATAAGGGAGCAGTTGAAGGGTGGTTTTATTGCCCACAAGGACAAACTAACTTCAGCTCAGAAGCATTCACGGATCTCCATGCCAATACAATGTTGTTTTAGGATTCCTTCCGGTGAGTTCATTTTTTTAAATGTGTGCTCTGCATGGATCATGTAGGTTGCCTATTTAAACTGTCAATTCATAGTACAGTTTGCTTTATACTAATCACTTTTTTGTATTTATGCAAACAGGGGTGCTCAGCTTGATTTCAATGGGAACTGCACAAAATGTTCACAAATACATCAAATATTCTTGAATCATTCATTTCCACCACAAGAAAGGAGGTGCCGATATGTTCAAAGCGTTGCAACATGTAAAGGCAAAATCATACAAGCTACATGCAAATTTGGTTGATTTTGGTGGAACTGCACAAAAAGAACAGCTGGTTTATTTAGCACGAGGTGCCATGTCAATGTCCGAACTGATGGCAAACCATGCCCATTCCACAATCGTAGGCATTTGATATTTTGGAATGGGAAAACCTTGTCAAAGTTTGGTCATTGATGTACACAAGACAACACGCATTTGACATTTTGGAATGCGAAAACCTTGTCAAATTTTGCTCATTGATGTTAGCAAGAAGACATGCGTTTGATATTTTTGAATGGGACGCCCTTTGCTGTCAGCAACATCGATCGATTTTTCTTTATTCTTTAGTTGTAAAGTAAATATTGGCTCTGACATGTGAACCACTGAGATGCATGATCATCAATTGTTTTGAATGCTCTATGAATTGCCAGGCATGTGTGTTTGATTGCAATGTACAGGAACGCTAAAAAGCAGCTCACACTTTTTGTACTCAATCTGTTCCCTTTTACTTTTCATATTAGATTTGTTTCAAGTTGATTTTACATCGTGAACATTGGTACTTTTTTCTATAAGATTGGTAAAAGTAGAGATACTTTGACTTTATAGAAAACTTATATGGAGACTAAAAATGACTAGAGGGAGTACGTGTGAAACTGCTGCAAATGAGGTGATCACCCAAGTAATAACGCTAGTACGTATTGTTTTGCATGTTCATCAAATGCCAGTGATACAAGAATTCGAACTAATCAAACTAAATTCATTCATACACGGCCGGATTAAATATAAACATGTCGGATTTCATTACATTTCATACATTCTTCAACTAAAAAGGGGTGCGCTAGAGGTATAATTAATTAACCTAATCTATGATCTTCGGCGCCCATTTCCCATGTCCGGCCGGCTGAGCCGAGCTAACCTTATTTTCCAGCACACCTCTCCGACTCCATGTTGCCACCAAGAAGTTAATCGGCCGTCAATGCTCAACCCGCCCAACTTGGCTTCAACCGGAGGGTAGCAGCGGTGGCCTTACTTGGACCCGAGCGGCCGCGACCTACCATGTTCTACTCTTCCTCATTTTCTATGTGGCATGACCTCGTTGGCAGCGGGGCGGGGCCTCACGGAGCCAGCGATGTCCTTTATCTCGTTGCCGGTGGGGCGGCGCCTCGGCGGAGTGGGGGAAATCCTCCCCCTCGTTGCCGGCAGGGCGGGCCTCGCCGGAGCCGGTGATGTCCTCTGCCTCGTTCTTGGCGGGGCAGGGCCTTGGCGGAGCAGGGCCTTGCCGAAGCTGGCGAAGTCCTCTGCGTCGGTGCAGCAGGGCGGGGACTCGGCGGAGACGGCGATGTCCTCTACCTCATTGTTGGAGGGATGGAGTCTCGGCGGAGTAGGGCCTCCCGAAGCCGGTGAAGTCGTCCGCCTCGGTGCTGGTGGGGCGGGGCCTCGGCGGAGCCGCATTGTCCTCCGCCTCTTCGTTCGTTTCGCCAAACAACACCTCGCCCGCTTCATCGTGCTCTTTGTAGGTGGCCACAACCTCCTCCACCTGCATGCGCTACCGCCAGTGCCTGAGGTCGCTCTCGCAGGCAGAGCGGTACGACTCGAGCAGTGCCTCTTGCTCCGCCCACTCCACGGCGATCTGATCTTCGCCTGCAGATGCTCCTGGAGGAGATGGTGGTTGTAGGCAGCGTCGGCCTGCGCCTCCCGGAACTTCTCCTCATGCTTCTGCCTCACCGTGTCCATGTATTGGGCACGGGCCACGCCGATGGTCATGGTGCAATGCACCAGCGAGGATGTCGCGGAGGAGGGGGTTGGCGCCGGATCATCGACTACCACATTCTCCATTAGGACGTCATCGTCCTCCGGCTGCCTGCCGGCCAGCCAGTCGGCAGCAATGGCTGCCATCTCCTTCTAGTCCATCATCCACCCGTCCCGAGGAGTGCTGGAGCGCGAGGAAGCTATGGTGGGCAGTAGTGGTGTGGACAGGAGAAACGAAATGGAGGCAGATGACTGCAGCTATGGCCCGCGCAGCAGTTTATATAGCAATGGTGGGCGGTAGATGGACGGATGGTTGGCGCTAGAGTAGCCACCTCGGCAACCGTGTGTCATTAATGTGGGCGGCAGACGACGGACGAACGACACTTGTGTCATTTGAATGCGGAGCAATCGCCTGCACCGGGAAGCGACACTGGTGGCGCTGACCATTTCTGGCGGAAAGCGCACGCGGGTGAGGGAGGCGGTCTGGGTGGGCCAGGGTGGTCATACTCGCGCTTGGCAGCGGTCCAGGCATCCAGCAGTCGGACATGCTGGCTCGCGAGCGAGCTCGCCGAGCTGAGTGATGATAATCAGACAATGGACGTGGCTTCCGACTAGGAGCCGATGGCACCGCCCAAGACGGTTCATGTTGTGTTCACCATAGAGCAGGTGCAGCCGCACTTCGATGCCCTAAAGGAGGAAGAGCTACCAGCACAGGTGGACCTATGCTGCAACCTTCATCTCCTCAAAGAGCACCAACTTGCGGAAGGACGAATCGCCGTCAAACAAGCAAACGACAATGCCGTCGCGGACATATGTCCCTATGATCCTGGCTTCCTGAATGAGCAGCAGGTGCTGTATCAGACCATCTGTAGGGCCCGCTAGGTCCTCTCCGTCGTCCTTCGAGTTGTTCCGCTCGCCGTGACGCCGCCGTCTCGCATTGTCAACATGGTCAATGAACAAGAGAAATCAGGAGATGACTTTAATTGGAGAGGCTGACAGTGGATCCCACCAGGGCCATAGCCGCACGTACGCAAGTGCCTCCTTATTAGTATATACAACTGTAAAATTTTTGCTTCCTCCTAGTTTTCTGACATCACGGTCCCATACCATTGTCAACCTATATAGTCAATAAACAAGAGCATTGCACAATGAGCGGCCGACAGCTGGGACCCGACAGCTCGAGCAGTATTTGTGTTTTTGAGGTGTGAGCAGAGTTTTTCTTGAGCGATGTTTTTGTTGTTGTTCAGAGGAGCAGGGTATCAACTGGGCAGGTTGTGGCCCATCTGTCCTAGGCTATTATTTTATGTCGACCAAATATCCAGCCCAGATATTAATATTTAAATGTGAAAATGGCTAGCCCAACTATTTTTTTGTGGAATACCCAACCCAGGTCAACTTGTTATTCTCCGGGCCGCATTAGACTTGCCAAGAAAATGGGCTTTATGAAATAATAAATGGGCTGTAATTAAAAAATTGGTTGTAAATATAAAAAATGCACTGAACAGGTACATTTTGTTGTTCTTCTCAAAAAAGGTAAACTTTTTAATTTCATTACCTGTTGCGCGTGCAAAATTTCATTGGATATTTACCTAATACAAATTTATTTAGAATTTTATTTAATATGACTCTAAATTTTGGGTTAAAAATATTTCGGATCCCATCAAAATGTTGGAAATTTTGTTGAGTTTTTTTTAGCGGTTGGCTAAAACTATTAACAAAGTCCTGGCTAGAAAATAGGTTGTAATTTTAACAAACAGTAAATGGGCTGAGTAAATTCTAATATAATTTAAAATACAAATCACAAATGGGCTATATGTTCTCTGCCACAGATGTGATGGTCACTTGTGGGCCTACTAAGTTGACACGTACGCAAGCTTTGTCAATTTATAGTCAACACACATCCCTCAAAAAAAAACTTATAGTGAACACATGATTCTATTAACAGTGGCCATTGGATGTCCATCTAACGGCTATGGTGCTTCTTCAATCTCGGATATTCCACTATTCCTGATGTGTGGTCTTGGCCATCCAAGTCTGGTTACTGTGCTAAGAGCTTCTACACCATCATGCACTCCCACCTCCCAACAATTTCACCGTGTGTTTGGCTTTGGCGAAGTTCATGCACGATGAAAATTAAGGTTTTTGATTGGTTGCTCTTTTTTGATCGCCTCAACACACGGGACCTTCTTCTCAGGACACATTGGAGGACTGACCAAGATGACAACTTTTGTGTTCTTTGTCCCACACGCCTGCATGAGGATAGGTTTCATCTCTTCATCAACTGCAATTTCAGTCAAAGGGTCTGGTCTTATCTGCAGATTGATTGGACACGAGGTCAAGACTTGACTTTATGCCTTCTGCATGCCAAGAAGAATTTTCAACACCCTTTCTTCTTTGAGGTGATGCTCATGGCGGCCTGGTGCATCTGGACCACCAGGAATGGAAAAATCTTCAGATCTGAGAGGGCTTCGTTTGGAGTGTGGAGTGGTAAATTTGTACATGATATCTCCCTGTTGTATCATAGGGTGAGGGAGAGTGTTAAACCTGTTTTCTTATCCTGGGTTAACAACCTACCTTAGATTGTTGTAATTAGGCTAATAGGTAAGTAGGTAAGTTCTTTTTCTCCCAACCCATCTCCTTGTTAGTTTGTATTTATATGGACATCTCTTTATTTATTTTTGAATAAAAGACTGTGGAGTTATTGCTTCACAGTAAATAGTCAAAAAAAATCTTGGATATTCATGCTTAAGCCCAAACCACCGCCGGTGGTACCGCCTACTGCCGCCTCCCGTGGCCGGCCGTGCTACTTCTTCAACCTCTGTTCTTGCTCCTGTCTCCCGTGGGCGGTAGTGCTACCGCGCACCCGAACTAGTCAAGTTTCCCACTCCTCTCCATCTGCGAACCCACTGCCATGTCTTCCCCATCTCCGTGTCATTCCCGTCTGGGGCCTCACCGTCGTCCATCGGCCTTGGTGCGCTCGGTACGGTGTGTTCAATGTGGTCAACTAACGAGAATCATTGGACGATGATTGTACGTGAGAGGTCGATAGTGGGGATGCACCACGCCCATGGACGCATGCATGCAACTGCATCCTTTTACCTTGAGAATAATGTTTTCTCCCCCTGACAGATGGGACCCACTAGCTACATCTTCGCACGCAAGGAAGTGCGTCCTTATTACGGGCAAAAAAAAATTATTCCCCTTTGACAGCTGGGAGCCAGTAGCTATATCTTCGCACGCAAGGAAGTGTGTCCTTATCCTCCCTGACAGCTGGGTCCCACCCGGTCGAAGCATACATAGCATTGTCTATCTTGTCGTGAATGTGTACACACATACTAGTCGATCAGTCGCTCTGCAACGATGAACTGTGGCTGAGTAAGTAGCGGCACATGTCATAGTAGAGCCCCCACATAGCAGTTCAGCCTATCCTATCTAAACCATGTACACATACATACAGCCACACGCCAAAAAATACGGCCATGTACGTACATATGAGCAGGGTCTCGAAATGCATACTCGCAGCCAAGGCTCATGTACATGGAGAGGCAACGGACGGTTGCGATGTTGTCATGTTCATCTTCAGCTAACCGGCTGGGGCGGAATGGAGGAAACAAGGTCGTGTTCGCCGGGAGCTAAGTGACTGGGTTGGAATGCGTCCTATTCATCAAGAGGCAACAGACTGGGTCGGAATGGGTCGTGTTCAATGGGAGCCAACTAGCTTGGACGGAACGACCACAACAGGGTCTGGCGTACCGCAAAACAGAGGAAAACGACCTTGTGTTCGACCATGTACGATCGAAACGGGGTCCTGTTCATCGGTAAGGGTCTGGCATACCACAAAACGAAGGAAACAGACTTGTGTTCAAGCTCCTACAGTTGTAACGGGGTGCTGTTGATCGGGAGGGGTGTGGTGTACCACAAAACTGAGGAAACAGACTTCTCTTCGACCTCCTACGGTTGAAACGGGGGTCCTGTTCATCGGGAGGGGTGTGGCATACCGCAAAACGGGACTCCATGGGCTACTGTTCATCCACCGTCTACTCCCTCGCTCCAGCCCCCACGGGCTACTATTCATCCACCGTCGACCTCCTCTAGTCTCCACCTGCGACTATTCATCCATGGTGTCTCCCTCCGGCCTCCACCAGCTACTGTTCATCCACGGGCTCCTGTTCATCTAGCCTACACCGGCTACTATTCAATCACCCCTCCATGGGATACTGTTCATCTAGCCCTCCACCGGCTATTGTTCAACCAGCCCTCCACGAGGTCCTATTCATCCACCCCCAACCGGCTTGATCAGGGTCCTATTCATCTAGCGGCAACGGCCTCTACACCCCCATAGGGTCCTATTCATCCAACCCCCACCGGGAACTGTTCATCCAACCCCAAACAACGCTCACTGTCATCAAGAAGCAGTTGGTTCGATCGAGTTCAGTTAGCAGCAGTAGTGAAGGAATCGCTCGATCGGGTTCAGTTAATGGCAAGGGATCGATCAAGGTTTAGTAACATAGCTAGTGCAATCGCTCGTGTTCAGTAGGCGAACGCCTCGCTCTGGTTCAGTTAGAGCGCAACGCCTCACACACACGCGCGTACGTGTATGAGTGAAACGTGCAAACCTTCGTGCATCGCTCAGCCCCGACTGTCGGTGTCAAAACCGGCGGATCTCGGGTAGGGGATCCCGAACTGTGCATCTAAGGCTAATGGTAACAGGAGGCGGGGGACATAATGTTTACCCAGGTTCGGGTCCTCCCTGTGGAGGTAATACCCTACTTCCTGTTTGATTGATCTTGATGATATGAGTATTACAAGAGTTGACCTACCACGAGATCGTAGAGGCTAAACCCTAGAAGCTAGCCTATGATTCTGATTGTCCTTGTCCTACGGACTAAACCCTCCGGTTTATATAGACACCGGAGGGGGCTAGGGTTACACAGAGTCGGTTACAGAGAAGGAAATCTACATATCCGAATTACCAAGCTTGCCTTCCACGCAAAGGAGAGTCCCACCCGGACATGAGACGAAGTCTTCAATCTTGTATCTTCATAGTCCAACAGTCCGGCATAAGCATATAGTCCGGCTGTCCGAGGACCCCCTAATCCTGGACTCCTCAGTAGCCCCTGAACCAGGCTTCAATGACGATGAGTCCGGCGCAGATGGTCTTCAGCATTGCAAGGCGGGTTCCTTCTCCGAATACTCCAAGGAAGATCTTGAACACAAGAATCGTGTCCGGCTCTGCAAAACAAATTCCACATACCACCGTAGAGAGCACAATATTCCACAAGTCTAATTTGTCGATAACTTTCCCATAGCATGACATCACGCTGCGGCCCGGTCATTATTCAAACCGTTTTCTCATCCTGCTACTGCACATCTTGCGAGGCGGTTTTATTGGCACGTCTTGTCGAAGAAGAGATCGTGTCCCCTTATCACGGGATTCTCATCAATACAGGTGTGGGTAACCCAACCGCGCCATTAATCACGGCGCTTGGGGGATAAGCGAGTTCCTAGGGCAAGTGGGGAGGCGCAGGATCCCTGCTGCCTTTATAAGGAGATAAGGACTCCCCTTTTTCACCCACACCTTCTTCTTCCTCTGCTCATCCATTCTCTCTCGCTCGAGCTCCAGCGCCCAAGCATTCACCTTGTCCTCCCACAAAGGCCCTCTGAAAATGTCTAGATCTGGAGCTGGAGGCAAGTGGATGGCCTCTACCATCTGGGAGAAGGATATCTAGAAACTTCGGGAGGCCGTGTATCTGGCCAAGAAGATTAGCCACCGCCTTCCGACGGCGGGACATATTGTCCCTACCCCGGAACCCCACGAGAGGGTTTTATTCCTCCCTCATTTGTCCGCGGGCTAGGGTTTCCCCTCCACCCATTCGTTCGCGGCATTATGTATTACTATGGGATTGATTTTCATGATCTATCCCCCAATTCCGTCCTCAACATCTCGACATTCATCGTCATGTGCGAGGCCTTTCTCCGCATCTCGCCACACTTCGGCTTATGGCTGAAGATTTTCAATGTGAATCCCAAGGTAGTGAGCGGCAAGGACACTTAGTGCGGAGGAGCCATGGTGAGCAAGATGCCCAACATCACATGGCCATCAGGTACCTTCAATGATTCCGTCAAAGGGTGGCAACAACAGTGGTTCTATGTCACTGAGCCACACGGCACAAAATGGGCCGCAGCTCCCGAATTCCGATCCGGAGCTCCACTGCGGCTTACGTCCTGGCCCAAGAAGGGCCTGAACTGGTCTTCGCCCAATGAATTGTCGGTGCTCCAGACGCGTATCAAGGGTATGAAAGACAAGAATATCAAACTTGTCAATGTAGTGCAGGTGATGTTAGTTCACCGGATTCTCCCTTGCCAACACATGGCTTGCAATTTATGGGAATACGACTCGTCCAAGCACCAGACCCTACTAGGGTTCTTCAACTCATCTCACGAAGACATTTGGAAAGTGCTCTTCAAGTCCGGCAAATCGTGGCCGGTCTCAGCCAAGGACCGCGGGTGTCAACTGTCCCGACCTGCGAGTTCGGTAAGTCTCCGTATGTTGGCAAGTCACATGCTTTATCTGTGTAATCCAAGGGAAACGCTCAATGTATTTTTCCACAACTCTCCTAGGGCTGGAGGAAGAAGGTAGGGCAGATATACTTCCCAGCCCCGCTGCCAGAAGAACCAGCTGGCCCAGTTTTGACGAAGATGCTGGTCCCGGCGCCTTACAAGGCGCCAAAGAAGAAAACCGAGAAAGAGGTTAAAGAGACAAGGGGCGGCCGTCGTCACCGAGGAACTTTAGACACAGTATCCGAAGACTCTGAGGCCCGCTCTTCCTCCAAAGAGGACGAGGAAGAGGAGGAAAGCCGATCCCCCCCAGCGAGTGGAAGAAAGAAAAGGATGGCCTCCACACACTTGGAGGCTGAGTCACCCAAGAAAGGGAAAACTCCCTTTCCGAAATGATCCACCACCACCACCGACAGTAGCCCGGAGTGGGATCCTGGGGTCCAGCCCCTGGTGAAATCATGAGTATATAAAATCCGGACACGTTTATGTATCCAGACTCACTAGCATATAGTGTTTAACGCCTCGAGTTACGCCTTTTTTGCAGTCCGGCCAGGTCCCATGCCGAACGATCTTCATTGGAGGATTTACTGGGTTCTGATGCTATGGAGGCGGGACACCCTCGAAGGCCCCCTCCCCAAAACACGTGAACGACACCGAGGCATCGTCCCAGAGGGACCCAGTTTGAGGAGGGGGTGAAAAGACCGTCAAGGCGGCGCTAGGGGGTCAAACCTCGGCGGCCATACACACGGGAGAAAAGGTTCCACTGGCAACCTAAGCCCAACCAGAGGTGCCGGATACCTCATCAGCAGCGCTGAAGAGCGCCTCCATCGTTGAAGAACACCATGCCCTTATGGGTGCGGTGATTGAGAAGACTCAGTCCGCTGAAAGCGGGCTGAATGAAGCCTGCATCAGCCTTATAACGGGCTTTGAGGTATGTTGTGAGGTTTTAGAGAATGTTATAGTATAGGTAGTAGCCCCTGATACACTGTTCGGTGTTCGAAAGAAAGAACAGGACAGAGGATCAAATATATGTTCACAGGAGACTTACCTTGTGGCACCTCTCCCTCTTTTGTTATTTATTTTTTGTAAGCAGGCTTCTGTAGCGACTGCCGCCTCTCATACTGCGGAAGTCTCCGGACTGAAGCAGAGTCTAGAGTGGGTCGACGATGAACTTGGCCAGGTGAAAAAGAAGTTGGAGGATAACCAAGGTATGCAAAAACCTTGTTCGCATTCAACGCGAATGAATAATTGAGTATGATGAATTTTTTTCCTGATGTGCTCTAGGGGCGACGGCCGAAGTCGAGGCTCTTAAGAAGGCAGTGGCCAAAGCCGAGAAGAAGGCAGCCGCAGAGAAGGCTCTTCGTGAAAAGCACGAGGCAGGGTTATTGAAGCTGAGCAAGAGCTCCAAGAGGCCTTGAAGAAATGCGAGACCTTGGAGCAGAGCTTAACGGAGAAAGAATCTGAACTCACCAAGGCTCGTCAAGCCACCCGCGATGCCCGGGGTGAAGCCCAAGGCGCCCTGTAGGAAATCTAGGAGGCGGGGGAGAGCGCGGTGGGTAAGGCTTTTTCTATGCAAAGCAAATATTTGAAGGGAGGAAATCACGTTACTATTTTGAATTCGGATTTCTCCAGGGGTGTTTGCGGAACTGCCGCGCAGCATATCTGATGCCGCACAATTCTACCGAGCGAAGAAAGGAGCACTACGGAGAAGCTCTTCTGGTCGCAGTATCTGGCGCGAGAGTATCCAGTGCCCTTTGCCGATCAACTGAAGCAGCTGATCGAACTACATAGGGCGGCCGAACTAGCCATGAAGGATTTAATTATCCGGCTATGGCCCGCTGAGGCGATTCCCAGCAGCTACTTCGGGCTCGTGAAGCGGCTTGTAAGTGCCTACCCTCGACTTGAAGTCATCAAGTGGTCGGTCTGTATGGAAGGTGCGTGAATGGCCTTCGCCCGTGCAAAGGTGCACTGGGTGAAGATGGATGCCGAAAAGCTGATGACCGAAGGACCGCCTGTGGGGAAGGAGCACCGCAAGCCCGAGTTATATTATGATAGTGTCCTGAAAGGGTCTCGCCTTGTAGCGGAGCAATGTGGCAAGGATATTATATTCCCATGAATACAATTGTGCTATCCCATGTAGTGTTGAACAAGGTCATTTAAATGATATAATGCCTGTTATTTGAGAATTTTACCTCCTGTGCGGCCGTTTTATATATTAAACCTGAGAGTTGGCCAATCGTCGGCTTCTGCCACCACGTAGGAAGTACGGGGGTGTTCGGGATAAACCTGAGCAATCTTTACCCCAGTCTTTGTTCAATGCAACGAACCAGGCAATCGGACTATAAGGCTTTATCACTCTCACTTAGCCATAGGAGTTTGACAAAAGAAACATGGGCGCAGCCCTAGTGTTCGGAAGACCGCACTAGGGGCTCTATAAGCACCTGATCGGAAGCCGATCCGTCGCATGCTGCATTAGTGCTACGTCTTGAGCTTGCGTTGGTTTTCCTTGAAGAGGAAAGGGTGATGCAACAATAGTAGCATAAGTATTGCCCTCAGTTTTTGAGAACCAAGGTATCAATCCAGTAGGAGGCTCCTCAAAAGTCCCACGCACCTACACAAACAAACAAAGAACTCGCAACCAACGCAATAAAGGGGTTGTCAATCCCTTCACGTCCACTTGTGAAAGTGAGATCTGATAGAGATAGTATGATAAGATAAATATATTTTTGGTATTTTATAAGATAGATGCAAACAGTAAAGATGCAAATAAAAGTAGATTGAAAACTTATATGATAAAAGATAGACCCGGGGGCCGTATGTTTCACTAGAGGATTCTCTCGAGATAGCATAAGTATTACTGTGGGTGAACAAATTACTGTCGGGCAATTGATAGAAAAGCGAATAGTTATGAGATTATCTAGGCATGATCATGTATATAGGCATCACGTCCGCAACAAGTAGACCGACTCCTGCCTGCATCTACTACTATTACTCCACACATCGACCGACTCCTGCCTGCATCTAGAGTATTAAGTTCATATGAACAGAGTAATGCCTTAAGCAAGATGACATGATGTAGAGGGATAAACTCATGCAATATGATATAAACCCATCTTTTTATCCTCGATGGCAACAATACAATACGTGCCTTGCAACCCTTTCTGTCACTGGGTAAGGATACCGCAAGATTGAATCCAAAGCTAAGCACTTCTCCCATGGCAAGAAAGATCAATCTAGTAGGCCAAACCAAACTGATAATTCGAAGAGACTTGCAAAGATAACTCAATCATACATAAAAGAATTCAGAGGAGATTCAAATATTTCTCATAGATAAACTTGATCATAAATCCACAATTCATCGGATCTCAACAAACACACCGCAAAAAGAGTTTACATCGAATAGATCTCCACAAGAGAGGGGGAGAACATTGTATTGAGATCCAAAAAGAGAGAAGAAGCCATCTAGCTAATAACTATTGACCCGAAGGTCTGTGGTAAACTACTCAAAACTCATCTGAGGGGTTATGGTGTTGATGTAGAAGCCCTCCGTGGTCGATTCCCCCTCCGGCGGAGCGCCGACGAAGGCTCCAAGATGGGATCTTGCGGATACAGAAGGTTACGATGGTGGAAATTGTGTTTCGTTGGCTCCCTGGATGTTTTCGGGGTACGTAGGCTTATATAGGAGGAAGAAGTACGTCGGTGGCTGCCCGAGGGGCCCACGAGATAGGGGGCGCGCCCAGAGGGGGTGGGCGCGCCCTCCTGTCTCGTGGCCGCCTCGGCTGCTTCTTGACTTGCACTCCAAGTCCTCTGGATCACGTTCGTTCCAAAAATCACGCTCCCGAAGGTTTCATTCCGTTTGGACTCCGTTTGATATTCCTTTTCTTCGAAATACTGAAATAGGCAAAAAAATAGCAATACGGGCTGGGCCTCCGGTTAGTAAAAAAAAAAAAAAAATGATATAAATGTGTAAATAAAGCCCATAAACATCCAAAAGGGGTAATATAATAGCATGGAACAATCAAAAATTATAGATACGTTGGAGACGTATCAAGCATCCCCAAGCTTAATTCCTGCTCGTCCTCGAGTAGGTAAATGATAAAAACAGAATTTTTGATGTGGAATGCTACCTAGCATAATTCTCAATGTAATTTTCTTTATTGTGGCACGAATGTTCAGATCCAAATGATTCAAGATAAAAGCTTGTAAAACATAAAAATAATAATGCTTCAAAGCATACTAACAAATAATCATGTCCTATCAAAATAGCATAGCCAAAGAAAGCTTATCCCTACAAAATCATATAGTTAGGCCATGCTTCATTTTCATTACACAAAATACTCCCATCATGCACAACGCCGATGACGAGCCGAGCAATTGTTTCATACTTTTTAACGCGCTTCAGCTTTTTTTTCAACTCTTACGCAATACATGAGCGCAAGCCATGGACATAGCACTAAGGTGGTATAAGGTGGTGGTTGTGAGGACAAAAAGAGGGAGAAGATAGTCTCACATCAACTAGGCGTATCAACGGGCTATGGAGATGCCCATCAATAGATATCAATGTGAGTGAGTAGGGATTGCCATGCAACGGATGCACTACAGCTATAAATATATGAAAGCTCAACAAAAGAAACTAAGTGGGTGTGCATCCAACTCGCTTGCTCACGAAGACCTAGGGCATTTTGAGGAAGCCCATCATTGGAATATACAAGCCAAGTTCTATAATGAAAAATTCCCACTTAGTATATGAGAGTGACAACATAGGAGACTCTCTATCATGAAGATCATGGTGCTACTTTGAAGCACAAGTGTGGCAAAAGAGATAGTAGTATTGTCCCTTCTCTCTTATTCTCTCATTTTATTTTATTTCTTTTCTTTTTTTTTCCTTTTTTTTCTTTGGCCCTTTTTTGGCCTTTCTCTTTTTTTTCTGTTTTTTCTTTTTAAAGTCTGAAGTCTCATTCCGACTTGTGGGGGAATCATAGTCTTCATCATCCTTTCCTCACCGAGACAATGCTCTAATAATGAAGATCATCACACTTTTATGGATTTACATCTCAAAGCTAGAACAAGATATGACTCTATATGAATGCCTCCGGCGGTGTACCGGGATATGCAATGAATCAAGAGCGACATGTATGAAAATTATGAAGGTGGCCTTGCCACAAATACGATGTCAACTACATGATCATGCAAAGAGCAATATGACAATGATGAAGTGTGTCATAATAAATGGAATGGTGGAAAGTTGCATGGCAATTTATCTCGGAATGGCTATGGAAATGCCATAATAGGTAGGTATGGTGGCTGTTTTGAGGAAGGTAAATAAAGGGTTTATGATACCGGCGAAAGATGTGCGGTAATAATAGAGGCTAGCAAAGTGGAAGGATGAGTGTGCGTATATCCATGGACTCACATTAGTCATAAATAACTCATATACTTATTGCAAAAGTGTACTTAGCCCTCGAAGCAAAGTACTACTACGCATGCCCCAAGAGGGATAGATTGGTAGGAAAAGACCATCGCTCGTCCCTGACTGCCACTCGTAAGGAAGACAATCAAAATAGCACCTCATGCAACAAATTTGTCACACAACTTGTACCATACGTGCATGCTACGGGACTTGCCAACTTCAACAAAAGTATTTCTCAATTTCATAATTACCCACTAGCATGACCCTAACATTACTACCTTTATATCTCAAAACAATTATCAATCATCAAATTGATCATAGCATCCAATTCACTTCCTATGATAGTTTTTATTATACCCAACTTGGATGCTCATCATTCTAGGACCAAATTTGTAACCATAGCAAATACCATGCTGTTCTAAAAAACTCTCAAAAAGATATAAGTGAAGCATGAGAGACTAGCAATTTCTTCAAAATTAAACCACCGCCGTGCTCTAAAAGATATAAGTGAAGCACTAGAGCAAAAACTATCAAGCTCAAAAGATATAAGTGAAGCACATAGAGTATTCTAGCAAATTCTAATAAAGTGGGCTTCTCCCAAAAGATGTGTACAGCAAGGATGATTGTGGTAAACTAAAAAGCAAAGACTAATATAATACACGACGCTCCAAGCAAAACACATATCATGTGGCGAATAAAAATATAGCTCCAAGTAAAGTTAAGCTTAGGCTTTTGGCTATCCTTGAATATCTTGGGGTGCCATGGGCATCCCCAAGCTTAGGCTCTTTCCACTCCTTATTCCATAGTCCATAAAAGCTTTACCCAAAACTTGAAAACTTCACAACACAAAACTCAACAGGAAATCTTATAAGCTCCGTTAGTGAAAGAAAACAAAACCACCACATAAGGTACTGTAATGAACTCATTCTTTATTTATTTTGGTGTTAAACCTACTGTATTCCAACTTCTCTATGGTTCATAAACTATTTTACTAGCCATAGATGCATCAAAATAAGCAAACAACACACGAAAAACAGAATCTGTCAAAAACAGAACAGTCTGTAGCAATCTGTCACTAGCGCAAACCTCTGGAACTCTAAAAATTCTACCAAAATAGGAAGTCCTGGAAAATTTGTCTATTGATCAGCAGCAAAAAGAATCAACGCAAAATCATGTTTCTGTGATTTAACAAAACTATATTCGTGAACGCAAAGTTTCTGTTTTTCAGCAAAATCAAATCAACTATCATCATAGGTTATCCTAGAGGTTCTACTTGGCACAAACACTAATTAAAAGATAAAAACACATCTAAACAGAAGGTAGATGCAAAATTTATTACTAAACAGGAACAAAAACAAAAAAACACAAAGAAAATTGGGTTGCCTCCCAACTAGCGCTCTCGTTTAACGCCCCTAGCTAGGCATAAAAGCGAAGATAGATCTAAGTAGTGCCATCTTTGGCACTCATCTTTTTAATGGAGTTATGCTCAAGTCCGGGAGGCTCTTTGCGTTTCCCTTCATGCTCAGAGATCCTTTGATCTAAGGCATCCAGCCGCTTATTGTAAAGTGTGATCAAATTATTCATGCGGTTGATACTCCTAACAATATTCTTAAAAGGTTCAACAAGCTTTTGCAATTCAAGTAATTTCTCTAAATTTTGGGCTCCTTCAAGAGAGAAGGGTGATCCTTTTGTCGGGGAAGTACTCCTACTATCCCCTCTATAATTTCATAAGCAGAACTAGGATCAATTTCAATAAATTCCCCTTTTGCGGCACAATCAATGAGTTGTTTGTGGGGTAAGGTTAACCCAACATAAAAATTCTGAATTAAAATCTTGAAATCTCCTTCTAAAGCGCAACTACAATAAGGTTCTAACATCCTCAACCAAGCATCTTTTAAATTTTCTCCTTGTCTTTGCTTGAAGTGGAGAACTTCAAAATCGGGAGACGAAGGGATAAAGACTGAGCTAGCCATAACGACAAGGTAAACAATCTAACAAACGAGCAAACAGAAAAGGCAAGCGAAAGAGAGGAGGAGATTGGGAAAGAGAGGGCGAATAAAACGGCAAGGGTGAAGTGGGGGAGAGGAAAACGAGAGGCAAATGCCAAATAATGTAAATGCGAGGGAGATGAGTTTGTGATGGGTACTTGGTATGTCTTAACTTGAGCGAAGACCTCCCCGGCAACGGTGCCAGAAATCCTTCTTGCTACGTCTTGAGCTTGCATTGGTTTTCCTTGAAGAGGAAAGGGTGATGCAGCAATAGTAGCGTAAGTATTTCCCTCAGTTTTTGAGAACCAAGGTACCAATCCAGTAGGAGGCTCCTCAAAAGTCCCACGCACCTACACAAACAAATAGAGAACTCGCAACCAACGCAATAAAGGGGTTGTCAATCCCTTTACGGCCACTTGCGAAAGTGAGATCTGATAGAGATAGTATGATAAGATAAATATATTTTTGGTATTTTATAAGATAGATGCAAAAAGTAAAGATGCAAATAAAATTAGATTGAAAGCTTATATGATAAAAGATAGACTCGGGGGCCATAGGTTTCACTAGAGGCTTCTCTCGAGATAGCATAAGTATTACGGTGGGTGAACAAATTACTATCGAGCAATTGATAGAAAAGCGAATAATTATGAGATTATCTAGGCATGATCATGTATATAGGCATCACGTCCACAATAAGTAGACCGACTCCTGCCTGCATCTACTACTATTACTCCACACATCGACTGACTCCTGCCTGCATCTAGAGTATTAAGTTCATAAGAACAGAGTAACGCCTTAAGCAAGACGACATGATGTAGAGGGATAAACTCATGCAATATGATATAAACCCCATCTTTTTCTCCTCGATGGCAACAATACAATATGTGCCTTACAACCCTTTCTGTCACTCGGTAAGGACACCACAAGATTGAACCCAAAGCTAAGCACTTCTCCCACGGCAAGAAAGATCAATCTAGTAGGCATAACCAAACTAATAATTTGAAGAGACTTGCAAGGATAACTCAATCATACATAAAATAATTCATAGGAGATTCAAATATTTCTCATAGATAAACTTCATCATAAACCCACAATTCATCGGATCTTGACAAACACACCGCAAAAAGAGTTTACATCGAATAGATCTCCACAAGAGAGAGGGGAGAACATTGTATTGAGATCCAAAAAGAGAGAAGAAGCCATCTAGCTAATAACTATGGACCCGAAGGTCTATGGCAAACTACTCACTACTCATCGGAGGGGCCCTGGTGTTGATGTAGAAGCCCTCTGTGGTCGAGTCCCCCTCCGTCGGAGCGCCGGCGAAGGCTCCAAGATGGGATCTCGCAGATACAGAAGCTTACGGTGGTGGAAATTGTGTTTCATTGGCTCCCTGGATGTTTTCGGGGTACGTAGGCTTATATAGGAGGAAGAAGTACGTCGGTGGCCGCCCGAGGGGCCCACGAGATAGGGGGCGCGCCCAGAGGGGGTGGGCGCGCCCTCCTATCTCGTGGCCACCTCGGCTGCTTCTTGTATTGCACTCCAAGTCCTCTGGATCACGTTCGTTCCATAAATCACGCTCCCTAAGGTTTCATTCCGTTTGGACTCCGTTTGATATTCCTTTTCTTCGAAATACCGAAATAGGCAAAAAAACAGCAATACGGGTTGGGCCTCCGGTTAGTAGGTTAGTCCCAAAAATGATATAAATGTGTAAAATAAAGCCCATAAACATCCAAAAGGGGTAATATAATAGCATGGAACAATAAAAAATTATAGATATGTTGGAGACATATCAATTAGTTATCGCATAATGTGGAAGAAATCCTTAAAGATTTTGTAACCTCTCGAACAGCTGACCAGCTCTCGCCATATCATGACAGTTAGTTTTCGGTTTTCTCTACTGAGGCGCTCGTCCGAAAGAACCGGGACGCAATCGCAGTAGTTCTCCCTTTACTACCCTAGCCGATATAGCGGAACATAGGGGAGCAAGCACAGGAGCCGGGCAACCCAACTATTGACCCAAGACATGATTTGGAGCCGATGCATATAATGCTATAAGTTCGGGGTGCCGAACGACCGTGAAGGTATTCAGACTTTATTGCCATATTATGGGTACAACGAGGCCCCTGGCATATTAAGGCGTACCACAGTGTACGAGTGCCATTTGACAAAGAATATCAATAAAAAGGAACAACAAGTAAGCATCAAATAAAGCCACATGTTGTAATTGAATAATACGTCGATGTGTACGAGTACAAATAGTGTGATAAAAAGAAATATGACTTCAGAACCTGCTGAGACCAGGGGAGGGAAGCTGTGTGTGGATCCATATAATAATCAGATGGTTGTCAAGGGGAATATCTAAGGATTCCCTTACGCGTTCGATCTGTTTCCCTCCTAGGTGTGTTTGTCCCCTCATGGGTCTGGTCGCCATGTTGCCAGTGATGTCCTACACAACAGTGGACCTGCAAAGAAAGTGCAACAAATGTTTGTGTGCCATGAAGCGGTTAAGCCGCATTGTGTGGCCTAACCTGGCTTTGCCTCCGCCTACCGCTGGAGTGACTAATTGAGCTCTTGGCGAGCTGGGTTATCCTGCCGCGGAGTAGTTCGGACTCTTTTGACTGTATCCGAGAACCTAGCTGTCGAATGAAGGTTTGATTGAAAAATGCCAGTCTGCACTTCTACTGTTAAGGCGGCAGTGTGCTCTTTAGTGCGGGGGGGAGCGTCTGGCTTTGCCATTAACTATTATGACGCCGCGTGGACGGGAATTTTGAGCTTAAGATAAGCATAATGTGGCACCGTGTTGAATTGAGCAAACGCGCTTCGTCCAAGCAGTGCATGATAGCTTCTGCGAAAAGGGACAATATCAAAGATTAACTCTTCGTTACGGTAGTTATCCGGCGGTCCGAAGACTACATCCAGAGTTGAGCCTGTACAGCGGGCCTCCACGCCTGGTATCACACCTTTAAAGGTGGTTTTAGTGGGTTTGGTTTTTGAAGGATCGATACCCATCTTGCGCACTGTATCCTGATAAAGCAGGTTCAGACCGCTGCCTCCGTCCGAGGGAGTCCTGGATTAGGGGGTATCCGGGCAGCCGGACTATATACTTCGTCCGGACTGTTGGAGCGTGAAGATACAAGACTCAAGACTCCGTCCCGTGTCCGGATGGGACTCTCCTTTGCGTTGAAGACAAGCTTGGCGATACGGATATTATATTTCCTTCCTTGTAAACCACTCCATGTAAACCCTAGCCCCCTCCGGTGTCTATATAAACCGGAGGGTTTGGTCCTTAGAGGGACGATCACAATCATAATTATCATAGGCTAGCTTCTAGGGTTTAGCCTCTACGATCTCGTGGTAGATCAACTCTTGTACTACTCATATCATCAATATCAATCAAGCAGGAAGTAGGGTTTTACCTCCATTGAGAGGGCCCAAACCTGGGTAAACATTGTGTCCCTTGCCTCCTGTTACCATCAGCCTAAGACACACAGATCGGGACCCCCTACCCGAGAGCCGCCGGTTTTGACACCGACATTGGTGCTTTCATTGAGAGTTCCTCTGTGTCATCGCTGCAAGGCCTGATGGCTCCTTCAATCATCAACAACAACACGGTCCAGGGCAAGACTTTTCTCGCCGGACAGATCTTCGTGTTCGATGGCTTCGCACTGCGGGCCAATTTGCTTGGCCACCTGGAGCAGATCGACAGCTACGCCCCTGGCCACCAAGTCAGGTTCGGAAACCTGAACTACACGGCCGATATCCGCGGAGACTTGATCTTTGACGGGTTCGGGCCTACGCTAGGAGCGCCGGACAATCGCGATGAGCACGACTTAGACCTGTTGTCGGATAATGCTCGGGGTATCGCCCCTGCAGGAGCCCCGGACCTAAATCCGGAGCAGATTGTGCCGCCAAGGGACGGGTGGATGGACCCCGCCCCGCAGGCCGCACATTCATCAGCGGTAGAGCCGAACACAGGCCTCACCTCTAAGGAAGCCTGTGACACCGGACCCCCGGACTCGTATCCAGCTGTAGGTTCCAGTCCACGCGCTCTCGAGCCCGCCGAGCCTGGTTGGGCTCCGGTAATGGAGTTTACCACTGTGGATATCTTCCAGCACTCACCCGTTGGTAACATGCTGAACTCGTTAAAGTCTCTCTCTTTGTGAGGAGACTCATGGCCGAACTATGTCCGGCTCAAGTGGGAAGCAGGCGACGAAGGGATTCTTTGCCCACCCACCACCCACTTCATTGCCACGGTCGATGATTTAACCGACGTGCTTGACTTCAACTCCGAAGACATCGACGGTATGAACGACGATGCAGGAGAAAAACAGGAACCACCACTCATAGGGCGGTGGACAGCCACCTCCTCATATGATATATATATGGTGGACACCCCGAAGGAAACCAACGGTGATGAGGCAACAGAGGATAACCCCTCCGGGAAGAAAGCAAAGCATGGGCATCGTCGACGCCGCTCCAAGCCCCGCCACAACAACACCGACACAGGAGACGAAAACAATCCGGATGGTGCCGACGATGAATACAACCCTGATCAGCCTGCCTTCGAGCAGGCCGAGCAGGAAGACGGGTAGGTCAGCCCAGACAAACAGGCGACAGATGGATATCCGGAGGAGGACAACTACATGCCACCCTCCAAAGATGAAATTAGCCTCGGCGACGACGAGTTCGGCATGCCTGAGGATCCCGTGGAGCAGGAGCGCTTCAAGCGCCGGCTTATGGCCAATGCGAGGAGCCTGAAAAAGAAGCAGCAACAACTCCAAGCTGATGAAGACCTGCTCACCGATAGATGGACTGAAGTCCTGGCAGCTGAGGAATATGGACTCGAGCGCCACACGGCTGACCGGCCACCTCATCGCCGGGATAAAACGACATATCAGCCTGAATAACAGCCCGCACCCCCACGCCAATACACCACGGCCCGGGACAATAGGCAGGACCTGCAAGATATACTGGAAAAACAAAGCAGGACAGCCATGATCGATCTACAGATCGCGGGGGCGTGCCCCAACATGCGACGGTGACCGTCACGCCGGATACACTATCAACAAGTCCGGCCGGGCCGAACACAGCCACCCAGACCAATTCGAACTGCGTAGCCACATAGCCCGGCACAGAGGCGCCGCACACCCCCTTTGCTTCACTAACAAAGTAATGGATCATGAATTCCCAGAAGGGTTCAAACCCGTAAACATCGAATCATACGATGGCACAACATACCCTGCAGTATGGATCGAAGATTTCCTTCTCCACATTCACATGGCCCGCGGAGACGATCTACACGCCATCAAGTATCTTCCCCTTAAGCTCAAAGGACCCGCCCAGCACTGGCTAAACAGCCTGCCCGCAAATTCTATTGGCAGTTGGGAAAACCTGGAAGAGGTGTTCCTCGACAACTTCCAGGGCACATACGTGCGACCACCGGATGCCAATGACTTGAGCTACATTACTCAACAGCTCGGAGAGTCAGCCAGGAAATTCTGGACTCGGTTCCTAACTAAAAAGAACCAAATAGTCGACTGTCCGGACGCCGAAGCCCTAGCGGCCTTTAAGCATAATATCCGTGACGAGTGGCTCGCCCGACACCTCGGCCAGGAAAAACCCAAGTCCATGGCAGCACTCACGACTCTAATGACCCACTTTTGTGCGGGCGAGGACAGTTGGTTGGCTCGCAGCAGCACTACGCCACATTCTGGCACTTCGGATGTCCGCGACAATAACGGCAAGCCACGGCGAAATAGACATAAGCGACGGAACAAAGGTGACAACACTGAAGACACGGCAGTCAACGCCGGATTCAGCAGATCCAAATCTGGTCAACGGAAAAAGCCATTCAAAAGAAACAATCAGGGACCGCCCAGTCTGGACCGCATACTGGAACGCTCATGGCAAATTCATGGCACCCCGGACAAGCCTGCCAACCACACTAATAGAGACTGCTAGGTGTTCAAACAGGCCGGTAAAATAAACGCCAAAAACAGGGACAAGGGGCTGCACAGCGACGATGACGAGGAGCCCCGGCGTCCGAAAATGGGGGGACAGAAGAAATTTCCTCCCCAGGTGAAAACGGTCAACATGATCTACGCCACCCACATTCCCAAGCGGGAACAGAAACGAGCACTACTGGATGTCTATGCGATGGAGCCAGTCGCCCCCAAATTCAACCCATGGTCAGCTTGTCCGATCACCTTTGATCTTAGGGATCACCCTACCAGCATCCGTCACGGCGGCTCAGCCGCATTGGTCCTTGACCAATCATCGACGGATTCCACCTCATGCGGGTCCTCATGGACGGCGGCAGCAGCCTGAACCTGCTTTATCAGGACACAGTGTGCAAAATGGGCATCGACCCTTCAAGGATCAAGCCCACCAAAACCACCTTTAAAGGTGTAATTCCTGGAGTAGAGGCCCGTTGCACGGGCTCTATAACATTGGAACTGGTCTTCGGATCTCCGGATGACTTCCGAAGCGAAGAGTTAATCTTCGATATCGTCCCTTTCCGTAGTGGTTACCACGCACTGCTTGGACGAACCGCATTCGCTAGATTCAATGCGGTACCACACTATGCATACCTCAAGCTCAAGATGCCAGGACCTCGCGGGGTCATAACAGTTAACGGAAACATGGACCGCTCTCTCCGTACAGAAGAGCATACTGCAGCCCTCGCGGCGGAAGTACAATGCGGCCTCCTCCGACAAACCACCAATCCGGCGACGACAACCTCGAGCACCGTCAAGCGAGTCCGGAGCACCCCGCAACAGGATCACCAGGCACGCCAAGAGCGCGACTAGCAGTCCGGCCTCCGCTCAAGCCCCATCAAAGCAGCATTCGTGCCACGCGTACACAATTACGCACTCAAAATACCATGGGCATAGGCGGAGGCGCAACAGTGACTCAGTCAACAGTGCGGTATAACCGCAACATACCTTCATAACCCTCCCTTTTTATCTTTCAGGACACTGCTTTAGGGCAGCCTCTTCAGAAGAGCCGGATTGTCGGACTTACACAGGAGAGAAAACCAAGGAGGCAACAGGCTTTGCGCACAAAAGGAAATACCCAGGTGGAATCTGTTCACGATCGTTATACCTGTTTTATATACGTACATGCAGGCTGCCCTTGGATAGGACATGTTAAATAGTCCTATTTACTTCTGCTTAAACGCACCCATTGTAAACATACACTTAAACGTATTATTCATCAATGGGAGATAATATATAGCGTCAGCTTATTATTCCTATTTGCGCATTTTTCTTACAAATGTTTATTTAATATTGCATCCGTACACCTTGGTACGATCAGTTTGCCAGGGGCTTCTTATGGTGCCCCATAATACGGCAAAACAAGTCCGAACACTTTCAACAGTGCGGCACCCCGAACTTATAGCACTATATGCATCAGCTCCGAATCACGTCTTGGGTCAATAGTTGGGTTTGCCCGGCTCCCTTGTTTTGGTACCTTACGTTCCGTTATATCGGCTAAGGTAGCGCAGGGAGAACTACTGCGATTGTGTCCCGGTTCTTCCGGACGAGCACCTCAGTAGAGAAAGCCGAAAACTGACCGGCATGATGCGGCGAGAGCTGGTCGCTGTTCGAGAGGTCTTAAAATCCTTAAAGATTTTTTCCGCTTTAGGCGAGGAATCGGCCTCGTCCGATTTAGGCGTATATAGCGCCCCAATTCGGCCTTCCGAATTCTAGGGGCTTCGCCGAAATTTAAAATTGTAGACTTCTATGGCTAAGTGAAAGTTATAAAGCCGCATAGTCCGATTGCCTTGTTCGTTGCGCCGGATACCTCCTTAAGGGACCAAAAATTTGGATAAAGAGTGTCCGGGTTTTTCCAGGAACACCCCAGTACTAGTTACGTGGGGGCGGAAGCCGACGACTGGCCTACTTTCAGAATTCTATAAACAGCCGCACAGAAGGTAATATTTTAAATCAAACAGCGCTACATAGCGCAGGTAACTTCGTCTTTATATTACAACAATGACAGAGGTACATTTACTCAAGGATTGTGTCCTTGGTACATTCATCGGCCACGAGACAAGCGCCCTTCATAACGCCATCGTAATATTTCTCAGGATAGCGATGCGCCTTGCCCTCCGGCGGCCCGTCCTTCACCAGCTTCTCCGCATCCAGCTTGCCCCAATGCACCTTCGCACGGGCAAAGGCCCGGCGGGCACCCTCAATGCAAACGGATCGCTTGATCACTTCAAGCCGCGGACAGGCATTTACCATCCGCTTGATAAGGCCGAAGTAGCTAGTGGGCAGGGGCTCACCAGGCCACATCCGGACTATGAAATCTTTCATAGCCACTTCGGCCGCCCTGTGGAGTTCAACCAACTGCTTCAGTTGGTCACTCAGAGGCATTGGGTGTTCGGCCCCAGCATACTGGGACCAGAACAGCTTCTCCGTTGAGCTCCCCTCCTCGGCACGGTAGAACTCCGCGGCATCTGATATGCTGCGTGGCAGATCTGCGAATGCCCCTGGAGAGCTCCGAATTCGGGTAAGTAAAAGAAACGCCTCCTCCACATGCTTGCTTTGCATAAAGAATGTCTTACCTGCCACTATGTTCTTGGCTGCCTGGATTTCCTACTGTGCCTTTTCGGCTTCGGCCTTGGCGTCTTTCACACTCACAAGGGCCTTCGCAAGCTCAGTCTCTTTCATCTTAAGATCATGCTCCAAGGACTCGAACTTTTTGCCGAGCTCCTGGAGCTCGTGCTGTACCTCGCCCACCCTAGCATCTTGCTTCTCACGCTCCTTGCGTTCCAAGGCCGCCTTGTCCTCGGCCTCGGACAGTACTTTCTTCAGAGACGCCACTTCGGTGGTGGCCCCTATTACAAAGTCACGACGCTTTGTCGTTAGACTAATTTTTTTGTCTATCCTTCATTATATGCGAACGGGGTATCACTCACCTTTGTTATCTTCGAGCTGCCTCTTCGTGAGGCCGAGCTCTCCCTGCGCCTGCTCCAGTTCCTGTTTTAGTCCGGCGACCTTGGCTGTGCGAAAAGTAGCGGCAAGCAGCATAGCCTGCTTATTCACATGCACACTTACTATTAGACTCCTGTAGATTATAATTGACCCTCTGTTTGGGTTTTCTTTCCGAACACCAAACAGAGTATCAGGGGCTACTACCTATCGGGTGGTAATTTCACACATTTTTACTGCTTACCTCAAAGCCGGTCAGGAGGCTGGTGCAGGCTTCAGTTAGTCCGCTCTTGGCAGACAGAACCTTCTGAATCACCGCACTCATAAGAGTACGATGCTCTTCATCCATGGAAGTGCCTCGAAGCGCTTCCAGTAGACTATCCGATGCCTCTGGCGTAATGGAAGTCATCGGCATGGACGGCTCGCCCTCCCTAGCGAGGGGCCGCCTGCCCGCATCTGGAACCATCGAAGGTTCCGACACAGTATTCTGATGAGAGCCCGGCTTGCTGCGGCTCTCATCAACACGATCCGCGGGGACCTTGAACCCTGCGTATCCGACATATGGGATTCCGCCTTGGGGCGTCTCCAGAGTCACCTCCCCCTGCTCTGGGAGCCTTTGGGACAACACCTCTGTGCCATCCGCAGGCTGAGGAGTAGTGGCCGTCGGGAGCGAGTTCATCGTTGAATCGCTCAAGGACCCATCCGAAGACGATACTTCGGGATGGACCCTGGCCGGACTGCATATAAGTTTGACGTTATAACAAGACTATGAAGCAAAGTCGCACTAAAGTACAATAGATTGTGGAGACTTACGATCTCGCTAGGGGCTTCCCCCTGGGAAGCCACTCTTCCTCGCTGAGAGCGGCCGTGGTGGAGTAGTCCGGAAGGGACGCCTTTCCCTTCTTGGACGTCCTAGCCTCCCCCTCGGGGAAGGCTTTCCTCTTCTTCTCCTCCCTAGTGTGGGGAGGCAGAATTTCTTCATGTTTCCCCCTGCCTCCATGGGAGGAGTCTACCTCGTCTTCTTCAGACGATGAGGGTATGACGGCCTTGCGTCGGGGGCCTTTCACGGCCCCCTGGTCCGCCTTCTTAGGCCCCCATCCTCTCCGGATGGGGCGGCCCCTTCCTCTTCTTCCTCCCCCTCGGGGGAGGAGTGTGTCTCGTCATCTTTGGACAAGGCGTCCGGTACGACCTTACGCTGGTGACCCTTCCTGGCCCCCGGGCCTTCTTTTCCGGTGCCTTGTAGGGCGCTTGGACTAGCATCTCCGTCAAGAGAGCATCGGCTGGACCTTCTGGCAGCGGAGCCAGACAGTCAATCCGCTCCGCTGTCTCCACATAATCCTGATCAAATATACACAATTACTTAAGACTCCCCATGAATATATGGGGAAGAACTGAATCCAGTGGTAGTCAGAAAACTCACCGGACGAGGGGGACGCATGGCATGAAGTCCGCGGTCCTCGGATGTGGGAGGAGGTACTTCGGAGGCCTTGAACAGCGCCTTGCATGCGTCTTTGCGCGTCATGTCGTAGAGCTTTCGAAGCGCCTGGTGTTCGGCCGGGACGAACTCCCACAGGTTAAAAGCCCGTCCTTTGGCACGGAAGAATCCAGCGGACAAGCATGACCTGGACCACGTTAACAAGCTTGATGTTCTTGTCCTTCATATTCTTGATGTAGTTCTGTAGTCCGGTCAGCTCTGGCAGGTTCGCCCCAGGCCAGGCCCTTCTTTTCCTAGGAGGTGAGCTGCATGGGGATTTCCGGATCGGAACTCGGGGCCGCCGCCCAGTTGGCGTTGCGCGGCTCGGTGATGTAGAACCCACCCCGATTGCCACCCTTTCATGGTCTCCGTAAAGGAGCCGTCAAGCCAGGTGACGTTGGGCATCTTGCCCACCATGGAGCCTCCGCACTCTGCTTGCTGTCCGCTCACGATCTTCGGCTTCACGCAGAAGATTTGTAGCCACAGGCTGAAGTGAGGCCTGATGCGAAGGAAAGCCTCGCACACGACGATAAACGCCGATATGTTGAGGACGAAAATTTGGGGCTAGATCGTGGAAGTCTAGCCCGTAGTAGAACATGAGCCCGCGGACAAAGGGATGAAGTGGAAATCCCAGTCCACAGATGAAATGAGCGAGAAACATGACCCTCTCACAAGGTTCTGGAGTTGGAATGATCAGCCCGTCGTCCGGTAGCCAGTGCACGATGTCTGTGGCCAAGTATCCAGCCGCCCGAAGATTCGCGATATGCTTCTCCTTCACGGTGTATGCCACCCACTTGCCTCCAGCTCCGGACATGTTTAGCTGTGCGGAGAAGACTTGGGCTAGGGCGCTGGAGCTCGAGGAGGCAAGGGTGAGCAAAGGAGGAAGAAGGCGTGGGTAAAAATGGGGAACCCTTATCCCTTTATAGAGGCGACGAAAGCGGTGCGCCTTCCCACTTGCCCGTTGGGAATCACTTACTTCCCAAGCGCCACGATTGATGGCTCGGTGGGATTACCCATACCCATATTGATGAGAATCCCGTGATAAGGGGACATGATCTCTGCTTTGACAAGACATGACAAGGAAACCGCCTCACAATATGCGCTGTGGCTGGTTCTAGGAAAACGGTTCGAATAATGACCCGACCATAATGACATGTCACGTTGTCTTAAAAAGTTGTCAGCAAATTACATTTGTGAAATATCATTCTCTGTACGGTGGTATGTGAAGATCATTTTGCAGATCCGGACACGGTTTAAGTGTTCGATAATTACTTTGGAGTATTCGGAGAAGGAACCCGCCTTGCAATGCCGAAGACAAAACTTGCCACCGGACTCATCGTCATTGAATGCCTGTCTCAGGGGGCTACTGAGGGGAGTCCTGGATTAGGGGGTATCCGGGCAGCCGTACTCTGGACGTGGCGTGAAGTACAGACTCAAACTCGTCCGTGTATGGACTTCCTTTGCGAAGACAGTTGGCGAGATATTAATATCCTCCTGTACGACTCCATGTAACCTAGCCGGGTCTTATAAACCGGAGGTCCTTAGAGGGACGATTGAGGGAGTCCTGGATTAGGGGGTATCCGGACAGACGGACTATATGCTTTGTCGGGACTGTTGGAACGTGAAGATACAAGACTCAAGAGTCCGTCCCATGTCGGAATGGGACTCTCCTTTGCGTGGAAGACAATCTTGGCGATCTGGATATTATATTTCCTTCCTTGTAACCGACTCCATGTAAACCCTAGCCCTCTCCGGTGTCTATATAAACCGGAGAGGTTGGTCCTTAGAGGGACGATCACAATCATAATCGTCATAGGCTAGCTTCTAGGGTTTAGCCTCTACGATCTCGTGGTAGATCTACTCTTGTACTACTCATATCATCAATATCAATCAAGCAGGAAGTAGGGTTTTACCTCCATCGAGAGGGCCCAAACCTGGGTAAACATTGTGTCCCTTGCCTCCTATTACCATCATCCTAAGACGCACAGATCGGGATCCCCTACCCGAGATCCGCCGGTTTTGACACCGACATTGGTGCTTTCATTGAGAGTTTCTCGGTGTCATCGTTGCAAGGCTTGATGGCTCGGCTCGTTATCAAGGACAACATCATCTCTGGGGGAGCGCTGGCTGTAGACCGAACTCTCCGACTAGGAGGCTTCACCATGGCTGCCCCATCGGCTGTCGCGTCGACGGTGACCTCTCGAGTCATCATGCATAGACTCCACATCAATTCGGAACTTGACAAACAGATGGATCCAATGGAGCTCTCCTCCCTTAATGTGCTCTTGGATCACATCGCTGCTTTGGGAGTCGCCACAGACTATGACCGGATTGTGCTTAAACCCGACCAAAGGGACATTAAATCGCCACCGGTCACCCACGAGATAGCGGTAGTGGAGGAGCCACATACGGATTACCCATCTATCTTGAGGACGAGTTATGTCCGGATCACCGAGCTCCCTGAGTCGGACACCCGCTCAAGGGAAGACATGACCTAGACCCCGGACTTGGAATCGGGTATTGGGCCGAAGAAACTGGGCAGCATTCCGGATCCCGAGTTGTCAATCTCGGAAGCTTCCCTGCCCTAGGACGTTAGATCGGATCAGAATCCAGATTCAGCTACACCCACCCACCCATACTTAAACCCTCTCTCCCATATCAGACAAGATCCCCAAGAGACAATACATCGCTACTGGGACAGATTCCTCCTTGTGCTAAACAAGGTCAAGGACTGTCGTGAGGAGGACGCAGTCTCACTTTTCTGCAAAAACTACACGAACAAAGGAATCCTTAATGCTATAAGTCGCCGTGACATAACACACTTCGCAGACTTGGCAACCATAGTACAGAAGTACTATGCGATGGAAAGCGCCTGGAAAACCCAAACAGAATTTTGGGATAATCCGGCTCTCACTAAAACCTTTGTCCGAGCTAAACGGACGAACTCTCAAAAGTCGGCCGATCCAACTCCCAAGAAACCAAAGCCCACCCCAGGGCGTGGAATCGTATTGGAAGAATGGCTCAATGGGCCATGTAAACTCCACAGCACGCTGGACACTACACCAACACATAGCCTTAGAGCATGTTGGATACTCTGGCAGGTACCAAAAAGTGGCGAAGATCTTCTTGTAAGCCATAAAGCAGAACAACGTCCCGCCAAAGAAAACAATACGGTACTAACAGTCTTTGAGACTTTCGCCTAAAACATTAGGCGCAAGTGAGCTCATCGAAGCTCCGCTGAAATCTGCCGCGTGGCAGAAATAAATCTATGGAACGACACTGCTATAACTTTCAATGCCAGTGATGAACCTCAATTCTAGACCGTCCGGGCACCAGCCGCTTTGGTCCTTAGCCCAATCGTAGACGGCTTTCGGCTCACTAAAGTACTCATGGATGGCGGAAGAGGATTAAACTTGATCTACGAAGAAACACTCAGCAAGATGGAAATTGATAGGAGCCGCATTGAGCAAAGCGGCACAACCTTCAGGGGAATTATCCCTAGTCGGGAAGCACAGTGTGCGGGAAAAATCACACTCGATGTGGTATTCGGTACTCCGGAGAACTACAGGTCTGAAGAAATCACATTCCAAGTGGCTCCTTTTAGTAGCGAATACCACACCCTTCTAGGGCGGGACGCGTTTACAAGCTTTCAAGCTATACCCCCATTACGGGTACATGAAGCTTAAAATGCCCGGACCCAATGGAATCATCACTCTATCCAGTGATCCGGACGTCGCACTTCACGCCGAAAAAAACCCCGTAGCACTAGCCCTGGAAGCATTATCCGAAGCCCTAGCAGCTGAAGAACTAACAACACTGTGTGCCACCGTGGACAGGGACGACGTGATACTTGACAAGCAACCCAAGTCCACCTCATTCAAACCCGCAGACGAAATAATCAAATTCCAGGTCCATCCAATGGACCCCACGAAGACAGCTTCCATCGGGACACAATTAAGCCCCACAATGGACGCTGCACTACAAGACTTCCTACACGAGAATTGGGACATTTTCGCCTGGCACCCTTCGGACATGCCGGGCATCCCACACAGACTGGCCGAACATAGCCTCAATATGCTAAAAGGATACAAGCCTGTCAAGCAGACTCTAAGGCGCTTTTCAGAGCCCAAACGGCAAGCCATGGGGAAAGAGCTAGCCAAACTAGTCGAGGCCGGATTCATCAGAGATATCAAGCATCCGGATTGGCTGGCAAATCTGGTAATGGTACCAAAGAAGGACAAATCCTGGCGACTATGCGTTGACTTCAAAGACCTCAATAAGGCTTGCCCCAAAGATCCCTTCCCCCTCCCTCGCATCGATCAAATCATCGACGCCACCGCAGGACACGAATCACTGTGTTTCCTCGGCGCATACTCTGGATACCATCAAATAAAGATGGCAGAGTCCGACCAAGTTGCAACAACTTTCATAACGCCATACGGTCCTTTCTGCTTCAACACTATGCCTTTCGGGCTTAAAAATGTCGGCGCGACCTATCAGCGCATTATTCAGACATGCTTGGAAAAGCAAATCGGCAAGACAGTGGAGGCGTATGTGGATGACGTGGTCATAGAAACAAGACACGTCGAAACCCTAATAGATGACTTGAGGCTTACATTCGACAACCTCCGAACATATGACATCAAGCTAAACCCGGAAAAATGTGTTTTCGGCGTACCCACTGGGAAGCTGCTCGGCTTCATTGTTTCCAATAGAGGAATTGAGGCGAATCCGGCAAATATCAGAGCTCTGTCGCAGTTGGCTATTCCAACATACCTCCAGCATATCCAGAAACTAGCTGGATGTGTGGCTGCCTTAAGCCACTTTATCTCCCGGTTAGGAGAAAAGGCATTACCTCTTTACCACCTTCTTCGGCGCACCGAACACTTCGTGTAGACGGACGCAGCCGCGGCCGGACTGGACGAAATAAAGACCTTATTGGCGAGTAATCCAGTCCTAACAATGCCAAATATTGGCGAACCCATGCTACTGTATATAGCTGCAACACATCAAGTTGTAAGCGCAGTGCTTGTCGTCAAACGAGAGGCTGATGGATACAAATTCCTGCTCCAGAAGCCGGTATATTATGTATCCATGGTCCTCACCCCATGCAAATCCCGATACCCACACTATCAAAAAATAGCATACGCGGTCTTCATGGCATCTCGGAAGCTACGACACTACTTTCAAGAGTGTTCGATTACGGTGGCCTCCGAAGTACCACTCAACGACATAATAAATAACCGCGACGCTATGGGCCATATTGCTAAATGGGCCATCGAACTCCTTCCGTTCGACATAACATACAAGCCACGACGGGCCATCAAGTCGCAAGTACTTTGTCGCTGAATGGACAAAAGCCGAACTCCCTAAAGAGTATGACGCGTACTCTAACTGGATCATGCACTTCGACGGCTCTAAAATGCTGGCCGGATTGGGAGCAGGTGTAGTCCTGACGTCTCCCACCAGAGACACGGTCCAGTACATACTCCAAATATTATACATAGACTCCAACAATGCAGCCAAATACGAGGCTCTGTTGCACGGTCTTTGGATGGCAGTCTCTACGGGCATTCAACGCCTAGAAGTGCGCGGGGATTTGAACCTCGCAATATCACAAATAAACGGAGACTTTGATGCCAAGGATCCGAAAATGACAGCCTACCGTAACGCCATCCTCAAAATGTCAGCTCGGTTTGAGGGGCTCGAATTCCACCATGTGACTCGAGAAAACAATCAAGCGGCGGATATTCTCGCCCGCATCGGTGCTAAACGCGACCCTGTCCCACCTAACATATTCCTGGAGCGGCTGTTCAAGCCATCCGTGGTATGGGAAGGGGAGTCCGGCAACATTATCACGGATCTGAATACACCCCCAGATTCCGAACCATCAGAAATAATTAGAGGCTCCACCACCAAAATAACATCTTCGGCCCACGAAATCATGGCTGTAATCGCCTCATGGACTGAACCTTTCTTGGCCTACCTAAATAGGCAGGAGCTCCCCAAAGACCAAAATGAAGCACGTTGCATCGTGCGGCGTTCTAAAGCTTACAAAGTCCATGAAGGGGAACTCTATAAGAAAAGTGCGACCGGAGTGCTTCAAAGGTGCATCTCCGAAGAGGAAGGGCGGCAGCTCTTGGTTGAAATCCATGCCGGACTGGGCGGGCACCACGCCGCGGCTCGGGCACTAGTCACCAAGGTCTTTCGTACAGGCTTCTATTGGCCGACAGCCTGAGCGGACGCACAGGACCTTGTCCAGCACTGCGTCGGTTGCCAGCTCTTTGCCAATCAGAGTCATATGCCCCCTACCGCTCTCCAAACAATCCCCATAACTTGGCCCTTCGCGGTCTGGGGGCTGGATATGGTCGGACCTCTTAAAGGGGAAGCCATAAGAAAAAAAAATACTTATTGGTCATGGTGGACAAGTTCACAAAATGGATAGAAGCTAAACCAGTCAAAACAGCCGAATCCGGACCAGTGATAGACTTCATATCCGGGGTTGTACACTGATACGGCGTCCCCCACAGCATCATCACTGATAATGGCTCAAATTTCACAGCCGATGAAGTCAAAACTTGGTGCGGCAAAATGGGCATTAAGCTCGACTACGCTTCTGTCTACCATCCCCAAACAAACGGCCAGGTCGAACGTGCAAACGATCTCATCATGAGTGGCATCAAACCCAGACTAGTGCGATCCTTGACAGAGTCGGACACGCACTGGGTCGAAGAGCTCGACTCCGTGCTCTGGGGGCTGCGGATCACGCCAAATCGCACCACTGGATATACACCATTTTTATGGTGTATGGCGCGGAAGCAGTACTACCCTGCGACATAATACATGATTCGCCTCGCGTACGCATGTACGAAGAGAAGGAAGCCGAGTTAGATCGGCGGGATAACTTGGATGCCTTGGAGGAGGAGCGCGACGTCGCAAAAGCTCGCTCTGCATTCTATCATCAGCAGGCTCGACGGTACCAAAGCAGAGAAGTGCGGGCCAAAACTTATAATATTGGCAAATTCGTTCTACGCCTACCGGAGAAGAAGAAGGACACGCTCAAACCTAAGTGGGAAGGTCCCTTCGTTATTGATAAAGTTCTCACCGGAGGAGCGTACCGCTTATGTAATGCATCCGATAACAGACTCGAGCCGAACCCATGGAACACGTCCAGACTCCGAAGATTCTACGCCTAGCGCCGAACTAAGTGTTCGTCTCCTTACCCCCTCCTTTTTAATTATGCTCCCTCCCTTTTCCTTTCTCGACCTTTTTTCCTCTTCACACAAAGTATTTAATATAGTACGGACGCCCGGATCACTCCGGCCGCACTATGTGTGTAAGCAATACCTGGGGGCTTCCTATACGGAAGCTAAATATAATTACTTTAATGGCTTTTTGCCCATCACATATGCGTTCTTTTTCCATATGTGCCTTTTCTTCACCATTATATGCATCCGTTATGACTTAAGATGTGGCCATGCTGGGTTGCCTGGCTCTTGTGTTTATGCCCTACATTCCTGTTAATTCGGCTAGGGCATAAGGGGAGCACTTCTGCGATTGTTACTGCCGGTTCAGTCGGATGTGTACCTCAGACTAGGTGAAGCCGAAAGCTAGCGTGCTTAAGGGAATATTCGGTTGGTGAACAAAAGATGTTTTTCGTTTATTACAATGCAAATCCCCAGAAGTTTTGTACCCTGCGTCATTTTTCGCAGTTCGGACATGTGCATCGTCGCATGCGTACCCAGGGAAAGGAACCCCTAACGGAACTATTCTCCTTGGAAGATGTTTCTTACTATCCATGTAATATAACATAACTAGTTGGGTACTTGTCTGTTCAAGCACTTATGACCCCTATGCATGGTTTCCATGCATACCCCGGTTCTGTATAACTAAGCGGGTATTCGGATACACCCCGGACTATCGGATCCGGGGGCTGAAGCGAAAAGGTCGGCCATGACAAATGATTTTTATGCGGCTAGGGACTACTTATGTCCATTAAATTACACAGTCACTTGGACAGACTATATTCCTCCTCTATACCCTCCAACAGGCCATCTAGCTTACAATCCCGTTGGGAATACTTTGCGGCTAACACTACCTGGTCATACACCAGACTCACGGGAATTTCTTCCCCATCTGGCCCCGCCGGTCCGACTTCGGCCATATGGTTCGGGTCCAGCTTGGTGTAGCGCGTCTTCACCATAGCCCAGGCTTCTCTTGCACCTTGTCGGCAGGCTGACATCTTCCACAATCGGAAGCACCGCCGTGCTCCTTGAAGCATATCCACAAGCTCCCCATGCCATTCGGTAGGAAGGTTGATGGCCAGAAGGCCTTAGCAACGCCCTGCATCACCCGCCGAGCTCGCTCGTGCAGTTGTGATAGGTCTTGCAGTAAATCGCCTGCATACGCGGGCATCTCCTCCTCAGGGCAGCCCATTAACATACCTACAAGTAAAAATTCTTTCAATATGCTTCCTCGCCGAGCTGTACTACGGTTCGTCTAGGCACTTACAATAAATGCCGTGACGAAGCCTTTTGTTCTCCTTTACGGAGTCCGCTAGCTGAGCACGAACATCTTTTAATTCGACGTCCAGTCGGACATTGGCATCTTGAAGATTGTTCTTCTCTTGCCTAACTTGTGTAAGAGTACGCTCGCCAGCTTTTAGCTGCCTTTGGATATGCGACTCGTTACCTCCTTCAAACTCCGGATTCACCCCGGGAATGTCTGCAGAATTTTCTGTTAGACTTATCATACGAGCCACTTACTAACTGGTACGTCTTCGTCTAATTGAGACAAATGTTACAAGATAAGGCCTTCTGGGATTCCTCTAACTTGGCAACCGTGGCCCTCAGCTGGGTCTTGCACTCCTCCTGCTCCCGAAACAATTGCTCATTCTTATCTACAAGGACCTGTGTATAAATTGATCCTTAAAACAGTTGTTCCAACCGTTTCAAGTCTCAGGGGCTACTGCTATACATGCTTATCAAAATTTCTTACCTGTATATCTTTGGTATACTGGTCTGTCGCTCGGGCAAGTCCGCCTTGAGCAGCACGGATGTATGCGTCTCCCGAATTGAAAGCATTAAATGCCTCTTCGGAAAAGATGTTGTTGTGAAGTATGGCCCGTCGGCGTCGGTGATTCATGGTGCTCTCCACTTCAGAATTCGTGGCGGAAAGCATATCTGCATCCTCTGTCAGAGGACAATGCGGCATCGGCCCCGTGTCCGCCTCCTCTCTCGAAGCCGGTTCTGGAATCCGGCTGGTGGAGGCATGATCGGCAGGATCTCTGGATATAGTCGGGCTACTCCTCTTTCTGCCAGGACACGAAGGACGCTGTTACATTTCAAATACAATTATCACAGAGCAGGTTTTTACCATACCTCTATAGCGGTGTTTCGGCCCTAACCGCCTTCCTCTTAAGCCTGCCCGATCCGGACGCCCTTTGCCGATGGGTCCCTAGGGGCTCGGCTCCGTGCTCCAACCAGCGTCTCTGCAAAAACACGACAGGTGTAAGGCATGGCATCAGAAAGGAGTCCTCTTCAGAGGATAGGGTTTTTGGCTTGGCTTACACACGATATAGGTAGCAGTTCGGGATAGTCGGCGGTAATAGGCATGGAGGCGCCATCGCAGCTCGCCTGATAAAATGTCCCGTTGACGAGCTCCATAGTAATATCCGGATCCTCTTCGAGTCCTAGATCGTAGGCTCTTCCGGGGTTCTCTGGCTGCGGGGAGGGGCTGGAGATTCCTTCTACAGCCCTCCTCAGTTCCTGCTCAAAAATATCAAGGTAAATGATCTTGACGAGGAACGCCAGAATAAGTAAAGCAGGGAAAAGAGTGGAGACTCACCCAGCTTGGGGGGTTGTACATAGAAAACCCATCCCGCGGTTTAATGTGAAGGAATTCTTCTTCTTCTCCTTTATATAGATCGGCCAATATCCTCACCAGAGCAGTGGCGGAGTCCAGACCCTTACGGCCACAGCGGGTGGCATCATCTTCCCCATTGTAGTGCCACATGGTCTTCCCCCAGTATTGAAGCGGCTGCACTCCCCGCATTACGCATATTGTCATAACCTCGACTATTGTCAGCCCAGATTTGGCCAGTAACTTTATCCTGCTCATCAGAAAGTGTATTTCTCTGGTATCCTCCTCTTGGGGGCCCCGAGGGCGCCAGCTTCGACGTGCCTTTGGCGGAGCGTTACTGAACTTGGGGAGACCTGTCAGAACTGGATCCGGAAGGGGAACGTCATCAACATAAAACCACTCCGATGGCCAGTTCTCTGGTGCCTTCTTAGGAGTGCCGGATAGGTATCCGGTCTTGATGATGCGTCATACTTCGGCTCCGCCCACTTGACATAGGGATTCTCCCTGGTTGCGAGGGACAAGGCAGAACAGCTTCTTCCATAACCCAAAGTGAGCCTCGCAGCCTAGAAATAGCTCACAAAGGGCAACGTATCCTGCTATATGCAGCACAGAGGCAGGGGTGAAGTTGTGCAACTAGAAGACGTAGAACTCTAGGAGCCCGTGAAGAAATGGGTGGATGGGAAACCCGACGCCCCTTAGCAGATGTGGGATGAGGCATATTCGCTCCTCTGGGGAGGGATTAGGATATCCCTCCGCTTGCTCCCCGCCATTATAGGTGGCTATTCCGGCTCGGACGGGGACCATGAACGCCGGTGGAAGAAACCCTTGGGTGTGTAAATTTATCAAACGGCTATGAGGAACTGAACACTCTTCCCAGTCTCCCGGCTTGGAGCGAGGAGAGCGAGAAGAAGAGTTGCGGCGACCGGCCATGTTGGAATGGTCTTTCCGGAGTGCTCTGTTGGATGCTTGCTCGAAGGAAGAGGGTGAGGTTTGGATCTGAGAATCCCCGTCTCTTCAAATAGACGATTAGCCTGCCAGACCGGGGGTGGAAAATGCAAAAATGCCTTGGCTCCTTGCATTCGCATGACACGTGGATATGGGCATTATTGAGGCACAGAAGCCGAGGACTATAACATTGATGGGAAGCCGGACACTATTCGTCGTAACAGGTACTTTGGAGTATTCGGAGATGGAACCCGCCTTGCAATGCCGAAGACAAAACTGTGTGCCGAACTCATCATCATTGAAGCTTGGTTCAGGGGCTACTAAGGGTGTCCTGGATTAGGGGGTATCCAGACAGCCGGACTATATGCTTTGTCCGGACTGTTGGAACGTGAAGATACAAGACTCAAGACTCGGTCCCGTGTCTGGATGGGACTCTCCTTTGCGTGGAAGACAAGCTTGGCGATCCGGATATTATAGTTCCTTCCTTGTAACCGACTCCATGTAAACCCTAGCCCTCTCCGGTGTCTATATAAACCGGAGAGGTTGGTCCTTAGAGGGACGATCACAATCATAATACTCATAGGCTAGCTTCTAGGGTTTAGCCTCTACGATCTTGTGGTAGATCTACTCTTGTACTACTCATATCATAAATATCAATCAAGCAACAAGTAGGGTTTTACCTCCATTGAGAGGGCCCGAACCTGGGTAAACATTGTGTCCCTTGCCTCCTGTTACCATCAGCCTAAGACGCACAGATCGGGACCCCCTACCCGAGATCCGCCGGTTTTGACACCGACAACGATCACAATCATAATCATCATAGGCTAGCTTCTAGGGTTTATCCTCTACGATCTCGTAGTAGATCAACTCTTGTACTACTCATATCATCAATATAAATCAAGCAGGAAGTAGGGTTTTACCTCCATCGAGAGGGCCCGAACCTGGGTAAACATTGTGTCCCTTGCCTCCTGTTACCATCAGCCTAAGACGCACAGATCGGGACCCCCTACCCGAGATCCGCCGGTTTTGACACCGACACCATCCATAAGGACTCGTGTGAGGTGGAATCCGTCGATTAGTGGGTCAAGGACTAATGCAGCTGAGTCGCCCTGACGGATATTGGCCGGACGATCCTTGTTGTCAAAGGTGATTTGGCCGGACGACCATAGGTTATATTTTGGGGCGACTAGCTTCGTTGCATCGACATCCCTAAGTGTGCGCCTCCGCTCCCGCTTGGGAATATGGGTGGTATTTATCATGTTCACCGTTTTGATTTGCGGGGGAAACTTCTTTTACCCTCCTGTGTTCGGTGGCCGGGGCTCCTCATCTTCGTCATCGCTTTGTGACCTCTTCTCCTTGTTTTCGGCACCTGACATGCCGACTTGTTTGAAGACCCAGCATACTCTGTTGGTGTGATTGGCTAGCGTTCCTGGGGTGCCATGAATTTGGCATGAACGGTCGAGTATACGGTCCAGACTAGACGTGCCCATGCTGTTTCTTTTGAATTGTTTCTTCCTTTGACCGGTATTAGAGCTGCCAAATCCGGCATTGACGGTCGTGTCTTCGGCATTGTCGCCATCATTACGACGCTTGTGTTTGTTGCGTCGGGGCTTGTCGTTGTTATCCCTTGTTTCAGAAGTCCCAAGCTTGCTTGAGACGTTGTTGCTACGAGCTAGCCAGCTGTCCTCGCCCGCACAGAAGTGGGTCATGAGTGTCGTAAGGGCTGCCATGGATTTCGGCTTCTCTTGGCCAAGGTGCCGGGCCAGCCACTCGTCATGGATGTTGTGCTTAAAGGCCGCTAGAGCTTCGGCATCAGGATAGTCGACAATTTGGTTCTTTTTAGTTTGGAGCCGAGTCCAGAATTTCCTGGCTGACTCTCCGGGCTGTTGGGTTATGTGACATAAGTCATTAGCGTCCGGTGGTCGCACATAAGTGCCCTGGAAGTTGTCAAGGAATGCGTCTTCCAGGCTTTCCCAACTGCCAATGGAGTTAGCCGGCAGACTATTCAGCCAATGCCGAGTTGGTCCCTTGAGTGTTAGTGGGAGGTACTTGATAGCATGTAAATCATCACCGCGGGCCATGTGAATGTGGAGATGGAAATCTTTGATCCATACCGCGGGGTCTGTTCTTCCATCATATGGTTCGATGTTCACGGGTTTAAATCCTTCTGGGAATTCATGCTCCGTTACTTTGTCAGGGAAGCATAGGGGGTGTGCGGCGCCTCTGTGCCGGGCTACGTCGTGACACAGTTCCAGTGAGTCTGGCCTGCTGTATTCGGCTTGGACGGATTCATATTTAGTATATCCAGCGTGGCGGTCATCATCACGTGTTGGGGCGTGCCCCCACGATCCGTAGATCGATCTTGACTGTCCTGCTTTGTTTTCCAATTCGTCTCACAGGTCATGCGTGTAGCCCCGGGCCTTCGTGTTTTTATTTGTTTGGCGACGGGGTGCAGGCTGGTGTTCGGGTAGATACACCGCTTTATCTCAGCCACGAGGTGGTTGGTCAGCCGCATCCTGCACTGGTAGTATAGGCACTAGTGCCTCGTCCTCGAATTGAGGTAACAACCTGCACCTCGGGTAGCTTTTGGTTGGGCGCTTGAGTCCGTATTCCTCGGCCGCCAGGACCTCAGTCCATCTGTCAGTGAGCAGATCTTGATCAGCTTGAAGCTGCTACTATTTTTTCTTCAGGCTTTTTGCAGTGGCTATAAGCCGGTGCTATAAGCCGGCACGATGAATTCTTCGTCGCCGAGGCTCACATCGACTTCGGATAGGGGCATGTAATTGTCATCCTCTGAGTCTCCATCCAGTGCATGTTCATCTGTGCTAGCTTGCCCCTCCTCCCGTCCGGCTTGCTCGAAGCTTGGCTGGGCGAGATTGTTTTCGTCTTCGGCATCATTCAGAGTGCTATTATCTCTTGTGCCGGTATCGTTATTTTTGCTATGGCGGGGTTTAGAGCGGCGCCGCTGATGTCGGCGCTCAGATTTCTTCTCCAGAGGATCACCCTCCATTGCATCCTTTTGACCCTCGCCATTGTATTCTTTGGGTGTGTCCACCATACATATGTCGTATGACGAGGTGGCTGTCCAGCGCCCTGTGGGCGGTGGTTCCTGTTCTTCTCCAGCATCATCATCCATACCGTCGATCTCATTGGAGTCAAAGTCAAGCATGTCGGTTAAGTCGTCGACAGTGGCTATTAAGTGGGTGGTGGGTGGGTAGCGAATTCCTTCGTCGTCCGCTTCCCACTTAAGCCGGACATAGTTCGGCCAAGAGTCTCCTGTCAGGGAGAGAGATTTTAATGAGTTTAGCACATTGCCCAAGGGCGAGTGCTGGAAGATATCCGCGGAGCTAAACTCCATGATCGGTGCCCAGTCAGGTCCGATGGGCACGGATGCATGCGGTTCGGAGCCTATGGCCGGAGACGAGTCCGAGGGTCCGAAGACACCTATCTCCTTGGAAGTGAGATCTGTGTTCGGCTCTATCGCCGCTGAGTGTGCGCCCTCCATGGCGGGGTTCATACACCCATCCTCGGATGGCACGATCTGCTCCGGATATAAAGCCGGGGTAGCTGTTGGTGTGATCTCCTGAACAGCTACCGATGGTAGATCTAAGTCATGCTCAATGTGACTGTAGGGCGCACCTGTCATGGGCTTGAATCCGTCGAAGATCAAGTCTCCGCGGATGTCGGTAATGTAGTTCAGGCTTCCAAACCTGACCTGATGGCCAGGGGCGTAGCTATCGATCTGCTCCAGATGGCCAAGCAAGTTGGTCCGCAGTGTGAAGCCGCCGAATACGAAGATCTGTCTGGGGACGAAAACCTCACCCTGGACCGCATCGTTTTGGATGATTAAAGGAGCCATCAGTCCTTATGGTGACGACACAGTAGAACTCTCAACAAAAGCACCAATGTCAGTGTCAAACCGGCGGATCTCGGGTAGGGGGTCCCGAACTGTGCATCTAAGGCTAATGGTAACAGGAGGCGGGGGACACAATGTTTACCCAGGTTCGGGCCCTCTCTATGGAGGTAATACCCTACTTCCTACTTGATTGATCTTGATGATATGAGTATTATAAGAGTTGATCTACCATGAGATCGTAGAGGCTAAACCTTAGAAGCTAGCCTATGATTCTGATTGTCCTTGTCCTACGGACTAAACCCTATGGTTTATATAGACACCGGAGGGGGCTTGGGTTACACAGAGTCGGTTACAGAGAATAAAATCTACATATCCGAATTACCAAGCTTGCCTTCCACGCAAAGGAGAGTCCCACCCAGACACGGGACAAAGTCTTCAATCTTGTATCTTCATAGTCCAAACTCCGGCATAAGCATATAGTCCGGCTGTCCGAGGACCCCCTAATCCTGGACTTCCTCACCGACCACTCACCGTGTCAGATTTCGAGATCTAGCAACCCTTGAGAGGTTCGAACACTAGGGTGCATGCGGAGATCTCAACCTGCCCAGCCTGCCTACTCGCGATCCTCCCTAGCCTAGCGCGTCCAGCTCATAGAGACACAAAGACACAGAGATTTATACTGGTTCGGGCCACCATTGTGGTGTAATACCCTAATCCAGTGTGGTGTGGTGGATTGCCTCGAGGGGCTATGGATTAACTAGTACAAAGGATGAACTTGCCTCAGGAGGTGAGGTGTTCTTGAGATGGTGTGGTGCTCGGGTCGGAATGGATCTCCCTTTACTATGGTGGTGGCTAAGTCCTATATATAGTGGCCTTGGTCCTCTTCCCAAATATGAGCGGGAAGGGATTCCACAATGGCGGGATTTGAAAGGGTACAAGTAGTATAGTCTATCCTGACAAAAGTAGTCTTCGCCTGCAAAAAGCCTCTGGTCGTGACGCTGCGGTGGGCTTGGTGATGACCTCCGTCCTGCCGTCCTGGCAGTCTTGGTCTTGTTGCACCAAAATGGAAACCTGATGAGGACATGACTACCTTGGATACGACCAAAAATATTGCATACATGCATATTTGTGAGGTGATTTCTAATGCAAACTATGCAATAATTTATTTATGTCATCCGGGACAAAAATACTTCACAAACTTTTGTGCCATGTCTAATTGCAGGTGTATGGGACATTTGTACAATCCACATATGAAGATAAGGGAGAAAGAGATGTTTACTTGCTGTTCAAAAAGTTCTCTCACGTCACTTTTGGTCCAAGAGAAGATAGAGTCCAAGTCTCTCACGTTCTGGACTCAGATTCGGACTACACAGACACACCTAATTCAAAACGCCAAGAACTCTTTCATCCGGACTCCGAATTGGGTGATTTTTTTGTTGGAAAGTAGATTTCATGCTATATCCAACCCAATTGGAATCACCTTAAAATCCGTCCGGATCGTTGAGTTATGGACGAAACAATCTGACGCTGCAGCAGAATCCGAGTCAAACTACAAGTCCAAAGGTGTTACGTCACCTCCACTTGGGCCCATTGTCCTTGTACGACCTAGGGTTAGTTTTAGCTGCCTTGGGACGTCGTCCCACCTCCTTGGCCGCCACCCCTTGCTCCTATATAAGTAGATCTATCTAGTAGCTTTTTCTTTGGGATTTGTTTAGTTAAAAGTTAGCCATTGCAACTTCGTGTACTTCGTTTGTGTCCAACGACCAGACCAAGATCGCTTACAGATGCCCACCTTTTATCAATACTTCACCCATATTCGTAATATTCAGATTGCTTTATCATATTCTTGCTTGTTCTTTGATTGCTTGCAGGAATAGACCTTCGTGGTCAGGTTGATTGTGCTCCGGCGTGGTCAATAACCTCTCGGAGTTGGTTTAGTGATTGCTAAGGCGCAACATCATGCACGTTTGTAGTCGGATCGTCAAAGTCATCTTCACCAAATTGATAGTTATCATCTCATCGAAAGATCGGGACCCCCCCCCCGCCTCTATCAAGTGGTATCAGTTTTCAGGTTGCTCGGTGGTAATTTCCATTTTTCCCTAGATTAGATTTATTTTCTTACCTATTGTCCAAGAAAAAGCCAAAAAAAAGATCTATTCATCCTTTGTCCAAGCCAGTCTAAGCCTTTGCAATATTCTTTTCATTGTTTGCATTATTGAATTATCGGTTGCATCATTCGTGTTGAGTTGCTGGTCTTAGTGTCTAATTCATTTAGAGTTTTGAGTTCTGTTCACATTAGTCACGCCGCCGGTACATCGTTATCCCTTCCGCTGTCCGCCATCCATCCATCAATTTCCACCACGTGCTACCCACCGTTCATTGTCATAATCATAGTTGAGATCGTTCACATCTTTGCTTACTCCAATCTGCATCTTATCTAGTTTGTTTTGGAAAGAGAGAGAGAAAAAAGATAGAGAAAAAAAGAGAAAAACGGAAAAAAAGAGAGAAATAAAAAGGAAAAGAAGTGTGAGGAAAAAAAAAGAGAGAAAAAAATTCGGACCTATCTAGACTCAATCTCGTAGTTGAATTCGGATTGGAATCTGTTTTGTGCACCGTTCAGTAAAACAAGCATAACTTTCTCATACGAAGTCCGTTTTGCCTCCGCGAGTACTCAAATGAAAGCTAGCGATGAGCCGCATATAAATAGTTGCAAAAGCAAGTTCAATATTTGATACTTCAAAATCGGTTCCTAAATAGGTCTTTTTGCGCTCCGAAGTTCGCAAACACATCTTATTCCAGTTTTTCAAGCAAGTTTTAGAATTTTTTTGACTCCTCATATCAACTCGGAATTGAGTGATTCTTTTTGCATTGGAAAGCTTGAGTTAGTAGCATTCTTTGATATAATTTATCAGAAAATGGGCTCAAACTTTTCAAGAGGAAAGTTGGAGAGAGACTTGTTGTATATCCTGCTTGGCAGTTGTTTTTCATCATTATCTTCACTTATATCTTGCTGTCAAGAGATACTTAGTATCCTTCATTGATGCTAGTTGTGCTACGTCGTGACCTCATTAGTGTTCTAGGCTCGCGTCTCTAGTCCGGTCTAGCCTAGAACCAGCACAGTACCGTCGTTGCGCGTTTATTCAACATTGCATCTTTGAATTGATTATTGCTAATTTTTTGCTACCATATATAGCCAACCCAGCTTCACATATTTCTACACCGTGTATACGTACATTCCCCTGGCAATCGCTTTACACAATCTTCAGAGTTACTTGACACCACTGGTTGCCTGTCAGCACATGCCGCATGGTAAGAACTTGTAAGATATTGATATTTGCTTTACCGTGAGCACTTTACAACCACATCCTAGTAGTTCACAGGAACATTATTCTCGAATTTTGTTTCTTGCTTCTACTAATCATGACCGGTTTCAGAGATAGAAGTTCTTGGACGACGGACACATCTTCACCATCACGAGAGTTGGGACAACACACACAAGCATATGGTCAGATTATGTCTTTACCATCATTTGAGGGTAGATTTAATCCTTCTATTTATCTATCTTGGGAGCTTGAATTAGAAGAAATTTTTAGTCACCATGGTTTTTCTGAACTTGATAGAGTACGAGCTACCACTAGGGCATTTACTGGTTTTGCTTCTGTTTGGTGGAGTATTCATTGTAAGAAAAACATTGATAACCAACCCACAACTTGGAAAGTTTTGAAAGCTGTAGTGAGACAACAATTTTTTCCTCCTTACTATCATCGTGAATTGCTTCGCAAATTGGAACAATTAAAACAAGGCAGTAACACTGTTCATGCTTACTACCAAGAGTTCAAATCTTATATGCATCATTGTGACATAGAAGAATCTGAGGATGATACAATGAATAGATTTTTTGGTGGTTTGAACCATGATATCGGTGCAAGATTTCACTATATTCCTCGTTGCATTACTGGTATGTATGTTCGCGCTTGTACCTTTGAGAGACAGATACATGAGGATGCATTGGGTGACTACAACAACAACTATTCCAGTTCATGCTCACCACCGCCGGTTGGTTCCTCCACCGTTGCACCTACTAGAGCAGCCCCACCTCGGATTGTGAGAGTGACATCATCTCAAGAGTATGGTGCATTGTCAACGTTCGTACCTACATTAGCTACATCTTTGCGACAAGGTAACAGTAAAGGTATTGATGATATAACTTCACATGAGAATGATGCATCCCTAGTTAACTTGAATGCATCATGTGTTGAGTTACCTGGTGATTTGAGCACATCACCTATTTTAGAGAATCTTGATTCTGTCATGAATGAGTCATGTGATCAAACAACTGAAATACCAACAATTTTGAGTGCACCCATTGAATTAACTGTTGATGCAAAAGAACCAATGTTTAATCATTTTAATATGACCTCTAATCTTGGTGATGATTCTGTGTCGAATGACTTATTGCATGTTTGCTTATTTAAGAATGTTGTAGCATGTAAATTTGATGCAAGTAAGGTTTATTCACCAATTTTGAGATGGTTTAATGATGAACATTGTCAATCTTTTGAAATGAATAAGAGCTTCACTTATATGTGCAAACTGAGTTGCAATATTTTCATGCCTTCTACTTCTTGTGATAATGTTTTGGCTTTAGATTTTATGAACTATGCAAGTTAATCATCTATTCATGTGTCATATGTGCAAAAATCAAGGGAAGTAAAAATGGATGACAAATACATATACAACATGTACACCTTGTCTCTTTTGTTAGCCACATTTCAGATTAAGCAACGCCGAGGACGGCTTTGTTTTCAAGAACGGGAGGATGATGAGGACATGACTACCTTGGATACGACCAAAAATATTGCATACATGTATATTTGTGAGGTGATTTCTAATGCAAACTATGCAATAATTTATTTATGTCATCCAGGACAAAAATACTTCACAAACTTTTGTGCCATGTCTAATTGCAGGTGTATGGGACATTTGTACAATCTACATATGAAGATAAGGGAGAAAGAGATGTTTCCTTGCTGTTCAAAAAGTTCTATCACGTCACTTTTGGCCCAAGAGAAGAGAGAGTCCAAGTCTCTCATGTTCTGGACTCAGATTCGGACTGCACAAATACACCAGATTCAAAACGCCAAGAACTCTTTCATCCGGACTCCGAATTGGGTGATTTTTTTTGTTGGAATGTAGATTTCATGCTATTTCCGGAATCACCTTAAAATCCGTCCGGATCGTTGAGTTATGAACAAAACAATTCGACGCTGCTGCAGAATCCGAGTCAAACTACAAGTCGAAAGGTGTTACGTCACCTCCACTTGGGCCCATTGGCCATGTACGACCTAGGGTTAGTTCTAGGCTGCCTTGGGACGTCCTCCCACCTCCTTGGTCGCCACCCCTTGCTCCTATAGAAGTAGATCCATCTAGTAGCTTTTTCTTTGGGATTTGTTAGTTAAAAGTTAGCCATTGCAACTTCGTGTACTTCGTTTGTGTCCAACGACCAGACCAAGATCGCTTACAGATCCCCACCTTTTATCAATACTTCATCCATATTCACAATATTCAGATTGTTTTATCATATTCTTTCTTGTTCTTCGATTGCTTGCAGGAATAGACCTTCGTGGTCAGGTTGATTGTGCTCCGGCGTGGTCAATAACCTCTCGGAGATGGTTTAGCGATTGCTAAGGCGCAATGTCGTGCACGTTTGTAGTCGGATCGTCAAAGTCATCTTTACCAAATGGATAGTTATCATCTCATCGAGAGATCGGGACCCCCCCCCCCCCGCCTCTATCAAAACCTTTGGCTGATTCCTCGGGACTCTGCGCCTGTGGCTTGCCTCCCTTGCACCGAAGAGGAAACCTGCACTCTGCACCCGCCTGGCACCCGCCTGGCGCCCGCCTGGCCTTGGTCGTCACGGATCACGTCAGCTGAGCCGTAGTTACATAGAACTCTTCACCCCTCAGGAGCCTCCTGAGGAGGCCAACTCCTTCAGGGGTCTTGGCGTCGTCCGCCTCGCGAGGCTTGGCCCCTCGCGAGGGTCTTATGGTGTTGATGTCGAAGCTGGGCCGTACCAGGCCGTCGATGGAGCCACATGGTGGGCCGCAGGCAGGCATGACTGGATACCCAGGTCCAGGACACCAACAGTAGCCCCCGGGCCCAAGGCACGCTCGGACTTGGCTTCCAGGCGAAGCCAAAGGGCAAGTGCGGGCACCGCAGGCCCTATCATTCCGCGACCTCTATGACGCGTGGTTATTGATTAGACGTGGGTGACTCCACTTCCCCATGCTACCTCGGCAACTGCTCGACTTGACTGGTCGACGCGGCATGTAGAGGGTCATGATGGCGCGAGGTCGTGGAGGCCAGCGGTTGGCCTCCCTTGGCTATAAATGTGAGGGAGGGGTAGAGACCCCTGTCCATCTTTCCTTCGTCTTGCTCCCGCTTGCTTCTTTCCTCCCCATCTTCCTCCCATGGCGTCGTGATACGTCTCCAACGTATCTATAATTTTTGACTGTTCCATGCTATTATATTACCCGTTCTGGATGTTTATGGGCTTTACTTTACACTTTTATATCATTTTTGGGACTAACCTACTAACCGGAGGCCCAGCCCGAATTGCTGTTTTTTTGCCTATTTCAGTGTTTCGAAGAAATGGAATATCAAACGGAGTCCAAACGGAATGAAACCTTCCGGAGCGATCTTTTTGGAACAAACGTGATCCAGAGGACTTGGAGTGGAAGTCAAGAAACAAGCGAGGCGGCCACGAGGGTGCCCGGCGCGCCCCCCACCCTCGTGGGCCCCTCGAGCGTCCACCGGCCTACTTCTTCCTCCTATATATACCCTTGTACCCCAAAACCATCGAAGATCACCATGAGAAACTATTTCCACTGCCGTAACCTTCTGTATCCGCGACATCCCATCTTGGAGCCTTCACCGGTGCTCCGCCGGAGGGGGAATCGACCTCGGAGGGCCTCTACATCATCTCCAAGGCCTCTCTGATGAGTTGTGAGTAGTTTACCACAGACCTTCGGGTCCATAGTTATTAGCTAGATGGCTTCTTCTCTCTATTTGAATCTCAATACAAAGTTCTCCTCGATCTTCTTGGAGATCTATTCGATGTAACTCTTTTTGTGGTGTGTTTGTCGAGATCCGATGAATTGTGGGCTTATGATCAAGTTTATCTATGAGAAATATTTGAATCTCCTCTGAATTCTTTTATGTGTGATTAAGTTATCTTTTCAAGTCTCTTCGAATTATCAATTTGGTTTGGCCTACTAGATTGATCTTTCTTGCAATGGGAGAAGTGCTTAGCTTTGGGTTCAATCTTGCGGTGTCCTTACCTAGTGACAGCAGAGGCAGCAAGGCACGTATTGTATTGTTACCATCGAGGATAAAAAGATGGGGTTTATATCATATTGAATGAGTTTATCCCTCTACATCATGTCATCTTTCTTAATGCGTTACTCTGTTTTCATGAACTTAATACTCTAGATGCATGCTGGATAGCGGTCGATGTGTGGAGTAATAGTAGTAGATGCTGAATCGTTTCGGTCTATTTGTCACGAAAGTGATGCCTATATACATGATCATGCCTAGATAATCTCATAATTATTCGTTTTTCTATCAATTGCTCGACAGTAATTTGTTCACCCACCGTAATACTTATGCTATCTTGAGAGAAGCCACTAGTGAAACCTATGGCCCCCGAGTCTATCTTTTATCATATAAGTTTACCATCTACTTTTATTTGCATCTTTACTTTTCCTATCTATATCATAAAAATACCAAAAAAATTTATCTTATCATATTATCTCTATTAGATCTCACTTTCGCAAGTGGTCGTGAAGGGATTGACAACCCCTTTATTGCGTTGGTTGCGAGTTCTTGTTTGTTTGTGTAGGTGCGTGGGACTTTTGGGGAGCCTCCTACTGGATTGATACCTTGGTTCTCAAAAACTGAGGGAAATACTTATGCTACTATTGCTACATCACCCTTTCCTCTTCAAGGAAAACCAATGCAAGGTCAAGACGTTGCACGTCGCCGAAGAGGTTCTCAGCAGCCGAGAAAGGGAAGGCCCCCAAGGAGGGGCCAACCTCTCCTCCTCCCAAGAGGGGTCGTGGCCATCCCCGCAAGGACCCTGCGGTCCCTCCGATATCATCCAGGGGGTGTTGGCGCGCACCCCCCAAAGGCAGCATTGCGCCGAGCGCCCAAGACGGCACCTCTTCCCGCGGCAGGGGCTACCGGCCCCGGAGCAGCCCCCATGACGAAGGGAGGTGCGCCGTGATCGTGCGCCCGCCTCGGCCGCGCTTTTCTTTGCTGGAGGTGCTTCCCGAGTTCGTGGTGTGGTCGGAGAGCCCGGCTGGCACCTCGCTCTGGCTCCCTCGTTTCTTCTACGGCGAGCTTCCTTCTTCGGGGCTTGCTGGCCTCTGGCTGCAGGCTGATGGGTGTTGCAGTAGAGCCTTGTGGGTTAGCACCGAGGTTTCCGCCTCTGGCAGCATGGTGCTAGCCCGTGGCTGGCAGACATTCGCCCATGCACGTGGCCTGGGCGGAAGGTGCACCCTCCACTTCAAGTATGATGGCTTGGCGACCCTCTACGTGAGGGTGTTCAGGGGGAACGGCTGCCACATGGGGTGTTGTCTGGAGGACAACAGCGACAACGACGGTGGCGACGGCGAACTTGGCCTTGGTGACGCGCGCTCCTCCTCTCATGGCAGCAGCTCCTCCTCGGACGAGAGCTCGAGCAGCGGTGGCTACGACCAGCCTTCGCGTCATCGTGCTCGTGTCAAGGACGCCGGTGGCTAGTCCCCTCGCAGCGCTCCAGTGAAGCCGGAGAGGAGCCCAGCCTGAAGCTGGGGGCTGGCGAACTTGGACTCAAGGCCGATGGCCCCAGATCTCCTCTGGGAGAACTGGTGGAGCGTCGGGCTACCTTGAGGCGCTTCTTGAGGATGCGGCACTGCTACCAAGCCTGCACGCCTTCAGGCCCTCTTTGTTTATCTTTTCCTTTCTCCCGCAAATCAAAAAAAAGGAAGAATGTACCCTGCAAGGGCGTGTAATGAACTACTACTATTATACCTTTTTTATGTTATGATTGTCGTCCTTGATGCTGTGTTGTAGTGTTTATAATTTGAGCGGGTCAAGGTAGGAAGGCTTAGCTTGATACGTGCAGTCGTCCTCCGCCTCATGAGAACCTAACCTTAGGTACTTGACAGCCCCCTAGGGCGTACACCCTGTGCGCTCAAGAGATACACCTTGTGCCCTAAGGAGCCGCGGCAGGGCAGATCTGTCCCTTGTAGGAAGAGAAAATTTGTCGAGCGACTTGCTCCCCCTTACATGAGCCCCCTGCCATAGGTTAAGGGCCTGATGCACCGCATCACTCTACCCGGGGGCACGGACATGAGGGGTGCTGGCGCCAGCGGACTCAATTGAGGGCTTCTCGCGAGGATAAAGCTGAAATAACGGGGTTCGGCGCGGTGCGTGCGCGCAAAGGCAGGCCCTGGGCGCACACACCTACCTAGCCCCACGTGCGAGGAGCACGAGGAGAAGTGGTGGGCGACTGCCACCTCCCTCACATCCTTAGACCAAAGCAACTTAGGAGAAAACACACCTGAGGAACCAGCGCTCGAGAATACCAAATCCATTGAAAAACTTACTAAGAAAACCACAAGCAACTTCAGAAAGCAAATGAACAGCCACGTCCGGCACCTAATCTAGTCTTCTCACTAGCGCGGAGCTAAGTGCTGCCACTAGGACATGGGAGGGAGCCCCCATGAGGCCCCAGGGCGACTCTCAAGAGACTCTGGGGCGTGTACAGCCCACTCATTATTACGTGAGAGTGTCACGAGCGGAGACCTTCACAGGCCGGAGCCTTGCTTCACAGGCCGGAGCCTTTCTTCAGGGGTAGAACTTCCGGAGGTGCTGGATGTTCAGGCGTTCTGGATGGGGACCCCGTCCTGTGTCTCCAGGTGCACGGCACCAGGCCTAGAGACACTGGCAACCCTAAACGGGCCCTCCCACATGGGAGAGAGCTTATGCAGCCCCTCCCTGGAGAGCACCCGCCTTAGGATGAGATCGCCCACCTCTAACGTCCTGGAGCGGACGCTGCGGTCGTGGTACTGCCGCATCACCTGCTGGTACCTTGCTGCCCGGAGCGAGGCCCGACGACAGCGTTCCTCCCCCAACACGAGATCCATCCTCCGCGTGGCGTCCTGCTACATTTTGTTGAATGCCACGACCCGCGTGGAGCGATGCTTGACCTCGTGAGGGAGAACCGCTTCTGCTCTGTAGACGAGGAAGAAAGGCATTTCTCCTGTTGGCTTGGTCCCGGTGGTGCGGATGGACCACGACACAGACTGTAGCTCGTCGAGCCAGCCCCTGCCGTAGGCCTCGAGCTTCTTCTTGAAGGTGCGGGTCTTGAGGCCCCTCAGGACCTCCGCATTGGCCCTTTCAGCCTGTCCATTGCTCTGTGGGTGTGCTACTAGGGCGTAGCAGATCTATGTTCCAAGGTTAGCAGAGTATGTTTTGAAAAGATTGCTGGTGAACTGTGAGCCATTGTCGGTGATGATGCGATTGGGGACCCCAAATCGGCTCACAATTCCCTTGACGAACTTGATGGCTGATCCTGCTGGGATGGTGCACACGGCTTCTACCTCCGCCCATTTGGTGAACTTGTCGATGGCGACGTAGAGGTATCGGCAGCCCCCTGGCACCCGAGGGAATGGTCCCAAGATATCCAGCCCCAAGACTGCGAACGGCCACGTGAGCGGTATCGTCTGGAGGCCCTGTGCAGGCTAATGGATCTGCTTGGCGTGAAACTGGCATGCTTCACTAGAGCACACCAGCTCCGTAGCATCGTTGAGCGCGGTGGCCCAGTAGGAGCCGCTGCGGACCGCCTTGCCCACCATGGTGCGAGACGAGGAGTGGTGCCCGCAGTCCCCACCATATATGTTTGCCAGCAGCTCGAGCCCCTGTTCCCTAGAGATGCACTGCAAAGAAACATCATCGGGCCTCCTGCGATATAACTCACCATCCTTGATGCAGTACGCGGTGGCCTGGTGGCCCACACGATCTGTGTCCTCCTCCTTCCCTGGTAGGGTCCCCTGAAGCAAGTACGCCTTGAACTCTTCTGTCCAGCACCCCTCCTGAGGTTCAAGCGCGATTAGCAAGTGGGCTCCTGAGGGATGACCACAGGCTGGAGCTCCCGTCTTTGGTGCCTGTGGCAGGTCCTCCTGAGGTGGTGCTGGAGTCATGACATGCGGGACCGCAGATGGCTTGAAGAGTTGCTCCTCAAACACTCCTGGCTTCTGAGGGAGCCTGTGGGAGACACTTTTGGCGATGTCGTCTGCTTCCTTGTTCATCCCGCGCGACACATGCTGCAGCTCCACGCCCATGAACCGCTTCTCCATTTTGCGCACCTTTTCTAGGTATGCCTCCATGTGTTCGTCCTTAGGCATGTATTCCTTGTTGGAGAAATTGACGAGAAGTTGAGAGTCGCCTTTGATGGTGAGGCGCTTTACCCCCAGCGCGGCCACGACGGCCTTGAAGGCGAGCTTGAGGGCCTACAGCGTGCCTTTGGTGTCCCCGGCCACCGTGAGGACACCGTTGCTGCCAGGCATCTTCATGAGGTTGTACGCGGGGTGGGTCGCATCCATAAACTGGGCCAAGGCTGGGTACCCCAGAATGGCATTGTATGGCTGGTCGATCTTGGTGATGTCGAAGTCGATGAGCTTGGTGCGGTAGTTGTCATGGGTCCCAAGGTGACAGGGAGACGGATCTGCCCCAGGGGCCTGGTGGAGCTATCGCTGACTCTAGAGAAAGGCTTGGAGTGGCGGAGCCGGCTGGGCGGCACATGGAGCAGGCCGAACGTCTCCGGGGAGAGCACGTTGAGGCCGGCCCCGTCATTGATGAGGGTCCTGGTGACCGCCACGTGACAGATGGTGGGCGTGCAGAGCATCGGGAGCGCACCTGCCCCCATCGTGGCGACAAGGTGATCTTCGGGGCCGAAGGTGAGGTCAGCTTGGGGCGCCGCCCAGCCCGGGGGAGCCCCCGAGCCCGCCTGAGTGTTGCCTGCCTATCGGTAGAACTTCTTGATGTGGTGGTCAGAGGGTGGCACCTGTGAGCCACCCAGGAGATCTGCGATGACCGGGGGTGCCAGAGCCGCGTAGTGGGTGAGGAAGAGGTCGCGCAGCTCCTCCCATGAGGCCAGGGAAGATGCCGGCAGGTTGAGCAGCCAGGCATGCGGTGCGCCTATGAGGGCCAATGGGAACCAGTTGGCCTTCACCTTGTCATCTCCACCAGACGCCCAAACTGCTTCCTCGTATGCCTAAAGGAAGGGGGCTGGGTCCGCCGCGCCGTCGTAGCGAGGCTGCATCTCCGGTCGGAACTTGGGCGGCCACTGCACCTACCGTAGGGAGAGGGTGAAGCAGCACAACCCCGATGCTTCTCTAGGAATGCGCGCCAATGGGACCGACTAAGGAGCGCCTGCCATGGGGGTCGACGACACGATCTAGAGGCCGAGGAAGAGGATTCCGACGCACCCCTACCTGGCGCGCCAAATGTCGGATTTCAGGATCCGACAACCCTTGAGAGGTCCGAACTCTGGGGCTGCGTGCGGAGATCTGAACCTGCCCAGCCTGCTTACTCGCAATCCTCCCTAGCCTAGCGCATCAAGCTCACAGAAACACAAAGACACAGATATTTATACTGCTTCGGGCCACCGTTATGGTGTAATACCCTAATCCAGTGTGGTGTGGTGGATTGCCTCGAGGGGCTATGGATGAATGAGTACAAAGGATGAACAAGCCTCAGGAGGTGAGGTGTTCTTGAGCTGGTGTGGTGCTCGGGTCGGAATGGATCTCCCTTTACTTTGGTGGTGGCTAAGTCCTATATATAGTGGCCTTGGTCCTCTTTCCAAATATGAGAGGGAAGGGATTCCACAACGGCGGGATTTGAAAGGGGACAAGTAGTACAGTCTATCCTGACAAAAGTAGTCTTCGCCTATGAAAAGCCTCTGGTCGTGACGCTACGGTGGGCTCGGTGATGACCTCCGTCCTGCCGTCCTGGCGGTCTTGGTCCTGTTGCACCAGAATGGAAACCTTTGGCTGATTCCTCAGGACTCCGTGCCTGTGGCTTGCCACCCTTGGACCAAAGAGGAAACATGTGCTCTGCACCCGCCTGGCACCCGCCTGGCGCCTGCCTGGCCTTGGTCGTCACGGCTCACGTCAGCTGAGCCTCATGAGGTAGCTGCATAGAACTCTCCGCCCCTCAGGAGTCCTCCTGAGGAGGCCAACTCCTTCGGGGGTCTTGGTCCCTCGCGAGGCTTGGCCCCTCGCGAGGGTCTTATGGTGTTGATGTCGAAGCTGGGCCGTACCAGGCCGTCGATGGAGCCACGTGGTAGGCCGCAGGCAGGCAGGACTGGATACCCCCAGGTCCAGGATGCCGACACATCGTAACCGGGAACTCCTCCAAATTTTCCTTGCCATCGCTTCTACCATGATTTTTTCCGTCATGGACAGCCCAAAGAATGTCATGCAGGTGCACCTCAGGCCCGCCCAGGACGAAAAGTCCATTTTCTGTCATGATTTTTTGTCATAGAAATAGGAGCCCACCACATCTATGATGATACCAGGTTTTTTCATAATTATCATCATAGAAGTGTCATAAGTATGACAGAAAAAAATTTCGTTCGGCCCAAAACGTCACGGATGTGTCTTTTGTGTAGTGATGGCTTGTCCTCAAGCAATTCAGTTGACAAATTGAAAGTGATAAAGAAAAACTTTTACAAACTCTGTTTGATCTTGTTGTTGCAAATATGTAAAGCCAGCATTCAAGTTTTCAGCAAAGATTATGAACTAACCATATTCACAATAATACTTAGGTCTCACATTTACTCATATTAATGGCATAATCAACTAGCAAGCAATATTAATAAATCTAGGATGACAACACCTTCTCAAAACAATTGTGATACGATATAACAAAATGGTATTTCGCTAGCCCTTTCTGAGACCACAAAATATAAATGAAGAGCACCGCCGAAGATCAAGAACTGACTAGACATTGTAATTCATGGTAAAAGAGATCCAGTCACAATCATACTCAATATCAATGAATAACAATGCATACAAATGACAGTGGTGCTCTCTAACTAGTGCTTTTTATAAGGGGATGATGACTCAACAATAAAACTAAATATATAGGCCCTTCAGAGAGGGAAGCATGGATTTGTACAGGTGCTAGAGCTCGAGTTTTTAAAACAGAGATAAATAATATTTTGAGCGGTATGCTTTCATTGTCAACATAAGAACCAAGACATCTTGGTATCTTCCATACTAGATACATTATAGGCAGTTCCCAAACAGAATGGTAAAGTTTATACTTCCCCAACACCAACAAGCACATTCCATGGATGGTCCGAAACAATGGGTACCGTCCAACTAACAATAGTCCTGGGGGAGTTTTGTTTGCAATTATATTTTGATTTGATTTGAGCATGGAACTGGGCATCCCGGTTACCAGTCATTCTCTCATGAACACTACGGGAAACAGCTAATTTGCCGTCATGGGACGTCTTTGCCGTCAGCTTTTCGTCTGGTAGACGGCAAAGAAAGAGTTTGCCGTCATTAATAGACAGCAAAGAAAAACTGTCGGTAAAATAAACTTTACCGTCTACGAAAAAAACACAGACGGCAAAGAGCGTACTTTGCCGTATGTAATAGAAAAAGTAAATGGCAAATATATTTACCGTCTGCATTTTTTATTACAGACGGCAAAGAACATACTTTGCCGTCTGTAATATAAAACGCAGATGGCAAAGATCTTTGCCGTCTGGAATATAAAACGCAGACGATAAATAAAGGAACACAGCACGCGGATCGATCACATGGATCGATGACATGGCAGGATCTCACCCACACATCCCCCGAACACGCCCCGCGCCCACGTCTCACACGCGCAACACCCCACGTGCAGCACTCCCCCTACTCCCTCCCTTATCCACCCCCACCACGACCTCTCTCCCCCCACCACGATCTCTCTCTCTGGTTTCTCTCCTTATCCGCGGCCACCACCTCTCGCGCCGGCTCCGGCCACTTCCTCCGTCGCACCGGCCTCGGCCCCGTCGCCCTCAAAGCTCCGCACGCGTCCGCCACGACGTTGCTTGCCGTCCCCACCGCCCTTCCCCCTTCTCCACGGGTGCCGCAGGCCCCGTCTCCCCAGCCAGGCTCCGCCGCTCTGCTTGCCTTGGCCACGACCCCGCATGCCTCCGGTGTCCCTGGCCCCATCGTTCGACGCTGCACCACCTCCCGCCTTGAGGAGCAGGGGCAGCTCATCGGGCGTCCATGGTGGTGCTGCTCTGTCCTTGGAGATTGAGGGGGAAGGGAGAGAGCGCGGCTGCTGTTTACTCCTGCTCCGTTGAGCACATGCACAGGATATAGTTGCAGGTTGGTGCGGGCGTCAAAATCGAACTCAAGATGGCTTCGCTTGCTGGATCTTGGGCTGCTATATCACTCTGTTCTTCTGTAATCTTTTCATCTGTAATTCCTTCATATTATGAAACAGAGCAGTTTTGCCTCGGATTAGCAAGTGATAATGTATTATGTGTAAATAGAGTAATTTTGTATTGTGTAATTTGTTCGGTAGATTCTTGGAACAAAGCGTTGATGTGTACTTTGGTGTAGTGTTCATTGTTGTCCTGTGCACTAGGACTGTTGATTTAGGTTATTTTAATACATTATCTGAAGGCTGATGGCCGTTGTGTTTTTTTTAATTTGACCCATTCTTTGCCGTCTCTGATATACGAGGCTGAAGGGAAAGACGCAAATAGCTGACGACAAATATGTAGTCTAGCTGACGGCAAATTCTTTGCCGTCTGTCAGATAAAAAGCTGACGGTAAAGTATTCTTTGCCGACTTATCTTTGCTGTCTGCCTTTGCCGTCTGCTTCCTGACGGCAAAATCATTGCCGTCTGGGTTTAGGTCTTTGCCGTCTATGATCCACAGATGGCAAATTTCCTATTTCCTGTAGTGGAATGATGAGCGGAGTCCACTCATCGTGAGAATAACTCAGCTAGCATGGAAGACACTGACAGCCCCCAGTTGCTACATGAGTGATTCGAGCATACAAAACAGATTATCATTTGAAGGTTTTGAGTTTGGCACATGAGATTTACTTGGAACGATACGTAAATACCGCATATAGGTAGGTATGGTAGACTCATATGGAACAACTTTGGGTTTGTGGAAGTGGATGCACAAGCAATATTCCCGCTTAGTACAAGTGAAGGCTAGAAAAAGACCGGGGAGCGACAAACTAGAGAGCGACAGCAGTCATAAACATGCATTAAGATTAATCAACATTGAGTGAAAGCATGAGTAGGATATAAATTACCATGAACATAAATATCATGGAGACTATGCTGATTTTGTTTCAACTACATGGCATGAACATGTGCCAAGTCAAGCCACTCGAATCATTCAAAGGAGAATACCATCCTATCATACTACATCACAACCATTTTAAAAGCATGTTGGCATGCAAGGTAAACCATTATAAACTCCTAGCTAATTAAGCACGGCATGAGTGACTATAATCTCTAATTGTGATCGCAAACATGTTTCATTTGTAATAAGTTGAATCAAGAATGATGAACTAATCATATTTAGGAAAACAAGATAGGTCGAGTTCATACCAGCTTTTCCTCATCCCAATCATTGCATCCTATATCGTCATTACTGCTTTTCACTTGGTCGAACGAATGGTGTGAATAATAATAATAGTGCACATGCATTGGACTAAGCTGGAATCTACAAACATTTATTCAAAGGAGAAGACAAGGTAATATGGGCTCTTTGTTAGATCAACAATAATGCATATGAGAACCATTCAACATTTTCATCGTGGTCTTCTCCTCTCAACCGCAAAGAAAAGAAAAAAATTCAAAGAAATACACTAAAATCTTTTGGAGTTTTTGTTTTTCTAAATAAAGTAAAACAAGAACGAGAAAAGTATTTACACGGGAAAGCTCCCAACATGCAAAACAAGAACGAGAAATCTTTTTGGGTTTTCTTTTAATACTACTATGAAGTAATCATGGAAAGTGAACTAAAGTACAACTAATTTTTTGGTCTTTCTCAAAGTTCTTCAAACACACAAGAAGAAAGCGAGAAAAATAAATAAACTAACATGGATAGCACAATGAAAAAGTATGAGCACCGACAACTGGAATGAGTGTGTGAACGTGAATGTAATGTCGGTGAGAAATACATACTCCCCCAAGCTTAGGCTTTTGGCCTAAGTTGGTCTACGCCCATGGATCAAAGTGATAGGAGGATCCTGGGGGTTCCACTGGTTAGCGATCTCCTGTGGCTCCCTCTGATGAATAGACTCCTGATACGGATCATGTGATGGCTCTGGCTCAGGAACTAGGGTCGCATCCCCTGCCAGTATGCGTAAATGTCTGCGGGCATGATGAAGTACCTTCCTGAATGAATATCGAACAAAAAAGGCACAGACAACGTAATAACCTAACAAGTCTTCTCGCTGGATGAGTCTCTTGTCATTGTCTTTCTTAATAAAATCATGTGCTACCATACTTTTATAATCTAAGTATATAGTGGGCAGCAACTTCTCCTCTTTTTCATCGTGCCTAATGGGTATCTCGAAGCATTTAGAAAGGCGGGAGGCATAGATACCTCCAAATATAGGACCCTTCATACGGTTTAAACTCAACCACCGAGCAACCATAGTGCCCAAGCTAAAAGTTCTATCATGAAGTAAAGCATGGCGCAAAATAGCAAGGACAGGAGCACTAAAGCCTCCACTCTCCCCGCAGCCAATTAAACATCTCCCAACAAATTATGAGTAGTAGTGCAAAACAAGAAAATGTAAACTAGACACTCTTCCGACACCTTTCTGCTTTCCCCTACGACAACTTCTTCAATAAAATCTTCCACATCTCTAGGACGTGGCTCCTCGACGCTGCCCTCATATGGTAATTTACAAACCTCACAACAATCATAAAGCGTCATCTCCTTATGGTCATCATATAAGTGAAACTCTACCATGGGTGGTGATCTCCTAGCATCAAAATGAAAATTTTGCACGAAAGTATTAGTGAGTAGGAGGTACTGATCACACTGGTCATGGAGGAAGTCGGTGATGCCTGCACTCTCCGCCAAATAATAGAAATCCTCATAAATTTCGGCCGCCTCTAAGAATGCATCACATGGCCATTCACATGACCGAACCTCCGCTGTGCGAGGAAGGTTGTACTTGGGCTTTTCCTCCTCTTCATTTTCTTTTTTCCTTCGAACCCCAGCACGACGAGCCTCTCAAAAATCTCCTCATCATTTTCTTCCTCTGAAAATTTCTGAAATTTTTAGTGACTCAAAATAATAGTAACCCAAACTCAACAAAATTGATAGCAACTACTCCTACAAGTATCTAGAGGCTATATCATGAATCGAAACTACTTTGGAGCATATAATTTTGACATGCAAGCTCAAGAACAAGGTCACGGCAGCAGCAAAAATTTGCAATAAATGAAGCACTAGAACAGAAACTAATTGGACCATTGGAGGAGTCACATACTGAAGAACAATCCCCCAAAACAGTTTTTCAAATGGAGCTTTGCACAAGGAGATAGAAAATGGTAGCAAGATGAGCAAGAACACGGGTTTGAGCTATGGGATGATTTTTTCTGGAGGAAGACAAAGTGGATGGGTGCTGGAATAAGTGAAGGGGACCCACGTGGGACCCACAAGGCAAGGGGGCACGCCCTCCACCCTTGTGGCCCACTGGTGCATCCCCCTGGTGCATGTTCAGTGCCAGAAATTCTCAGATATTCAATAAAAAATTGTACTAAATTTTCGGGGCATTTGGTGAACTTTTATATTCGGGACATTTCTTATTTAACGGATAATTCAAAAAACAGACAGAAAATACTATTTTTGCTTTATTTAATCTAAATAATAGAAAGTAAAAAGTAAGTACAGAAAGTTGTGCTTTCTAAATTCATCCATCTCATGCCCATCAAAAGGAATCCATTAACAAGGTTGATAAAGTCTTATTAACAAACTTCTTCTGAATGACATGAAACCGGAGAATTTTCAAATAACACTAAGTTGCCTCAACGGGGATACGCATGTCCCCAACCATAAGAATATCATGTTTCTTTTTGACATTAGGGAGAGGGAATTCAAAACCTCCAATAGTAATAGTTGAAATTTTTCCAATACAATTGCTACTATGAAATTGAGGTTGTTTCTTCGGGAAGTGTACCGTATGCTCATTACCATTAACATGAAAAGTGACATTGCCTTTGTTGCAATCAATAACAGCCCCTGCAGTATTTAAAAAGGGTCTACCAAGTATGATCGACATACTGTCATCCTCGGTAATATCAAGAATAACAAAGTCCATTAAGATAGTAATGTTTGCAACCAAAATAGGCACATCCTCACAAATACCGATGGGTATAGCAGATGATTTATCATCCATTTGCAAAGAGATTTCAGTAGGTGTCAACTTATTCAATTCAAGTCAACGATATAAAGAGAAAGGCATAACACCAACACCGGCTCCAAGATCACATAAAGCAGTTTTAACATAGTTTCTTTTAATGGAGCATGGTATAGTTGGTACTCCTAGGTCTCCTAGTTTCTTTGGTATTCCACCCTTAAAAGTGTAATTAGCAAGCATGGTTGAAATTTCAGCCTCCGGTATCTTTCTTTTATTTGTAACAATATCTTTCATATATTTAGCATAAGGAGGCATTTTAAGCATATCAGTCAAAGCATACTAAAAAGATAGGTCTAATCATTCCAGCAAAGCGCTCAAAATCCTCATCATCATTTTTCTTGGATGGTTTAGGAGGAAATGGCATGGGTTTCTGAACCCATGGTTCTCTTTCTTTACCATGTTTCATAGCAACAAAGTCTCTGTTATCATAACATTGATCTTTGATTGTGGGTTATAAAGATCAACAACAGGTTCAATCTCTACATCATTATCATTGCTAGGTTGAGGATCATCATGAACATCATCATAAACATTATCAATTGGTTCATGTTCATCACCAGATTGTGTCACAACATCAGAAATAGAAAAAACATTAGGATTCTTGGGTGTATCTACAACAAGTTCACTAGAAGCATGCAAAGTCCTATCGGTTTTATTTTTCTTTTTATTAGAAGGACTAGGTGCATCAGTATTAATTCTCTGAGAATCTTGCTCAACTCTCTCAGGATGGCCCTTAGGATACAAAGGTTCCTCGGTCATTTTACCACCTCTAGTCATAACCCTAACGACATTATCATTTTTCTTACTGTTCAACTCATTGAGCAAATCATCCTCTGCCTTAAGTACTTGCTCAACTTGAGTTCTAACCATGGAAGCATGCTTACTAATAATCTTAAGATCATTAACAGTTCTACTCATATAATCAGCCAAGTAGTCAAGCATGTGAGCATTATGTTTCAATTGTCTACTAACATAAGCATTGAAGTTTTCTTGTTTAATAGTAAAATTATCAAACTCATCCAAGCAATGACTAGCAGACTTATTATGAGGGATAACACCTTCATCAAATCTATAGAGAGAGTTTACCTCTACTACCTATGTCGGGTTATCAAGACCATGCATTTATTCAATAGGCGGTAAATTCTTAACATCTTCAGCTTTAATACCTTTTTATTTCACTGATTTCCTTGCCTCTTGCATATCTTCAGGACTGAGAAATATAATACCTAATTTCTGCAGAGCTGGCTTAGGAGTTGGTTCAGGAAGTTGTCCAATCATTATCATTACTCAATATATTATTCAATAGCAATTCATCTTGCTCAACCGTTCTTTCCCTGAAACACAACCAGCGCAACTATCTAGGTGGTCCCTAGAAGCATCAGTTAGTCCATTATGAAAGATATCAAGTATTTCATTTTTATTGAGAGGATGGTCAGGCAAAGCATTAAGTAATTGGAGAAGCCTCCCCGAAGTTGTGGGAGACTCTCTTCTTAGTTGTGAAAGGATCATAACCATAGAAAGGATCAGATTCAACCAAACAAATTAACTCAGTATTGATAGAGAATTCATAATCCTTATTAGTAACAAAGATAGGTGAAGTAGCAAACTTAGGATCATATTGCATTATAGCATTCAAAGATTTTTCTTTCAGCTTAGCTAACAGTTTCTTAAGATCATCTCTATCATTGCAAGCAAAAAAGTCTCTTGCATTTTCTTCATCCATAATATAACCCTTAGCTACAACAGGCAATTCATATCTACGAGGAGAATCATAATCTTCAGTTTCAATAATATCATCAGTTTCAGTAATTTCATTTTCTCTAACCCTAAAAAGTTGTTCATCAAGAAATTCACATAGTGGCACAATATTATCAAGCAAAAAAGTAGTATCATCATAAGCATCATGCATAACATAAGTGGTATCATCAATAACATGCGGCATACCAGAATCAATAGCAGGTGTAGTGTTGCAAGTTTACTCAAAATAGAAGGTGAATCAAGTGCAGAGCTTGATTGTAGTTCCTTACCTCCCCTCGTAGTAGAGATATAGATCTTGGTTTTGCTGTCTTTCAGATTCCTGATAGTGATCAATAGATAAAAATCCCACGTGACTCAGAGAATAGAGCTATGCTCCCTGGCAACGGCGCCAGAAAAAGGCCTTGATAACCACGAAGTATAGGGGATCGCAATAGTTTTCGAGGGTAGAGTATTCAACCCAAATTTATTGATTTGACACAAGGGGTGCCAAAGAATATTCTCAAGTATTAGCAGCTGAGTTGTAAATTCAACCACACCTAAAAGACTTAATATCTGCAGCAAAGTATTTAGTAGAAAAGTAGTATGGAAGTAACAGTAGCAGTGCAAAAGTAATAGTAGCAGTTTTCTAGCAATCGTAACAGTGGCAACAGAAAAGTAACTTAGCAAAGATCAACATGTAAAAAATTCGTAGGCAATGGATTAATGATGGATAATTATGTTGGATGACATTCATCATGCAATAGTTATAACCTAGGGTGACACAAAACTAGCTCCAATTCATCAATATAATGTAGGCATGTATTCCGAATATAGTCATACGTACTTATGGATAAGAATTTGCATGACATATTTTATCCTACCATCCCGTGGCAGTGGGTTCCTATTGGAAACTAAGGGATATTAAGGCCTCCTTTTAATAGAGAACCGGACCAAAGCATTAGCAATTAGTGAATACATGAACTCCTCAAACTACGGCCATCACCGGGAAGTGTCCCAACTATTGTCACTCCGGGGTTGCCGGATCATAACACATAGTAGGTGACTATAACTTGCAAGAGAGGATCAAGAACACAAATATATTTATGAAAACATAATAGGTTCAGATCTGAAATCATGGCTCGCGGGCCCTAGTGACAAGCATTAAGCATAGCAAAGTCATAACAACATCAATCTTAGAACATAGTGGATACTAGGGATCAAACCCTAACAAAACTAACTCGATTACATGGTAAGTCTGATCCAACCCATCACCTTCCAGCAAGCCTACGATGGGATTACTCATGCACGGCGTGAGCATCATGAAATTGGTGATGGCGGATGGTTGATGATGATGATGGTGATGATTTATCCTCTCCGGAGCCCAAACCGGACTCCAGATCTACCCTCCGGATGAAGAACAGGAGGTGGCGGCGGCTCCGTATCGTAAAACGCGATGAATCATTATCTATGATTTTTTCTCCCCGAACGTGAATATATGGAGTTGGAGTTGAGATCAGTGGAGCTTTGTGGGACCCACAAGCCAGGGGGCGCGCCCAGGGTGTAGGGTGCGCCCCCACCCTTGTGGATAGGTGTTGGCCCCCCCTCTGTTGATTCTTTCACCAATATTTTTATTTATTCCAAAAATATTCTTTGTGAAGTTTCAGGTCATTCTGAGAACTTTTATTTCTGCACAAAAATAACACCATGGCAATTCTGCTGAAAACAGCGCCAGACCAGATTAGTTCCATTCAAATCATGCAAATTAGAGTCCAAAACAAGGGCAAAAGAGTTTGGAAAAGTAGATACGATGGATACATATTAGTGTCGCCTCGTGGCTCTTCTGACTTGCACTCCAAGTCTCCTGGGTGTCTTCTGGGCCAAGAAAAATCATCGTGAAGTTTTATTCCGTTTCAACTCCGTTCAGTATTCCTTTTCTGCGAAGCTCAAAAACAAGGAAAAACAGAAACTGACTCTGGGCTCTAGGTTAATAGGTTAGTCCCAAATATGATATAAAATAGCAGATAATATAATAGCATGAAACAATAATAAATTATAGATACGTTGGAGATGTATCAAGCATCCTCAAGCTTAATTCCTGCTCGTCCTCGAGTAGGTATAAATCATAAAAACAGAATTTTTTATGTGGAACGCTATCTAACATATTTATCCATGTAATTTTCTTCATTGTGGTATGAATGTTCATCTCCATAAGATTCAAAACAAAAGTTTAATATTGACATAAAAAGGTAATACTTCAAGCATACTAATAAAGCAATCATGTCTTCTCAAAATAACATGGCCAAAGAAAGCTACCCCTACAAAATCATATAGGCTGGCTATGCTCCATCTTCATCACACAAAATATTCAAATCATGCACAACCCCGATGACAAGGCAAGAAATTGTTTCATACTTTTAGTGTTCTCAATTTTTTTCAACTTTCACGCAATACATGAGTGTGAGCCATGGACATAGCACTATAGGTGGAACAAAATATGGTGGTTGTGGAGAAGACAAAAAGGAGATAGTCTCACATAACTAGGCGTACCAACGGGCTATGGAGATGCCCATCAATAGATATCAATGTGAGTGAGTAGGGATTGCCATGCAACAGATGCACTAGAGCTATAAGTTTATGAAAGCTCAAAAAGAAACTAAGTGGGTGTGCATCAAAATCGCTTGCTCACGAAGAACTAGGGCATTTGAGGAAGCCCATCATTGGAGTATACAAGCCAAGTTTTATAATGAAAAAATCCCACTAGTATATGAAAGTGACAAAATAGGAGACTATCTATCCTGAAGATCATGGTGCTACCTTGAAGCACAAGTGTGGAAAAAGTATAGTAACATTGCCCCTTCTCTCTTTTCCTATCATTTTTTGTGTGGGCTTCTTTGGCCTCTCTTTTTTTCATCTGGAGTCTCATCCTGACTTGTGGGGGAATCATACTCTCCATCCTCCTATCCTCACATGGGACAATGCTCTAATAATGATGATCATCACAATTTTATTTACTTACAACTCAAGAATTACAACTCGATACTTAGAACAAAATATGACTCTATATGAATGCCTCTAGCGGTGTACCAGGATGTGCAATGACTCAAGAGTGACATGTATGAAAATTAACGGTGGCTTTGCCACAAATACTATGTCAACTACATGATCATACAAAGCAATATGACAATGATGAAGCGTGTCATAATAAACGGAACGGTGGAAAGTTGCATGGCAATATATCTCGAAATGGCTATCACAACAAAAAAATACACTTCTGTGTTGATACGTGTTTCTCACAGTAGGTCACGTTTTCTGTCATGCATGTACATCCATGACGATTTTATGAAAGAATCAAGATAGTCATACTTGTGCTGTCGCAGAAGTGTTCCATGACATTACCAAAATTATCATCACAGAAGTGTCCACTTCCATGACGATAAATCGCGCGTCATATAAGTGCTTTCGTAAAGGTTGACCGACACGTGGCATCCATCATAGCGGAACACTGTTAAGCTATCGGGTCCGGTTTTGGATTCGATAACCCGTTAACAGCCCCGACCAATGGGGATTTTTCCACGTGTAAAATCATCAATGGCTGGAGGAAACACGTGTCGGCTCATCTTTGGGACAGATGTCATCCACTCATTAGACCGAAGGCGCCTATGATACGTCAACACGTGGCACGGCCCAACAGAGGCCCATTCCTGTGAAAAGGCCGGCCTGTTTGACTTGGTCAAAAGGTGGCGGGCCGGCCAATGGAAAGCTTGTTAACGGCATGTTCGCATATAGGCCATTTACAGCCCGCTAACCCAGGGTCCGTTACAATCTATCTGAATTAGGCCCAGTAGCGTCATCTGGGCCGTCCAATATGATTCCAGCTGGTTTTAAGTTCCGGCCCATGTATGGCCCATGACGTCTTTTGGCCCATATGAGGCCCTTTGTAACTCTTGGCCCATTAACGGCCCGTGGTGAAACTGGCCCGTAATGAACAATGCATCACTTTATACCCATTAACGGCCCATTATTCCATTGGGCCGTTTGCATCCCATGTTATCTTTCGGCCTTCTCAGGGCCCATTTATTCTTGGGCTCATCTCCAGCATTCGGTTACTTACGGCCCGTTACTGTCATTTTTTGCTTGTGGGCCAAATTCAGCTCGTGGTTACAGTTGGCCCGTTTGTGGCCCGTTAATACGTTGGCCCCTTTTCATAGCGTCACCAAATACAGCCTATTAACGAGGGCCCGTTATGGTCGGCCAATGAACGGACGATTCCAACTCTAGCCCATTTACGGCCATACCGCGGTTTGTTACTGGCCCATGTTTGGCCAATCGATCATACGACCCATATAAGGCCCATTGATGATACGGCCCGTAGAAGGCCCATTGTTTCTATGGCTCGTAGAAGGCCCATTGATGATACGGCCCGTAGAAGGCCCATTGTTTCTAAGGCCCGTAGAAGGCCCAATGTTTCTATAGCCCGTAGAAGGCCCATTGTTTCTACAGCCCGTAGAAGGCCCAATCTTTCTATAGCCCGTAGAAGGCCCATTGTTTCTACGTACCATAGGAGACCTAGTGTCACTATAGTAAATATGTAGCCCTTGGTTATTGTGGCCAAGTTTTAAAAAAATAGGTTATTGCGGCCAATAGCAAACCGCGAAAAAAGAACTGCACTGACTACAAGCAAACAAATAAACAAGACAACAAGGAAATAAATAAGCAAGCAACTTACGCTAGGCAATCATGGCTATTACACATATTACATCCACCGCGCATCAAAGTTCACCACAGTGCAAATAAACGCACCGACAAAACTATATACAAAACTAAGAGCACTTCAGATGGCACTAGGCCTGGCTAGGTAGGGCCCAACAAATAGCCGAAGAAGCTGATTAGACCTCAGTTGTGTCAACGATAGATGCTTCATCCCTAGCTGTATGGCACGATAGTGCACAAGGCAGTCCTCTGACATCTTCATTACATCTTTGACTTCAAGTCGGAGCTGAGCTGAAGCAATCCTTTCTTCTTTAAGTTGAGACTGAAGAAGTTGAACTGATTGAGGCAGCGACTGCACAGAGGTTGTTTCACACATGTTGGTGAGTAGCTTCAACTCATTGTCTTCATCAAGACAGGACCTTGGGGTCATCTCCCCGTCCTCAAGATGGTTTGGCTCACTATATTCCCTAAAGTTCTGCGTGGCATAAGAGATACGACTCTAAAAGAGAAACAAGGAGACATGTAACAGGTTTCACAATTATATAAGCAATTAAATGGATCTGTTCTGCATAAGGAACATGTTTTTACAACTACAATTTAAAACTGGTAGTTGTTGCAAACATCCAATCAGATGTAAACAGCAAAGTAAACAACAGTGGAGGAAATTATGCCTATCCAAATCTATACTAGAACAAAGTTGAAGGCTTGAGAAGGATGAACTTACATTACATGTTAACACGGGATGGACAAAGCCTTTCTCCATGTTGATGGAAGGATAATTCAATAAATTCCCCAAATAAAATTCTTTATAAGCGTTGCCATTATTCTACATTTTGCAAAGAGTAAATATAGATCAAATAATATTGGAAGAAACAGAGGATAATGAAGCTCAGGTGCAGACTGATGATACATAATCAAATAGAAATTAATTAAGTACAGCGTTACAAGGCAAAAGGGCAAGAGGTACTGACAAGAGCAATGCAGAGCCCAGTATTGTTGTGAGATCATATGATCCTTTGAGCAAGGAGATTCATATGAAATTAGTTTTCATACAAGAGAGAGGGTAAGGCACATGCAGAAATTTAGGAGTTCAAATTTTGAATTGATATCATAGACAGTACCTGACGCTGGGCTCTCAGCAGTTCTAATAGGGGTTTGGCCACTGGAGTAGGGGTAAAGTGTGGTACAGTTGGGTCTGTGTGTTCTTTGTCTACTGATCTATCTGATTTAACAGGTATCACTACCTTTTCCAAATACCTAGTTTGTACTCCTTGAGGATCTGCACTCACCCTCTTCCTTTTGGACATCTATTACGAAAGAACAACATTTGACTGGAAAAACATAGTATGACGACACATGGAATAGGTACAGAAAATGGATAGGTATGGCATATACTCATATATGATGCTTAAACTAAGCAGATGGTGTAACAAAGTAGAAGTAATGCAAGAGGTCAGATGCAAAATATGTGCGACCAATACAACCTTGCCAAGTTAGAGCAAGCACCTTGATGGGTGAATAAGATAGGCCATCCTCCACCATGCCAAGTTTGTTAGCCAGTGGATTGTTCCGCAATATTCCTCTCGTGCGCCCATTCTCATATTCATTTTGATAATGTTCAATATCTGACATGCATGAAAACATAAAAACAAGTGAGATTATCTTTGTAATGCAGAAGTGATTCTAATCCAATACTGCCTCCCTGTAAACCCCTTTGTGCTATCTCTGCAATTCTTTTAAGAGATGCCATGCATGCTGTAATTTGGTGTGTGCATTAATATAATGTGGCCTACTACTCAAAATATGAGAGCTCCAGAAGTGATGACACTTCGCAGATGACAACTTCAACATATATTAAAGAAGAACAAGTCGACCTGACCTGACAGATTCAAAATATACTAAGGGAGAACAACTCGACCTGACCAGTAAACCGCAAGAGAATAGGATCATCTTAAAGAAGAGCAGAAGAGCAAGCAGATTGAAGATATTACAAGTCTTTCAATACAATGTCGGTTGGCGACCCATGATGAACCATATCGCACAGAGAAATACTATTCCTTCCGGTCTCTCCATATGTGGCTCACATGCATTTCAAAACTAAAGTAGGAACATTTAGCTGACCAATTAAACATCTCTCAGTTTTACTAATATCAGCATAATATTAGATTTGAATTTGTACAACTAAGCTTGTTTAGCTCGATGGGTGGAGCAGTGCTATTACGACACGAACCACGTAGGCTGATCGTGTCATCATAAAATGGGGAAACCGTAAGCATGATGAGTATAGTGTTGACCGTGGCAGTGGGATGGCAGATCTGAAGCTGAAAACCGCGCAAAGGGTAGTTAGCAACCGATGTTTGCTTTGAAATAACAACTAAGATTTGGTATGGAAAAGAAAGTACAGTCAACAAGTGACAAAGAAATGCAATTCAACTGTCTCTCTATATGTCGCGACATGCATTTGGAAACTTAAGTGGGACCTTTAGCTAACCAATTAAATGTGTCTGTTAACTAATATCAGTATCATATCACAATCATATTTGAACAACTAAGCTTTGAAATTTTGAGTGTTGTGTTGTTTAGCTTGAAGGGTGGAGTAATGCTAGTACGACAGAAAACACCTACGCAGATCATAGTAGAGTAGATAAAAGGGGAAGACCCTAAGCATCAAGAGTAAAATCAAAAAAGTGGAACTAGTTGGACCAGTGGGTGGCGCACATGCTTTTCGAAATGAATATACGAACATTAGGTGACCAATTAAACGTTCTCTATTTTAGTGATATGAGCATCATATCAGATTCGTATTTCAACATGTAAGCTTTGGGTTAAGGTCTTGAGGCGAAGTGCTAGCATGACACGAAGCACCTACGATGATGGCAGTGAATATAAAGGGGGGGAACCATAAGCTTTACGAGTATAGTGCCCGTGCCATGGCGGATCTGAAGGTGCAAACCGGACAAAGCTACTTCGCAACCAATGTTTGCTTTCAACTAGCCACTACGATTAGGTACAGACAAGAAAAGTACAGTAAACAAACTACAATCTATTTTCCGGGTGAGATCAATAACTTAAGCACATATGGAAGAGTACCATCTCTCTTGCGACGCCGTGTAGGCCTCTGCTGATACGTTGACGGTGCTGCGGGTGTGATGGCTGTCAGCGGCGGGGAAGAATACTTTAGACGGTAGACGACCGAGTCGGGGGATAAATCATGTTGCCGTGGATGAGGCGGTCGTAGGAGAGGCAACGGCAAGGTGGACGACGGCACCGATGAAGCGAGAGGACGCGATGAAAGGATCCTGGTCCAGCATCGTGGATGAGAGACGTCCATCTCTTGCAGTGGATGACGGGGTAGGGGTAGCGGCTCCGGCAAGGTGGAGGATGGGGTGGCGGACGGAGGAGGCTGGCTGCAATGGGGAGGTTGTCGTGGCGCCAACGGTGTATGAATGGGGAAATGGAGGGGAGGGGAGGGATCTCAAACTTTGGGACTAGCTTCCCTAAAATGTGGGAAAGTTACGAACTTATCCCCCTTTTAAAATTTGGGACATCACGTCGGTTGGGGGTAGGATGATAATCTCGCATCTCCCAAATATTTGCCGGTAACTATTTCAGGCGAGGAGAAGGTGTTTTGCCGCCCACGGCTGGCGCCCACGATGTATGAACGGGGCTGACAGGTAGGGCGGTTGTGTCACGTCTGAGGGAAGTTACACATCTACCCCTATTTAAAATATTAGCCCACATCGATTTGGGACGAGGAGAGTTTGTTTTGCCATCCACCATGTATTAATGGGGAAATGGAGGGAGAGACACATGTCTTTTGGACGAGCTTGAATCAAATGTGTTTTGCCGCCCAAGTTTGGCGCCGACTATGTCTGAATGGGCTCAGAGGCCGTCGTGTCAGGTCTGATTGAAGTTACTAGTCTACCCCTATCGACAACAGTGTAAATCCGGTCGTTAAGGATGTCAAGTGTCAGGGGTAGACATTAATTTCCATCCCGGAAACACTTGCTTCGGGCAGCCCACAAATTATAGTGGGTGTTTAGTCGCTTCGTTCAAAACTTGGGAGAATTAGCATTCACGTTTTCCTTGGGCCCTGGCAACTAAATTCAAATCCAATTTGTATTCAATTAAGAATATCCACAGATAATTCTACATTTTGTTATTTATTTCTTCAAAACCACAACAAAGATTTATTCCACCTTTATATATGATTATGATTTAGAAATGCCAAGATCTTTGAATTCAGTAGGTTGGATACACTTTGAGTCAAACAGTTATTTCATCCAATACAATATGCTCACACGAAAAACAATTCACCTTATGTCAATCATACAAGTACTAAGGATTACCTCGCCTAAAAAATTTGGATCATTACAACACATGGACAACATAGGGGGTCTTACAACATAATCCATTCAGAGACATGACACAACATGCAAGTACAATAATCTAATGACAATTTCAACTGGTATCTAAAGAAGAACTGGGATTACCCTGGGCTTCAGATAGCAGAAACAGCAGGACCTCCTCCGTCTTCAAATGCAACATTCTGACTTCCTCCAATTCTTGGGTTGCTTGCATAATGCGTGTCGCTAATTGCATAATTTCCAGCCTCAAGATAAAGATTACCTCATTCATTGCAGCCACACCATCCCTTTCAACCTCTAGTAGAGCCTCAAGAACTATAATATCTGTGCTCAGACTGCTCTCCGGCAGTGTTGCCTATGAACTACTACCATCTGGTAACATGGATGGCGCACTACTTCCACAAATAGATTCTAGGGTTGTACATTGTGTCCTAGTGTGAACGGCATCCTGAAAGGTTTCCACTGGAAATAAGTAAGAGACAGTTATTGCATGATCCAGGCAGCAAGCTTACATGGTAAACGACATACGAATTATTGCCGAGCATGGCAAGCTATATTTAAATGGTTCGAAGCAACATCAGCTGAAAAGAAATTAAAATGGTAAGATGAAACAAAGGATGTAAGTGGCAAATAAACGACATCCGCCAGTCCCATCTAGTTAGTTTTTGCTAGCTCCCTAGTTCATTTTCCTCAAAAAACAAAAACTCTTTTGAACTATCATACCACTAGTGGACTTTAATTGGGATTAAACGGGACCCAGTTGACATCCCTAGTTGAAAGGGAGTGTACCACCACCATATTTAAGTTGCCAAGGCATCTAAGTAGTTGAAATAATCTGAGAAAGCACTTAACAGTGTGGCCTCATATAAACTACGAAGACAGTCTTGTGATGAAGTTCAGAGGAAAAGTTAAGGACTCAAATGAACTAGGCATGCATTTCTTTACGATAGTACAATAGGCACAGCTTACATATTGGCCAACTCAGGTATAGTGTAACAAGTAATAAACAAGCATTCAGATCAAGAAATACAGCAAAGCAGACAACTGAACTCTTTGTAATTCTGTAGGATTACAGGTTGAGGGCACAAGCCAAAAAGCAGCCCACTCGCATTACATTTCACATGTACTAAAACACACTGGCTTACCATATGTTGCTGTGAAGCCTCGCTGCTATTGCAATGTTCTTTGAAGATATCGTCAGCATCCCGTGGTTGCAAATCTAGTTATTGTAGTTTATTTTGCACCCTCTATTTAGGTAAAATTAATTTAAATCGCATGCACTGGTCTGAATTGATCATCAATGGTTCATCCAAACTAATGAAAGAAGGGTGTGTGCATACACGACAATATATCTGCTTCCCTCTATTTTTATGCTTGTTCGAGATGCCAGCCCCAAAAGAACAAATACTTTGCTTGATGGGGTTGGCAGCTCCATAATTAATAGAAGAATCAAATTAGTCATGCAACTTGGGAAGATCAATAACACACAAAGAAGTAATGAACAGAGGCTCGGAGCAGTGATGTAATAGCTAGCATCAGAAAATGTAGGGTAAAATGAACAAAAACCAACAGAACCACATGCTAGTTTGCTGATGTGTTATTAAGCATAGAGAACATGAATCAGTCTGATGGAACCAATAGGTGGCATCAGAACAACACCATTATCATAAACATAGCATGCAAGAAGTAAAATAGTAGGCAGTGATATCTAGGAAGTACCGTAATACTTAGGACAAAACTAAAGCATATTTACTATATGTGCATTGGTATGTAATTTAGCACATGTAACATGTTCACTGCCAGAAGTATGGCCCTACAGGTGCAAGAAGAATAATGCGTCTCATGAAAAATTGAATGATGCCCTGAAGCAATTCAAAGGTGCGGTGCTTATGCTAAAAAAGTGAATGTAGGCGCCGGCCGTTGGATAATAGTACCTGATTCTTGGCGGTGTATGGGTATCATTGTCATACTTGATAGCTAAGTATTGTCGATGGTGCTCGTGTTGTGGTTGAGTTTGGGCCGGCTGTCGCCGTCGGTGAAGCGGCTCCGGTGCTACAGTTGTGGTGCTTGTTGACATACAAGAAAGCTCATCTGTGGTATGTGAACATTTGCACGATAAAGAGAAAAACCGAAGGAGTACAAATCGAAATAACCTAATGAGGCTGCGGTGTCGGTAAAGCAGGGTCGGTGGAGTTGAATATGGCGTCCCTAGAGCGGGTCCGGTGCACTGGACGAAGGCTTCTGTGGGCGCGTTGTACAGTGCTTTCGGTGAGACGGATCTGTTGCGGTGGACGAGGGCTTGTATGAAGGGCCACCGATGGGGCGGACGAGGGACTCAATGAAGGGCCTACACTATGGTGGACGAGGGCGCCGGTTAAGCAGATCCAGTGCGGTGGACCATGATGGTGGTCAAGTAGATCTGGAGCAGTGGACAAGCTAGTCGTTGAAGCGGCTCTGTTGATGTGGTGAGTTGGCAGTTGGGGGTTCCAAGGTGCGGAACGTAGATCCGGCGGGGTGTGAGGTCCACCACTACGGTGGAGGACTAGATTCCGCGGTTTTCTGTGGTTGGGGCGTGGGGAGGGGAAGGGGAGGGTCTCTAGGGAAGAATGTTGGGGGCAAAGAGGGGAAAACAATGGAGTTACCAAAGCATCCCTTTTCTGTTCATGTGGTAGGGGTAAAACAGGAATATCGCAGGGCTAAACTTTTGGGCGCGAGATATTTCGATGTGAGCGGGAAGTTTGAAATCTTTTGGCGCCTGAAATTATATTCTGATCTTGTACGGCTGACTATGATATCATGGCCGAGAATTTGTTTGTTTTGCACGCAAAAAAAGTGCAAGTTTCGAAAGTCAATGTCTCCAACTCGAAACCTAGATTGTCCATTCAATTCAAATATGGATCATTGAGCTAGTACAAGCAAATACCATCATACTGTCCAATTCAAATGAAATTCCAAATGTGTTTATCCTAAATATGATGACAAAAGCAAAAATGTGTATGTGTATGAATAAAGTGGATGATTATAAAGTTTGAACATGCCCGTATGTGTATATCTCTAGGTTTGATATATGAATTTGAAATCATGAAATCCCAACTTAAAATTTTTACCTCCGTTTAAATGAATTACAAAAGCTAATGATGGAGTCGAATTCTGAAATTCCAATCTTAGGTTTGTAATTTTGGTACATCAAGGTATATCATGCATGTTCAAAAGTATCGTTATCTCATAGTCCAAACTGTGAAACAAATTGATCAACCATGAGTGCACACACTATTGACCATATATATCTCAATTACGCTAAAGTCCCTCAAATATAGACACCTCACTCTTTATCTGAAGCCAACCCCCCCCCCCCCACAGAACTCGTTCTGTCCCCTAGACACCAACACACGAGCACATTAACACCCATCTCTCTTCTAATGTTCGGACCCCAATATAGGTCTCTATCACTTTGTCTCTCGGTCATGCACACATCTCTTCCCCCGCTCTATAGGTATCCCGGCATCTCTCTTTCCCAAGCACACACACTATGTAGAGTGTATCTTTCCCATACACACAAAACGTCGCCCCCAAACGTCTATCTCCCTAGTTATGTGGTTCTCGCACACTCACCTCACACACCACCCCCACTGCAAACAAGAACACTTTGTCTCCTTGTGCACCACTCTCCTCTTTCTATCTCTCCCACATGCGGACCCGCCCCAGCTCCTTCCCTGTATACATATATGTCGTGACTCTTTCCATAGCTCCATAATGTATCATCATTCTCAATCTCGCACATGGTTCTCTAAAACATCTATTCTAGATCTCTCATGAAGTGCCTATCACACACACGATGACTTGCTCCCCTTGTGTATCCGTACATAGGCCAATTTCGAACAACATCAACATTGTCTCCCTATCTATACGCCATTTATGGTCACAAACAACCATTCTCTCGCCCCCTCTCTTCCTCTCTCTCTCTCTCTCTCTCTCTCTCTCTCTCTCTCTCTCTCCGTCGCTAGCTATCTCTCTCTCACACACACACACCCCTCTCCCACACACACTCGATGTCTCTTCCAAATAGTCTGCACCCCCCGCTCGCACCCATGCTATCCCGCTACTACACATGTCACAACATCCCCCCTTCCCTTATACTAGGTTTACATCATTAGTTGTCTCTCTACTCCACATACACACACACTCCCTCTCACATAAAAACGTGCACACAAACACACACAAACACGCACAAACACCCATTTATCTGGATCCTCATCTCTCCCCATGTCCGCATGTGTATCTCACACACTCACTCTCTGATTATGTATATGTCTCCACGTTACACAACACAAAGCCCCATGTACATGTCTCTCTCTATCCTCCACACACATAGACACAAAGAATCTCTTATCATTGCCTCAGTATCTAGACATATTACAAACACACACACACACACACACACACACACACACACTGTCTCTCTCTCTCTCTCACAAACACACTCAACAAGGGTTTCCCCGTGAGTAACTTACCGTCTATTCATCAACAGTCGTGGTAGTACGGCGAACACGAGAAAACCTTTGTATGACTTCTAGGACTAGAGCAAGCCAAAAAGCACGCCACCATCACCCCCTCCTTATCAGCGACGGGAAAACCTTTGTTTTACACAGTCGAGAAGTCATTGTGCTAAGGCCCCACATGCTGAGGCGTTGAATAGAATGTAGATTCTAGCTTACGGAAAAAAGTATCGATAATACGTTTGTATCTCTATACTTATATTTCTTGTCTTATAAAAAACCGAGTTGGTGATGATGGTACGCGTGCCATCTTGCAATATAGACCGTCCGATCCATATCTGATGGATGGAAATTAAACTAAAAGATACCCGCACCTCTCTCCACATTTGCAGACAAGGCCTTCCCTCGTTCATCCTTATCTCCAACAACCTCATTGTTGAGCAATTAAGAAAGGGAGCCTCTGGAACAAACTGGCCTGCTGGCCGCTACCGGCATCGTCAATCCCCATGCCTCCGCTCAGTCCGACCACCAATCACCACCACGCCCCACTCCTCTTCACCTTATCTCCTATTTCTTGAGATATCATTACTTTTTATACATGGGACTACTCCCGCATGGGTCAATCACAACAAGTGTTTTATAAAAAAAATTCATCTTGATGTTCCGTGCAATGCACGGATCTTGCTAGTACTCCTACAGAAGACTAAGTTGGTGATGATGGTGTGTCTGCCATCCGTCGTTTCTGACCATTAGACCTACATCTAATGCCTGTGAGGTAAGTTGTTGCCTTTTCTCACCGACATCCCACTTCTCTACCAATTTGCAGAAAAAACCCATAATTAGTATCTTATAACCAACCACATCCCTCCCTCACCTCACCAAAACAGCCCAAGGAATATATTCTAACTGAAACATAATATATCTCTAGTGATATATGTATATCAAAATTAGAGTGTTTCGTATCAAGTTTGTGAATAAGTATTATTCTAGTTATGATCCATTGCAACGCTCATGAACATTGCTAGTATTTCCAACCATGCAAAAAAAATCCTAGTATTTCCCTAGTTTCGAGTTTTCCATCAAGATATTAGTCACTCACGGTTGATATTTACTTTCAATCATGTACACATATGCACTATGTAACTAGCCATGCTTATTGGCTTCCAAATCTTAACTTTCACTCCTACTTGCAATATGTAGAGTATTTAACAAAAAAGTACCACTTTCAACCAGCCCTAGGAAGAATCTATTGTACAAAAAATAGCAAAAACATACCGAAAATTTCTTAATCCACACCAAAAACTACTACCTAGTGCCGATTAGGCTCGTTTAACCCCGTTTATGACAGGGTTGGCCCACACGTCTGTGCTGACAAGGCAGCTTAAACCAACACATTTTGTTTGACCGTTAACACGAGGGACCCACATATGACCTTCTATCCTATTATTCCCCCTCAAATCAATATTTTTCCTGAACATTACTTCAAACAGTACTGATGCGTGTTCTTCGGTGGCGCCGGTGATGAGCGAGTTAGCCGCCGCTCTGCCGAACGGGCCGGACGTCGCGCTGGCCTCCGCACGGGTTGGCAGGCTGGCCCGAGCGTGACTCACGAGCTAGCAAGCCACCGCGCTAGCCTTAGCTCGAGCCAGATGGCTGGCCTTAGCGCGGCGCGCGAGCAAGCCGCCGCGCCTGAGGGAGTCCTGGATTAAGGGATCCTCGGACAACCAGACTATATACATGGGCCGAACTGTTGGGCTATGAAGATACAAGACAGAAGACTTCTTCCCATGTCCGGATGGGACTCTCCTTTGCATGGAAGGCAAGCTTGGCGATTCGGATATGTAGATTCCTTTCTCTGTAACCAACTTTGTACAACCCTAGCCCCCTCCGATGTCTATATAAACCAGAGGGCTTAGTATATAGTGGACGATCATAATCTCATAGGCTAGACTTCTAGGGTTTAGCTAGACTTCAAAAATTCATAAAAATTCAACCATAACTCCAAATGAAATAGTTTATATATGAAATATGATCAAAAAATCCAAAGAATCTGTTTATGGCATTATTATGCATGTTTGAACAACTTAAAGCTGCTGTATACAACAATTTGAATTAATGGCATTTGAAATGTCATATATGGAGTTTGAATTTGAATCTTAGATTCAAACCAACTCCATTTAACTTGCTGCTAGTTGCATTAACTCAAACCACATCAGATTGCCATGTCATGATCATGCATCATATTGTGCATTGCATTGACTGTGTACTTCCTTGTTTGCCGGTGTTTGTCCCCTCTCGATAGATGTGGTTTCGACGATGAGTTCGATGACACCGATGAAGAGCTATACTATATTCAGAAGTGTCAGGCAAGCAAAAACCCCTTGTTCATTCCGATACAATCGCACTCTCTCGCTCCTGCTCTCTTTTACTGCATTAGGGCAACAACGATTCAACGGTTACATGTTGTGGTAGTTGAACCCCTTTCCTCTGCACGACCTGTCATTCCCACAGTAAACAGATGAAACCCACTAGCATGAGTAGGAGTTTTTTGAGCCCTGATGTGCCTACTCATTCATGCTTGTTTGTCATGCCTGCTACTGCTTAGAGTTGAGTCAGGTCTGATTCATCGGTGATGAATCGGAATGGTGATGAACATGTCCTACTGCGTGTGAGCTAAGTGTGTGAACACGATTTGGTAAAGGTAGCGTTGCGAGGCCATGTAGGAGTACATGGTGGGTTCTCTCATTGAAACCGTCCTAAGGAACTGAGTTCTCTGTTTGTGATCCATGACCGGTTACTACCATGCATTGGAATGCTTAAGTGCCCCTCTTGACTTCTTAACCACCCTTGTTCTCTGTCCAGGAGTTGCAAGTAGTTTCTGGTGTTTATAGTATGCTGGAGGCCGTGCACAGCGCTGACCTGAGGGGTGGGATGTGATGCGATAGGCACATGGCCGGGCATGCCGGGCGCCCATTTGGTGTCGGCAACCATGTACACATCCTTCGGGGCCGTATGTGGAAACCTCAGCCGGGGTCCCTGCTGATGGAACCTGAATAGGCGATAACCTGGACTAGAGACTTGAGTGTTTAGGTAGGCCGTGGTCGACACCCTCGCTGGGCTTCCGCTTGAAGGTTGTCGAGTACATGTCGTGTAAACGGTGATAAGTGGTGACAGCGTGTGTGAAGAAGTACACCCCTGCAGGGTTATAAATGATCTATTCGAATAGCCGTGTCCGCGGTAAAGGACTTCTGGGTTGCCTGTATAGTTCATAGACAAGTGAAAGTGGATACTCTAAAATGCGCAAGATAAGCGTGAGTGCTATGGATGGCGTTCTCGTCGGAAGACGGGAGTGGATCCATAGTGGTGTATTGATTGGTGAATATGTGGACTCGTGTGTGCCACCCCAAAAGAGTTACTTGCAGTCGTAGTTTAGGATAGCCACCGAGTCAAAGCTGGCTTGCTGCAATTAAACTCCACACCCCCTTTTTTGATACTGATGCATATGTAGTTAGTGCTGATGTAAGTCTTGCTGGGTACATTTGTACTCACGTTTTCTTAATTTACGTTTTTGCAGAGAGACTACAGTCTTGCTAGTAGTTCCGCATGGACTTCGACGTTTAGCTTGATACCTCAGCTACGATCTTGTGCCCTCGGCAGGATCTGGTAGATAGTCAGGCTTCTTAGCCCTTTTCATTTGTAGCTGTCTGTACTCAGGCATGTTAAGCTTCCTCTTGTGCTTTGACTTGTATTCTCTGAATGGTGGGTCGAGAGACCCATGTTTCTAATATCTCGCTCCTCGGAGCCTATTGAATAAATACTTTGAGCCATAGAGTTATGTTGTGATGCCATGTTGTATTTGCACATATCGAGCATATTGTGTGTATGATTTGAAATGATTGGTATGTGTGGGATCTGACTATCTAGTTATTTATCCTTGGTAGCCTCTCTTACTAGGAAATGTCTCCTAGTGCTTCCACTGAGCCTTGGTAGCTTGCTACTGCTCCAGAACACTTAGGCTGGCCGGCATGTGTCCTTCTTCGTTCCTGTGTCTATTCCTTCGGGGAAATGTCACGCGGTGTCTACTGGAGTCCTGTTAGCCTACTACAGCCCGGATTCTCCGGAGTCCTGTTAGCCCAGTTGCTATAGCCCGGATTCACTCGCTGATGATCAACACGTTCGTTGCTTGGTCATGTATGCCTGTCCCCGTAAGTTAGCACCACTTTGGGTTTACGACTAGCCATGTCAGCCTGGGTTCTTTATCATATGAATGCTAGCGACACTATCATATACGTGATCCAAAAGGCGCAAACCGTGTCGGGCCTGGTAAGGAGACACCCGTGGGAATACCGTGCATGAGGCCGCAAAGTGATATGAGGTGTTACATGCTAGATCGATGTGGCATAGGATCGGGGTCCTGACAGCTTTGGTATCAGAGCCTGGCTGCCTGTAGGATTACCAAGCCAAACTGGTCGATGTCGAGTCTAGAAATGCTTTTGTTATGTAAGGGAATTGATTGTGGATGGGAATGTAAGGCTCTTTTTACTCCTTTACCTTATGCCCTTCTAATCTGAGTCAACCTCTTCTTTTCTACGGGGATTAAGAACTAGGCTTCTCATCTTTCTATCAGGATCACGTGTTACTAATCCATTGACTTATAGGATTGATGGATTCAAGTCTCAGTTTAGTTTCTACTACTCCTGTATGTTCATAGCTGGCCTTAGACCTTGATATTGTGATGTTAAGTGGTCATGCCACTATTTTGCAGGATGTCTCAATTCTGTTTGAGCTTTTATAGCCGTTATGCTGTCCAAGTCATCCCAGGTTTCTAAATAGGATGATGCACTTGCAAATCATTCCTCCATGTTCCCGATGTTCCTTTGGGCCAGATTAACCACACTAACTAGTGCGTTGAGGTACTCTATTGCCTCGACATATATGTTGGAGCTATTATTATGACCCTAGGTGTCTTAGGGAGTCACCTAGTAATCTAGCCATGATTAGTGTTCCCAATGTGATGATTCTAGCCACCATTCTCGAAAGCATCCCGTGATGCCGCTTAGTAGTAGGTATTCTATGTTGGGGAACGTTGCAGAAAACAAAAATTTTCCTACTCGTTTCACCAAGATCATCTAGGAGTTCATCTAGCAATGAGTGATTAGATGCATCTACATACCTTTGTAGATCGCGAGCGGAAGCGTTCAAAAGAACGGTGATGATGTAGTCGTACTCGACGTGATCCAAATCACCGATGACCAGCGCCGAACGGACGGCACCTCCGCGTTCAAAACACGTACGGAACAGCCACGTCTCCTCCTTCTTGATCCAGCAAGGGAGGGAGGAGAGGTTGAGGGAGATGGCACCAGTAGCAGCACGACGGCGTGGTGTTGATGGAGCTGCAGTACTCCGGCAGAGCTTCGCTAAGCACTATGGAGGTTGAGGAGGTGTTGGGGAGGGAGAAGGAGGCAACCAAAGGCCGAGGCGTTCAGGTATGAAGTCCCTCCTCTCCCCCACTATATATAGGAGGGCCAAAGGGGGGTGGCCGGCCCTAGGAGATCCAATCTCCTAGGGGGTGCGGCGGCCAAGGGGGGTTTCCCTCCCCCCCCCAAGGCACCTAGGAGGTGCCTTCCCCTCCTAGGACTCTTCCCCTTTCAAACCCTAGGCGCATGGGCCTATGTGGGGCTGGTGCCCTTGGCCCATTAGGCCAAGGCGCACCCCCTACAGCCCATGTGGCCCCCCGGGACAGGTGGACCCACCCGGTGGACCCCCGGGACCCTTCCGGTGGTCCCGGTACAATACCGATAACCCCGAAACTTGTCCCGATGCCCGAAACAGGACTTCCCATATATAAATCTTTACCTCCGGACCATTCCGGAACTCCTCGTGACGTCCGGGATCTCATCCGGGACTCCGAACAACATTCGGGTTACTGCATATACATATCCCTACAACCCTAGCGTAACTGAACCTTAAGTGTGTAGACCCTACGGGTTCGAGAGACAAGCAGACATGACCGAGACGACTCTCCGGTCAATAACCAACAGCGGGATCTGGATACCCATGTTGGCTCCCACATGCTCCACGATGATCTCATCGGATGAACCACGATGTCGAGGATTCAATCAAACCCCGTACGCTATTCCCTTTGTCTATCGATATGTTACTTGCCCGAGATTCGATCGTCGGTATCCCAATACCTCGTTCAATCTCGTTACCGGCAAGTCACTTTACTCGTACCGTAATGCATGATACCATGACCAGACACTTGGTCACTCTGAGCTCATTATGATGATGCATTACCGAGTGGGCCCAGTGATACCTCTCCGTCATACGGAGTGACAAATCCCAGTCTTGATCCATGTCACCCAACAGACACTTTCGGAGATACCCGTAGTCTACCTTTATAGTCACCCAGTTACGTTGTGACATTTGGCATACCCAAAGCACTCCTACGGTATCCGGGAGTTACACGATCTCATGGTCTAAGGAAAAGATACTTTGACATTGCAAAACTCTAGCAAACGAACTATACGATCTTGTGCTATGTTTAGGATTGGGTCTCGTCCATCACATCATTCTCCCAATGATGTGATCTCGTTATCAATGACATCCAGTGTCCATAGTCAGGAAACCATGACTATCTGTTGATCAACGAGCTAGTCAACTAGAGGCTCACTAGGGACATGTTGGTGTCTGTTATTCACACATGCATTACGATTTCCGGATAACACAATTATAGCATGAATAAAGACAATTATCATGAACAAGGAAATATAATAATAATGCTTTTATTATTGCCTCTAGGGCATATTTCCAACAGTCTCCCACTTGCACTAGAGTCAATAATCTAGTTACATTGTGATGAATCGAACACCCATGGAATTCTGGTGTTGATCATGTTTTGCTCTAGGGAGAGGTTTAGTCAACGGATCTGCTACATTCAGGTCCGTATGTACTTTACAAATCTCTATGTCTCCATCTTGAACATTTTCACGAATGGAGTTGAAGCGACGCTTGATGTGCCTTGTCTTCTTGTGAAACCTGGGCTCCTTGGCAAGTGCAATAGCTCCAGAGTTGTCACAGAAGAGCTTGATCGGCCCCGACGCATTGGGTATGACTCCTAGGTCGGTGATGAACTCCTTCACCCATATTGCTTCATGTGCTGCCTCCGAGGCTGCCATGTACTCCGCTTCACATGTAGATCCCGCCACGACGCTTTGCTTGCAACTGCACCAGCTCACTGCCCCACCATTCAAAATATACACGTATCCGGTTTGTGACTTAGAGTCATCCAGATCTGTGTCGAAGCTAGCGTCGACGTAACCTTTTACGACGAGCTCTTCGTCACCTCCATAAACGAGAAACATTTCCTTAGTCCTTTTCAGGTACTTCAGGATATACTTGACCGCTGTCCAGTGTTCCTTGCCGGGATTACTTTGGTACCTTCCTACCAAACTTACGGCAAGGTTTACATCAGGTCTGGTACACAGCATGGCATACATAATAGAACCTATGGCTGAGGCATAGGGGATGACGCTCATCTCTTCTATATCTTCTGCCGTGGTCGGACATTGAGCTGAGCTCAATTTCATACCTTGCAACACAGGCAAGAACCCCTTCTTGGATTGATCCATATTGAACTTCTTCAATATCTTATCAAGGTATGTGCTTTGTGAAAGACCTATGAGGCGTCTTGATCTATCTCTATAGATTTTGATGCCTAATATATAAGCAGCTTCTCCAAGGTCCTTCATTGAAAAACTTTTATTCAAGTAGGCCTTGATGCTGTCCAAGAGTTCTATATCATTTCCCATCAAAAGTATGTCATCTACATATAATATGAGAAATGCTACAGAGCTCCCACTCACTTTCTTGTAAACGCAGGCTTCTCCATAAGTCTGTGTAAACCCAAACGCTTTGATCATCTCATCAAAGCGAATGTTCCAACTCCGAGATGCTTGCACCAGCCCATAAATCAAGCGTTGGAGCTTGCACACTTTGTCAGCATTCTTAGGATCGACAAAACCTTCCGGCTGCATCATATACAATTCTTCCTTAAGGAAACCATTAAGGAATGCCGTTTTGACGTCCATTTGCCATATTTCGTAATCATAGAATGCGGCAATTGCTAACATGATTCGGACGGACTTCAGCTTCGCTACCGGTGAGAAAGTCTCATCGTAGTCAACCCCTTGAACTTGTCGATAACCCTTAGCGACAAGCCGAGCTTTATAGATGGTCACATTACCATCCGCGTCTGTCTTCCTCTTAAAGATCCATTTATTTTCTATGGCTCGCCGCTCAACGGGCAAGTCAGTCAAAGTCCATACTTTGTTTTCATACATGGATCCTATCTCGGATTTCATGGCTTCCAGCCATTTGTCGGAATCCGGTCCCGCCATCGCTTCTTCATAGTTCGAAGGTTCACCGTTGTCTAACAACATGATTTCCAAGACAGGGTTGCCGTACCACTCTGGTGCGGAACGTGTCCTTGTGGACCTTCGGATTTCAGTAGGGGCTTGATCAGAAGTATCTTGATCATTTTCATTAACTTCCTCTCTAGTCGGTGCAGGCACCTCAGGAACATTTTCTTGAGTTGCGCCATTTTCCGGTTCAAGAGGCAATACTTCATCAAGCTCTACTTTCCTCCCACTTACTTCTTTCGAGAGAAACTCTTTCTCCAGAAAGGACCCATTCTTGGCAACAAAGATCTTGCCTTCGGATCTGAGGTAGAAGGTGTACCCAATAGTTTCTTTTGGGTACCCTATGAAGACGCATTTTTCCGATTTGGGTTCTAGCTTTTCAGGTTGAAGTTTCTTGACATAAGCATCGCATCCCCAAACTTTTAGAAACGACAGCTTAGGTTTCTTCCCAAACCATAATTCATACGGTGTCGTCTCAACGGATTTCGACGGAGCCCTATTTAAAGTGAATGCGGCAGTCTCTAAAGCATAGCCCCAAAAAGAAAGCGGTAAATCGGTAAGAGACATCATAGATCGCACCATATCTAACAGAGTGCGATTACGACGTTCGGACACACCATTACGCTGAGGTGTTCCAGGCGGCGTGAGTTGTGAAACTATTCCACATTTTCTTAAGTGTGCCCCAAACTCGTGACTCAAGTATTCTCCTCCACGATCTGATCGTAGAAACTTGATTTTCCTGTCACGTTGATTTTCAACCTCACTCTGAAATTCCTTGAACTTTTCAAAGGTTTCAGACTTGTGTTTCATTAAGTAGATATACCCATACCTACTTAAATCATCAGTGAGGGTGAGAACATAATGATAGCCACCGCGAGCCTCAACACTCATCGGACCGCACACATCAGTATGTATGATTTCCAATAAGTCGGTTGCTCGCTCCATTGTTCCTGAGAACGGAGTCTTGGTCATTTTACCCATAAGGCATGGTTCGCACGTGTCAAATGATTCATAATCAAGAGACTCTAAAAGTCCATCAGCTTGGAGCTTCTTCATGCGTTTAACACCTATGTGACCAAGGCGGCAGTGCCACAAGTATGTGGGACTATCATTATCAACCTTACTTCTTTTGGTACTCACATTATGAATATGTGTAGCATCACGTTCGAGATTCATAAGGAATAAACCATTCACCATAGGAGCATGACCATAAAACATATCTCTCATAAAAATGGAACAACCATTATTCTCAGATTTAAAAGAGTAGCCATCTCGAATTAAACGAGATCCCGATACAATGTTCATGCTCAAAGCTGGCACTAAATAACAATTATTAAGGTTTAAAACTAATCCCGAAGGGAGATGCAGAGGTAGCGTGCCGACGGCGATCACATTGACCTTGGAACCATTCCCGACGCGCATCGTCACCTCGTCCTTTGCCAGTTTCCGCTTATTCCGCAGCCCCTGCTTTGAGTTACAAATGTGAGCAACTGCACCGGTATCAAATACCCAGGAGCTACTACGGGCACTAGTAAGGTACACATCAATTACATGTATATCACATATACCTTTTGTTTTGCCGGCCTTCTTATCCGCTAAGTACTTAGGGCAGTTCCGCTTCCAGTGACCGCTTCCCTTGCAATAAAAGCACTCAGTCTCGGGCTTGGGTCCATTCTTTGGCTTCTTCCCAGCAGCTTGCTTGCCGGGCGCGGCAACCTCCTTGCCGTCCTTCTTGAAGTTCTTTTTACCCTTGCCTTTCTTGAACTTAGTGGTTTTATTGACCATCAACACTTGATGTTCCTTTCTGACTTCTACCTCTGCTGATTTCAGCATAGCAAATACTTCAGGAATGGTCTTTTCCATCCCCTGCATATTGAAGTTCATCACAAAGCTCTTGTAGCTTGGTGGAAGCGACTGGAGGATTCTGTCAATGACCGCATCATCCGGGAGATTAACTCCCAGCTGAGTCAAGCGGTTATGCAACCCAGACATAGTGAGTATGTGCTCACTGACAGAACTGTTTTCCTCCATCTTACAGCTAAAGAATTTGTCGGAGACTTCATATCTCTCGACCCGGGCATGAGCTTTGAAAACCATTTTCAGCTCTTCGAACATCTCATATGCTCCATGTCTCTCAAAACGCTTTTGGAGTCCCGGCTCTAGGCTGTAAAGCATGCCGCACTGAACGAGGGAGTAGTCATCGAAACGTGCCTGCCAAGCGTTCATAACATCTTGTTCTGCAGGGAGAACGGGTGCGTCACCAAGCGGTGCTTGTAGGACATAATCTTTCTTGGCAGCTATGAGGATGATCCTCAGGTTCCGGACCCAGTCCGTATAGTTGCTGCCATTGTCTTTCAGCTTAGTTTTCTCTAGGAACGCGTTGAAGTTGAGGACTACGTTGGCCATTTGATCTACAAGACATATTGCAAAGATTTTAGACTAAGTTCATGATAATTAAGTTCAACTAATCAAATTATTATCGAACTCCCACTTAGATTAGACATCCCTCTGGTCATCTAAGTATTACATGATCCGAGTTAAACTAGACCGTGTCCGATCATCACGTGAGACGGACTAGTCAACATCGGTGAACATCTTCATGTTGATCGTATCTTCTATACGACTCATGCTCGACCTTTCGGTCTTCTGTGTTCCGAGGCCATGTCTGTACATGCTAGGCTCGTCAAGTCAACCTAAGTGTTTGCATGTGTAAATCTGTCTTACACCCGTTGTATGTGAACGTCTGAATAAAACACCCGATCATCACGTGGTGTTTTGAAACAGCGAACTGTCGCAACGGTGCACAGTTATTGGGAACACTTCTTGAAATTATTGTGAGGGATCATCTTATTTACTACCGTCATTCTAAGTAAACAAGATGCAAAACATGATAAACATCACATGCAATCAAATAATAAACGTGACATAATATGGCCAATATCACATAGCTCCTTTGATCTCCATCTTGGGGCTCCATGATCATCTTGTCACCGGCTTGACACCATGATCTCCATCATCATGATCTCCATCATCGTGTCTCCATGAAGTTGCTCGCCAACTATTACTTCTACTACTATGGCTAACGCGTTTAGCAATAAAGTAAAGTAATTTACATGGCATTTCTTGATGACACGCAGGTCATATAAAAGAATAAAGAGAACTCCTATGGCTCCTGCCGGTTGTCATACTCATCGACATGCAAGTCGTGAATCCTATTACAATAGCATGAACATCTCATACATCACATATATATCATTCATCATTCATCACAACTTTGGCCATATCATATCACAAACCACTTGCTGCAAAAACAAGTTAGACGTCCTCTAATTGTTGTTGCAAGTTTTACGTGGCTGAATTAGGGTTCTAGCAAGAACGTTTTCTTACCTACGTTAAAGCCACAACGTGATTTGTCAACTTCTATTTACCCTTCATAAGGACCCTGTTCATTGATTCCGCTCCAACTAAAGTAGGAGAGACAGACACCCGCCAGCCACCTTATGCAACTAGTGCATGTTAGTCGGTGGAACCGGTCTCACGTAAGCGTACGTGTAAGGTTGGTCCGGGCCTCTTCATCCCACAATACCGCTGAAGCAAGAAAGGACTAGTAACGGCAAGAAAGTTGACAAATCTACGCCCACAACAAATTGTGTTCTACTCGCGCAAGAAGAACTACGCATAGACCTGGCTCATGATGCCACTGTTGGGGAACGTTGCAGAAAACAAAAATTTTCCTACTCGTTTCACCAAGATCATCTAGGAGTTCATCTAGCAACGAGTGATTAGATGCATCTACATACCTTTGTAGATCGCGAGCGGAAGCGTTCAAAAGAACGGTGATGATGTAGTCGTACTCGACGTGATCCAAATCACCGATGACCAGCGCCGAACGGACGGCACCTCCGCGTTCAACACACGTATGGAACAGCCACGTCTCCTCCTTCTTGATCCAGCAAGGGAGGGAGGAGAGGTTGAGGGAGATGGCACCAGCAGCAGCACGACGGCGTGGTGTTGATGGAGCTGCAGTACTCCGGCAGAGCTTCGCTAAGCACTATGGAGGTTGAGGAGGTGTTGGGGAGGGAGAAGGAGGCAACCAAAGGCCGAGGCGTTCAGGTATGAAGTCCCTCCTCTCCCCCACTATATATAGGAGGGCCAAAGGGGGGTGGCCGGCCCTAGGAGATCCAATCTCCTAGGGGGTGCGGCGGCCAAGGGGGGTTTCCCTCCCCCCCAAGGCACCTAGGAGGTGCCTTCCCCTCCTAGGACTCTTCCCCTTTCAAACCCTAGGCACATGGGCCTATGTGGGGCTGGTGCCCTTGGCCCATTAGGCCAAGGCGCACCCCCTACAGCCCATGTGGCCCCCCGGGACAGGTGGACCCACCCGGTGGACCCCCGGGACCCTTCCGGTGGTCCCGGTACAATACCGATAACCCCGAAACTTGTCCCGATGCCCGAAACAGGACTTCCCATATATAAATCTTTACCTCTGGACCATTCCGGAACTCCTCGTGACGTCCGGGATCTCATCCGGGACTTCGAACAACATTCGGGTTACTGCATATACATATCCCTACAACCCTAGCGTAACTGAACCTTAAGTGTGTAGACCCTACGGGTTCGAGAGACAAGCAGACATGACCGAGACGACTCTCCGGTCAATAACCAACAGCGGGATCTGGATACCCATGTTGGCTCCCACATGCTCCACGATGATCTCATCAGATGAACCACGATGTCGAGGATTCAATCAAACCCCGTACGCTATTCCCTTTGTCTATCGATATGTTACTTGCCCGAGATTCGATCGTCGGTATCCCAATACCTCATTCAATCTCGTTACCGGCAAGTCACTTTACTCGTACCGTAATGCATGATCCCGTGACCAGACACTTGGTCACTCTGAGCTCATTATGATGATGCATTACCGAGTGGGCCCAGTGATACCTCTCCGTCATACGGAGTGACAAATCCCAGTCTTGATCCATGTCACCCAACAGACACTTTCGGAGATACCCGTAGTCTACCTTTATAGTCACCCAGTTACGTTGTGACGTTTGGCATACCCAAAGCACTCCTACGGTATCCGGGAGTTACACGATCTCATGGTCTAAGGAAAAGATACTTTGACATTGCAAAACTCTAGCAAACGAACTATACGATCTTGTGCTATGTTTAGGATTGGGTCTCGTCCATCACATCATTCTCCCAATGATGTGATCTCGTTATCAATGACATCCAGTGTCCATAGTCAGGAAACCATGACTATCTGTTGATCAACGAGCTAGTCAACTAGAGGCTCACTAGGGACATGTTGGTGTCTGTTATTCACACATGCATTACGATTTCCGGATAACACAATTATAGCATGAATAAAGACAATTATCATGAACAAGGAAATATAATAATAATGCTTTTATTATTGCCTCTAGGGCATATTTCCTACATTCTATTCCTGGGTTCTTAAACCCAAGGTTCACCCTACTTACTTCATATTGTTAGTGTTTGCTAGTTCCTTAGGATATTAGTAACCTTTGCGATAGTCCTCGAGGTCCGTGGTATATCCTTCTTCCAACTCCATGAACCAATATGTCAGAAGTTCCTCGCAGCACCGAAAGATCACAACCAGAGTGCTCTTGATGAGTTCTCGATTCTATGTTGTGACTCTGCCAATTCTACCTTTCTGCATGGGTTATCCAGAAGAAATGTTGAGATTGCTCGACATACTAATCTATGCATCCACAACTTAGAAAGATATATGACCCTTTGAGTTGTCCCTCTTCAGTTGTATTCCGACCATCATCTATCAGTTGATAGTCAAGGGTAGTTGCGCATTTGTGTTATCGATGCCCGTTATTCTTGTGGTCTGTCAAGTCATCCTATTCGAGGAGGCTTAGGAGAAACAAACTCCAGTACCTTGTCCACTTCGAGGATTGGGTCAAAGTAGTTGTATTCCGTGGATCAAAATGCCAATCCATCTTTCGCTCTGTTCTACCTTGGAGTGTTACCATCTTTATGTCAGGATTGTCGTGAGAATTGCACCATATCTTATGAATTCTTGATGCAGTGATATTTCTTGCCATCATTATTCATTCCTCAGTTCCCGTGTTATTGTAACCGGAATGCCAACAAGTGAATTGTGATGTGTGAAATCAATACTCCTAGCAACTCCGTAGCTTGGTAGTTAATGGACAATATTCTCATTCCTAGCATGTTGGTTACTGAATCATCGTCCTAAGATTGATCGTGCCACCTAGTCCTTATTTCAGGTGCACTCTTTGATCAATGAGTTAGGATTGTAACAATCCTTTGCTCTTTTGGTCATATCGTCTTGCCTTGGAGAGTAAGATTGCTCTCGAGCTTAGTAACATATCGGTGGTTCGTGATTTTCTGAATATCTTCTCGGAAGTATCACCGGGTTGTCCCTTGATTGTTATGTTGAGCTCCTGATCAAGTTGGCTTTTCTTATAACCCCCCCCCCATTCTCCAAGATTCTGTGTTGGGTACCCCTGAGCTAGTTGGTTGAGCTAAACAACAACTTGGAGAGTTGGAAGATGGAAGCTTGTCTGACTTAGTTCATCACTAGGGGATATCCTTGTGTGTGTGTGTGTGTGTGTGTTGAATAGAGATGATATCTTCATCGATTGTTCCTCGTGATCGGTTGTTGAATCTATCATCTTGTCCAAACCTTGATTTGAGTGTGGGCTATCGTTAAATCAAGTTAGAACCAACGATATTTGTAATGTTGTCTTACTCGTGGTTGTACCTCGAGGATACACCATTACATCTTTTGGTCTGACCAATACTATCACATTGTTCACATAATGGTGGAATTCCAGTGATATGGAAAATTTCGATGAGTTGCTGTTGAGCCCATCAGCAGCATTTTGTCTCCTCCATGATTCATGTTGAACATCAACCTAGTGTTGGAAGCTTTGTAAGCAATGCCTTCGTGTTCCGTTCATGAAGCTTATACTTGGATAGAAAAAGTCACTTCCTCTAAGTTCACGTGCATTTGATGCAAGTTGCCACCGTGAATTTGAGAAAGTTTGTTTTTGTTTCCTCTAGAATCATCGCAAGTTAGTTATGCATGTGTGAATGTATTCTATTGTTTGGTAGATTAATTACCTCCACTCCATTGTATGCCCTAGCACACCAAGCCACTGATTGATTTGTTCAAGAAAAGGGAGTCTCATGTCCTAATCCTAGGTCATGCACATGACTTCATTATCTTCAATGATGGTTCCCAACCTGAACTCGATAGTGTTTTATTATAAGACTACTACGTGGTGATGCTTGTCTGGGACAGCATGTTCACATGTATGTAGCAGAACTAGCTCATGTTTTGGAGCTTGCTATTGTAGTTCATTTCCCAAGAATCTCACAACGTCATCTCGTCGGTTTGTGTTGCAAACTTTCTTTTCCAGACATGTTGTCTAAAATATTCAGTTACCCACCAGATCTAAATCTTAGGCAGATATGATGGTTGGAACCTTTCCAAGATCTATGATGTAGGTCCCGACAAGGTTGATGTTCTGGCCGACACACCTAGCCGGAAGATCTATCATTGTAGTATCTTGATTGAGCAAGTCGACCATCTTCTCCATGAGGATTTTGAGTGACTTATTATAGAAGTTATTCCTTATGGATCCTTTGTATTCCAAAGTCTGACCTTACTTGATGGTCATGCCGATGATTTTAAGCATGATCGTGGTACCTAGAACGTCAAGGAGAACATTAGAAGAGGAGTTCTAAATGTCTCTCGGTCGATCCTCCAGATTTTGTTTCCTTGGCATCGTCAAGTTAAAATCTGAGAAAGTGTTGTCTTCCTTTGTATCTGCATCTTCCATCGCTATTCATCGTGGTAGTAGGAACTGTTGCCAAGATCTTTGGCATAGATGCTGGTAAAACTCTGATGAATATGGAAATGCTCAAGTTCTTGAGAGCACGCTCAGACACTAGGTTATATCTTCGGTATCAGTCGGATTGTGCCTTCCATTTGCCGATTGTTCTATAACCATAGTTCCATTCCAAAACTGAGTATGTCATTTCTTTGAATTCCTTCAAACCATCGTTTGTGAATTGCTATTATCCTGGTATGAAGAGCTTCAATGATCCTTTCCGATAGAGTTTCTTTCTATCGTCATCGTGTTGGATGAAGATCTCGAAAGCAAAGATGTCAAGATCAATTTGAAGCAATGGATTAACAACTTCGAGAAGGGCAAATGGATCATGGAGATTGTGATAGTTTTGTGACCCCTTTTCCTCTTACCTCACGTCTTGAATCTCGGGACGAGATTCTTGTTTAGTGGGGGTGAGTTGTCACGTCCCTAGCCTTGCCATGCACTTGGACTAGCTTGGTTGCTGCATCATGTCTAAATTTCATTTAAACCTGAATTGGGGACTGTTAAACCCTAGCACCAAATGAAATTCAAATTGGTTCAACCTAAAATAATCTTCAATGAACCCAAAGTGCCCTTTGAAAATGTTCATGACTTCTGATAAAGGTGAAAACCTCCGCCAAAAATGATGAACATATTTCTAGGTCATCTTTGGATTTTTTTATTTAAATCATTATGTATTTGGATTTGAGCATGTAATTACTATAAATATTTAAAATGCTCAAATAATTCTGAAACTAAATGTGGGCCACTAGATTAATCCACGGAGTGTCCAGAAATTATTTCACGATTTTATAAAATGCTTTAGTATTTTTACTAAAGCCAAAACAATTGCAGATAAATAGAAAACAGAAACAAATTAGAAATCAGGAAGGGAGGGATGCTCACCTGGGCCTCACCTGTGCTGGCCCAGCCCACCTGGCCTGGTGCCAGTCATCCCTAACCTCTGCCAGTAGGCAGAGGTGGGACAGCGCACGCGCGCGCGAGGCGCCACGCCTCCTCCTGCTTGCTGTTGAGCCTCTTGACGCGTGGGTGAATGCCCCGGAGCCGTCCCGATCCAGCCACCACCCCCACTCCCCCTGCTCTCTCCCTCACCTCTGCATCGCCGCAGTCGGACGCCGCCGTCGTTGTCCACCACTCGCCTTGTCGATGCGCCAGGAAGAACCACAGTGTCGTCCTCGTCCTCTCCACCAAGCCACGCGTCGTCGGACGCCTCCATATGCCGCCATAGCCTCGTCTTCAACCTCGGGCATCTGAGAACGTCGCCGCCATTCCGACTGCTCCAGCCCTTCCCCGAGTCCACCGAGACGCCCGTCTGACTCGCTGTGAGCCACTGACCTTTCTTCCCCTCTCTGTTCTCGCCCTCGTGCATTGTAGCCGCTGCGCCACCCGCAACCGCACGCGTCGCTGCCTCTGCACGCCGCCGTCGTGGCCACAGCCACACAGGCTCAAAACCGAGCGTGTCACCCCATTTGCCATGCCCCCAGGAGCTCGCAGCACCACTCCGCGCCCCCTGCCGTGCCTCATAGCGCCAACCCCGAGCACGTCCGAGCTTCGGCCGCCGCTGCCGAGCTCGAGGCCATCGTCTCCGGCCGCCCTAGCTGCTGCTGCTTGCGGCAACGGGCGCAGGTGAGCACTAGCTCCCCGTGGCCGCTCTCCGCCGTCCATTTGGACGCCGGAGGAGCGAGCCCGAGCCCTCCGCCGCGCCTGTTGCCGCCGGCGATGAGCCACCGGCTGGTTAGACCCTGTTGACCAGGGGTTTGACCTTCCCTCGGTGAATGACAGGTGGGGCCAGCCCCTGTTAAATTAGTTTAGTTTATTCTAACTTAATGAGCCACTGTTTCATTGACATGTGGGCCCCACCCGGCTAATTAACCTAGTTTAGGTTTAAACTTAATTAGTTTAACCTAGATTAGCACTAATTAAACTAGTTTAGTTTAGTTAGACACTGACACGCGGGCCCCACTGGTCAGTTTGACCTGGGCTGGCCCGTTGACTCAATGACGTCACCCTAACGTAGTGCTGATGCCGTAAATCCTTTTCTGGATTTTGTTTAATTCTAAATAACCAGAAAAATCCAGAAAATGCTTTAAACTTCAAAAATTCATAGAAATTCAACCATAACTCCAAGTGAAATAGTTTATATATGAAAAATGATCAGAAAAATTCATAAGAATCTGTTTATGGCATTATCATATATGTTTGAACAACTTAAAGCTGTTGTATACAACAATTTGAATTAATGGCATTTGAAATGTCATATATGGAGTTTGAATTTGAATCTTAGATTCAAATCAACTCCATTTAACTTGCTGCTAGTTGCATTAGCTCAAACCACAGCATATTGCCATGTCATGATCAGGCATCATATTGTGCATTGCATTGATTGTGTTCTTGCTTGTTTGCCGATGTTTGTCCCTTCTCGATAGACGTGGTTTCGACGATGAGTTCGATGACACCGATGAAGAGCTATACTATCTTCAGAAGTGCCAGGCAAGCAAAACCCCCTTGTTCATTCCGATACAATCCCACTCTCTCGCTCCTTCTCTCTTTTACTGCATTAGGATAACAATGATTCAACTGTTACATGCTGCGGTAGTTGAACCCCTTTCCTCTTCATGACCTGTCATTGCCACAGTAAATAGATGAAACCCACTAGCATGAGTAGGAGTTATTTGAGCCCTGATGTGCCTACTCATTCATGCTTCTTTGTCATGTCTGCTACTGCTTAGAGTTGAGTCAGGTTTGATTCATCAGGGATGAGTCGGAATGGTGATGAACATGTCCTACTGCGTGTGAGCTAAGTGTGTGAACACGATTTCGTAAAAGTAGCGGTGAGAGGCCATGTAGGAGTACATGGTGGGTTGTCTCATTGAAATCGTCCTCGGGAACTGAGTTCTGTGTTCGTGATCAATGACCAGTTACTACCACACATTGGAATGCTTAAGTGCCCCTCTCGACTTCATAACCACCCATGTTCTCTGTCCAGGAGTTGCAAGTAGTTTTTGGTGTTTGTAGTATGCTGGAGGTCGTGCGCAGCGCTGACCCGAGGGGTGGGCTGTGATGCGGTAGGCACGTGGCCGGGTATGCCGAGCGCCCGTTTGGTGTCGTGGAACCCTATACACATCGTTTGGGGCCGTATGTGGAAACCTCGGCCGGACTCCCTACAGATGGAACCTGGATAGGCGATAACATGGACTAGAGACTTGAGTGTTTAGGTAGGCCGTGTCCGACACCCTCGCTGGGCTTCCGCTTGAAGGTTGCCGAGTACATGTCATGTAAACGGCGATAAGTGGTGAGAGCGTGTGTGAATAAGTACACCCCTGCAGGGTTATAAATGATCTATTTGAATAGTCATGTCCGCGGTAAAGGACTTCTGGGTTGCCTGTACAGTTCATCGAAAAGTGAAAGTGGATACTCTAAAATGCGCAAGATAAGCATGCGTGCTATGGATGGCGTTCTCGTAGGAAGACAAGAGCGGATCCATAGTGGTGTATTGATTGGTGAATATGTGTCCTTGTGTCACGCCCAATATGCGACCCAATCCAAAAGGAACTCGAAGATCCCACCAAGGATAGACCCGCATATTGAAACGCTTTTGCAAGGTGTATATCATTACATCAACATTACATAATGGATGGGGATACATACATAAGGCATACAGTGCCACACGAATACATCATCATTACATAAGAGTACCATCCGACTACAGATGAAACACAAATAGAAACTCAAACGACATCCACCCTGCTAGCCCAGGCTGCCGACCTGGAACCTATCCCCTGGTCGAAGAAGAAGCAGAACAAGATCTCCAAAACAAGCAAACATCGCTCTTGCGTCATGATCATCGCATAAACCTGTACCTGCAACTGCTGTGGTAGTAATCTGTGAGCCACGAGGACTCAGCAATCCCATTACCATGGGTATCAAGACTAGCAAAGCTTAATGGGAAAGGAAGGGGTAAAGTGGTGAGGTTGCAGCAGTGACTAAGCATGATATGGTGGCTAACATACGCAAATAAGGGCGAGAAGAGGACAAGCAGAACGGTCGTGAAACTAGCAATGATCAAGAGGTGATCCTGAACACCTACTTACGTCAATCATAACCCAAGAAACCGTGTTCACTTCCCGGACTCCGCCTAGAAGAGACCATCACGGCTACACACGCGGTTGATGCGTTTTAATTTGGATCTGGTGTCAAGTTATCTAAAATCGGACATTAACAAATTCCCATCTGCCACATAACCGTGGGCACAACTTTCGAAAGATAATACCCTGCAGGGGTGTCCCAACTTAGCCCATGATAAGCTCTCGCGATCAACGAAGGATATACCTTCTCCCAGGAAGACCCGATCAGACTCGGAATCTCGGTTTACAAGACATTTCGACAATGGTAAAACAAGCCCAGCAAAGCCGCCCAATGCGCCGACAATCCCGATAGGAGCTGCACATATCTCGTTCTCAGGGCAACACCCGATAGGTCAGCCTACGAGTAAAACCAACCCTCGAGTTGCCCCAAGGTGGCCCCGCAGTCTGCCCGGGTTCGGACTAACACTTAGACAAGCACTGGCCCGGGGGGGCTAAAATAAAGATGACCCTCGGGCTCCGGAAACCCAAGGGAAAAAGGGCTAGGTGAGGCAAATGGTAAAACCAAGGTTGGGCCTTGCTGGAGGAGTTTTATTCAAAGCGAACTGTGAAGGGGGTCCCATAAATCACCCAACCGCGTAAGGAACGCAAAATCCGGGAACATAACACCGGTATGACGGAAACTAGGGCGGCAAGAGTGGAACAAAACACCAGGCATAAGGCCGAGTCTTCTACCCTTTACCAAGTATATAGATGCATTAATTAAATAAGAGATATTGTGATATCCCAACATAATCCTGTCCATTATGGGGAAATCTTCAACTTCACCTGCAACTAGCAACACTATAAGAGGGGCTGAGCAAAGCGGTAACATAGCCAATCAATGGTTTGCTAGGAAGGGTGTCAAAGGTTAGAGGTTCATGGAAATTTGGGAGGCTTGAAGAGAAAATGATAGGTAGCGCAGCAAAGCTATAGAACGAAGCAACTAGCATAGCAATGATAGTAGTGAGATCCAGGGTAGCGGTCATCTTGCCTGAGATCCCGCAAGGAAGAAGAACAAGTCCATGAAGAAGACGAACGGGAGTAGTCGAACGAATCCTCACAATCGCGACATTACCGGAACTAAGAAGCAACACCAGAAAGAAACAAACAACATGGTAAACCAACAAGCATAAGCATGGCATGATGCGCAAACAAGTATGATGCATGTCCGGTTTAATGAGGCATGGCATGGCAAAGTGCAACAAACAATACTACAAGTTAAGTGGAGCTCAATATGCAACGAGTTGCATATTGACAAAACACCACATCCATTATTTAGTTCTCTCTCGTTTAGGAACACAACAATATTACATGTTATTAAACATGGCAAGAGGTGAAACATAATTAAACTACCTATCTAGGCAAGTTTAAATGAGGCAGGAATAACCAACAACAATTCCGGAAAATCCTCATGTGCATATTTTTGATTTGGTACTGTTCTGCCCTAAACCATATTTTAGAGTTGTTAAACAGGAAAATAAGTGCACCATGTTAAACTAGGCATTTTTCCACCCCATTTACATATAAAGTTTATTAAAACCGAGCTACGGTTATTTAGTTATGAAATAAAGCATTTTAGCATGGCATTTTAGCAAATTAATGCAAACAGCAATTTAAACATTTTTAACATGGATGGAAGTAGCATATTATGAAACTAGATGAAAAACTAAGCATTTTACATGTTTGAATCATGTTAATCCGATGCATGGTTTGTGAGTTATTAAATGCATGAAGTTTAGGGTCCAAACTGTAACTATGCAGTTTTTGGGATAAATGGCAACATTCGCACGGCACGGAAAAAAATATGCATGGGCCGAATCTGGCTAGACCAGCAGTGCACGGGAGAGGGACTAGAGGGGGCTGCTCACATTGGGCCTGGAGGCCGAATCTGGAGCCGGGCCAAGGGCGCTGGGATGAGGCAGGACGCGGTCAATGCGGCTGGGACGAGCGGAGCTACTCTGCTTGAAGCAGAGCGAGCAGAGGCCAGCGACGGTGGACCTGGCGAAGGGCGGCGCGCCGACGTGGGGTAGCGGAAGCAGAGGCGAAAACTGGCGGCAAGGGAGACGCGGATCCGGGCGATGGAGGTCGTCGGGGTCCCGTTCCCTGCCGAATCAAAGCAGAGGCGGCTCCATGGCTGCTATTGAAGCCTGAAGAAAAGAAGGTCAGGGAGGGAATTCAGAGAGGGAACAGGGAAGGAAAGCTAGGAGCGACGGCGGGATAGGGAGGCAGCAGAGGCACTGCACTCTCCGGTGACCTCACCGGACGTGCGACAGGGAGGCAGCTCCATGGACTTGGCGGGACGGCGGAGCCACGGTGAACCAAGGCGAAGCAGGAGAGGTCTGGGACAGCGGGATCCGGCCAGGAACGGGTGACGGCGCGCACGTCGAGGACGCGACCAGGGATGGGTTCCTGCCAAGCAAAGAGAGCGCAGAGAGATGAGTCTCAGGGGAGGAAGCAAGGCGAGAAGAAGAGGCGCGCAACAGGTGCTGCCTGGGTTGGTCGGGGTCCTGGCGTCGCTGGGATGCACCGGACGATGGCGGCAGAGACGAGCGCGAGCGCTCCTGCTCGGGGACTTGGGTGGCTTCACGATTCATTCGAGATCGAGGGGGAGAAGAGGTAGGCTTCGGGCTCCTGGGCAAGAAGCAGAGGAGGAACTCAGGATCGAAGCTAGCAAATCAGGGAGGAGCAGTGGAGAGCTCTGGTTGGTGGGTGGAGGAAAACGAGGAGGAGGGGGATCCCGAGGGGAATTTGATGGAGTGGCGGCGGCGGCGACGAGTGGATGGGACAAGGTCCCTAGGTTTTAGGGTTAGTCTTTATATAACACAAGTGAATTTTGGATAGGGGTATTTGGTCCCTCCGATCTTAATCGGATGGTCTAGGAATAAATAGATAGGGAGTCCAAATAGGAAAACGGAGATGTTTTATAGATGTTTGGGGATCATCTGGACCCATTGGTCATTACAGCCCGGGTCGGGTCCGGGAGAAGTTTTCGGACTAGGTTGCGGAGATGGTTGGTGGCTGTGCAGAGAGGCTCAAACGGTCGAACAACAAATGAACGGTTGGTCTCGAAAGGGATAAGGAAGGCAAGGGGAACGCGGCAACTACGAACGGATGCAAGTTTTATGAAAACATGCAGATGCAATGCGCATGATGCTATGAGATGAGATGCATGACATGAACAACATGCAAAACAAAAGACAAAACCCAACCACGAAGGAAATAATATATCACCTAGCCGGAAATGGCAAGAGTTGGAGGTACAAATATGGAAGGTTGTATCCGGGGCGTTACAACACTCCACCACTACGAGAGGATCTCGTCCCGAGATCTAGGATGGCACCGGAGGGAAAAGGAAGAGGAAGATAAGAGGTAAACTAAGTTGCTTCTTCGACAAATGAGTGAAACCAAAGAGCTTTGAGAGGTTGAGCAAAATGAAAGAAAGAAAACCACGAAGATGAACAAAGTTGAAAACACTCTGTTAGAAAAAAGGAACATGGGATACGACGAGTACCAAGAGGTTTAGTGATAAGATAGATATTGAAACCACTCAGGTTAAAACTAGATAGCGAAGGAATAAGATTGATATAATTTGGGCAGCACTCCGACTGAAAGAAGAAGGAAAACTTGATAAGATGAAAAGCACTTGAAGAGATGACACAACACTCCGGTTAAATGGATAAGCATGAAAAGAACACGATCCTCACAATTCGAGATGATGAGTGAAGAGAGCAACATCACCATGCCTCTGGAAGAAAGAATAGAAGATAGATCGTTGGAATAAAAGAATGGAGAAGAAAAATGACAACTTCTGCCACAAATGAGCTTGGAAAGCATCCTTGCAAATTAGAATTGAACGGAGTTGTTGGAAAATCAACAACGAAAAGCACAAGCTTGTTGTGGGCTTATGGCAAACATCTCAAAATGATGAGGTGACAACCAGCCACTAATGGAAACAATTGATTTGACTGAGAGCACCAAAGAGATGAAAAACTTCTTCATCGAGATGAGAAGGAGAAAATTGGATCATTGATAAGCACCACAATAGCAACAATCCATAGGGAAGGCTTTAGGTGAAACATGACACAAGATGACTCCAACGAAGAGATTGATGGATTTAAAATACCTCATTCTTGACAACATGTGAATCACGAAAAATGAATGGAAATTATCAAGAATGACATATCACCATCTCAAAAGATAAGGTAGAAAGAATTGCACTTCGAAAATGCAAGAAGAAGAATACTTGAATGCCTCAAAACAAAACATGTGTTGAGCACCATGTTTAATTTTGAGTATAGCTTGGCGGATCATCAACTCGAGAGAAGTCTTGAAGAACAATTGAAGAATGAAAAGAATCCTTGATGAACCACCATGTAGAGCCTCCATGAAGAACTCCGGTAATAAAACAATGATCAAATGAAACTAAAGTTGAAAACACAAGGTGAAGCCTTGCGATGATTTAGATGGAGCTTCACGACGAGATAATGCGGAAAACTTGGAACTCCGGAAAAGAAAAGATGAAACACTAGAACCGAGAATTACTTCATCATGAACAATCTCTGAAAGAAAAGAATTGAATCACCTCGAGGAAATAAGAATAAGATTTATTGTATGCTTATCCTTCATCAAATTAAATTGATGACAAGCAATGGATTTGGCATACTACTTATTCCCGTAGAAAGGATTAAAAGAGATATAGCGCGAACTTGAGAAGGTATTGATGGAACCACCGGTGGAATTTGGAAACAACGAATGAATTAATATGATAACGAAGGAAGTGAAATCTTGAATGAACCACCATAAGAATTGAAAATGAAAGTAGCAAAGGCACAATTCACCGGGAAGAATTGGAAAACGAATGAAGATACTTGAGGGGATTTAGATACATGAGAACGAAGAGATCATGAATTGATTAGAGGGTATTTGAACGATGCACCGGTAAGATTTGGAGAATGATAACTACACGCTGAGAATGAAGAATTATGACCTGATGGCCTTCGGAGGAAAGAAATGGAAACAATTCATGAAATACTCCGGATGGGTGAAAAGGATCCCCACAATCGAAAACAATTATGAGAGGATGGCATCAAACTTGAACTATGCATCTTTGGAAGAACGGGTAAGGATTTAAGAGGAACTCTTCTTCGGTCTTCAAATGTTGAGAATGATGATGAGAACCACCATGAATTGTTGAGATACTCCGGGAGAATTAAAAGAGGAAAGGTTGAGCCAAAGATGAAAAGAATTTGAAAACGACCTTGGAGAAGGCATGTGACTGATGAAAATTCATTCTTACGTCAAACTTGGAAATGAATTGGAATAGCTCCAGAATAATTAGAAGAGTCGGGTAAGATCCTGGGAAAAACCTGTGGGTTAGGGCCCACTAAAAACAACCATCATTGAAGGATTGCTTGAAATAGAGATTGCACCGGTAGAATTAAATAGCTTGAATGAGAGAACAAGCTCGAAATAACTCGAACAGATTAAGAATGGAAACATGATTCTTCTGAGATATCTTGAGCACTCCGGATAAAAATAGAGAGAGGTGAACAATTAAGAGGTGCACCGGCATGGGAAAACATTTGAAACGAGGAAAGGGATATGATCAACACTGAAAGCTTGAATTGGATCCACCGGATAAGAAAAAAGAACGGAGGATGATGAACTTCAAACTGTTGAGCATCTTCATGGGAAATCACCGGATAAGAACATCGAAAGAAAAGAATGAAGAAACTTCTCTCAAATAAAAGGATACATGATTAAGAAATCTGATTCCTTGAAGAAAAGGGTGGGAGGGAGGGAAAAAACAAAGGCAACTTGGGACAGATGAAATAAACACCGTTGAGAAAACTTAGAATTGATCTTGCGGATGTTGAAATGATCGAATCCACTTGAAGAGAAGCACGCCGGTTGAAAAAGAATTAACATGAAAACCTCAATGATAAAAAAGGATTAGTATTCACATAGCAATATGAGAACACCGTTTAGGGAAAGGTATGGATTCAACACTTGACATCGAAGCAACTCGAATACCACAAATAAAACAAAACAAAGGATTTGCTTGCAGAATAAGCCAGAAACAAACATATGATAGAGATTTACCCAATCCCATATCATGCATCTGTCGGAAAGATATTCTAGGAGCTACTGGAATTCCCACCTATAAACTCCCGAAACTTTCTGGTTATGCAATCTGGTGTTGGGGATACAGGGGAAGCAATATATATCTCACCCAAAACTAACAATCCCTACATCCAGCTGTATCCATCCGTCAACACATAACCAAGAAACCTTCGGAAATCGTGTACCTCAACCTTCGAAAAGCATCCGTTATGTGAGCTATGGCAATACTCCCGACCTCCCCAGTACTGGGTGGCGTCGAGGTTATCTCACCAACAACTGCATAAAAGAGATTTTCGATGTCGGCAAAACTCAGGTATTCCAGAACTGCAACGATAAAATTGTGACGACAACACCTCGGAGCTCAACTCCCTGGGACACTGCCACAACCCCTAAATGTCAGGAGGCACCAAGAACAATGTTCTCGTCACAAAACCATCAGAACGATTCCAAGATACCCGCGTGATCCTAAATTTTTTTAGTGAAATTTGAGGAGAGGAAAGACAAAACATCTACGTCAGGAGACCTCACCAGAGCGACGAAGGGGGCTGAGGAGTAAAAAGAATCCTACTCTCCGATATATATAATCCTAAGACTCAAAATAGTTTTCTTCTAGACTCAACAACGGCCAACAATCAAGGGGGCTCCTATGGTCGGTCGAGGCTCTGATTACCAACTTGTCACGCCCAATATGCGACCCTATCCAAAAGGAACTCGAAGGTCCCACCAAGGATAGACCCGCATATTGAAACGCTTTTGCAAGGTGGATATCATTACATCAACATTACATAATGGATGGGGATACATACATAAGGCATATAGTGCCACACGAATACATCATCATTACATAAGAGTACCATCCGACTACGGATGAAACACAAACAGAAACTCAAACGACATCCACCCTGCTAGCCCAGGCTGCCGACCTGGAACCTATCCCCTGATCGAAGAAGAAGCAGAACAAGATCTCCAAAACAAGCAAACATCGCTCTCGCGTCATGATCATCGAATAAACCTGTACCTACAACTGTTGTGGTAGTAATCTGTGAGCCACGAGGACTCAGCAATCCCATTACCATGGGTATCAAGACTAGCAAAGCTTAATGGGAAAGGAAGGGGTAAAGTGGTAAGGTTGCAGCAGCGACTAAGCATGATATGGTGGCTAACATACGCAAATAAGGGCGAGAAGAGGACAAGCAGAACGGTCGTGAAACTAGCAATGATCAAGAGGTGATCCTGAACACCTACTTACGTCAATCATAACCCAAGAAACCGTGTTCACTTCCCGGACTCCGCCGAGAAGAGACCATCACGGCTACACACGCGGTTGATGCGTTTTAATTCGGATCTGGTGTCAAGTTATCTAAAATCGGACATTAACAAATTCCCATCTGCCACATAACCGCGGGCACGGCTTTCGAAAGATAATACCCTGCAGGGGTGTCCCAACTTAGCCCATGATAAGCTCTCGCGATCAACGAAGGATATACCTTCTCCCAGGAAGACCCGATCATACTCAGAATCCCGGTTTACAAGACATTTCGACAATGGTAAAACAAGACCAGCAAAGCCGCCCGATGCGCCGACAATCCCGATAGGAGCTGCAAATATCTCGTTCTCAGGGCAACACCAGATAGGTCAGCCTACGAGTAAAACCAACCCTCGAGTTGCCCCGAGGTGGCCCCGCGGTCTGCCCGGGTTCGGACCAACACTTAGACAAGCACTGGCCCGGGGGGGCTAAAATAAAGATGACCCTCGGGCTCCGGAAACCCAAGGGAAAAAGGACTAGGTGAGGCAAATGATAAAACCAAGGTTGGGCCTTGCTGGAGGAGTTTTATTCAAAGCGAACTGTCAAGGGGGCCACATAAATCACCCAACCGCGTAAGGAATGCAAAATCCGGGAACATAACACCGGTATGACAGAAACTAGGGCGGCAAGAGTGGAACAAAACACCAGGCATGAGGCCGAGTCTTCCACCCTTTACCAAGTATATAGATGCATTAATTAAATAAGAGATATTGTGATATCCCAACATAATCCTGTCCATCATGGGGCAATCTTCAACTTCACCTACAACTAGCAACGCTATAAGAGGGGCTGAGCAAAGCGGTAACATAGCCAATCAACGGTTTGCTAGGAAGGGTGTCAAAGAATAGAGGTTCATGGCAATTTAGGAGGCTTGAAGAGCAAATGATAGGTAGCGCAGCAAAGCGATAGAACGAAGCAACTAGCATAGCAATGATAGTAGTGAGATCCAGGGTAGCGGTCATCTTGCCTGAGATCCCGCAAGGAAGAAGAATGAGTCCATGAAGAAGACGAACGGGAGTAGTCGAACGAATCCTCACAATCGCGACATTACCAGAACTAAGAAGCAACACCAGAAAGAAACAAACAACATGGTAAACCAACAAGCATAAGCATGGCATGATGCACAAACAAGTATGATGCATGTCCGGTTTAATGAGGCATGGCATGGCAAAGTGCAACAAACAATACTACAAGTTAAGTGGAGCTCAATATGCAACGAGTTGCATATTGACAAAACACCACATCCATTATTTAGTTCTCTCTCGTTTAGGAACACAACAATATTACATGTTATTAAACATGGCAAGAGGTGAAACATAATTAAACTACCTATCTAGGCAAGTTTAAATGAGGCCGCAACAACAAACAACAATTCCGGAAAATCCTCATGTGCATATTTTGATTTGGTACTATTCTTCCCTAAACCATATTTTAGAGTTGTTAAACATGCAAAGTGATGACACCATGTTAATCTAGGCATTTTTCCACCCCATTTACATATAAAGTTTATTAGAAACCGAGCTACGGTTATTTAGTTATGAAATAAAGCATTTTAGCATGGCATTTTAGAAAATTAATGCAAACAGCAATTTAAACATTTTAAACATGGATGGAAGTAGCATATTATGAAACTAGATGAAAAACTAAGCATTTTACATGTTTGAATCATGTTAATCCGATGCATGGTTTGTGAGTTATTAAATGCATGAAGTTTAGGGTCCAAACTGTAACTATGCAGTTTTTGGGATAAATGGCAAAATTCGCAGGGCACGGAAAAAATATGCGTGGGCCGAATCTGGCTGACCCAGCAGTGCATAGGAGAGGGACTAGAGGGGGCTGCTCACATTGGGCCTGGAGGCCGAATCTGGAGCCGGGCCAAGGGCGCTGGGATGAGGCAGGACGCGGTCAATGCGGCTGGGACGAGCGGAGCTACTCTGCTCGAAGCAGAGCGCAGAGGCCGGCGACGGTGGACCTGGCGAAGGGTGGTGCGCCGACGTGGGGTAGCGGAAGCAGAGGCGAAAACTGGCGGCAAGGGAGACGCGAATCCGGGCGGTGGAGGTCGTCGGGGTCTCGTTCCCTGCCGAATCGAAGCGGAGGCGGCTCCATGGCTGCTATTGAAGCCTGAAGAAAAGAAGGTCAGGGAGGGAATTCAGAGAGGGAACAGGGAAGGAAAGCTAGGAGCGACGGCGGGATAGGGAGGCAGCAGAGGCACTGCACTCTCCGGTGACCTCACCGGACGTGCGACGGGGAGGCGGCTCCATGGACTTGGCGGGACGGCGGAGCCACGGCGAACCAAGGCGAAGCAGGGGAGGTCTGGGACGGCGGGATCCGGCCAGGAACGGGTGACGGCGCGCACGTCGAGGATGTGACCAGGGATGGGTTCCTGCCAAGCAAAGAGAGCGCAGAGAGATGAGTCCCAGGGGAGGAAGCAAGGCGAGAAGAAGAGGCGCGCAACAGGTGCTGCCTAGGTTGGTCGGGGTCCTGGCATCGCTGGGATGCACCGAACGGTGGCGGCAGAGACGAGCGCGAGCGCTCCTGCTCGGGGACTTGGGCGGCTTCACGATTCATTCGAGATCGAGGGGGAGAAGAGGTAGGCTTCGGGCTCCTGGGCAAGAAGCAGAGGAGGAACTCGGGATCGAAGCTAGCAAATCGGGGAGGAGCAGTGGAGAGCTCTGGTTGGTGGGTGGAGGAAAACGAGGAGGAGGGGGATCCCGAGGGGAATTTGATGGAGCGGCGGCGGCGGCGACGGGTGGATGGGACAAGGTCCCTAGGTTTTAGGGTTAGTCTTTATATAACACAAGTGAATTTTGGATAGGGGTATTTGGTCCCTCCGATCTTAGTCGGATGATCTAGGAATAAATAGATAGGGAGTCCAAATAGGAAAACAGAGATGTTTTATAGATGTTTGGGGATCATCCGGACCCATTGGTCATGACAGCCCGGGTCGGGTCCGGGAGAAGTTTTCGGACTAGGTTGCGGAGATGGTTGGTGGCTAGGCAGAGAGGCTCAAACGGTCGGACAACAAATGAACGGTTGGTCTCGAAAGGGATAAGGAAGGCAAGGGGAACGCGGCAACTACGAACGGATGCAAGTTTTATGAAAACATGCAGATGCAATGAGCATGATGCTATGAGATGAGATGCATGACATGAACAACATGCAAAACAAAAGACAAAACCCAACCACGAAGGAAATAATATATCACCTAGCCAGAAATGGCAAGAGTTGGAGGTACAAATATGGAAGGTTGTATCCGGGGTGTTACAACTTGTGTGCGCCACCCCAAAATAGTTACTTGCAGTCGTAGTTTAGGATGCAACTGAGTCAAAGCTGTCTTGCTGCAGTTAAACTCCACCACCCCCTTTGTTGATACTGATGCATATGTAGTTAGTGCTGATGTAAGTCTTGTTGGGTACATTTGTACTCACGTTTGCTTAATTTATGTTTTTGCAGAGAGACTACAGTCTTGCTAGTAGTTCCGCATGGACTTCGACGTTTAGCTTGATACCTCAGCTACGATCTTGTGCCCTCGGCAGGGTCTGGTTGATAGTCAGGCTTCTCAGCCCTTTTCATTTGTAGCTGTCTGTACTCAGACATGTTAAGCTTCCGCTTGTGCTTTGACTTGTATGCTTTGAATGCTGGGTCGAGAGACCCATATTTGTAATATCTCGCTCCTCAGAGCCTATTGAATAAATACTTTGAGTCATAGAGTTATGTTGTGATGCCATGTTGTATTTGCACATATCGAGCATATTGTGTGTATGATTTGAAATGCTTGGTATGTGTGGGATCTGACTATGTAGTTGTTTATCCTTGGGAGCCTCTCTTACTAGGAAATGTCTCCTCCTGCTTCCACTGAGCCTTGGTAGCTTGCTACTGCTCCGGAACACTTAGACGGGCCGGCATGTGTCCTTCTTCGTCTTGTGTCTGTCCCTTCGGGGAAATGTCACGCGGTGTCTACTGGAGTCCTGTTAGCCTGCTACAGCCTGGATTCTCCGGAGTCCTATTAACCTAGTTGCTATAGCCCGGATTCACTCGCTAATGATCGACACGTTCGTTGCTGGGTCATGTATGCCTGTCCCTGTAAGTTAGCGCCACTTTGGGTTTACGACTAGCCTTGTCAGCCTGGGTTCTTTGTCATATGATTGCTAGCGACACTATCATATACGTGAGCCAAACGGCGCAAACCGTCCCGGGCCTGGTAAGGCGACACCCTTGGGAATACCGTGCGTGAGGCCGCAAAGTGATATGAGGTGTTACATGCTAGATCGATGTGGCATAGGATCGGGGTCCTGACACAAGTGAACGAAGATGAAGATGATCAAGTCTTTTCTGACGAAGATTTGAGCCCCTCTCTGGTTGTCTCCAAGGTTTTGACTCTTCAACCTCAACAAGACGAAGACCAAAGTTGCTATATCTTCCACACCAAGGCCGGCATCAATGAAAGGTCCGTGAAGGTCATCATCGATGGAGGGAGTTGCCATAACTTGGCAAGTGAAGAGTTATGTTCCAAGATCCAATTAGTCAAGATGAAGCACCCACACCCCTGCAAGGTCCAATGGCTAAGCGACTTCGGCACTATCCAAGTCGAGCATATGGTGCAAGTTTCCTTCAAGATTGGACTATATGAAGACACTTTGGACTGTGATCTCGTCCCGATGTCCGTTTGCCACCTCCTTCTTGGACGACCATGGCAATTTTACCGAGGTGTCATCCACAACGGGCGAACTAACACTACTGCAGGACACTGCTAACATGACACTACAATCAGAGACCCTACGATGAAATTGTGTGCTATGCAATAAACACAAATGGTGGTGTCAAAGAACCGTCAAAAAAGGTGCAAAACATTTGCGATGACGGATGCATCAAACACGGTTCATATTTTACTTGTGTGTGCGATGCTGGGCATACGGTTGATCCAGCAGAACTATTTGCGATGAGGAAGAACAACAGAAACGGGAAGCCATATCAATGTGTGTGTGATATACGACATACTGTTTGCTCCAGCGAACCGTTTGCGATGATGGAGGTGAACACAAACGATGCAGCGCAACAAGATGTGTGTGATACCCGACAAATAGGTCGGTAATCAGAATTGTGTACAATCGTTATAGACAACCCATATGGTGTTTTTTTGTGAATTGTGTGTTTGTCAGGGCACACAGTTGTCAGGAACCCAATCCTATGCCACATCGACCTAGCATGTAACACCTCATATCACTTTGCGGCCTCACTGTCGATGTCAAAACCGACAGGTCTCGGGTAGGGGGTCTCGAACTGTGAGTCTAAGGCTAATGGTAACAGGAGGTGGGGGACATAATGTTTACCCAGGTTCGGGCCCTCTCGATGGAGGTAATACCCTACTTCTTGCTTGATGGATCTTGATGATATGAGTATTGCAAGAGTTGATCTACCATGAGATCGTAGAGGCTAAACCCTAGAAGCTAGCCTATGTTTATGATTGTTGTTGTCCTACGGACTAAACCCTCCGGTTTATATAGACACCGGAGAGGGCTAGGGTTGCACAGAGTCGGTTACAGAGAAGGAGATCTACATATCCAAATTGCCAAGCTTGCCTTCCATGCAAAGGAGAGTCCCACCCGGACACGGGACAAAGTCTTCTATCTTGTATCTTCATAGTCCAACAGTCCGGCCAAAGTATATAGTTCGGCTGTCCGAGGACCCCCTAATCTAGGACTTCCTTACTAGCCCCTGAACAAGGCTTCAATGACGATGAGTCCGGCGCGCAGATTGTCTTCGGCATTGCAAGGCGGGTTCCTTCTCCGAATACTCCATAGAAGATTTTGAACACAAGGATCATGTCCGGCTCTGCAAAACAAATTCCACATACCACCATAGAGAGTACAATATTCCACCAATCTAATTTGCTAAAAAAATTTCATAGTGTGACATCACACTGCGGCCCGATCATTATGCGAACTGTTTTTCCCAACCTGCTACCGGACATATTGCGAGGCGGTTTTATTGGCACGTCTTGTCAAAGCAAAGATCGTGTCCCCTTATCACGGGATTCTCATCAGTACTGGTGTGGGTAACCCAACCGCGCCATCAATCGTGCCGCTTGGGGAATAAGTGAGTTTACCGGGCAAGTGGGGAGGCACAGGATCCCTGCTGCCTTTATAAGGAGATAAGGGCTCCCCTTTTTCACCCGCGACTTCCTCTCTCTTTGCTTATCCATTCTCTCTCTCGCTCAAGCTCCAGCACCCAAGCGTTCGTCTTCTCCGCCCACAAAGGCCCTCCGAAAATGTCCGGATCCGGAGCGGGAGGCAAGTGGATGGCCTCTACCGTCCGGGAGAAGGATATCAAAAAGCTCTGGGAGGCCGGGTATCTGGCCAAGAAAATCAGCCATCGTCTCCCGACGGTGGGACAGATCGTCCCAACCCCAGAACCCCACGAGAGGGTTGTATTCCTCCCTCACTTTGTCCGCCGGCTAGGGTTTCCCCTCCACCCATTCATTCGCGGCATCATGTATTACTACAGGATCGATTTTCATGATCTATCCCTCAATTCCTTCCTCAACATCTCGACATTCATCGTCGTGTGTGAGGCCTTTCTCCGCATCTCACCACACTTTGGCTTATGGCAGAATTTTTTTAATGTGAAGCCCAAGGTAGTGAGCGGCGAGCACACTAAGTGCGGAGGTGCCATGGTGAGCAAGATGCCCAACGTTACATGGCCGTCAGGTACTTTCAATGATTCCATCAAAGAGTGGCAAGAACAGTGGTTCTATGTCACTGAGCCGCGCGACCCAAAATGGGCCGCAGCTCCCGAATTCCGATCCGGAGCTCCCCTGTGGCTTATGTCCTGGCCCAAGAAAGGCCTGAACTGGTCTTCATCCGACGAACTATCGGTGCTCTAGACGCGCGTCAAGGATATGGAAGACAAGAATATCAAACTTGTCAATGTAGTTCAGGTGATGTTAGTTCGCCGAATTCTTCCTTGTCAACACAAGGCTTGCAATTTTTGGGAATTCGACCCGGCCAAGCACCAGGCCCTCGGCTCCTTGCACAAGGACATCTGGAAGGTGCTTTTTAAGTCCGGCAAATCGTGGCCGGACTCCGCCGAGGACCGCGGGTACCAAATGTCCCCCCTTGCAAGTTCAGTAAGTCATTGCATGTAGGTAATTCATACATTTTATTCACATAACCCGAGGGAAATGCTTGATGTATTTTCCACAACTCTCCTAGGGCTGGACGAAGAAGGCGGGGTGGATCTAATGTTCGGCCCCACTGCCAGAAGAACCGGTCGACCCACTTCTGACGAAGATGCTGGTCCCGGCGCCTTACAAGGCGCCGAAGAAGAAGGCGAGAAGGAGGCCAAAAAGACCAGGGGTGTCCTTCGTCGCCTCGGCACTTCGGACACAATATCTGAAGACTCCGATGCCTGCTCTTCCTCCGGAGAAGTCGAGGAAGAGGAGGAAGACCAATCCCAGTGAGAGGACGAAAGAAAAGGATGGCTTCCACATCTTGGGAGGCCGAGCCACCTAAGAAGGGAAAAACTCCCCTTCCGGAGGAGTCCACCGCCGCTGCGACAGCAGCCCGGAGTGGGATCCCAGGGCCCAGCCCCTGGTGAACTCGTGAGTATATAAAATCCGAACACGTTTGCACATCCAAACTTACTATGGCATGATTTTTTGATCATCGATCCATACTCTTTTGGCAGTCTGGCGAGGTCCCGCACCGAACAATCCTCATCGGAGGGTTCACTGGGTTCGGATGCTATGGACAGCGGGACACCCCCGAAGGCCCCTTCCCCAAAACACATAAACAACACCGAGGCATCGTCCCAGAGGGACCCAGACAAGGAGAGGGGGAGAAGACCGTAAAGGCGGCGCCAAGGGGTGAAGCTTCAAGAGCCGGACACACGGGAGAAAAGGTTCCCATGGATGTCGACGGCGGGGGCTATCTCGAATTCGGCCCCCAGCCGGACACAATTCCGAAGACCGATGTGGCTCCGGAATCAGGCAGGCAAGCTCCCTCGGCTAGAGGGGGTGCTCCTGTTCCACCGGCAACTTCTCTCCAGCCAGGGGTGCCGGATACTTTATCGGCGGCGCTGAAGAGCGCCTCCATCGTTGAAGAACACCATGCCCTTATGGGTACGGTGATTGAGAAGATTCAGTCCACTGAGAGTGGACTGAATGAAGCCAACATCAGCCTTATAACGGGCTTTGAGGTATGTTTTGTGAGGTTTCGAAGAATGTCATAGTGTAGGTAGTAGCCCCTGATACACTATTCGGTGAAAGAAGGCACCAGACAGAGGATCAAATATATGTTCGTAGGAGACTTACTTTATGGCATCTCTTCCTCTTCCTTTTTTATAAGCAGCCGTCTATAGCGACTCCGGCCTCTCATACTGTGGAAGTCTCCGGACTGAATCAAAGTCTGGAGCGGTCCCAAGAAGAACTCGGCAGAGTGAAGAAACAGTTGGAGGATAACCAAGGTATGCCAAAAACCCTTGCTCGCCTTTAGCACGAATGAGTTATTTAGTGTGATAGAAATAAATTCATGGTTTGCTTTAGGGGCGATGACCGAAGTCGAGGCTCTTAAGAAGGCAGTTGCCGAGGCTGAGAAAAAGGCAGCCGCAGAGCAGGCTCTTCTTGAGAAGCACAAGGCCAGGGTTATTGAGGCTGAGCAAGAGCTCCAAGAGGCTATGAAGAAATGCGAGACCTTCGAGCAGAGCTTAACGGAGAAAGAATCCGAACTCACCAAGGCTCATCAAGTCGCACACGATGCCCGGGGGGAAACCCAAGGCGCCCTGCAGGAAATCCAAGAGGCGAAGAAGATCGCGGCGGGTAAGGCTTTTTCTATGCAAAGCAAGTATTTGAGGAGAAAATCAAGTTGCTAATTTGAATTATGATTTCTCCAGGGGTATTTGCAGAGCTGCCACGCAACATATCTGATGCTGCACAATTCTATCAAGCTGAAGAAAGGAGCACTACGGAGAAGCTCTTCTGGTGGCAGTATCTGGCGCTGGTGTATCTGGTGCCATTTGCCGATCAGCTGAAGCAGCTAATCGAACTGCATAAGGCGGCCGAACTAGCCATGAAGGATTTAATTATCCGGATATGGCCTGTCGAGCCGATTCCTAGCAGCTACTTCGAGCTTGTGAAGTGGCTTGTGAGTGCCTGCCCTCGACTTGATGTCATCAAGCGGTCGATCTTTATTGAGGGTGCGTGAATGGCCTTCGCTCGCGCAAAGGTGCATTGGGGGAAGATGGATGCTGAAAAGCTGATGACCGAGGGACCGCTAGAATGGAAGGAGCACCGAAAGCCCGAGTCATATTATGATAGTGTCCTGAAAGGATCCCGTCTTGCAGCGGAGCAATGCACCAAGGACTTTATATTTCCATGAATACTGTCATGTTGTCCTTTGTAATGTTGAACAAGGTCATTTCTGTTATTTATTGCTTATTATTTGAGAATTTTTCCTCCTGCGTGGCCGTTTTTTTATTAATCTTGAGAGTTGGCCAGTCGTCGGCTTCTGCCCCCACGTAGGAAGTACGGAGGTGTTCGAGATAAATCTGAGCACTCTTTATCCCAGTTTTGGGTCCTTAAAGGAGGTGTTCAGCGTAACGAACTAGGCAATCGGACTATAAGGCTTCTCTCACTTAGCCATAGGAGGTTGACAAAAGGAAGGTAGGCGCAGGCCCTAGTGTTTGGAAGACCGCACGAGGGGCTCTATAAGAACTTGATCAGGAGAAGAGCTGATCCATCGCACGCTGCATTAGTTATCGCATAATGCAGAAGAAATCCTTCAAGATTTTACAACCTCTCGATTATCTGACCAGCTGTCGCCGTATCATGACAGTCAGCTTGGCTTTCTCTACTGAGGCGCTCGTCCGGAAGAACCGGGACACAATCACAGTAGTTCTCCCTGTGCCGCCCTAGCCGATATAGCAGAACGTAAGGCAGCAAAACATAGGAGCCGGGCAAACCCAACTATTGACCCAAGACATGATTCAGAGCTGATGCATATAATGCTATAAGTTCGGGGTGCCGAACGACCGTGGAGGTGTTCGGACTTTATTGCCGTATTATGGGTACAATGAAGCCCCTGGCATATTAAGGCATATCGTGATGTACGGATGCCATTTGACAAGAGTGTCAATAAGAAACAACAACAGATAAGCATCATATAAAGCCACATGTTGTAATTGAATAACACGGCGATGCGTATGAGTACAGGTAATGTGATAAAAATAAATATGACTCCGGAACCTGCTGAGACCAGGCGGGAGGAGGCTGTGTGCGGATCTGGAGTGTAATCGGATGGTCATCAAGGGGAATATCTAAGGATTCCCTTACGCATTCGAGCTGCTTCCATGTTGCCAGTCCTGGCCTACGCAAAAGTGGACCTGCAAAGAAAGTGCAAAAAGATAATTTGTGTGCCACGGAGCAGTTAAGCCGCATTGCATGGCTTATCCTAGTTGTGCCTTCGTTTTACTGCCAAAGTGTTTTAATTGCACTCCGGATGAGTCGGGCTATCCTGCCGGGAAGTATTTCGGACTCCCTCGACGGTGTCCGAGAGCTTGGCCGTCGACTCGAGGTTTGATTGAAAGATGCCACTCATTGCTTCTACTGTTAAGTCGGTGATATATTCTTCGGCACAAAGGGGGGGGGTTCGGCCATGCCATTAAATGTTATGACACCACGTGGACCGGGCATCTTGAGTTTTCGGTAGGCATAATGTGGCACCGCGTTGAATCGAGCAAACAAGGTTCGTCCGAGCAGTGCATGATAATTACTACGAAAAGGGACGATGTCGAAGATTAACTCTTCAGTGCGGTAATTGTCCGGTGATCCAAAGACTACCTCCAGAGTGATGGAGCCTGTACAACGGGCCTCCACACGTGGTATAACACCTTTAAAGGTGGTTTTAGTGGGCTTGATCATCGAAATATCAATACCCATCTTGCGCACTGTGTCCTGATATAGCAGGTTTAGACTGCTGCCTCCGTCCATAAGGACTCGTGTGAGGTGGAATCCATCAATTATTGGGTCAAGGACTAGTGCGGCTGAATTGCCCTGATTGGTATTGGCCGGACGATCCGTACGGTCGAAAGTGATCGGACATAGTGTATATTGTAGGGCGACTGGCTTTGTTAAGTCGACATCCCTAAGAGTGCACATCCATTCCAGCTTGGGAATGTGGGTGGCATTTATCATATTCACCGTTTTGATTTGCGGGGGAAATTTCTTTTGCCCTCCTGTGTTTGGTGATTGGGGCTCCTCGTCGTTGTCATTGCTTTGAGACCCCTTCCCCTTGTTTTCGGCATCTGACCTGCCGGCTTGTTTGAATACCCAGCATTCTCTGTTAGTGTGATTGGCTAGTGTTCCTGGGGTGCCATGAATTTGGCATGAACGGTCGAGTATGCGGTCCAGACTAGACGGGCCCGAATTGTTCTTTTGGAATGGCTTTTTCTGCTAACCGGACTTAGAGCCACTAAATCCGGCATTGACTGTCATGTCTCCGGCGGTATCACCATTTTTGCGACGTTTGTGTTTGTTGCGTTGGGGCTTGCCGTTGCTATCTCTGGCCTCTGATGCGCCAGGATTGCTTGTTGTGTTGTTGCACAAAAGCGGGTCATGAGTGTTGTGAGGGCTGCCATGGACTTCGGCTTTTCCTGGCCGAGATGTCGGGCAAGCCACTCGTCACGGATGTTATGCTTAAAGGCCGCCAGGGCTTCAGCATCCGGACAGTCGACAATTTGGTTCTTTTTAGTTAGGAATCAAGTCCAGAATTTCCTGGCTGACTCTCCAGGCTGTTGGGTTATGTGACTTAAGTCATCAGCATCCGGTGGTCGCACATAAGTGCCCTAGAAGTTATCCAGGAATGTGTCTGCCAGGTTCTCCCAACTTCCAATGGTGTTTGCCGGCAAGTTATTCAGCCAATGCCGAGCCGGTCCCTTGAGTTTTAGTGGGAGGCACTTGATGGCGTGTAGATCATCTCTACGGGCCATGTGAATATGGAGAAAGAAATCTTCTATCCATACCGTGGGGTCTGTAGTCCCATCGTAGGGCTCGATATTTACGGGCTTAAATCCTTCTGGGAATTCATGATTCATTACTTCGTCAGTGAAGCATAGGGGGTGTGCGGCGCCTCTATGCCGGGCTACATCATGACGCAGTTCAAATGAGTTTGGTCTATTGTATTCGGCCCGGCCGGATTTTTTAGCATATCCAGCGTGACGGTCATCGTCACGCGTTGGGGCGCGCCCTCGTGATCCGTAGATCGATCTTGACTGTCCTGCTTTGTTTTCCAATTTGTCTCGCAGGTCGTGCGTGTAGCCCCGGGCCTTCGTGTTTTTGCTTGTTTGGCGATAGGGTGCGGGCTAGACTTTGGGCCGATACGCTGCTTTACCTCGGCCACGAGGTGGCCAGTTAGCCGCATGCTGTGCTGGTAGTGTAGGCTTTAATGCCTCCTCCTCGAGTTGAGGTAGCGACCTGCGCTTTGGGTAACTTTTGGTTGGGCGTTCAAGTCCGTATTCCTCGGCCGCCAGGACCTCAATCCATCTATCAGTTAGCAGATCTTGATCGGCTTGAAGTTGCCGCTGCTTTTTCTTCAGGCTTTTTGCTGTGGCTATAAGCCGGCGCTTGAAGCGCTCCTGCTCGACGGGATCCTCAGGCACGATGAATTCTTCATCGCCGAGGCTCACCTCGTCTTCGGAGAGGGGCATGTAATTATCATCCTTCGAGTCTCCATCCATTGCCTGTTTATCAGGGCTAACTTTCCCATCCTCCTGTCCGGCTTGCTCGAAGCTTGGCTGGGCGGGATTGTTTTCGTCTTCAGCACCATCCGGAGTGCTATTGTCTCCTGTGCCGGTATCACCATTTTTGCTGTGGCAGGGCTTAGAGCAGCACTGTCGGCGCTTAGATTGCTTCTTGAGGGGATTATCCTCTGTTGCCTCGTCGCCATTGTGTCCACCATATATATATCATATGATGAGGTGGCTGTCTAGCGCCCTGTGGGCGGTGGTTCCTGTTCTTCTCCTGCATCGTCGTCCATACCATCGATATCTTCGGAGTCGAAATCAAGCATGTCGGTTAAGTCATCGACAATGGCTATTAAGTGGGTGGTGGGCGGGGAACGAATTTCTTCGTCGTCCGCTTCCCACTCAAGCCGGACATAGTTCGGCCAAGAGCCTCCTGACAGGGAGAGAGACTTTAATGAATTTTAGCACGTCGCCCAAGGGCGAGTGCTAAAAGATATCCGTGGAGGTAAATTCCATGATTGGTGCCCAATCAAATTTGGTAGGCACGGATGCACGCGGTTCACAGCCTATGGCGGGAGACGAGTCTGTGGGTCCGATGACACAGATATCATTGGAGGCGAAGTCTGTGTTCGGCTCTAGCGCCGCTAAGTGTGTGGCCTCCGTGGCGGGGTCCATCCACCTGTCCTCGGATGGCACGATCTGCTCCGGATTAAGAGCTGGGGCAACCGCAGGTGTGATCTACCGAACGTCGTCCGATGGCAGATCTAGGTCATGCTCCTCGTGACTGTTCGACACACCTGTCATGGGCTCGAATCCGTCGAAGATCAAGTCTCTGCGGATGTCGGTGGTGTAGTTCAGGCTTCCAAACCTGACCTGATGGCCAGGGGCGTAGCTACCGATCTGCTCCAGATGGCCAAGCGAGTTGGCCCGCATAGCGAAGCCACCGAACATGAAGATCTGTCCAGGGAGGAAAACCTCGCCCTGGATCGCGTCGTTGTAGATGATTAAAGGAGCCATCAAGCCTTACCGTGACGACACAGTGGAACTCTCAATGAAAGCACCCATGTCGCTGTCAAAACCGGCGGATCTCGGGTAGGGGGCCCCGAACAGTGCGTCTAAGGCTAATGGTAATAGGAGGCGGGGGAAACAATATTTACCCAGGTTTGGGCCCTGTCGATGGAGGTAATACCCTACTTCCTGCTTGATTGATCTTGATGATATGAGTATTACAAGAGTTGATCTACCACGAGATCGTAGAGGCTAAACCCTAGAAGCTAGCCTATGATTATGATTGTTGTTGTCCTACGGACTAAACCCTCCGGTTTATATAGACACCAGAGGGGGCTAGGGTTACACAGAGTCGGTTATAGAGAAGGAGATCTACATATCAGAATTGCATAGCTTGCCTTTCACGCAAAGGAGAGTCCCACCCGGACACGGGACGAAGTCTTCTATCTTGTATCTTCATAGTCCAATAGTCCGGCCAAAGTATATAGTTCGGCTGTCCGAGGACCCCCTAATCCAGGACTCCCTCACTCACTCACGGTATTCCCACGGGTGTCACCTTACCAAGCCCGAGACCGTTTGCGCCTTTTTGCACCCGTATATGATGGTGTCGCTAGCATCCATAAGACAAAGAACCCGGGCTGACATAGCTGGTCGTGAACCCAAAGTAGCACTAACTTACAGGGACAGGCATACATGACCCAGCAATGAACGTGTCGATCAACAGCGAGTGAATCCCAAGTCGAAGCAAGCTACAAGGACTTAAAGGATCGCCGCATGACATTTCCTCGAAGGGATAGACACAGGAACGAAGAAGGACACATGCCGGCGAGCCTAAGTGTTCCGGAGCAGTAGCAACCTACCATGGCTCAGTGGAAGCACTAGGAGACATTTCCCGGTAAGAGAGGCTACCAAGGATAAACAAGTAGATAGTCAGATCCCACACATACCAAGCATTTCAAACATACACACAATATGCTCGATATGTGGAAATACAACATGGCGTCACAACAAAACTCTACAACTCGAGTACTTTATTTAAAGCTCCAACGAGCATACATAACATTCACACAGGTACGGGTCACACGACCCAGAATTCAAGTCATACAAACATACAAGCCATAAGCGGAAGCAACATGTCTGGGTACATACATCTAGAAAGTAAAAAGGCTTGAGGAAGCCTAGCTGTCCTACAAAGGTCCACCATGTGCTCAGGATCACCACCTGGGCCTCAGGCTACTCGTCGAGATTAAGGTCTACGTAGAACCCATCAGAAGGGGTTGTAGCATCTTCTAAAAACGTAAATAAGCAAACATGAGTACAAAGGTACTCAACAAGACTTACATCAGATCCTACATAATTGCACATTATCAAAGAAGGGATGGTGGGGTTATTGCAGCAAGCCAGCTTTGACTCTTGGCTAAGCTATCTTACGAGACTCCAACTTGTAATTGTTTTGTGCACTCGAGTCCACTACACACCATATCAATACACTACCGGGGATCCACCTCCGCCATCCTACGGAGGACCATCCTCGGCACTCACACTTACCTTGAGGCTTTTAGTAGTTTCCTTTTACTTGTCTATGAACTGTATAGGAAACCAAGTAGTCCTTTACCGTGGACGTGGCTATTCGAATAGATGATGTTGACCCTGCAGGGGTGTACTTCTTCATACATGTTTCCACCACTTAGTGTCTGCACACGACATGTGCTCGGCAGACTTCAAGCAAAAGCCGATGTGGGTGTAGACCACGACCTGCCAAAACACTCAAGTCTCTAGTCCATGTTTATCGCCTATCTAGGTTCCATCCGCAGGGAGTCCGGCCTAGGTTTCCACATACGGCCCCGAACGATGTGTGCAGGGTTCCCGAGATACCAAATGGGCATCCGGTACACCATGCCATGTACCTACCGCATCACAGCCCACCCCAAGGGTCAGCGCTGTCCACGGCATCCAGTATAATACAAACACAAGAAACTACTTGCAACTCCTAGACAGAGGCTAGGGTGGTTAAGAAGTCGAGTGGGGTCATATTTCAGGGCCCAATGCATGGTAGTAGCTGAGTCTTAAATCACACATACATATCTCAGTGCTTAAGGACGGTTCCAATGAAACAACCCACCATGTACTCCTACATGGCCTCTCATCGATACCTTTATTAAATCATGTTCAACACATCATTCTCATTACCGACATGATCATTTCACTCTAGCCCATCACCCAGATGAACCAGACCTGACACGACTCTAAGCATAGCAGACATATCAAGGTAGGAAACACATACATGGCTCAATCAACTCCTACACATGCTAGTGGTTTCATCTAGTTACTGTGGCAATGACAGGTCATGCAGAGGAAATGGGTTCAACTACCGTAGCACACAGCAGTTTAAAATGTGGTTGTCTTAAATGCAGTAAACGAGAGCAGAAGCGAGAACATGGGATTGTATTGATATGTTCAAATGGGTGGTTGCTTGCCTGGCAGGTCCGTAGTCTGATACTGGTTTTCGTTTGGGTACTCGCGGTATTCTTCCGGGGCAGAACCTACCGCAGAGAGCACCAGTAACACAATCAAAACCAAGAATTATGCAACAATATGATGCATGCATGAGACATGGCAAAATGAGTGTGTTGGGCTAATGCAACTATGACCAGATGAGTTTGAGCCATTTTGAACCAAAGATTCAAATTCCAAATTCATATGTGATCTTCAATAGTGCCTTATAATATTTTGCACTAAACATCAATTTAACTTGTTTAAACATGCATGAAACCAGTACAGATGGATAGATTGGATTTTTCTGATCATTTTTCATATATAACACTTTGCATTTGGAGTTACAGATTAATTTTTATGAATTTTTGAAGTTAGCACTATTTTCTGAAATTTCCTGAATAAGAATAAATCCAGAAAATGAGTTACTGGGTCAGCATTGCGTAAGCAGGTCTACTGGGCCGGTCCAGGTCAAACCTAACCAGTGGGACCCACTGGTCAGTGTCTCTGTTAATTATCTAACTAAGTTAGGATTAGTTTGGCACTAACCTAGGTTTGACTAACGGGCAGGGCCCACATGTCAGTGGCCCAGGGGGGGGTCAAACCCCTGGTCAAACTGGGATGACTCGCCGGCATTTAGCCGCCGGCAATTTCCAGACGCGGCGGAGGTGCGGGTTTCGCCCTCCGGCGACCAACTGGACGGCGGAGGCCATCTACGTGAAGCTGGGAGCGAGCCGCGTCGAAAGGTGTTTGTGGCTGAGCTCAAGGTTGCTGGAAACGACGCCGGCGACGAGGTTTGCGGCTGCCGGAGTTCGGGCAAGGACGAACTCGTCGTCGTGGTGATCTTGGAGGCACGAGGCCAGCTCCTACGTGGCCTACGTGGTGTAGTGAACTTGTTGGACAAGGTGGTGTGGCCGTTGGGTGGCCGGAGCTACGTCAGCGACGAGCTCAGGCGGCGGCGCGTGCGGTGAAGCTCGTTGTAGCGATGTAGAGGACGAAGCGAGAACAGAGAGGATGGGAAGAGAAAGAAGCTCACGGTGGTCACGTTGAGCTAGACGGCGAGGTCGGGGACGAGCTGTAGCAGCGGTGACGGCGAAGGGGATCTTCGGCGACGGCGGAGTCGGACGAGGTCGGTCTCGGATGATAACACCCCTTAAAACCTTATTCTGCACATCAATCAGGCTTATTCTGCTAACACTCTAACCAACCCGACCCGTGCTGACTGACGGAATAAAATAAATCCACCCTCAGCCTCTCTTCCCCGCCCCCGTCACTTTCTCCCCCCACTCCCCACCCTTCACAGCGCCGCCGGGCCACCACCTCCCACCGTGCGGCCGGCCATCTCCCACCGCGCGACCGCGCCACCACCTCCCACCGCGTGGCCGGCCATCTTCCACCGTGCGGCCGGCCACAACCTCCCATCGAGCCGTCGGGCCACCACCTCCAATCGAGCCGCCGGGCCACCACCTCCCACCGCACGGCCGGCCACCACTTCCCACCACGCCGCCGGGCCGCCATCCCCAACACGGCGCCAGGCCACCAGCTCCTCCCTCGCGCCACCACCTCTCCGGGATCGTTGGTGCTCCACACCCTTCCCCAGATCCCTTCCCCAGATCCGTCGGGCGTTTGCCGGATTAGCGGAGCCACATCTGGATCCATGGAGCCAGCACCCCTGAGACCCCGTCGAACCAGCTCCTTCTCGCGTGAGCCACCGCTCATCCCCGGCGACCTCCCGCCGCCTTCTACGCGCGTAGCCACACCCCCGCCATGACTCAGGACAGCGTCGCCTCCCACCACGCCCTCCACTCCTCCTCCTACCTCTGGCTCACTGCCTTCCCCCAAATCCTCTCTCTCCCCACAACCTCCCCTCTCCTCCCCGGCTAGCAACCTTTCCTCGCGCCGCTGCCCCGTAGCCTTCTCCCGCTCCCCCGCACCTCTACCTTCCCCTGTGCTGCCAAGCCGCAACCTTCCCCTGCTCCGCCGCCCCACCTACTTCCTCTGTGATGCCGCGGCGCCATCATATGGATGAGCCTCCATCGCGAACCTCGCCGGTGTGGGAGGCATCAGCAGGGGGCAGCGCTGGATGGCGCTCCAAGCTTGGGAGATGGGCACGCAGCTGGATCAAATCAGGACTGAAGCACTCCTTCCTCACACACTGACGCGTGCAGGCCCGATGGCTGGATGGTGAGCGCGCCGGTGACCTCTGTTCACCCTCCTTCCTCAACCCCTGTATTCTTCTGCTCACCGACAGGGGCTTCCAGATGCCTCCTGGCATCTTCCCTTGGCCTGCCTCCCCTCCCCTGCTACACGAGGCGGCTAGCAAAACAAAAATGGGTAGCCATCCCCTGCTACAGGAGGCGGCCAGCAAAACAAAAATGGGTAGCCACAGACAGCAAAACTAGGAGCTGCCTCCTACCTGGTCGTGCAGTTCCTTGGCTCGCGATGTGCGGTCCGGTAGCATGGGCTTTCTGTTCATGGGCACGCTGGTTTCCACCATGCAGTTCGCTGGCATTGGGCGTGGTTTCGGTGTCGCGGCAATGCAGTTCGATTGAGTGCTTCCATATACACTTCAAATTAGTTTTTTTGTATGTTCAGATTTACATTGCAATGTGGTGAAGTCCCGAATGGGTGGTGCTACAATGCAGTTCGTGTGTGTTGCTTCAGTTTTTGTTGTTGTTTTGCCTGGTGGTGCTCGAGTGCTAATTGTGCTATGTATGGTTGTATGCTGGTGGTTTGTGCTACAACGACGTGCAGTTCGCCAGGCTGTGTCGTGTGGTTCGCCGGGCCATGGAGTGCGGTTCACCGGCCGGCGCCTTTGCATCCGGTTGGCCGTTTGCTTTGATATATTTGTTTTTATGTGGGTGATTTGTAAAACTGCACGATCGTTTTTGTAACAAATTGAAGAAACTTGTAGAAACCTATTGCAGCTCGCTTGGTAAACTCATATGGTTCACAAACATTCGCTATAGAACTCCTTTGTTGTCCACTTCGTAAGCACAAAGCAAAAACATCTCAAAAGAAGCTCGCTTTTATATTAGATGTAGTTCACTCACTCAATCCCTGAGGTCCACTCGCTTGGTCAACGCGCGTAAAAACTTAATAAGTATGAACAAAAGACAACAAAAACTCATGAGGTTCACTTTTGGTAGTGTTGCGGTTCACTTTCAGGAGTGTTGCGGTCCACTTTCGTTCAAAAAAAAGTTAAAAAAAAGACTACAAAAACTTGGCCGAGAAAGTTTACGTCCGACAAAAATAAATCATGAAGTTCAATTGACTGTCCGTTGCAGTGCAGTTTTCAATTTGAAGTAGTACGTTCTTCTGTGCGATGCATTACAAACGATGATTTTTGGTCTCGCGAAAAACAGAGTGTCCGCTGTTTGGTAATTTTAAAACCGCTCTTAAACCATAAGGAATTAGGGCGAGTGTTCAACATGAAAAAGTTGCGTATCATCGATATCTTTCCAACGCCGTATCGTTTGAATCATTCCGACCAGCGGTTTGCAAAAATTTCGCCAAAAACGGCCGCTGCCACTCGTCGTCCGCCGCATGATTTTCAAAATTAACTTAAAACCATAAGGAATTTCAAAAATATTTCAACATATGAAAGTTGCGCCTCATTCGTAGCTTTCGAACGGCGTATCACACGCCTCATTTCGACAAACGGTTCAAAAACTGGAGCAAAAACAGTACCAAAAATTCAAAAAAATTTGAAAAACAGAATTCCGCAATTTAGTAAATTTGATACTGCTCTTAAACCGTAAGGAATTAGAGAAACATTTATATATGAAAAAGATGCGCCTCGATGATATCTATCCAATGGCGTATCATTTTCTTCATTCCGACAAGCGGTTTAGAAGAAATCGCGAAAAAACGCTCGCTGCCACTCGTCATGGGCCGCACCATTTTCAAAACTGCTCTTAAACCGTGTGGAATCTCGAAAGTGTTCAACATGTCGAAGTTGCACCTAATCCATAGCTTTTCAACGGTATATTACACGCCTCATTCTGATAAACGGTTAAAAATTAGAGTGAAAACAGTACCGAAAAAATAACGCGTGCAGTTTTTTTCGACGAGAAGTACACTCGTGTGAGTACTGCACCACACTTGGTTCAAAGAATGACGTGCACTTGCGTTCAGCGTGCAGTGCGGAAGTGGTGTGCAGAATAGTTATTCTGCTAATATTAGCAGAATAGACCGTCTGTATATATATATATATATATATATATATATATATATATATATATATATATATATATATATGTATATATGTATATATATATATATAGCCTACTTAATTTAGTCCTTGTTGTTGTTGTTGTTGTTGTTGTTGGATGGCCACGGGACATCGTCTTGGCGAGGACGCTTCTTGCCGCCGACGTTGGCTTTTCATCGCCGCCACCATCGTCATCGTCGTCCTCCACGTTGTTCGACCATTCCACCTCATCATCATCGTCGTCCTCTTCTTCGTCCTCCGACGGCTCCTCGTCCGTCTGGTTGTCGTTTGACGACTCTGAAGGTGGCGTCCCTTCCATGAACAAGATATAATCGACGTCTGGGCTCGACACCGGACTCATGGAAGACGAGCAAGATGATTCCGATGTTGACCTATCATTGGGCGCCAGATTGCTGGCCGAACTGTCGTCCTCACTGTCGCTCGACATGGCTGCAGATTGTGTGCCAGTGTTTAGCGCGGCATGCCGGGGATGATGAAGATGGTGGACACTTAAGCGGGGTATGCAGAGAAGAGGAACTGCCAATTGAAGCGGGGGTTGACGTATTATCTAACTGCAATTATTTGTATCCACTCGCTCCAAATTCCCGGGGTTGTGCAGGACTCCTATTGGCTATTTGGCTAGTTTCCTTTTTCAAGACAAAAACAAGGAACAAATTTTGGGATTATGCAATGGTAACGGTACGAACGGAGTAGGACAGTTGGCAAGCAATACATTGAGCTCTTCTTATTGATTAGGCCAGTAATAATCAAACTAGAAAGGAAAAGAAAAAAGACAAAGAGAAATATCTGCACGAATCTTCGCGTAACACCAATGGCGTAGGACCTAGATGTGCATTACTTAGAGCACATCTAGATGTGCTTTAGCAATACTATCAAACAAAACCCCCAATCATTATTGCAAACAGCGCATAGAACATGGCTAATGTGACAACCACAACTACACATGCTAGTTCCTTCTTGTCTCTTGCTTTCATCTGTTGCTTGTGATTAATTCTTTCTTGCTTCATCGTACTGAATGTACATTCCAGATCAGCCAGTTTCTTCTTCAGCTTAACGTTATCTTCTATGAACTTGGTGATAACACTCCGAGCCCTGCCATGCCGTTCTTCATCCAGCCAGTTAACAAAGGCACAAGCCTCATATCCCTGCCAATGTTAAATAGTATTCAGGATGAGCGGTGGCATTAACTCAAGTAAAATGATGAACTTATCACTAACCTCTAAGGGGCAACTGAGAAACCGTCTGCCAATGTAGAATCCCTCCATGCATACACGTCGAGCAGGAGTGTGCCCATGCACACAACTCAGCTTTTGGTACTTCTCAGTGGAGCAAAACTCGGAGTCGAACTCGTGTTGTGGGAGTCTAGAGTCATGCTCCAGATCTGGTGACAGATTGCTTTCCTGGGGGGGGGGTCAATTCAGGATGGATTCAACAAGGAGCTACTTTGGACATGCTAAAAAAGATCAGGATAGATTGGAACCTGACAGGACGATTCGGATCCGTAGTACACCTGCCTTTTGATGACCTTAGGCAAGTGCTCGGCGACGACCACCATCGTGGTGGCGATACAAGCTAGAGCAGCTGCACCGAAACCATCAGGACTGCTCACCCGCATTCCCCCAATGTCAGCTCCACACGAGGGAATTTGGAGGCTATGTAGGGATTTTGGGGGAAATGGGGAAACTGTGGGGATAAGCTAACGGTCAGTAACTACTTATGGCACTATATGTTGGAGTATATGGCACACTGTTTATGCATGTCGTTTGTGTTAGGTATTACAACGTCACACACGATTTGCGCACCAAACCGTTGAGGACAACGTAGGTGAGACATGGTTGCCATTACATAACCGTATGTGATGTAATACCATATAAATATAATTGAGTTACAGTGATACCGTGTAAACAGCCGCTCTGCAGATATCTGTAAAAAACAGCCGGTACACATCTAGAGATGGCGACGGCGGCCTAGGCAAGGGCTACCCGAGAAGAGGTTAATCCTCGGTCGGTGGGCGGTGGCGGCGTCATAGGAGGTCAATCCTCGGTCTGTGGCGGGAGATAGGAGGAGCTCATCTGGCGAGGTCGGCGGCGGCGTGATTCGAGCACATCCAACACGGTCGATGGCCGGATAGTGGAGGTCAAACTTCAGGCGGCAGCCGCACTAAGCTTTGCTCTTCGACCCTGCTATCTCAGTGTGCCGCCACATCACGCTTCTCTGTCTGCTGGGTGGTGGTCGCCGCGCGGCTACTTAATCAAGGTATTCTTTTTGTGAGTGGCTTAATTAAGGTATCCAATTCCTAAGGGTAGTGTTGTACTAGTACTCTGCGTGTAAATTGACTGGCCATTAATTTTTGTCATTGCACGTCTGGATAACAATATGGAGCGCCCTTAGTAATTATGAAAATAAAGCCTTGTGATTTATGCACACATCATTGGGCAGTAGTTAATCCGTATATTAATGTTGTTGTTTTGTTTTTAATTACCATTCGTGTGGTGCATATGGAACGATCTGAATGGATGAAGGATCAGAAAACAATGATTTTATCAGTGGCGTGATAGAGTTCATGAAATTGGCTGAAAGTACAAAGAGGAGAATTGGTGATGCGGATTACATCCTGTGTCCATGTGCTGATTGTGCCAATACAGAGTCACGTGTAGTTGCAGATGTCCAGTGGCACTTAGTCTCTCGGGGATTCATGGATGGATATACACATTGGACCAGGCACAATGAAGAGGAGGTCATGGATGAAGATACCCAGGGATGCGAGATGCCAAACCCCGATCAGTGTCACATGGATGTTGAATCTAACATCAGGGCAGAGACGTCAAGCTACCAATGGAACACCGGAAAGCCGAAACGCCCACTGGAAAACCAAGATGTTGATGCAGATGACAACGATCTTGATATGCTAGATTTTGCTGCTATCATTGGAGATTTCGAGGGCCCAGAAAAGGATATGATTGGGTACAAGGATCTGCCAACCATTGATGCGGACTCTAAGAAAGAATTGTATCCAGGTTGCAAAAAGAAATATTCCAGGTTTAGTGCCACCCTGGCGCTTCTCAGATTTAAAGCAGCAAATGGTCTATCAAACAAGGGCTTCACAGAGATGTTAGGTCTTTTCAAAGAAATTCTTCCAGAAGATAATGTGCTCCCCAGAAGCACGAATGAAGCGAAGAAAATTGTTTGCCCACTGGAACTTGAAGTACAGAAGATACACACTTGTGTGAATGATTGTATATTGTACCGTGGTGAGTATAAAGATTTGCGTGCATGTCCCGAATGCAAGCATGCATGATACAAGTGCAGTAGTGCAAAGGACAAGTACAAATTGGATGACGAGATCAAGACAGGAATCCCATTCAAGGTAGTTTGGTACTTGCCTTTAATTCCAAGGTTGAGGCGATTTTTTGCAAAGCCTAGAGAGGCAAAGAGGTTGCGGTGGCATTATGATGAGCGAATTGCGGATAACTATATGAGGCACCCGAAAGATGGGGCTCAGTGGGAATTAATCGACAACAAGTTTGAAGACTTTGCCAAGGATCCTAGAAGTATAAGGCTCGGGGAGTGTATTGAGAGATGAATCCTTTTGGCGATATGAGCACCAATCACAGCACATGGTTGGTGCTTCTGTGCATATATAACCTAGCTCCTTGTTTGTGTATGAAGAAAAAATACATTATGGTGTCAATGATTATCCCAGGCCTGAGGCAACCTGGAAATGACATCGACATTTACTTTTAGCTACTGGTAGAAGACCTGCTGATAGTGTGGATAGATGCACCTATTGTTAAATGTTATGATGCTTACCAAAAGGAGATTTTCGATTTACATGCGATGCTGGTGCACACCATTCAAGATATGCCGGCATTAGGCAACACATCGGGGAAGAAAACAAAGGGAGATATAGGGTGTGTCACATGCATGGATAGGAACGCTAGCAAAACACTTCCCAACTCGTGCAAAACTGTGTATTTGTGTCATTGTAGGTTCTTACGGAAAAATCACCCATACCGAAAGATGAAAGCTGAATTTGATGGTACGACAAAGGTAGAAGTGGGCCCAAGACCCTGTGATGGGGAGGTGGTCCACAACATGGCTAAACAAATTAATGTTGTGCTTGGCAAGAATCAAGCTTCGCCCGTGAAAACCCACCCAAGGGTCAAGTGTTTAAGAAGAAATCGGTGTTCTGGAACTTACCTTACTGGGAGATTCTACGTGTATGTCACTACATCGATGTCATGCACGTAGAGAAGAACGTATGTGAAAAGCATCCTTGGTACTCTGCTCAAGATTAAAGGTAAAAAAAAGGATGGTGAGTGTTCATGGCGAGATATGCTTGTTGATCAATCAAAAGGCAAGAGTGAAGCAGAAGATGATGACAAATTCATCAAAGCTCGCCAGAGTTATAATTTCAATACAAAAGAAGCAACACTGTTCTTCACCTATTTGTTGTCAGTTAAGACACCCTCTTCCTACTCCGCAAACATCAGAAGTCTCATGGATGTGAGCTCAGGTAAAATGAAGTTGGGACACATGAAGTCACATGATTGCCACGTAATGTTGACACAAATCCTCCCGGTGGCCATCAGGAATCTGTTGGACAAAGATATAAGGAACACACTCATTGAGCTCTGTGATTTCTTCAACCAACTATGGCAGAAAGTTGTAGATCCTGAAGAGCTGGATCATATGAAAGATGATATAGCAAGAATAGTGTGCAACCTAGAGATGTTTTTCCCACCGTCATTCTTTGATGTCATGGTCCATCTCACTATGCACCTTGTCGACAAGATAAAGTATTGTGGTCCTGTGTTTCTTTGCAACATGTATCCCTTTGAGCAGTTCATGGGAATACTGAAGTGCTTTTGTCGGAACCGAAACCATCCAGAGGTAAGCATCCTACAAGATTATACCACAGAGGAGGCAGTTGAGTTTTGCACCGAATACATGAAACAACAACCTATAGGTTTTCCCCTCTCTCGCCACGAGGGAAGGATGAAAGGTAAGCCGGTCCTTGCTGGCATGCAAATGGCTGCACACGGAGAATTGGCAGAGAAATCCCATTTGACGGTACTGCTTAATAGACCAGTTCTCGCTGCTTACGCCGAAGAACACTTGGCGGAGGTACGCCAAAGCTTCTTAACGATGGTGCCTTCATCAGATGTGGGGATGAAGGAGCACACTAAGAACTACGCCGAATGGCTGAAGAAGCATTTGGCACAAGGATCCATCAATGACATTGCTACGTGGTTGGCACAAAAGCCATCACCTATGGTGTTGACATACCAAGCATATGACATAAATGGATACATGTTCTACACTGATGAACGTGATGAGAAGACCTCATATCAGAACAGCTCTGTATGAATAGAATGCATGACTATAGATGAAGCTGATAAAAGGGTATACTATGGAACCATCAAAGAGATTCGGGAGCTTGACTATGTGAAAGTTAAGGTGGCATTATTCAGGTGCTCATGGATCCCTCTTGGTCAGGTAAAGGTTGATGATTATAGGAAGACATGTTTTAATAGGACAACGATGGCATATTATGCAGGCCCGTTCATTCTTGCCAATGATGCTACACACATTTTCTTTGTGGAAGACCCTTTGCATAAGAACTGCCATGTAGTGATGCATGGAAAGAGGAGGGTACTGGATGTCGACGATGTTGCCGATGAGGACGAGTACGATGAATTTGATGAGTTGGCAGCCAAGGGATCATGCAACCCTATAACAGAGAAGCGTAAAATCATCAGAAAACCCAAGTTCATTCGGGGTCAACTTAATGATCCCAGTTCCCCCATGTACATGGGAATTAAGCCGTAAGACTAGTCTTTATGCCTACCCTGCAACTTAATTCATTCAATTTAGAACTGTCGCGTGTACTGAATTTGTGAGTTATGCCCGGTTTTCTGTTGATGTAAGAACTGTTAATATGTTGACCTCGATATGCTGTCAGCTCAGGCAATGAATATGAACTGTTTCTTCTTCTTCTTATTATTATTATTATTATTATTATTATTATTATTATTATTTTATTATTATTATTATTATTATTATTATTATTATTATTATTATTATGTCATAGAGGTAGCACACTCAATTGATCTCACTACAGTATGTGTGAACAAAAATATGTATGCAATCTGGTTTGCGAATAGCACATGGTTCGTTGATGAAAGCCGTGTGTCGACAAAATCCCGCCCACAACCTGAGTCATGCGTTCTGATTGGCCAGAATTCAAATCCAACGGATCGTACGTCTACACCGTTGGATGCTCCCAGATCGAACGACGATACTCGTCCCTTTCGATAGCACATGCAGTTGCGGTTGTAATTTTATTTTTATGCACAAAATGCACGTTAAACTCAAAAAATGTCTTCAATATAGCTAACGATACCCGAAATGCGCAAGAAAATAAAACCCGTGGTATAATGGTGATTGCATACCGTGGAAATATTTATGAGGCCAAACAATGAAGTCACCGGCCGCAGGAGTTTGAATTGACACATCTCCTTTTGGAAACCATGATCCTTCATGTGAGATACTCCAGTTTGGAAGGAGCGATCGTCAAAACTTGTGCCAAACTTTACATTTTTTCCATGGAGTCGTGATAGCACGCCACGGGCACACATCGATTTTGATGATGTCTGGACTCCATCTGAATTTCCTGTAATTAAAATACCAACTAGGCCTACGCCAGTGGCCGCACCTCGCGGACGAAATGTTTGAAACTTCTCCCCACTTCTTGAACAAACAGATGAAAACTCGCAAAGCTACGCATAAATGATCTGTACACCTTCTTTGCTAGGCTGGTCGTAATGGGATATCATAGCTAATATCATGCCAACTAGGCAATTTTGATGGGCTGTCATAGAATTAAATGAAGAAAGAGAGGGTTAAGTATCATATCATGAAACCGTGTCATAATAAATGCTATGCTACTATGTGTCATGCATGATACTAGTATATGATCGATACTAGCTAGCTACCTCTATAATGCGCACATAGTATCATAAGTTAGACTACCCACAGTGGGAGTAACATAGATAGTAACATCACACATATCTATATAAAATAAATGATGTGGCAAGCAATAAATGAAGAAACAGAGGAATGTGGTAACATAGCTAGTTACTAATAGTATGAGTAACATCACACATATCAAGGCAAGATGAGTCTATAGCTTAATAAATGAAGTGTTGTATGTTACCACACATATGTTACTCCCCACTATAGAGGTGGTAACATAGAGTAGTAACATGGGCATGTTACTACTCTATGTTACTACCCATTGTGGCTAGTCTTAGTATCTTAGGTTGCCTTATTAATTACCATGCATGACACAAACTAGTACAACATTTAATATGTGATATAGTATATCATGATATGATACCCGGCCCACACCCTCTCTTTCCTCATTTAACTGTGTGCCACATCATCCAAAAAGTCTAGTTGGCATGCATGTGATACCGCTTGATACTCCCATTACGGCCAACCTTAGGGTGGCCATAGTGGGGGTATCATAGCCGATATCATGCACTTGAGAATAGAAAATATGATGATGTGTGGAAAAGAAGCAGTAACATAGATACTGTAACATATATAATATAAATGCTATGCTACTTTGTGTCATGCACATGGCTAGAAATACGGTCATCTATGGTATATATATACTAGCTCTATGATACTATATATATGCACTATATGAAGGTACGTACACTACAAAAAAATACACTTCCGTGATGATATGTGTTTGTCACAATAGGTCACATTTTTTGTCATGCATGTACATCCATGACGATTTTATGAAAGAATCAAGATAGTCATACCTGCGCTATCGTAGAAGTGTTCCATGACATTACCAAAATTATCATCACGGAAGTGTCCACTTCCATGATGATAAATCGCGTGTCACATAAGTGCTTTCGTCAAGGGTGACCAACACGTGGCATCCACCATAACCGAACATTGTTAAGCTATCAGGTCGGGTTTTGGATCCGATAATCCATTAACAGCCCGGACCAATGGGAAGTTTCCATGTGTAAAATTCTTATTGGCCAGATGAAGCACATGTCATCTCGTTAGTGGGTCAGATAGGCGCCTATGATATGTTGACACGTGCGATGGCCCACCACTGGCCCACTTAGCTTACAAAGCTGGCCCGTTTGACTTGGTCAAAAGTTAACGGGCTGGCCCATGAAAAGCCTGTTAACGGTCTCTTCGCAAATAGCCCATTTTACGACCCGGTAACTCACGGCCCGTTAGGCCCTACCAGAAATCGGCCCAACAATGTCATGTGGGCCGTGAAATATAACACCAGCTCATTTCACTTTCAGCCCATGTATGGCCCACGATGTCTTTCAGCGCATATGATGCCTTCTATCTTTAGGCCCTTTAGAGGCCACGGTGACTCTAGCCCATAATGAACAGTAAATTTCTTTGTACCCGTTAACAGCTCGTGATTCACATGAGCTGTTTCCAGCCCATGTTAGCTTTCGGCCTATTGATGGCCCATACGTTCTTGGGCTCCTTTCCGGCCCTCAATAACTTTCGGCGTGTTGCTGGCCTGTTCCCCTAATGGGCCAAATTTGGCCCGTGGCAAGAGTCGGCCCGTTTCTGGCCTATTAACCCGTTCCGCCGTTTCCAGCCCGTCCTATATTGCGGCCATTAACGACCCGTTATGCCTGTGACAGAATTAAGCCTTTGCTATCCTCCTGCCTGTTAACGGCCCTTTACCATGCTGGGCCGATAGCAATTACGCCCATTTACGGCCCATGTAGACCCATTTATCCGACGACCCGAGGCCCACCAATTCTACGGCCCTGTTGGAGGCCAATTTATTGACGGCCCGTAGGAGACCCATGGATCCTACGGCCCGTAGCAGGGTCAAGGTTACCACAGTCCGTATATGGCCCATGGTTGTTGTGGCCACTAGCAAACCAGGGAAAAAGAGAATAGGAAATAAATAAGGCCGAAACTAACGCTAGGCTATTAAGGCGATTGCACAGATTACATTCACCCGACATCAAAGATCGCCACCAGTGCAAATATAGGGAACACCCTACACTATACAAAAATGGCTTGCTGTTTCCTTCAGCCGGTGGCTGCACGTTAAGAACAAATTTTGTATCGCACCAAAACAAGTTACAAATATAAAACAAAAGGAAGGTTGGCATAAAAGTTAACAGTCTAGCAGATAAATGCACCACCAAAAGTTCAGAAGCTCAGTTCATTTGACCTGACTGTTATGTTTTCATGTTGTATTCTCCGATGGAGCACCATAACCTTCGCCTTCATTTCTCCTAGGCCCATGAACAGCATAGCAAATGTCTGATAGTTTGGTTTCAAAACCATGCATATCTTGATGACATCGAACAATGTCTCTCCTTGTTTCATAAAGGGTCTCTGTTAGGGAATGGACTTGTGTCTGGAGCGTAGATACAGCATTGTTTTGAGATTGCATATCTTGATCATGAGGCAGTTTGGACGAGATTGCCTTAACAACCAACCTAGTATTACGCAGGAATGTGCTTTTGGCACTATTAGTGGACAGGTACTGACCCACTTCAGCAAGAGCTGACATTGCGGTTATAGTTGCCTCGCCACCTTCAGAAGGTGGCGGTTCCACCATTTTTTCCATAGCTCGCTGAAAAGTTGAGTTTTTACATTAGTAGTACCAGAACAGACGATATTAAGGAGGCAGCAAAACCAAACAAAATAGCTTTTGTCTATATATAGAACTTATTCCGGTGAACCCATGTAAAATGTTAGTTGTATTTTATTGCAAAGTACATAATAAAACCAGGTTCCAAACATATGACCATGTACCATCGCTAATGTATTGTCTATTTCTTCACATTGTATTGAGGGCTAAGGATAAAGAGACGAAGTTTATAATATGGTAAGCATAGTATGGCATCATTCATATCACAAAACAACTAAGAACCGATAAACAGGCAATTGTAACATTGTGTGGGCAAGTCCAGCACGGAACTAGATTACAGGTCAAGATCAAAGGAACATCACTCCTCTCTTTTAAACCTTGTAAGGTGCAATGACACGCTAAGGAATTGTGTATAAAATTCAAAAGTAATAGACATTGGCTGCAAACCATGCAGTTCAAGGCACAAGTCAGAATAAGTAGTAGTTAAAAGGCATGAGGATTAAGGACTTACAACAGCGCCTTTGACTGGTGTAGTCATGCCCTTATTCTTGCTGATGGGACAGTCCTTGAAGATTTCCACAACATTTTGTTCAGGTTCTTTTTGGTCCTTGCGGGATTTCCTCTGCATTTGGAACAAGTCAATATAGATATGATAATATGGTACAGCGAAAAGAGCGAAACAGCAGCTAATTACAAGAGCCTCACAGTGTGCAATATAGCTATGAGATCATGTCGTTTGTTGGAATTTCACTTTCGTACGGTTGGCCTTTTTCTTTGAACAGTTCACCTACAAGAAGATAGATTTGTGTGGCACATGCATAAATAGGACTTCAACATGTGATCTGATCACATATATATAATGTACTTGATACTTCTGATCAGACCAGTGTTTAACGAGGCCCCTCCAGTCTTCATCCAATATATTTTCCACTAGAGATGTTTGGGAAAGTTCACTGTTAGCCTTACCTTCAAAGTGATTTTTCCTCAAGTTATACCGATATTGTCGCAGAGCAGACTTGAAAACATGGGTGCAAGCTTGTCTGGTTGCATGATCTTGGCTATCCAACTTGAACCTCATATGTTGAAAATTATGGGATTCTCATTATCAGCAACCTAGAAATTATGGGACAGAGCAAGACGATATTACTAGTTTCCATACATAACCATGCTTACAGATAAATGGTCGAGGAAGGTGTTGAACTGGGTTTCGCCTTTGTCATTCCTGTACTGAATCCATGTTGGGAGGATACGTAGATGACACCTAATGGCAACCGCTGCCTCTGATACTAACTTGGATGACTCTGTAGCATCACGTGGCCTTTTTAAACATGCCTCAAAACGGATCTTCATTCTTCCTCCTCTAGATTTAGTTAACCTATCGAGCATTATCCCTAATGATTATTTCCTCTTGCGCCTAGGTTCTAGTCCAACAACGAACATAGGAAGTGTTAGTGTACATCAAACTATGAGACTACATATAAAGAAGCATGCAACTGTAACTTGACTCTAGCAACTACCTTCTTGTTGTTGAAGCTCACAAGGTTCATCTGATCTTGCCAACTCGTCTTGTGTCAAGAGTGCTTGGGAAGTAGTGTCAAGTGGCAAGGGAGCTTGGGAACGTGCTGCTAGCTCAGTTGACGCACGAGTAACTCATGCAACTGGTAGTACTGTGGAAGGTATTGCAAGAACTAGGGCTGTCTCTGCTTGTTTGGTGGCAGCTATTTGTTTCTATTTGGCTTTTTCTGCAGCTCGTGTAGCATGGGATACCATGTTTGTAGAAGTTTCCGCTGGACTTTGACCTTCTATTGCACCATCAGTACCAGTAGAATCTGCAGGATTCTTCCGCTTCCCATTCCCTGACATTCTGTGTTTCTTCCTCTTTCTCTGTGCCATGTTAAGTTTAAGAAAAATAAATAAAAATTTAGTTCTTCAGAACAAATTGATGCGTGATACAGATGAACTGAACTTTAATGTTAGACAACCACATGATAGGAGGATGTAATATGTACGAAAAACAGGATGGAAGAGATAACCAGAACTATGATGTGTAAACTAAGCAGAAGACATTTCACTAAATTAGAAGCAATTCAATGGAAGGTAGACACCATATGAAAGATGCTACAAATATCGCTCTGTCAAGTTAACAGTGTCTCATCATAAATGGCATTTAAACAAATGCGAAGTAGTACAAGAAATAAATCATATGCAAGATGCAAACAACATCACACTACCAAGTTAGAGGTCTCTCGTCATTAATGCCATTGCATATTCACAGCTTATGATGTGTAAACTAAGGAGAAGGCATTTCAACAAATTAGAAGCAATGAAAGCTAGACACGATATGAAAGATGCAACGAATATCACTCTACCAAGTTAAAACTGTCTCATCATAAGTGCAATTTCAACAAATTAGTAGTACAAGCTAGAAAAGAATGCGAGATGTAACCTATATCACACTCCAAAGTCAAACGTGTCTTATGATAAGTGATTGTTGCAGGTTACACCATAGTAGTAATTTGATGTAAGAACATGGTGTGATAGACAGATATTGTATGTTCTAGAAATAGGAACACGTGTCTTATTCAAGTATAATGTGTAAAGTAAGCAGATGGAATTTAACAAAATTAGAAGCAATACAAGCTAGACATCACACATAACATGCAACCACATAAAATAGCGCCAAGTTAGAGGGAGCACTAGTGATGGTGCACTAGGGGAGACGTGCTCATCATAAACACAGCTACGTTGAGTGTCTACGCATGTGTTGTCTTGGAAATCATCTTGGGGGGTGGAGGAGTAGAAACCGTAGAGGCCCTCCGTTTGGAAGGAGCACCTTTATCCGCTGCCTTGCTAACTTCCTTCCGCTTTATTGATTTTGAATTGTCAAGTAAAACCGACAAGAAAAAGCAATAAAATTCTCTCTTCAGAACTCATCCATGCATGATACTGACAATCACTACTTTGATGTAAGGCAAACACATGATACCAGGATGGAATATGTACGAAAAATAGGACGGCATGGCATGTTCACAACTGTTTGTGTAAACTAAGCAGAAACCATTCCAACAAATAAGAAGCAATGCAAGCTAGACACCACATGAAAGATGCAACCAATATGACTCTGCCAAGTTAAAAGCGTCCCATCATAAATGGAATTTCAACAAATTAGAAGCAGCGCATGCTATGAATCATATGAAAGATGCAACTAACATCGCACTGCATATACTAAAGGTGTCTCGTCATATTGATTGATGCGGGATACAAAAAAAACAATAGTTTTATGTAAGGACATGCTTAATAGACAGATGTACAATGTACTAAATACAGGAAGGCATGTTACATTAACATGTATAATGTATAAGCTAAGCAGAATAGCACATGCAGTTTAACCAGATTGGAAGAATTACAATCTAGACACCATATGCAACATGCAACCACATATCACGCTGCCAATTTAGAGCAAGCACCTACGATGCTAGTGTAGGGAAAATGCGGTAATCAACTACAGAGCTACGTTCACTATCTTCATCTAACCTTGTTGTTTCTTGAGAATCATGTCGGGAGGCTGACGTTGCATTCTTTAAATGAGGAGTAGTCCACTTGCCTGACTACCTCATCATAAGTGATTGATGAGGGATACACAAGAACATTAGTTTGATGTAAGAACATGGTTAATACACAGATGTACTAGTATGTACCAAAAATAGAAAGGCATGTCATATTCAAAGGTATAATGTGTAAGCTAATCAGATGCAATTTAACCAAATTGGAAGCAATACAAGCTAGACATCCGGCTGGAGTAGTGAGCATGATCATCTAGGACCTGAGAGCCTGGTGGGAGGCGGGCTGCTTCGCCACCATCGCGGCTTTTTAGTTGGCTTCCAGGTGATGCATGTCTTTGCTGGGCTTGTCACTGGCTCGGCCAGTGCCCTGCCTAGCTATTTGTCTTATGGTGCTCATAGGATGGTGGTTCATGTAAAAAATATCTTTCCTTATCTTAATAAAGACCAACGTCAGCCTTTCGAATACAAGCTAGAAACCATATGGAACATGCAACCACATATAACACTGTGAAGTTAAAGCAAGCACCTGCGATGGTGGTTCATTGCGAGCGAGGTCATCAACTCCAGAGCTACGTTTACCGTCTCCATATGCTGACACTGCACCCTTTATAGCGTTGTAATGTGTCGTGCCTACCCGCGAAGAAAGCTGGCGCGACTTCTCTCTTTTCTTTTCTGCTTCTCTTGAGGAAGACTCTAAAATACCCTTGCCCAAAAACACAATAGTGAGAGTATGGGTGAAGTGTGTGCAGAACTAGTGCACTATAGAAGTAGCAAATAGCAGGTGGCTGAAAAATAAATGACAGGAGACATATGATAGCTCTACAACATTGCGTGGCAAACAAAATTAGATTCTACTCCGTATGATTTTGTAATATATGAGCACAGGAAATGCAGGTACTCCTCCAGCACACCACCACATGTGGTCATATCAAGATAACACACGACTGAAAATAAATAGGCCAGTTGATTTTTTAAATGAACCGTCTGATCTATAAGGAACGGGCAGATGGCCTTCGTCTACCTCCCGCTAGTCACTGTTGACAATCTTTCTCGAACCGCCAGTGACCACCAGCCCAGATCCCTGCCTCCGCCGCCCCGCCCTCCCCTCGATCTCACACCACCGTCCTACTTGGCAGCACCCCCAGGCCATCCCTTTAATCCCGGCCGACCTCCAGATCGGTTGCCAGTAGCTCTAGGCCCCACACGCCCCTAAGATAAACACTGAGGCGTTGCTTCCCCGGTGTAATAGGCGGACTAGCGCCTGCTATGCCAAGGAATGCTTCCGTTAATTGGAAATCAACTAACTAGGAATTGAAATTCAGTGGGGCGACGGACCTCTAGCTAAGGTGAAATAGTATATGAGGAGAAACCTTCTGAATCACGAGTTGCTAGGAACATCTAGTATCAAGAAGAAGCGGTCAACTAGTGTCTTCTGTGGGATGAATATCGTGCAAGCAGACACATAAGATTTGCACGAATAAGGGAAGAGGAGTACCCTTATCGGTTGCCAGTGTGGTCTCCTCCATATGTCACGGCGATCTTCTTTTTTCTCCCCGGGGAACCGATGTTTTGGAGAACCGTGGATCCTTGGACAAACACATGGCCAAATTGTTGATTGTGTTGCTGTGGCTGTATATCGGCGGAGGGGAAGCAGATCCGAGGCGACGAAGGATGACATAGCAGGAACATCTCCAGTGCGGTGGACGGTGGCGAAGTTGGAGCGGCAGCGTTGAGGCACAGGACGGCATGGTTGAACTGGTTTGGGTACGGATGGCTCGGCCTCGGCTTCAACTACTAGCCGTGGATGGCGTTGTGGTTGAGGTTGCGGTGGACGACAACATCGGGGTATCGGCTCTGGTGTGATGGAGGAGGGCGGCGGTTGATGGGTGGGATGGGGTGGCGGATGGAGGACGCCGGGGTTTCGCGGCTGATGGAGAGGTAGTTTTTGCGCCCATGGAGTATGAATGGGGAATCAGACGGGTGGGTGGGGGGAGGGGGAGAACCATGTTTCAGTCTGGGACGCGCTTGTTTTTGCCTTTTTTGAACAGAAGATGGGACGCGCTTGTTTGAAATTTGGGGAAAGTACAAACTTTGCCCCCCTCTTAAATTTTGGACCTACTGCAGGTCGGGGGTAGGATGGTAATCCCAGGTGTCCCAAATAGTGGGTGGGAGCAATTTCAGCCGCGCGCATGTGTGCTTAGGCGGCCATTGTGTATGAATGTTTTTCAGAGGCGGTTGCGTGGCGTCTAGATGAAGCTACAAACCTACCCCGGTTTAGACCTTCGGACGTCGGGCCAGTAGGTTTCACGGGTCGGAGTTATTAGAAAAGTAATTTCCTTATACTACCAAACATTGGTCTCACGTGGTTTTGGGCGAGTAGAGGCTCTTTTGGCGCTTCGTTCAAAATTTTGAAACACAAGCATTCACGTTTAGAGTACTATTGAACTATGAGGGTTGACCTAAATAGACAATGTTAAATTTGACCTTGTATGTTTAAAAACCTCACTAAATTCTCTGCTTCTTTTTGAAATTCTGACACTTGAAAATCCTATAACTACGATTATTTTGGAATGGAGGAGCCAAATTTGAATCTATTTTGTACACGACAACATATGCTATTATGTACAAAATCAGAGGAAAGATTGGTTCCCCCATAATTTAGGTATGATTTACAAATGCCACGATATCAAATTCAAATAATTGAATTGACTTCATGTTGAATTCGATTTTTAAAACCACCTTAAGTTGAATTCAAATGTATGCTAGTTCATAGGTAGCTATTTATAATGTTCATTGTGTAACTTTGGTATGTATAATGTGCTTTACACACACAACATGAACTATACTCACATTTATATTCGATTGCTAAAGCGATGCATTGTCTGGAGTTCAAAATACTAACTATGTGGATCAATTGTGTTGAATAATAACATAGACATGCTCAAGTTCGATAGAATCTAGATGTCTGATGGATCAATGACCGTTCCTTACGCGAATTGCAAATATCATGATCCCATCCTAATATTTGGATACAATTTATATCTTTAATCAATGTGTACAACATTCTTTTACGTGTAGTTTAACTCTCCATCAGTGGACTCTCACACATGCTCACACACTCTCTCCCAAGGTGTCTTTGTCGCACACATGCTCTCGATATAACCCTCCCTCCCTCTCATAACCATTTACAACTGTTTTCACTAACCTTTATCACAAGCACTCTTCCTCTCGCAAGCATACACACGCACAATTCCCATCGACCCTTTCTATATACATAGACCTGCCTATGTGTCTCCTGTACGCACATTATCTTTAGGCCTGTCTCTCACACATTGTCTCACACCTATCTTCCTAATTGACGAGTATGATTCTAGCGAGCATTCTGTAGGATGCCTCTTAAAGTTAGGTTGGATGAATAGTAATATCAGAGATAAAGGGGTTACCTTAGTCCGAGAACCTAGGGTTACAAATCCTAGCCAGCTTTGTCAGTGGACACAGAGTCCGTCACAATTCTGCTATCTTTGTCTTGTACGACTAGTCATCCTTTGGTCTCCCTAAATGCGTCACGGGCCGACCAATGTGGCGCATGACGGAACCGAACAAAGGGCCTCACCTTGACCCACTGGACCTCACGCGGTGACACACCCTCTGCCCCCACGTCTCGTTATCTTCTCACACACACACATACCAACACAGACACCACACACAAAAAATATTCTCCTGGTGCCTCTGTCCCCTCCCCCTTGCATATAAACACTAAAGAGATCTCTCGCCGTGATGTCATATCCGTCTCTCTCTCTCTAGAGCACTCTCATTTCTCATACTATCTCTCCCATGCCCCCCCGGCCGGCCCCTCTATCCATGCCTCTCTCGAATACGTAATACACACACATACATCTCTAGGCCCTGCCAAATGCATCAACTACACATTCACACATGTTACATCACGTACCCCATTGATCTAAAAAGCCTTCTATTCACGTTTATTTCGCATACAACATTCCTTTTGAATAAAGTGTGGCCAAAAAATTATTTTAGAATTTCTACATATATACAACATTACAAAGTTATATGCAGGAGTCTGAACGCTAATTTGCATTGCATGGTGCCCACAATGATATTTATTCCTCACTTGAATTTGTATATTTTTATACTATATATAAAGTTAGTCATAATAAAGAGAAACGAAGAGCATCTCTCTCTCCATCGCATACCCCCCTGTACGCCCCTTTCACGTATGCACACAAAACTATCTCCAGGTCCTCTAAAAGTAAGCCCCCAGAAATTCACGCATGTTTCATCTTTCTCTCGCGATATATGCAATGACGATCATTGTATTTGAAGCGAAAGCACGATACGTACATTGGACTTCAGAATCCACTCATTACGGTCACCATTTACGTTTAGTGGTTATTATACAGTCACGGGCTCACCGTACAACTCTGTATTTGCTCATGACATGACTAGTTGACCAGTTAAACGCTCCATGTGGCACCTCTAGTGTTGCATCACATTATCTCACTACCATCGTGCCCACCTGTCGACTTGTATCTACTCTACATCTACACTCTTATAAAATACATAAAATACACTCTTATAAAAAACAGAGTTGGTGATGATGGTGTGCCTGCCATCCTGCAATATAGGCCGTCCGATTTATATCTGACGGATAGGAAAGAAACTATGGCAATTTTGCAAAAAGGTACCCACACACCTCTCCACATTTGCAAATAAGGCCTTCCCTCGTTCATCCTTTTCTCTCACAAGATAAACAAGTCATACAAATGCATCTTGATGTTACGTGCAACGCACGGGCATCTTGCTAGTAAGAATGAAAACAAACGACAAAAAAATATTTGGACGGTGGTTCGAAGTCATGACCGCGGGCACAGCGGACAAGGTGGCCTTGTATTGGTATGCTGAGCCGTCTGTTTTAACACACAGGAGCTGGTGTGGTGATTATACACACACGCACATGCACACACTGCACTCACACGAACTCACACGAACCAATGCAGCCACACACGCATGCAACACTCACACGTACACCATGCATGCCACGCACGCAACGCAACACTCACACGCACACACGCATGCATGCATGCACACACCAGTACACCACACGACCAACACACACTCTCTACGCTCAAGTGCTCAACCTACACGGGCATGGCACCACATCAGGCCTTGACAGACACATACACAACCAGGTTGATTCCCACGCGCGGGTTGGAGTCTTATCGCGCCTGCATAAATTTGTGTTTATCTGACCTTTTCCCTATGTGAACTGACAGGTGGGACCCACAAGGAACATGGTCAATTTAACTAGTCAACATGGTGCCATGCAGACTATTTGGCCGGTCAATAGAGTGCAAGCCGATGCTGAACCATGAGCAAGTGACCGTATAATCACCGCAAAATGTATATAGTGACCATAATCAGCTTATTCTGAAGTTCGGTGACCGTATTACGCTTTTCTCTCTGTAGGCCCTCCAAAACTACATCTCTACACGTTCTCGCATGTTACATCTAACAACTATGCAAAACAACACTACTACTACACTCTAACACAATAAATCACATGTGTTTTTAGTTTTACTAGATATCCTATTGTTACTTAATTATTCAGTTTGCATACATTAAAATTGCCTTTGAAATGTATGGCCAGTATCATCTACCGCGCGGGAAAAATCCCGCCCTTTCCTGTTTAATCGGTTTGTATCAATGGATCATGCGAAACAGCAAAACTATAGTACTATACAGTACAAGTGACAGTTCACTGGGCCGTCGTGTCGTCTACTCCTCCGTCGTAAGAGTGGAGCGCTCGCTTTCATAAATCTTCTAGTCCCTTTCGCCGACATGTGGGACATCAAGCTACCGGGTCCACGTGCCATACCGGAATACAGTGCAGAGCAGCCGGGGTGAAGCACCCCAGTCATGGCGCCAGCGTAGTAATGAGCAATGAGGCATCAAATCACAAAGCTGCACCTTTCCCGCAGTTAAGTTGGAGGGACGAAGCAATCACCATTTCACTCATTGCTGAATCCGCTTCTCCCTCATCTTCTTCAACTTAACCACGTGTTGCTTCTGCCGTTGTTCTGCCTCATGTGGGACGTGGATCGGCTTGGTAAAGCACTGACACGTGGGACCGCATGTTAGCAAACCGCCAGGACAACGTCCTCCGAAAATAAGAAGCCTAATCCTAGACTTACAAAGGGCTACGTAGCTGCTACGTATACTTTCCATCTAATCTATATATGCCCCCCCCTGATTTTCAGTTGGGGTGGGCCTAATCCTCTCCTTTAATCCAATCAAATAGTCCCACATCACCTCAGTTCGTAACTTTACGTAAACCATTACGTGGATGTAGCATTGCTCAAATAAGAAACCTCCCCCGGCATCCGCGCGGCAAAATCACCTCCTTTTTACTAATCTTGATTCTATAATTTTTTAGATCAATATAATTGAGATTTGTATAGATAGCACACAGGAGCAAACCAAGTGGTACGGTTAAGGGCATCCACAATGTGTAGCCAAATGTGAAAATAGCTTTTGGCATCGTGGGAACCATTGTGGACGGTGTTGCCAAAGCCAAAAAGATGGAACCGAAGCTCCCTGATTGATTGATTGAAGGAATAGAAAAATGCAACGTCTCTCCTCTTTCTCCCATGCTTGGACGCATGTAGTACAGTATAGAGCACAGAGTCTACTCCCCTGTCCCTTCTATCACAAATCACAAAGCAGTGAGGCGTCAAATCACAAAAGCACGGACGAAGCAACCATCATTTCACTCTTCGCTGACTCCGCTTCTCCATCGTCTTCTTCGAGAAACCATCTCACCGCACTAGTACTCCTAGTAGTACTAGGTAAAGGAATTCCTGGATGCAAATAAGGCGGTTGTCTCGGCTTGCAGGCAGCACTTGCGAATGACTTACCGTGGTCTCCCTCAATGGTGTTCTCCGTCGAACGCACTTCGCCAAACCACCCAAAAAAAGATATCGTCAACGTCACCGCAATGGGGAAGGAAGTCAAATATAGTTACTACGTCCATTTTTTTGTACACAAGGCCAGTATATCAAAATTACAATTTGCAAAGGGCCACTAACACTAATCGAGGCAAAATTGATGGGGTTAGCAACCAAGGACATTAATATCCCCTGCATCCATGCGGAAGTGAGAAGGTTGGTTTGCATGGCGCTGCATTAATCAAGCGATGAGGAGTGAGATGGTTAGCTCTTTGGTCTTTGGAGAAAAAGATATGCATTAATTGACACGTGAAACGAGGATTTGTATCGATTAAATCCCGCGAAGGAAAACCCTCCTTTCTTTTTAACACTAGTACTCCTAGTACGTACGTACTTATCCTGTTTGGGTCTAGGCCTTGCATTGCCAAACTTCGCCACACTTTTTTGCCAAGCTTGCCTAAAGTTTTCAAAAATGAGAAGGAGGTACACTTGCGCACGGCTGTCGCGGTCGCACCGCACCCTCACACGGTCGCTCCTGCACGCCGCGGTCGCACCGCACCCTCACACAGTCGCTCCTGCACGCCGCAAACCCAACCAAGGGAACGCACCCTCACTGACACGTGCTGTCGCATGTGAACAAACCAAACTCAGCCATCCTATCGCTGACACATAATTTTCGTTCATAGAGTATGTTTATCCAACCGCATGTTGGGGAGTATCCGTACGGCCCGTCGGTGGTCTGTTGGGGAAGAAGAAGAGGTGAGGAAGAAGGAAAGAAGGGTTAGGAGACGTAGGATATTCATCCAACCGCCTGAAATGGTAGACTGACCCAAGTCAGGCGACTTGCATAACAAATATATGTTTTTACACAGCAAAAGATCCATAAAAACAACAACATAAAGAAAAACTATCACTGCTCGCAAAGAGACGGCCTCGTCGTCTTTGGCTGCCGGCGCGAACCAGCCGTCGCTGCCGACGTGTTTCTCCACACCGTGGTTGTCCTCGGCCTCCAGCTACTCGTTCACGCAGAGTGTGCGGGCGCTTTGCACGGACGAGAGCACCGCCCGGTTCAAGTCGAGGACGTCCGGTTCCGCCTGCAGGAGGGCCTCGATGGCAGCGGCATCCGCGCGCTCCGCGTTGAGTCGAGCCTCCGCCACCCGGTTCAAGTCCAGGACGTCCGGTTCCGCCTGCAGGAGGGCCTCGATGAGAGCTGCATCCGCGCGCTCCGCGTCTAGTTGAGCCTCTGCTGCCCGGTTCAAGTCCAGGACGCCCGGTTCCGCCTGCAGGAGGGCCTCGATGGCAGCGGCATCCACGCGCTCCGCCTCAAGTTGAGCCTCCGCCGCCCGGTTCACATCCACGACATCCGGTTCCACCTGCAAGAGAGCCTCGATGGCAGCAGCATGCGCGCGCTCCGCGTCGAGTTGAGCCTCTGCCTCCCGGTCCTCCTTTAGTATCGCCAGGTTGAACCGCTGGTCCGCCTGCACCATGGGACTCGGACGCCGGCACGAAGTCGACGTCCATCGTCTCATACCCATCGGGGGCCTTCTGCATCGCGACCTCCGCCATGAACATTGGATCGGCTTCCTCCTCCTCGTAGCTTGGCTCCAGAGAACTCGGGGATTGGCCCGCCGCAAAGTGAGCTTGGGAACGGAGGTCTGTGGCGCCGACCGCTGTCGTGATTTCTGCGCGGCGCTCCGGCGTCAGCATCTTGTAGTAAGTGATCTTGCAGCGCACCATGGCTTTCCGGCGAACTAGGGGACGCTTGATGCGGGCTAGGGGATCGAAAGGTGGGGGACTGGGCTAGAGATTTGGTGTGGTTTTAGGGTAGTGGCTGGCGTAGGTCGAGCAGCGAAGGTTCTGGTGTGAATAGTGGTTCCGGTGACGACCGGTCAATCGGTTTTGACTGTACATCGCTCTTGTCGCGTTCGCGTTGCAGCCCGGCACGCTGGACCCTCCATGTCGCTCACCGAATGGAACGCGCTTCGTCTTGCGTTTTCGCTCGCTTGTGGGACCGCAGTTGAGAGCAAACCGACGTCCCTCCCCCTCCCCCGCCCGCGTCATTTATTATACCACCACTCCCTCCATTTTATGCGGAGTAAATAAAAACAGAGGGAGTATACTACGGATGAGGATCCCTGACGTGGCCGAACCCATTGAGTAACTGACATGCGGGGCCTAACAAGCATGGGGTCCGCCAGTAAGTGACCGAAAGGGAGGGTAAGGCAGGGATACCTACGTCAGAGGATCCACTTCCACTATACTACTTTGACCAAATGTTAGAGTAATAATATATGACATGCAACTTACACAAATGTTAGAGTAATAATATATGACATGCAACTTACACAAAGCATACAGGGTCTAATGCATTTTTCGAGGCTAACTTTGACCAAATGTTAGAGTAATAATATATGACATGCAACTTACACAAAGCATACGGTCAAATTCGTATGTGAAAGGAGTTTCCAATGATATAATTTTCACATTATACATCCCATGTACTATTAATCTTGTCAATAGTCAAATTGGAAACCATCTCGAGTACAAATCTAGGAGTACGTACGAATCTAACAATATTGATTGGGCGTTGTTGAATGTTGATACCATTTTTATCAAAGTAGAGATACTTTGACTACACATAAAACTTATATGTAAACTAGAAAGGATAGGGGGAGTATATTGTACGTTCAAAAACGAAATGAACATTGAATACCCTTTATATATGATTTGCGGATGCTATGATCACCGGTTCAAAATTTTGAATCCGCCTTAGGTATCACGTGCCCCCACTCGTTCCCTCTCGATTTCATCTCGGGGTCCGGAGATCTATTGAAAGAGGACTTGGGTGGGTACATGCGAATGATACTCGGCGGAATGTTCAAATGAGGCATGCAGGAGGATGGACTTGGCTGGAGGGCGACACGATCGATGGAGAAGAGGGTTGGAGAGGAATGAGAAATAAGCAAACGCCACATGATTATACTTGAACGGCTCAAATAAACAATAAGTTGTCTCGCTTGCCTAATAGTGAAAGGCCTAATGCGCAACGCGGAGCACTGACGCTCGAATATGGCCGGGGAAAACAGGGAAACCGAATGTGGGGCACACCCGTCGGGACGACGTAGCGCAGACTAGTCCAATGGAGGAGCTGGCCCACGACCTCCTCGCCACCGACAACCGTTCATGTGGGTCGTTGGGGCCAACAACGGGGCGCAGCTCCAGCACCGCCTCTGGACACGGCGACCCCGGTGAGCGACACGCTCATATCGTCGCTAGACACGGTCAGTTTCAGTGTGCGAGGGTGGCGTTAGTGTTGTGGCACGACCAACGGTATGTTTGGTTTGTGCCCAAGGTTGCCCCATCAAAGCATTGGGTAGCCAAAATTTTGGTTGAGGTATTGGTTGCCCATGATTTGGCCGACATTGGCAAGAAAAATGAACTAGAGTTGGCTAGAGTTCATTGGCATGCCAAAGAAATGGCAACCATCCAAACAAAGACCAATCTTTGGGTCATGACCAAAAATTTGGTTGAGGTATTGGTTGCCCATGATTTGGCCGACATTAGCAAGAAAAATGAACTAGAGTTGGCTAGAGTTCATTGGCATGCCCAAAAAATGGCAACCATCCAAACAAAGACCAATCTTTGGGTCATGACCAAAATTTTGGTAAGGTGCACTTTGGCCACAATCCAAACACACCCCAGCACCCGGCTCGTCGAGGATGCACGGGGCGCCGCGACGCGTCCGCGGAGTGGTGTAGCGCGGCCAACTTCATCCTCTGGACCTGAGACCATGCCGGGTCGTCTTGCTTTTCAATGACATGCGGGGATCGCATGTGAGCAAAGGGCATCTCCAACGTTGCCACGACCGCAGCTGACTACCCTGGCACACCAAAACCCTCGTCCCTCGCGCCGTCGCGCGGTGCGTTCCCAGCCGGCGTTAGCTGCCCGCATTCATGCCGTCCGTTCGTATGTCGTCGTTAAGAGGCTCGGTGCCCGAGGAACCAACTCCGGCGACTTAATGACGCACCCGGACGCTTGGCCTCACCGGAATGCGCTACTTAAAGCGGCAACGCCCAGCTAACCTCCACACCATAGCGCATCGTCCTCCTACCTGGCACCACATCTGCCATGACCGCAAGTGCGAACGCTCTGCGGGAGAGCTTGTCTTCGGGGATGAAGCTCGAGGTCGCCGCCCTCGCTCAAGTCGCCTCTCGCGACGCAATAGCGGCGTAGCCGGACGCGGACGCGACCGCACAAGCGGTGGCCACGCTGGCGGCCGACGACGGGAGCACCGTCAGCCACGCGTCCTACTTGCCGCCGTCCAACGTCCGGCACCGCCGAGGTCGGGGACTCCTCCGAGGATGAGTAGGGCATGGGAGGCGGCAGGGCATGGTGTGCCAACTGGCCGGTCCGTATCCCGTGTTCTACTCTTCCTCGCCGGAGACCGCACCTTCACTTCACGGGTCTTGAACCCCGCCCCCGTACATAGAGATCGCAGATGGAGGACGTCGGTCGCCGCCGTAGAATAGGTTTAGGGTCGGGTTTCTTTTATTTTTCTGTCCTATAAAAGTTCGAAATGTAATGAAAATCTGCCGTGTTTGCATTAATCTCGGCCGGTGTATATGAACTTTCACAATAATATACATATTGTAGGAGTACTAGCAAGATGCCCGTGCGTTGCACGGAAGATCAAGATCTTGTGGGAGAAAAGGATGAACGAGGGAAAGCCTTATCTGCAAATGTGGAGAGGAGTGCGGGTAAATTGTCATAGTTTCCTTCCTATCCGTTAGATATAGATCGGACGGCCTATATTGCAGGATGACAGGCACACCATCATCACCAACTCTGCTTTTTATTGAACCGAGACAAATCTAACATGCGAAGTAAAATAAACACATAGGGTCTATACATACACAAATTATCTTAGGCACTCCAATAGTACGTCCACTACACATTCACGCATTTCACATCTTTCTACATCTACGGGAACCTACGAAAGGGTTAACGTAAATTGCCTCTCTCTCTCCTCCCCTGATTTTCATGGTGGTGGGCCCCTCCCTCCCCCAATCTACAATCAACAGCTCACACGTTTCACATTACGTTAATTACGTAACTGGGATTACGTAGGTGTAGCATTACTCGTCCTAAAAACCCAACTAAGCCAACCTCCCAGCATATCGCGCGGGAAAAGACCCGGCCGCGCCGTTTTAGTCGGGATTACCGGATTACTAGTAGTAGTATCGATGGATCGCGCGAAGCAACAATTTTTTTTGAGGGGGCGAAGCACCTAGTTTAAAAGGAAAAAAGGCGGTACACTCACAGCACTCCTGTCGCGGTCGCATTGCACCCCACACACGTTCGGTCCTGCACACGGCTCACGCAAACGGAACGCGCTTCGGCTTGCCTCTTCACTGACACGTGGGACTGCACTTGGAGAAACCGACCACGCGCCAAACTCCCCCCGCCCACCGCGCGAAAATCCTCCCCCCCCCCACACCCAAAAATTCCCCCCAAATCCGATTCAACCGCCCTTCGGCCAACTAGCCAATAATATTCCCCAAACCCCCTCCCCCTGTCCCCCTCCACTCCATTCGCTCCGCCAAAGCCGCCCTCCCCGCCGCGCCGATACGTCGGCGCCGCGGTTCGGCGATCCTCTCGCTCCCACAGTACGCTCTCGTAGACTGCCGTCCTCTAGCCGCGCCGCCACCTCTGGCTACGTTCTTGTGGAGGCGCACGGCGGTCAGCGCCGCCACCGCTGGCGACGTTCGTGTGGAGACGCACGGCGGTCAGCTTCTCCCACGGTACGCGCATTCTAGACTGAGGCCCCGTTCATGTCGGTGTAGCGCTGAATGTTAGCTGATAGACGCTGTTAATCTCACTGTTTGCCGAAGTAGTTTACTGTCAATATGCTCTGCTTAAGAAGCTTCCTTGCCCTGTTCTGCACTCAATCTGCTTAGCTGAGATGGCATGCCAAGGCCGATTAGTTGCTAAAATATCCTGCCATATATTTATTGTGACGTAGATTGCCATGGTCTAGTAGCCAATCTGTTAGGTGAAATAGCTCTACACCGTTTTATACTCGATCTTTGTTGCTGCGATGGCCTTCGATAGTTCGATGGCTGTGTGCTCGGCCTCATTGACTGCTGAAACAGCCTGCCATAATTTGGCACTCAAATCTGTTTGCTGAATTAGCTTTACATATATTTCGTTACTTAGATCTGCTCGTCCAAATATCTTGCCATAGCTTTAGACATCGACCTAGGTATTTTTTTCTGGACTTCATAAAAAAGCATATATGTTTTTCCTGTAATATCTAGTAGAAGAACTAATTTGTATGTCTAACAGATGGACAGGACTTGGATAACTTCTGCTCGAAGATTCTCCGCTGCATATGTCGAGGGGGTTGAAAACTTCATGAACTTTATCAGAGCTGAGTACGGTGGTCCGAAATCAGATGTGCTCTGCCCGTGTAGCAGTTGTATGAATTCAGTTACAAGACCCCAGTCAACTGTGCAAAATCATCTACACTTGTATGGGATGTCGGTCACATATACTAGGTGGGTTCATCATGGTGAAGCTGTGAACGTCAATGTTATTGACTACGTGGAAGCAGCAGATCACCATCTTGATCTGCCTGATGCTCAGGTGGAAGAGGAGGAGGAGGTGGTGGTGGCGGAGCCAGTGAGTTTGACCAACATTGAAACAATGCTACGAAATGCTCGTGCATTCCGTGAACTTTCACCTGCAGAAGAAAAACGGTGGGCCCGCATGTTGGAACAATGCAACGTTGCTGTCACCCCAGGAAATAAGCTGTCAGTATTCTCAGCTATGGTCACCTTTCTTCAGGTGAAGACATCTGAGCGGATGACCAACAAATCATTCGATGCGATGTTGGCTGCTTTCCGCAAATCTTTCCCAGATGCGTCTGAGCTGCCACACACCTACAGTAAAATGAAGAATTTCCTTCGTGCAGTTGGAATTGGATATGATATGATCCATGTTTGTAAGAATAATTGTGTTCTGTTCCGGAAGGATTATGCCAACTTAAGTGAATGCCCGAAATGCAAATCATCAAGATGGAAAGATGGCGATGCTGTGAAGAGGATTCCTCATAATGTTCTGAGACATTTTCCAATTACACCAAGATTGCAGAGGTTGTTTCATGATGCTGAAACAAGAGAGGATGTACTGTGGCATTCTAGGAACCAGGAGTACAGAGATCAGAATGTAATGAGCCATCCATCTCATGGTAGTGAGTGGAAAAGCTTCAATGATAAACACAAAGAGTTTGCTGCTGACCCGAGAAACATTAGACTTGGCTTAGCTTCAGATGGATTTAACCCATTTGGCCACCAGAGCGCCACATATAGCATGTGGCCAGTGCTTGTTATCCCTTACAACATGCCTCCAAATGTCTGCACCAAAGAATCAAACTACATGATGGCCTTGCTCATCCCAGGTCCAAAAAGTCCTGGAAAGGATTTTGATTTGTTCATGGAGCCTCTTGTGGAGGAACTTCAACAGCTATGGAAGGGTGTTCTCACTCGAGACCTATATAGCAGCCCACCAGCTGATTTCTTTCTGCGTGCTGTTATAATTTGGTGCATCCATGATTATCCGGCTTTGGGCACTATGTCAGGGCGAACGACACATGGTTACAATGCATGTGTTCGCTGTGACAGGAATCCGCTGTCATACGCAATACTTAGCAAGATCTGTTACATTGGACACCGTCGTTTCCTTGCCAAGGACAAGCCGCATCCTAGAAAATACCGAAGACATGTGTTCAATGCAAAGCATGAAAACCGTGATGCGCCAAAGAGGCTCACCGCCGATGAGTTGCAAGTGGAATTAGAGAAGGTCAGGCATATTACACCAGGAAACCATCCTGGTAATGGTAGCGGGAAAAGGAAGCGTGGCAGGGTAGAAGAGAGATTATTGTTTACCCGCAGGTCCACTTTGTGGGACTTGGAGTATTGGAAAGATTTGGATCTGCGGCATAATCGAGAAAAATATATGTGACAGCATTATCGGCACACTTCTTAATATTGAAGGCAAGACGAAAGATACCTTAAAATCTAGGATTGATTTGACACACCTGGGTATCAGAAAGGATTTGCAGGTGCAAGATGAAGGTAAACCACGGGATATGGCACCAGCTGTGTACGTCTTGGACAAGGTAAAAAGAAAAGAATTCTGCGAGGTCCTGTCACGTGTGAGATTCCCACATGGATTTGCTTCCAACCCTGAAAGGAGAGTCAGTGCAGATGGAAACAAGGTACAAGGGTTGAAAACTCATGACTGCCACGTCCTACTTCAAAGGGTTTTACCTGTTATCCTTAGAGGATTGGGCCGCCCTGACTTATACAGAGCAGTTGCAGAGTTGGGACAATTCTTCAGGGAACTCTGCAGTAGGAATATCAGGATAGATGCTTTGGAGCGTCTTAGAGACAAGATACCAACTATCCTATGCGACCTTGAGAAGATATATCCTCCAGCCTTCTTTGATGTGATGGTGCATTTGGCTGTTCATCTACCTGATGAGGCACTACTTAGAGGTCCAGTACAGTATGGCTGGATGTACCCTATTGAAAGGCGGCTAGGCACTTTCAAGGGCTATGTTAGGAACAGAGCTAGACCCGAGGGTTCCATTGCAGAGGCCTATATTGCTACAGAAGCGTTGACATCTGCTCAAAATACATTGAAACAACTGATCAGCTTAGCAAAGAGGTGGGTGAAGACAATCCCGGGCTCAATGTTTTCGATTATTCTGTTCGAGTTACAGGGAAGAGTCGACAAGAGGACAAACCTAAAGATTTGGACAAAATGGTTTGGTATGTGTTGAATAACTGTCCTGAGATACTACCTTATATCAAGTAAGTGAAGTACTGCAGCTTATACATCGTAATCTACTAAACTTGCAGCACATTCTTATATATTTAGATGTTTGACGCGATCACTATGTTGTGCAGCATCTACAAAGAGGAGTTACTGCCGCAAAATCCAAGAAACATTGACAAACTGGTTATGGCAGGATTTGTGAAATGGTTCAAGAACCATGTAAGCTTTTGAAGTGCACTGTCAGTTTTTTTAATATATTGAGTACATAAGATGATCAGCTTGTCTATTTTCTAACCATAGGTTAAGAAGATGCGGGAGGATGGGCAGGCAGTTGATGATGCCCTTTACTCACTAGCAATGGGTCCTGATACTCGGGTAAGACATTATGAATCTTGCGTTGTTGGAGATGTGCGCTACAACACCCTTGCACGAGACGAAGGCAGGAAGACACAAAACAGTGCCATCATGAGCACGGATATGTATGACAATGAGACAACTGAAATGTATGCTAACATAACAGACATTGTTCAGTTGCAATATATCTCCAGTTTCGAGGATCATCGGTGTGTGGTTCTGTTGTGTTGTCGTTGGTATAACCTGTTTTCCAGGATCGCAAAACCCAGAGCTGATGATTATTTCAAATCCATCAATGTCAAGGCGGCGTACCAGACCAACGAGCCTTTTATTTTGGCAAATCAAGCAACACAGATATTTTTCTTGGAAGACACATTTGCACGTAGCGATGACTGGAGAGTATTGCAAAGGTTTGAGCAGACGAATTCGTTTAATGAAGTTGCACAACAAGATGATGCTTACACTGCTCCTGATGTACAAGATAACACAGATGTTCCTAATATCTTTGAGAACCATCACGTCAATGACGCCGGCGAAAAGATTGCCTGTCGTGCTATGGACATACAAGAGTTGATCAAGAAGAAGCCAACGTTCGAGGACGTTAAGGACGAAGAAGAAGATGACACCGTGGGGAATTACGATTCAGACTGATACACATGGCGAAGATGTTGACGCTGCTGCTGTGGATGATGATTACATTGCTTTTGTCATATTTTCCTGTCAGAAGACGTTTTTTTATCTACTATGTGAAATTGTGTTTGCTATGACAACTGAAACCTGATGAACATGTTGTTTAGTATTTTGCTGTGAGAACATCAGTTGTTATGTATGATGATTTGTGTTTGGTGATTGTATGACAACTAAAACATGATGACATTGTTGTTTAGTTGTACTCATATTTTGCTGTGAAACTTGAATTTGATGACATAGTTTGCTGTTGGACTGCAATTTGCTCGATGTCTTCGAATGAGAACAAAGCTGACCCGACAGGGCATCTGCTATTTATTTATTTATATGAGCAAAAGGGGATACCCCCTGATTTCCGTTAATAGAAATCATTAGATATTCACAACACTACGCCCAGCCTGCTACACAGGTTTCATTCATTACTAGTTTCAGCAAAGTGCTCATGTCGTAGCCACTGAATACATAACGAGTGCTACATACACTGCAAATAAAGAGGCAATCATCCTACAGAGCACATCGATTTTGCCCATTATCTTCACAAGCTCTTTCATATCCTCATTGCTGTCAAGGCCGTTCAGCAGCTGTTGCTTGGCCATGATCAGAGGAACTGCGTCTTTAACCTTCTGCTCTGCATCTTCCTCTTCTGTCGTTCCTTCAGTTACTTGTCCAACACCCCAACCTGCTGGTATTGGGATTCCTCGGCTAGCCAAATAATCAGCGTAGTTGCATTCCCCCACATCAGCAACTTCCCAGAAATACAAATCACACGAATCTTCCCTTTTCTGCACGAATCAAATTGGAAGATCATCAACCAAACTATTAAAAATCAGCAACTGAAAGCAGCAGAACAACACTTAAACATATTATTACCCCATGATTCGGGCATTTGTAGAAGACTCGTCCAGGGTTGCGGATTGTGGTTGAGACGCGACGGATGACTCTGCGTGATTTGCAGCAGTGGCACCACACCAACGGCAGCGGGTTGCGATGAGCAATCGGCTGCGGTGCGCGTGCCGGCGGGGGTGTGATGAGACCCACAGGTGATGGTACGGGTGGCGACTTGGCGCATATCTGGTTGTTGCCAGCTGAAGAGCAGGTGGACGAGCAGCCAGCGGACATGGTTGCTGCGGCCAGAGCTTCTGATGCTAGGCAGAGTAAGTAGAGAAGAGGAGAAGCGGACGTTGGATATGTCAGTTTCATTACTTGCTGAGTAGCATAGCACCATATATAGTCATAGTCTAGGTTTGGATTCGAACCAGCTACAGGAGCACGTCTTTCTTTTTTCTAAAACTCGGCAACGTCTCTTTACTGGTACACTAGCTTGTTCTGTACGCCTTCCCAAGTCTTTGATTTTCTTTCCCTTTTTTTGCGACGAAGGAAGGAGGACAAAATTGAGAGTTCCTGGGACTCGAACCCAAGACCTCTCGGTTGAAAACCAAGGGTGCTAGTCACTTATGTGGCGAACGTTCCCTGTGAGGAGGACGGCAGACGAACGCATTTTCCTCGCAGTTTTCTTCCTATATATAAAAAAGTATGCTACTTGGTGTCCGCTTAGTCAACAAACGATTGTCCCAACCTTGACCGTTGGATTGACATTCAACGTCTGTCACGTTTCTTCAGTCTCTTCTTCCACGAGCCGCCAAAGCCAAACCAGCGCCGGCGGGACCGCCTGCTCCCGCCTCCCACGGCTGGCTGTGATCTTCCCCGGCTCCTGTTCGTTCCCGTCCGAGGCCTCACCATCGTCCTCCGCCTTGGTTCGCTCGCCGCGGCGCCACCCTCCGGTGTTGTCAACATGGTCAACAACCGAGAGGAATAAGGAGATGACTGTACATGGTGAGGATGACAGTAGGGACCCAGCAGCGCGCGCAGTAATTTTGTTTTTTTGGGACGGAGAAGGGTATCAACTGGGTTATGCGGGACCCGTGGCCCGTCTAGCCCAGGCTTTTATTTCATATGTTTAGCACATGACCAGCCCAGTTTGTTTTTTTCCTTTCTGAAAATGGCTAGCCAGCTATTTTGTTTTTTGCAGAATAACCAACGTAGGCCTACTTGCTTTTCTACGCCCTGCTGGGCCGGAAATCTTTCAAGACGAGGAGGGATGCATTTTGCCCAGAAAATGGGCTATAAGTAATAAGAAATGGGCTATAAGTAATAATAAATGGGCTGTAAAATGAAAAAATACAGCAAACAGGCAATTAGTTCCAAAATATTGTTTTCTTTCGGATTTTGATATTTTAAATTTCATTGTTTTTGTGCGGGTAAAATTTCATTGAATTTAAATTAAGGTATATTTAGATTTAAAATTAATTTGAATCTGGCTAGAAATTTCGGGTTGTATGCTGTTTGGGACAGATTTGGAGGCTGACTTGTGGGTCTACTAGGTTGACGTGTACTTTGGCTTTGTCAACTTAGTCCACAAACGATTCTAGCAGCAGTGACCATTGGATGTTAATCCAACGGCCGTGCTGCTTCTTCACTATCTGATCTTCTTGCTCCAGCCGCCCAAACCAGCTCCGGTGGGACTGCCTGCTCCCGCCTCCCGTGGCCGGCTGTGCTGCCGCACAGGCCGCACCGCCCCACCCTACTTCATTGCTGGCCAGGCCATTCCTCTACTCACCCACACCTCCTGTTATTTTCCGGCGACGGCAGCCGGACCAGTAAACCCTCGTACTCCCCACCGCGTGGGCAACCATTGGCGAGTCTTCCCTGGCTCCGTGTCGTTCCCTTCCTAGGCCTCGCCGTCGTCCACCGCCATGGTGCTCTCGGCGTGGACTGGTCAACATGGTCGACGAACGACATCCATCGGCCGTGGACTGTACGCGCAAAATAATGATTCCTCCACCTAACAGCTGGGACCCACCGGAAGGGCCTCTGTATTTCGCGAAAAAAAGTTCCCCCCGCTGACATGTCGGACCCACCAGCTATATCTTCGCACGCAAGGAAGTGCCTCCTTATTACGCACAAAAAAATGAATACCCCCCTGCTAGCTGGGACCCACCATAGTGGGAGGATGACTTGTGGGCCAACTAAGTTGACGGGGACGGAGGGCTTTGTCAACTTAGTCAATATGAACGATTCTAGCTCCAGTGACCGTACGATGTCCATCCAACGGCCGTAGTGCTTCTTCAACCTCTGGTCTTCTTGCTCCAGCCGCCCAAAGCAGTGCCGGTCGTGCCGCATGCTCCTGCCTCCCGTGGCCAGCTGTGCTGCCACGGAGGCCTCACTGCCCCCTACTATTCCCACCGCTGGCCAGGCCATCCCTCTACTCACCCACACCCCCTATTATTCTGCAGCGACGACAACCTAACACCGCAGCCGAAGCAGTGAACCCTCATACTCCTCTACGTGTGGGCATCCACTGTCGCGTCTTCCCCGGCTCCGCGTCATCCCCTTCCTAGGCCTCGCCATCGTCCATCGCCCTGGTGCTCTTGGCGCGGCATGGTCAACATGGTCAACGAACGACTTCCATTGGAAGAGTACTATACGTTGATAGTCTGACAGCTGGGTCCACGGCAGCCGGAAGGAATTGGCTTCTTATTACGCGCAAAATAATTATTCCTCCACCTGACAGTAGGGACCCACCGTACGGGGAACCGTATTTCACGAAAAAACATTTCCCCCCTGATTGGTGGGACCCACCAGCTACATGTTCGCACGCAAGGAAGTGCGTCCGGGGCCAAAAAAACGATTCGCCCCCCAGACTGCTGGGACCCACCAGCTACATCTTCGCACGCAAGGAAGTGCCTGACAGTCGGTACCCACCTAGTCGATGCGTACGTAGCGTTGTCATTCTGGTCGCGAATGTGTACATACATACTGGTCAATGTAGAGGCGCGCACGTGTCGTAGTAGAGGCGCGCACATAGCATGTACACGTACGTACAGCGGCCAGTGTGCAAGAAAGAAAATACGGCCATGTACGTACATACATGCAGGGTCTCGAACGCCTACTCGCGCACACGTACGGCCAGGGCTCATGTACATGGCTGGGTCAGAATGGAGAAACTGCATCGTCGTCGTGTTCATCGGGAGGCAACGGAATGCGTCGTGTTCATCGGGAGGCAACGGAACGCATGGGAGCGAACCGGCTTGGACGGAACAGCCGATGGAAATGAGGCCTGGCGTACCGCAAAATGGAGGAAACAACCTTGTGTTTGACCGTCCGTGTTCGAAACGGGATCCTGTTCATCGGGAGAGGTCTGGCTTACCGCAAAATGGAGGAAACGGACTTGTGTTGGACCTCCTATGGTCGAAGCAGGGTCCTGTTGATCCGGAGAGGTGTGGCGTACTGCAAAACGGAGGAAACGGACTTGTGTTGGAGCGCTACGGTCGAAATGGGGGTCCTGTTCATCAGGAGGGGTGTGGCTACCGCAAAATGGGACTCCACGGGATACTGTTCATCTCTACCGTCGACCTCCTCTAGCCTCCACGGGCTACTGTTCATCCACCATCGACCTCCTCCAGCCTCCACCTGCGACTGTTCATCCACGGGCTCCTGTTCATCCAGCCTCCACCGCGCGCTACTCCACTAGCTACTGTTCAACCAGCCCTCTGCATGGGCTCCTGTTCAACCACCCCTCCACGGGCTACTGTTCATCCACCCCTCCACCATCTACTGTTCATCCAGCCCTCCACGGGGTCGTCCTATTCATCCAGCCCTCCACGGGGTCCTATTCATCCATCCCCAACCGGCTCGATCGATCGGGGTCCTGTTCATCCAGAGGCAACACCATGGGGTCCTGTTCATCCACCCCCACCGGGACCTATTCATCCAACCCCCCCCAGCAACACTCACTATTCATCAAGGGAATGAGGCAGTAGGGTTCGATCGGCTTCAGTTAGCAGCAGTAGCAAAGGAATCACTCGGGATTAGTTACGTAGCTAGTGCAATCGCTCGGGTTCAGTTAGAGCCCAACGCCTCGCTTGGGTTCAGTTAGAGCCCAATGCCTCGCACACACGCGCGTACGTGTATGAGAGAAACGCGCATCGCTTGGCCCCCGACCACCCACCGTAACCGGGAACTCCCCGAATTTTCCTTGCCCTCGCTTCTACCACGGTTTTTTCCGTCATGGACAACCCAAAGAATGTCATGCAGCTGCGTCTCCAGCCCACCCAGGACAAAAAGCCCATTTTCTGTCATGATTTTTTGTCATAGAAGTAAGAGCCCACCACATCTATGATGATGCCAGGTTTTGTCACAATTATCGACATAGAAGTGTCATAAGTATGACAGAAAAAACTTCGTTCGGCCCAAAATGTCATGGATGTGTCTTTTTTTGTAGTGGTACGTTGTATCATACACTAGTATCGTATGCATGATACTATAGTATATATGATACTTCCTACTATACAAAGGCTGGCCAAAGTGGCGGTATATATCATAGTCGACAATACCATGCACTCGGAAAAATAGCAAGTATGTTGATGAGGCAAAGAATTAAATATAGTGAGGGTTAGACCGTTAGAGTAACATATAGGTAGACACCGTATCATGTTAAATGTGATGCTAATTTGTGTCATGCATGGCAATAAATATAATCTCTGATACTATATATACTCCATGTATTATACTATGCGCTATAATTGAAGGTAGTATCATACACTAGCTATAGTACATATATGCATGATATAGTATATGACACTCTCCACTATGAGTATCCTAATTAAGTATAGCCTAACTAAAACACCCACATGTAGTCGTAGTAGGGTTTTGACTTTATATGCACTAAAATGCAAGGTAAGTGCAAAGAATGACTTAAACATAGCAGACGACCTAAATGAGTCGAAAAATCAAACCAAGGGTATATCCGCGATTGTTTACCATGATTTTTTTCGAGGTGGAACAATGTAGAGTAACTGACGATTTGTAGTCGAAGTGCCACATCTCCTTTTTGGAAACTATGATCCTTGTTGTGAGATGCTCCGATATGGAAGGTGCAAGCAGCAAAACTTGTGCCAAACTTTACCAATTTTTTTCCATGCGATCATGAGGGCACGCCACAGTGGCACAATGATTTTCGTTATTTTCGGAACTCTATATACATTTCCTGAAATTAAAATGCCAACAAGGCCTATGCTTCTGGTCGCACGCTACAGCCAAACTGTTTGAAGTTTTTTTCTCGTTTCTCACACAATGAATGAAAAATCGCAAAGCAACACCCAAATGATCTTGCGCTAACCTACATGTGTATTCGCGACTATATATATATAGAAATTAAACGAGATCTCTTTTATTTTTGCGTATTCAAAGTTTTAGATTGCTAGCGAGGCCTCCCACCTGGTAAAATGTACAAGAAAATTGAAACATAGGGTACAATCGTGATTTCTTACCATGGGAAACAAATTTGGAGGCGAAACGATGAACTCATGTTTTCATACAAACAAAAAAATGTTGTTAGTTAATATAAATGTTTTCAAATAGCACACGGTTCAGTCACAAAAGTCGTGTGTCCACGTAACCGTGGCCAATGCCCCTGCCACACGCACAATCTGAGTCATGCGTTCTGATTGGCCAGTATCCAAACCCCACGGATCGTACGTCTGCACCGTTGGATGCTCCCAGATCAAATGGCGATTTCCATCCCTTTCGACCGCATATGCAGTTCTGATTGTGATTTTTTATGCGGTTCCTCCTCCTCCGACGACTCCTTCACCACCCGGGTATGCTGTTAGTCAATGTAAATGTTTTAAAATAGCACACGGTTCACTCATAAAAGCCGTGTGCCTACCGAACCGTGGCCGATGCCCCCCCTTTGCTGCGCCCGTGATCTGGCGCATGATCGTACGTCTGCACCGTTGGATGCTCCCAGATTGAACGGCAATCCCCATCCCTTATGGATGCAGTCCGCCTAGGAATTGATTTATATGCCAAAATGCACGGTAAATGCCAAAAAATGACTTACATATAGCACACGAGACCTGAAATGCGCCAGCAAATCAAACCCGTGGTATAATGGTGATTGCTTAACATGGGAAAAATTTAGAGACGAAACGATAAATTCACGTCTTCATTTTGAAATTAGTACGTCTTCATTTCAAATGAAAATTTTCTCTTTGTGCACACGAGCGCTTAGAGGCAACTGTTTGCATAGGCCTTTCCGTGTGGCGACTAGGGATATTTTCCACCCTTTTCACCTAGGCCACCAACACCCCCCCACGGCCCACCCGCGTTTCACTCAACTAGTCCACCCAATCTCCATCGTTAGCTCCCCCTCCCCCAGATCCACAGCAGAACCCTCTCCGGCCCCGGCGTGCTCACCCCGGCCGTGTTCTCGCTCTTCGGCGTCAAGCCTACCTCCACTACCGTTCCCAACACGCGGCTGCCCGCGCCTCGCCGTCTTCGTTTGCTGCCAGCCACCCTCGACCATATTGATGTTGTAATCCTCGCCTCTCCTGTGGTCCGGCCGGGTTTGCATTAAGAAGCATGTTAGTTACTGCTCTCCATCGCCGTGAGGCATATTTCCTTGCAATCCCTCTTCCTATTTCGTTCCGTATGTTCCCAAATTGGCTATAAAATAACAGAGAGCATATATATGTTAATTATCTACCTTCCTAACTAGTACCTATAAGCTGTATTTGTTCCAATAAGTTACTGTCGATTTACAGATCGCGGGCGCCTGAGTCACACAAACTTAACAAATTAGCCATACATTTTCTAAATTATTGCATGGCATGTTTAGAAAGCTTGATACCAAGTTGTTGGATTTATGCTTATCCTCCTTTCCTGAGTGTCGCATGTGCTCTCTATAGACGACGAATAGCAACGACAACACTCATGCTTCAGCAGATATATCTTCATCTGATTCCGGCAACCCTAGATCTTCAGAAGATGATTAGGGATCAAGTAATCTTGAACGGGATAGAGCTACAGCAATTACCCTTCCGGTCAGGACACGGAGGTACGCTCCAAGGAAGCCCACACACAAGCCTAAAGGTGTATATGAAGTAACTGAGATCGATTTAAAGTCTTGGGCTCCAACTAAACCAGATAAAGCATGCACGAGGTTCTGGAGTGTGTGTGTATTTGCTGGCAGGGCAAGTCTCAACATAAACCTGCTGGGGTTTCGGAAGGCTGACACAGAAACACGGCGACGGATAGCCCGGGAGATCATGGATCACTTCAACATTCTAGAGCAGTGGAGAATGCAGGTGGAACACGCTACACTGAAGAAGGCTAGGGATGCTTGGAGAAACTGGAAGCACGTGTTGTACAAGAAGTACTTGAGTGAAAGCAAGGACCCAATCCCCACATAACCCCAAATTACAAAGGCAGATTGGGTAGGATTCAAAAGGGTTAGGGCAACTAAAGTGTTTGCTAAGAGTTTCAAGCACTCGGAACTTCAGAAGAAGAACACACCCCCCACCATATGGGTGTGGCGGGATACTATGGCATGAAACCGATTTGGGACAAGGAGGACAAAGAAGTAGTAGCAGTGGGTGGGGAACCGACCTTTAGTGAAATCAGGGGCGAACACGCCAGAGACTACTTGCAGGCACGTGCAATGAGGCGTGATGACGGAACTTATTACTTTAAAAACTGACATGATGAAGAACAACATTAAGTGATGGTAGAGGCTTCCAAGATCCCTGGAAGGTTCTACAAAAACTCAGGGCCATGTGACATTCTGTCCATTGCTCTGGAAACAAAAGAGCCCCCTGGCTGTGCAAGGGGTATTGGTGTTAATGTCCCGCACAAGAGGGTTGTCACACTCAGCAAAGAAGAGAGGCTCAGCATGAAAAAAGCGAAGAGTGAAATGAAGAAGAATGAATTGTATGAAAGGTTGAGGAAGGAAATGTATCAGGTTGTTTAAAAGGATCTTGAGCAGTCAATGATGATTGGGAAGACTCTAACACTGACAGATAGCCAGCAGATGGGAGGGGAGGTGGGCATGGAGGATGCTGCTTATTGAGCGACAACACAGCACAAGAGTAGCTGTGCATCAACTGACCCCAGTGACACTGCGACTACAACTGCTCGTGATGATGCTATATCTAATCTATCTGGAATGAAAGACATACTGAAGGGCGTGCTTACACATTATGAAGGTACATTAAAATGTGCAACAGCCTAGGTTTGCCCACCCTTCTTGGAAGAGGGCCTCTTGTTGGACAATGTGCCATTGAAGCCGGGCTGTGTGAAGTGCTACGTGACTGAAGTAAAGCCTGGATTCAATGAATTTTCCCTCAAGAATGTCCTAGGAGACTTTGGTGAGGACAGGACCTTGGGAGAAACACTGTTACATCACATCCAGTGGCCATGAAAGGAAATAGAGTTCATCAATGAGATCCCTGAAGCCCCGCCAAGAGCAACCATTGTCGCCCCTCAATCGGTGACGCTCTCCTTGACACAACAGCTCTCACGTGCTTCTCCCAAAGAACCTAATACTCGTAATCTGACGGTTGATGCATCAACATGTGATCAGCCGGCCCAACTTTGTGGTGTACATGCCATGTCATCCTCCGACCTGAAGCAGCTGGTGGAAACGCCTACAACTGCTGAAGACGCACCACCGGTTAAGATGTCGGCCGCTGAAGCAGTGGGGGGAGACCCAGCTGCAGCACATGCTCAGTAGACCAACCTGGTGGAATGGACTGCTAAGCAGTCTGATGCTTCGAAACCACCTGCTAAGCAGTCTGTAGGTCCAGAACCGACTACTTATCAATCGTCGGTCCACAGTCGCGTGATTAGCATACCAATGCATTAGCACTTCCTGCTCAGCAAACCAACATGTTGGCACGGCCTCCTCAGCACACTGACCAGTTGGCACCACCTGCGCAGAAACCATACTTAGCTTCAACGCATGGTCAGTATTCCGATTGTCGGTGTACAAAAGAATGGGTACTTCTGTACCCCTTACTAGTGTACGGGTAGTCGTAGCCACGCCTATGGCAGGGCCTAGTGAGGCAGAGGAAGGCAAAGTCCGAAGGCCACCAAGACAGACGGTCGAAGCACGAGGGGCAAGGGGCAAGCTGGACCGCCCCCAGCAAGAGCCTTGCCGGGATAACCTGCACCAATTTTAGCAAGTCCATCACCCTTGGAGCTGAGAGCTCCAACACCATCGACAATGTTAAGACCAAGATCTGGAGAGTGCATGCTCGATGACATGGAAATCCTCATAAGGATTGACGACCCACAGATCCGTGTGGGACTAGAAGACGAAGATCCCCGGCAGGACCCTTGCCGGGGATGATTCCAAGGCCTCCGGCAAGCCTTGCCGGGGACGATCGCTGGGCCGTGGCCAGACCCGCGCCCGGCAAGGTTTCGCCACCTCACCACTTCTCTAGTGTGACAATAGGCATGCCAACTAAGAAGGCACCTGCGTGGTGGCATGCAAATCTTCGTGGAAGCTTACCATTGCGCCAACGCAGCAGCTGGTTGGCCAGCGTGGCACTGCATGCCTTGTCAACCTAGACGCGCATCAAGGTGAGGAGGAGCGGCGAAGGATGAGATGGACTCTTTTGCCGTCCCCAATAAAGCGAGACTACACGTAGGCAACGCATTAAATGCGCTTTTCCTATGTCGATCGAGCAATAAGCTCGTACAACTGTAGCTTGCCACCTCCTGTGTGCCACTATGGCAAGCCCTTCGCATATAAAGGGAGGCCCAAGGAATACAGAGGGGGGATTCAGACTTTTGGACAAAGCACGCTCCATAGCTAGTTCAAAAGCTCAAGAACACACATATAACCAGACAAGCAGGACTAGGGTATTACGCATCTTTGCGGCCCGAACCTGGATAAAAATCCCCTTTGTGCTAACGGCTCGACCTGCTATTCGTGCAACTAAACCCCCGCCGAACGTAGAAGGGATCCTTGTGACCCCATAGGTGATCGGTTTCCCCGACATCTTTGGTGCGCTAGGTAGGGGAGTTAGCTGTGAGAATCTGGTATGTAGGTTAGTGCAGTAGTTTCTTCGCCGCCATGGCTTCGAAAAAGAAGACGACCGCAGCGAGCCGCTCCGCCCGCACCAGCGCGAACGGGCGACATGGTGGGAACCGGTGGTGGAGGAGATCGAGATCGTCCACACCATCTGAATATGAGAATCCAGGCAGACGGCGTCCTCCATAGCGGCGATGGTGGTCAGCATGCCGCTGTGCCTAGGGATGGAGTCGTGCTACCTGCGGGTGGTGCGAGGACCGCCAAGGGCAGGAGGTCGACCTCGCCAACGCACGTGCCGTGGTCCTGTCAGCTCGTGCGCGACGAACCGTGCAACGATGTTGAAGACCCCGGGCACCGCGGCGGCAAAATCCCTCAACGTCACTCTCAAGACATGCAGGGCCAACATGCGCGCCATGATGCTGGTGAAAAAAGCGCGCAACCGCGAAATCGTGATGGGACTCCTTCTAACATAGTTAGAAGTCTGAGTTCCTCCCATTCCTCGCACTTGTCGCTGTCACCCACGCGAGCGGAAGTGCTGTCGCAAGCGCAGCTGCTCCTAAACTTTCGTCCTTCCTTGGAGAAGCAAGAAGAGTGAGGGCTGCTATCCAAAGCCTTATTGGCCATGCCAACGGGGATGGCCACTGGGGAGCAAGCTCCTCGCGGCGGCGGAACGACGAGCCAACGTGTGTAGGCAGTGGAAGGGTCGAGGGCGCCGCAACCACGGTGCACTCCCCTCCACCACAGTCGGCTCATCGGGGTGACGCCTGGGATAACGTGTCCACGGCGTCATCAGACCCATGGACACGCCGTGACCAACGTCAAGTTATTCGAGATCGCCTCAAGAAGGACGCCGGAGTACTATCGAGCAGTGAAGGGAGGCACGTCACCAGTCTGATAGGCGTGCTGGGCCTACTGCGTACAAGCCTGCGCCGGGGGACGCTGGCGGCTTGCCGTACGCAATAACATGTCCAACATTGACCCATGAGTTGCGGTAGTTCCAGTGGCCCAACACCCGCATGTTCAAACCAGAGGTCCCGGAGAAGTATGACAGCAAAACTCACCCGTCCGAGTTCCTGAGTGTTTACACCATTTTGATGCAAGCCGCCAGGACACGGGATAACAAGATACTCGCCAACTATTTCCCGTTGGCACTCAAACCCAACATCAGGTCATGGTTGATGCATTTGCCGATAGCCATCTCCTCTTGGTCCAATCTGTGCCACGAGTTTGTTGGCGCCTTCACGGGCGGCCACGTAGCTCCTGGACAGGCAAGTGATTTGCACGTGATCCCCTAGAGGGATGGCGAATCCTTGTGCAAGTACATATAGAGATTCAGCCGTGTGCAATACAACATCCCTGATGTTCATCCCGCCGCTATCATTAGCGTGTTCCTTCAGAACATGCGATATTGCAAGATGCGTGAAGAGTTGGCCACGAACAAGGTTGCAGATGTTGTCGAGCTGTACGCTTTGGCTGACAGATGTGCCCGAGCTGAGGAAGGAAGGAAGTACCCCGGCGAGGATGCCGACGCGAGAAGTGAGTCAGAAGATGAAGACGTCGTTGCCCCGGCAAAGAAGGGTCGGTGATGCAACAGGAAGTGTAGGGGCAAGACCATGCTTGCCGTCGAGGAATCTGGCGACCCCGACACCGTTAAGAAGGCCAAGGTTGATGACCCCGGCAACGAGATTGCCGGGTGCAATGCCTGTCGGGCCTTGGCGGCTGCCGGCAAGTCAGAGGGCTCTGACAAGCAGTACTTCAAGATTCACCGTACCAAGGGACACGACCTCCAGAACTGCCACCAAGTGGAGCTGTTGATGGAGAAGCAAAGGGCTGAGTACGAGAGACGAGACAAGGAGAAGGTCCAAGGAGGAGCTGAAGGGTCCGGCAAGAAGAGCGGCGGCCAAGGAGGACGCGCCAACAAGGAAAAGCAACAAGGGAGGCCTGCCCGAGGCCGTGACAAGAAAGAGGATGATGATGATCATGATGATGATGACGAATCCACCGAGCACAAGTTCCAGAAAGTGACAAATGTCATGTGTGTTGATGGAGGTGCTTCATTGCATTCTTCCCACCACCAACTGAAACAGTCTGCGCGTGAGATTAATGCAACAGAACCAATGGTCGACGCCCAGAAGCCGTTGAGGTGGTCCCACATGCCTATCGTTTTGGACGCCGAGGATCACCCTGATCGCACAACTGCAGTCGGGCGTTTGCCGTTGTTGGTATCCCCAACAATATGCAAGCTCAAGGTGACGAAGATGTTAGTTGATGATGTGGCCGGCCTTAACTTGATCTCGCCCAACATCGACAAGAGGCTGCAGATCCCCGATGAGGATCTCGAGAAGACGGGCACGTTCCAAGGGATCAACCAGGGAGGAGTCAGCCCAAGGGAAAGGTCACGCTACCAGTGACATTTGTTGGCGACCTCAACTACAGGACGGAGACGATCGTTTTTGATGTCGCTGAGATCTCGTTGCCATACAACGGGATCCTTGGCCGCCCAGCGCTGGCCAAGTTCATGGCAGAATCGCACTACGCATATAACAAGCTGAAGATGCCCGACCCGATGAGCATAATCACCGTCGGCTGCGATAGAAAGGATGCACTCATCTGCACTGATCAGCTCTATCAAGAGGCGGTTGCAGCGTCTGTCGCCAAGGCGCCCGTGCCTACCATTGAGAAGAAGACTAGTAAGGCCTCGGCCGCCGGCAAGACTCCTGGCTCTGGCAAGGGTTCCTGCAGTCACTCAGGCAAATGCACCTCTTCGGAGTGTTGTGTTCCCGCTGAGGACGTGCGATGGAGATCTACCGGCAAGACCAAGAAGGTGTCCGTCAAGGAGGATGGCACGGGCGGAGCTTTTACCATAAGATCCACCCTTGACAGCAAATAGGAAAACGCGCTCGTCGCCTTCCTACGGGCGAATGTCGATGTGTTTGCATGGCAAGCATCCGACATCCCCGGTGTTCCTAGGGAGGTGATTGAGCACCATCTTGCTATCTGCCCTCATGCACGGCCTGTCAAGCAAAAGGTCAGAAAGCAAGCTTTGGAGCGACAGGAGTTTATCATTGAGGAGACAGGAAGTTGGAGGCGGCAGGTTTGGTCAAGGGAGTTCTCCACCCGACGTAGTTGGCCAATCTAGTAGTAGTACGTAAGGTGAATGGGAAGTGAGGCTTTGTATCGACTATACCGATATCAATAAAGCCTGTCCAAAGGATCCTTTCCCGTTGCCACGTATTGACCAGATAGTGGACTCCACTGCTAGGTGCGACCTGCTGTCATTCCTTGACGCTTACTCAGGATATCATCAGATCTTCATGACAAAAGAAGATGAAGAGAAGACCGCGTTCATCACCCCATGTGGTACATACTGCTTTGTACGTATGCCTTTTGGGTTGAAGAGCGCTGGTTCAACGTTCGCTCGAGCGGTCCAAATTGGTTTTGAACCCCAACTCCATAGAAATATGGAAGCCTACATGGATGACATAGTGGTCAAAACCAAGGATAAGGCCACACTTGTACCGGGCCTGGAAGAAACTTTTGCACACTTGCGCAGGATCAACCTCAAGTTCAACCCAGAGAAGTGTGTGTTCAACGTTCCGTCCGGCTAACCTCTTGGGTTCTTTGTGTCTCAACGCAGAATCGAAGCGAATCCTGACAAGATCAAAGCAATTGAGCATATTGAGGCGCCAAGATGAGTTAAAGATGTCCGAAGGCTTGCCGACTGCGTCGCCGCCCTAAGTAGGTTCATCTCTAAATCTGCTGAGCATGCCCTCCTCATTTTCAAGATTCTGAAAAAGGCGGGTCCAATGAAATGGACCCCGGAGGCAGAGACATCACTGCAAGATTTGAGGCGATACCTCTCCTCTATGCCAATACTGGTCGCGCCCAAGCCACAAGAGTCATTGCTACTGTACCTGGCACCAACAAATCAAGTGGTCAGTGCTGCGCTAGTGGCACAGAGAGAAGTTGAGGAGGAGGCAACAGTAGCGGCAATGCCCTTAGGTGCAGAACTAGGTCCGGTAGGGCCCGACCCCGGCGAGGGAGGATCGCCGGCAGGACCTGATCCCGGCAGGGAGGGCCCCCCGGCAGGATCCAATCCCTGCAAGGCAATGTCCGCACAAGCAAGCGAGGTGGAACAGAAGAAAAAGGTGGTGCAGCACCCAGTCTACTTTGTCAGCTCCCTCTTGCAGGCGGCTAGGTCGAGGTATTCTGGCATACAGAAGTTGCTTTTCGGCCTTCTTATGGCCTCGAGGAAGCTACGCTACTATTTTCAAGCGGACGAGATCACCATCATCACTCGCCTCCTGTTGCAACAAATTTTGCACAATCCAGATGCAACGGGAAGGATTGTGGAGTGGGCAGGAGCTGTCAAGCTTTGGGCTCAGATTTGAAAGTACCTGCGATAAAGAGCAGAGCCTTGGTAGAATTCATAGCAGAATGGATATCCATGCCCGACAAAGAAGTTCAAGAAACCACACTTCCTGGCAAAGAGGCAAGTGGTCATTGGATTATGTACTTGGATGGAGCTTTCTCATTACAAGGTGCTGGTGCCGGTGTGTTGCTCGTCACGCCCACCAGAGAATGCCTCAAGTATCTGATCCATATGCACTTCCCCCGAGAGAGGTCGACAAACAACACTGCGGAATACGAGGGGCTGCTTGCTGGTCTCAGGATCGCGGTGGACCTCGGGACAGGAAGCTTATTATCATAGGAGATTCACAACTTGTCCTCAGGCAAGTTAACAAGGATTATCAGAGCCCACCGATGGAGGCTTACGTGGATGAAGTGAGGAAGTTGGAAGAGCGCTTTGACGGTCTACAAGGAAAGCATGTTCCTCGAGTAGAGAACAACATTGCTGATGACCTGTCAAAGCGCGCTACCCTCAAGCTACCTGTGGAACCAGGTACCTTTGTGCTTCAATTAACTCAGCCATTCATCGAGTCGTCAGCAGAAAAGAAAAAGCAAAGGAAGGTGCGCCCCGGCAAATACTTTCCCGCAGAGCTCCCAGGAGCCGCCGGCAAGGAAGTTGCCGGGTACCCCAAGCTTGCCGAGGAGCAACGGCCTCCGGCAGAGTCCCAAGCTCTTGCCATTGAGACAGCTGCCCCCGCGGCCAAAGACATGCCCTTGGTCCTTGCCGTCGAGCCTCAGGCCCCAACATGGGCACATGATACAGTCTATTTCCTCCAAATAGGGGAGCTCCCTGAGGAGCAGGAAAAAACAGAGAAAGTAGCCCGTCGGTCTAGCATGTACCAATTTTTGGATGATGTCCTCTACAGAAGAAGGCCGGACAGCGTGAAATTGAAGTGTATTCCTCGGGAGGACAGACTAGAGCTGTTGGCAGAGATACATGGAGGCATATGTGGCTCCCACATAGGGTCAAGAGCCCTTGCCGGCAAAGCATTCCGACAAGGTTTCTTCTAGCGCATTGCCCTCCAGGATGCAATGGCACTAGTAACCAAGTGTGAAGCGTGCCAATTTCATTCAAAGAAGCTTCATCAACTAGCTCAAGCCCTTCAAACAGTCCCTCTTTCCTGGCCATTTTCGGTCTGGGCGCTCGACATACTAGGCCCCTTTCCCCGTGTCGTCTAGGGCTTTGAGTACTTGTACATCATGATTGACAAGTTCACAAAGTGGCCGGAAGTGGAGCCGGTGAGGAAGGTGATAGCGCAGTCAGCCGTCAAGTTCTTCAAGGGACTGTTTGCCGTTTTGGTGTGCCAAATAGAGTCATCACCGACAAAGGCACACAGTTCACGAGTCGCACCTTCATGTAGTATATCCAGGACCTTGGCAACAAGGTATGCTTTGCTTCTGTTGCTCATCCAAGAAGCAATGGCCAAGCAGAAAGGGCAAATGCTAAAGTGTTGCGAGGCCTGAAAACAAGAACCTTCGACAAGCTGTGCAAGTGTGGAAGGCGCTGGACTGATGAATTGCCAACGGTTCTTTGGTCAATCAGAACGACACCAAATCGAGCCACTAGCCCAACACCCTTTGCCCTGGTTTACAGGGTAGAAGTTGTTCTGCCCACAGAACTCATATACGGGTCACCTTGAGTGCTCGCTTATGATGAGCTTGAGCAAGAGCAGTTGTGCCAAGATGATGCAATCCTCCTTGAGGAAGATCGTCTTTGAGATGCTGTGCGAGCCGATCGCTACCAGCAAGCCTTGCGCTGCTATCATAGCCGCAAGGTTCATGCCCGAAGCCTTGAGGAAGGCGACCTTGTTCTTCAGCGCGTTCAGTCCGCCAAGAATTCAAACAAGTTGACGCCAAAGTGGGAAGGCCCCTATTGGGTAATACGAGTCACCAGGCCCGGCGCATTCTGCCTGGAGACCGAACATGACATTCCAGTGAGCAACTCCTAGAATATCAAACATCTTCACAAGTTTTACCCATAGGTCGCGGTTGCCGAGAGCTCCGGCAACCCCCTTTTGTACTAGCCTTGCCAGCAAGGCATGTAACCCTATGTACAGAGCCAGGCGCAGATCCTGCGCGCAGCAAGATAGTTTTTAGCATGTATAGTTTCCTGCTAGTTTCCATGTATATATATATGTGTGTGTATGCATGCGTACTTGTCCAGGACATTGTGCTACCTTAGACTCTAACAGGTGTTGGGAAACCGCCAAGGCACTGTGCCCCTGTCCTCTCCGCCTTCCGGTCGCAGTAATAATGCCCTGGCAAGAAATTGAGAAGACTACTTGGCGCGGCTTCTCCACCAACAACTCAACCAGATAAAGTTCCTCCCCTGCCCATTAATGTTCTTAACTTGTGACTTGCACATTAGAAAACATCGCCACTCTGTTTAGACTTGGGTGCTCCCATTCCCGACTCGAACACTGCTTCGGTCGGGGTAGTTGCAGCAACCTTGGGTAAAAGAAGAGTTTGGCAGGGCCGGGGGCTGGACCCTACACCTGTAACCCAGCAGATGTGGTTCTCCGGCAGGCACATGAGCGCCGGCAAGGTAGCTTGCCGGGGAGACTCATTTATTTTTATTAAAGGGGCACTTTGCCCCTGCACGAACGCATACGTGCATGAGCTCCCGCCGAAAGCTCATCTTTTTTGTTGATATGCTGATGCAAGTATAGATATTACAAAACATAAGCATGGGCTCGGTAGATTACATTTCCTAGAAAAATAAGATTTGGCAAGTGCCTACAAATTGAGAAAAAAGATAAGTGCCCCGTAATCCACGTCCTTGCCCTATTCCTCCCCAGGTACGCCAGGCCACGCAAGGTGACGGACATGAGGAACTGGGCGATGGAGAGCTTGACGAGGAAACTCCCCAACCACCGTCGCCAGGGATAATAGGACGAGGCCCCCGGCAAGGCGTGTTGCCGGGGGAGGGAGCGGGCCAGATGATGGTGCGGCCATTGGCGGTCAGCCAGAGTCGGAGTCATCGTCCTCCCGCCCGCTGTCGTCATTGTCGTTGGCGCTGTCCTCCTCGCCGGTATCGCGCGAGGAGGAGCTTTCGTCGTCGGTGGAACTCTCCACGCAACACCCTAAGTGAATTCCTAAGTTCCCGAAGACCTTGACGGAGAGCAGGTCGCTCTCCATTAACTTAAAATGGAGAATGTGCCCCTCTAAAAAGCTATGGGCACGTGCAAAGGTTTTCCACACCTGACGAAGATACATGGTGTGAGGATGGGGAAAGTCGATGTCAGCCCACATGCTACCGTTCCAGCAGCCCCTCATGTGAAGCCTCAAGGCCTGCGGGGCCTCCTGCTCCATCACCCTGGCGAACAGAGTTGGAAGCCGGAGGCGACTGCACACATGCTTATACAGCCTGATGAAGGACTCGTAGGGTTGGTCCTCGATGTGGCCGCCCATTGGAGGAGGGGCCGCCCGCGGGAGCTCAGCAGGTGCACCTTCCCATCCGCGTCCTCCCCGAGCGCCGCGACGACCTCGGCCCCGTCCCCTTTCTTTACCCCTCGCGGCAGGCTCCACCGCCGGAGGCTCCGGGAGAGGGGAATGTGTTGTTGAGCAGAAGGCCTCGTTGTCGCCGTCTAGGCGCCAGCACGCCCTTTTGCCATGGCGAATGAGAGGAAGATGGTAAGCGAGAAGGAGAGAAGAGGGAGAATGCAGAGAAGTACCATCCCTCTCCCCTTCTTATAGAAGAGCAGGCTGGGCCCGGGCCACCCAGCCCAAAGGACAGCCGCCCCACGCGGCCAATGTGGCCTCCGGAAGCACGGGGAACCAGAGCCAACCCGCTCCCCCAATCAACAAACTCCTGGGTTTCCGCCTCAGCGTTAATGCCCACGTCCTCCGCATCCACCGCCTACCCTTCCCAAGGCATAAGGGATATGTGGCGAAGTGGAAGGGGGCGTGAGGACAGGTGGGGAGAACGTTTTCTACCCCGCGATCGTGGGGTGTGGAGCCATGCAAGCTGTGACCTAGTCCACTTAGTAAATGAGTAGCGCCCCTGCAGATTCCTTCCTTTTTAATAAGGGAAGCACGTGTCGCCTCTTTGCTATCAACTGCAAGATGACGCAAGTATGCTGAGGCCATCCCATGCACGACCCCCACGTCACGCACTCAACTCGGGTCGTGGGGAAGTGCAACTGACAAAAGGATCGTGGCGTTCCATCTCTGCCACGCCCGCATGCGCATCGCCTTGGGCCTGGCCCAACTAAGCCTTGCGCTTATGTGTGGCCTAGCCCCCGGGGCTCCTGTCGGTGTACAAAAGTATGGGTACTTCTGTACGCCTTACTAGTGCACGGGCAGTCGCAGCCATGCCTGTGGCAGGGCCTAGCGAGGCAGAGGAAGGCAAAGCCCGAAGGCCACCAAGACAGATGCTCGAAGCACGAGGGGCAAGGGGCAAGCTGGACCGCCCCCGACAAAGGCCTTGCTGGGGCAACCTGCACCAACACCAGCAAGTCCATCACCCTTGGAGCTGAGAGCTCTGACACCATCGACAACGTTAAGACCAAGATTTGGTGAGTGCATGCTTGATGGCATGCAAATCCTCATAAGGATTGACAACCCACAGATCCGCGTCGGACCAGAAGATGAAGACCCCCGGCAAGACCCTTGCCGGGGACAACTCCAAGGCCCCCGGCAAGCCTTGCCAGGGACGATCGCTGGGCCGTGGCCAGACCCATGCCTGGCAAGGTTTCTCCACCTCACCACTACTCCAGTGCGACGATAGGCGTGCCAACTAAGCAGGCGCCTGCATGGCGGCATGCAGATCTTCGTGGAATCTTACCATTGTGCCGATGCAGCAGCTGGTTGGCCAGCGTGGCACTGCATGCCTTGTCTACCTGGACGCGCGTCAAGGTGACGAGGAGCGGTGAAGGATGATATGGCCTCTGTTGCCGTCCCCAATAAAGCGAGAGGACACATAGGCAACGCATTAAATGCGCTTGTCCTACATTGATCGAGCGGTAAGCTCATACAACTTTAGCTTGCCACCTCCTGTGTGCCACTGTGGCAACCCCTTCGCATATAAAAGGAGGCCCGAGGCATACAGAGAGGGATTCGGACTTTTGGACAAAGCACGCATCGTAGCTAGTTCAAAATCTCAAGAACACACATATAACCATACAAACAGGACTAGGGCTTGATGGCTCCTTCAATCATCCACAACGATGCGATCCAGGGTGTCGTGGTTTTGTCACGGAAGATGTCCCAGGGTGAGGACTTAGTCGTGAGGCCAGCGTATCTTTGTGGTAGCTTGAGAGGGGCTGATTGGGATGAGAGACGCAGGGTGGATCAACGCACAAGACAGGGGTTTAGACAGCTTCAGGCCCCGGGAAACATCATCCGGTAATAGCCCTACATGCTGTTTGAGGCTAGGTCTCATTATGCTCATGGGGGAGTCGCCGTAAACCGGCTCTCCTAGTTGTGTCTAGCCCTAGATATTGTTTCTTGTTGCATGTCCCTCTTTCGGGAGCCCTGCCCCTCCTTATATAAGTTGAAGGGGCGGCTTACATGTAGAGTCCTACTAGGATTAGAACTAACTTATTCTCTATTACAAGTCGGATACAAGTACAGGTCTTGCTTCCTCATAAAGGAAATATTCCTCATGCCTTTTGTCTTAAGCTGGCCCACCATAATATGAGTCGGCCTACTGGGCCTTGGGCCTAGTCTTCTATGTGACCTGCCGTCGGGGTCATCCCTGAGTCGTCTGACCAGTGAGCCGCCAGACCCGTGAGTCGCCAGTCCTCCGGCGGGTCAACGGTGAAGCGCCAAGTCAGGCCAGGTCATACTTCCGGCCGGGTCATACCACGAGGTATATCCCCGACATTAGCCCCCAGTTTAATTTGGATTTATCCATGTTAAACTGATCCTGTGAAACTAACACAAAAACAACTTTGATAGATTGTGTTCCGGGTTAAAAATTCTTGTATGCCGGCACCTGATCATCCTTAATTCCTTGTGCTCCGGGTTAGATATTCTCCTGAGAAGGGACCTGATTATCCTTAAATCCAATTGTCATTTCCTTCATCTAGAAAATCCAGGTCAAATAAGCTAGCTTCATACTCAATTTGATGATGTTGGTTTCTCATAGAAAAATATTGTGAACAATAATCCACTTGAGTCGGCTTCCAAGGCGCCGGGTTAAATAATTTTGGTCTTCAAATACTCATCTAATATTCAGTCGGCTTGAAGATGTAGAACTTGCTGGTTTATCACTACCAAAAATTGCCGGATTATAAAACAGATGATGCCGGGTCATAATTGTTGTTGACACCGGTTTATGTAATTGATCCTCCTGATTTGCTCAAAACTGATAATTTGAAGATTTTTCTCCCTTATATCCATATTACCTGTAGCCCCCAAGTCTTGAGCAGAACAAAGTGATGGTTTAAGACTTGTTCCAATAAATGTTGCAACCTTTAAGAAATCCGGTTTATTCATCTCAATCATATAAACCGAATATTCCACACATGTAGCCCCCAAGTGTCGGGTTGTCATGCTTGCAGCAACCTGGGACTTGTAATTGCTTTATGCTCATGAAAATTTCAACCAGTGTAGCCCCCAAGGGCCGGGTCATTATGAAATAATGAGGGGACTTTGTAGATATAACCATGTAAATTTGAACAACAATATGTAGCCCCCAAGGGCCGGCTTAGTAAGATAATACTGAGCTGGGACTTTGTATATAATTGATAATAACATCATATAATATAGTCTCCACGATGGGGCTTGAACCCACGTCCACAAGGTTAAGAGCTTTGTACTCCACCAAGTGAATAGTGGACCGTTCAATATAATGGATTAATGCTTGTGTACCTTGAATTTTTGACAGGAGCAATTGGTAACCCCCAAGGGCCAACTCATTTAGAATGTGACGAGTTGGGTCATCAATAAGTTGAGAAAAAAATGACTTTGCATTAGCCCCCAAGTGCCATGGTGCATGTTGGCAGTGACATGGGACTTGCATATTTGATATAATCCCAATCTGAATAATATAGCCCCCAAGTGCCGGGTCGTAAGCCTGCAGCGACTCGGGACTATTCCTTCCATTGTAGAATAAATCATATCCATTGATAAAAATAATAGCCGTTGCGCTAAAACGACTTTGAAAACCTCAATCATAACACTGGTTATTGATAATCACATTAGAAAACCAGCCATGTTGGCTATTCGAGATTTGAATAATATAATCCGGTATGAAAACCTCAATCATTCAATATCATCATGAAAATCCAGCCAGTTTTGGCTATTAAAGATTTGAATACCTCATCGGTTGAAAAGTAAATCCGGAGTTTAAATACCTGGCGCTCTTGGCCAATGACGACTTAATGCGCATTCATTGTAAGCCGGAATTTTTGTAACCTGGTGGCCTATAGCCCTTGAGAAAATCAATAATTGATAACCCTTTTGAGACACCAATTTCAGTGATGAGCTTGGACTAAAGCATTTATATAAGTCATAATTCTGCAAATCCTGCATAGAGTTTAAACAACATATGCCCTGGCGACTTAACGTCAAGGGCCAGGGCGGGTAACCACCCAAATGTAGTCTTACCTTGCACACAAGTAGATCACAAGAAACCTTGGCGGTTTACCGCAGGGCGGGTCATAATACCTCACATATAACCACTGTGATATTAAATTTGTACTGCCGGTTTACATGACACTGTGTAGTAAGGGTGATACCCAATCTTTAGAAGCCAATGCTTCCACATAGATGATGATTGTCATAAGTTGGCGACTTATATTCAAAAGTCAAGCCGGGTTAAGCATAAAACACTTATATACATTTGAGATATAATCGAAAAAAGGTCTCAAGTCAAACACAAAATTGTTCGCAAAAAAGTCTTAAAAAACTTAAGGCTTCTGATTCGTATACGATCAGAAAACCGTTCCAAAGGGGTTGAGTTAAGATTCGAATACGATCATATAGCCCCCAGTGGCTTTGGCGTTGCCGATCAAGAGGGTACCGACAGCTATGTTCTCTTTGGTTCGAATACGACATATGTTTGAACAGGAAGCCCCCAAATGACCTTGAGAGTTGTTTAACAACATTGATTGGAATACGATCCACGTCGGACCCAAAATAGGTTAAGCTATGATTCGGATATGATCAAGAAGCCCCCTACTGAGTTTGGCAGTATGCCGATCAAAAGGGTTTCGATAGCTATGTTCTCTTTGGTTCGGATACGACCTATGTTTGAACAAGAAGCCCCCAAGTGACCATATATTAGCATTGCACCGATCAAGAGGGTACCGACAGCTATGCTTGATGAGCAGGAAGCCCCCAAGTGACCATAATACGATAACCCGTAAGGCAGGATACCTATGTTTGAACCGCGCATCATGGCAGCAAGTTCTTTTTTAGCAACCTTTAATTTTTCTTAGAACTCTAACTTGCTAGAGATTAATTCTTTTTGAATTGGAACTTTAAACCGGATTTGAAAGCTTCAAAAATTTGTGACGGACAAATTTACCTTGAGCCGGATTTTGAACCGGATTTGAGAGCTTCAAAAATTTGTGAGGGACAAATTTACCTTGAGCCGGATTTTGAACCGGACTTGAGAGCTTCAAAAATTTGTGAGGGACAAATTTACCCTGGGCCGACTTTTGAACCGGATTTGAGAGCTTCAGTGCTTTGTGGGAGAAAGATGTCTCTTGAACCGAATTTTAAACCAGAGTCCTTATTTTGAGCCGGAAATCTTCTGACGGCTTTTAAATTTTCATTATCTAGCAGTAATCTCCGGGGCCCGGGTTATTTTTCCCTTCAATGACCCGGAGTTCTTGAATTCATTGAAACCGGCTAATTTTGCCGAGTCATACCATTGTAGCCCCCAAGTCTGAAGACAACTCGAGGAGTTGGCTTGAGATTCTCCATATTTGACCATAGCAGAAGGTATACATCATTGGCGTTGATAGCGCGAAGTGAATCCACAGAAGGTTGAGGTGACTACGGAGGGTTATAAATGATCCTGTATGAGCCATGTCAGCAACTCGGCCAATGGCTCCTTCCAACTGGTTGTTTGAAGTTAACCAAACTGTAGTGGCGGCGACTTGTGCACCTGCCCATTGAACCATCCAGTGTAGACGGCGGCTGATAATATATGATAATTTGCCTCTAATTTGTTGGAAGAAAACCGGCTTCCCAAGTAGTGACTTGCTCATACTCAATAAACAGCTCATCCAGACAAGTGCGGCTCGGTGTGTCGATATAGACGAGGTCGTGATACGTCTCCATCGTATCTATAATTTTTGATTGTTCCATGCCAATATTATTCAACATTTATATACTTTTGGCAACTTTCTATACTATTTTTGGGACTAACATATTGATCCAGTGCCCACTGCCAGTTCCTGTCTATTGCATGTTTTTTGTTTCGCAGAAACCCAATATCAAACGGAGTCCAAACGGGATAAAAAATGGACGGAGATTTTTTTTGGAATATTTATGATTTTTGGGAAGTAAAATCAACGCGAGACGGTGTCCGAGGTGGTCACGAGGTAGGGGGGCGTGCCCTACCCCCCCCCCAGGCGCGCCCCTGACCCTCGTGGTCCACCCGTAAGGCGGTTGATGCTCTTCCTTTGTCGCAAGAAAGATAATTTTATGAGAAAGATCTGGGCGAAAGATTCACCCCAATCGGAGTTACGGATCTCCAGATATAAAGGAAACGGTGAAGGGGTAGAATCTGAGAACGCAGAAATAGAGAGATAGATCCAATCTTGGAGGGGCTCTCGCCCCTCCCACGCCATGGGAGCCAAGGACCAGAGGAGAAACCCTTCTCCCATCTAGGGGAAGGTCAAGGAAGAAGAAGAAGAAGGGGGCTCTCTCCCCCTTGCTTCCGGTGGCGCCGAAACACCGCCGGGGGCCATCATCATCACTGCGATCTTCACCAACACCACCGCCATCTTCACTAACATGCCATCACCTTCCCCCTTCTATCTACAGTGGTCCACTCTCCCGCAACCCACTGTACCCTCTATTTGAACATGGTGCTTTATGCTTCATATTATTTTCCAATGATGTTTTGCCATCCTATGATGTCTGAGTAGATTTTCGTTGTCCTATCGGTGATTGATGAATTGCTATGATTGGTTTGAGTTGCATGTTTTATTATTGGTGCTGTCCTATTGTGCCCTCCGTGTCGCGCAAGCGTGAGGGATTCCCTCTGTAGGGTTTGCAATATGTTTATGATTTGCTTATGGTGGGTGGCGTGAGTGATAGAAGCACAGACCCGAGTAAGTAGGTTGTTTGCGTATGGGATAAAAGGTGACTTGATGCTTTAATGCTATGGTTGGGTTTTACCTTAATGAATCTTTAGTAGTTGTGCATGCTTGCTAGAGTTCCAATCATAAGTGCATATGATCCAAGTAGAGAAAGTGTGTTAGCTTATGCCTCTCCCTCAAGTAGAATTGCAATAGTGATTACCGGTCTAGTAACATAGTCAATTGCTTGGGGACAATTTCACAACTCCTACCACCACTTTTCCACACTCGCTATATTTACTTTATTGCATCTTTATCTAAAAAGCCCCTAGATTTTATTTACGTGTTCTTTACTTTCTTGCAAGCTTACCCGGAAACACCTACAAAGTACTTCTAGTTTCATACTTGTTCTAGGTAAAGCGAACGTCAAGCGTGCGTAGAGTCGTATGAGTGGCCGATAGGACTTGAGAGAGTATTTGTTCTACCTTTAGCTCCTCGTTGGGTTCGACACTCTTACTTATCGAAAGAGGCTACAACTATCTCGTATACTTACGGGTTATCAAGACCTTTTTCTGGCGCCGTTGCCGGGGAGCAATAGCGTGGGGTGAATATTCTCGTGTGTGCTTGTTTGCTTTATCATTAAGTAATTTTTATTTGTTGTCCTTAGTTGTTTTCTATCTTTAGTCATGGGTAGGAAACGCAAAATATCAAAAAAATTAGTTGTACCTACTGCTCCAATGGTTGAAGAACCACTCAAAATCTATCACACTACTAAAGCTTTTTACTTGGATCATCTTCGATCCCTATGTGCTCGTGCTGAAACCCCAACTAGCTTAGTTGAGGGAATCTTTAGATGAGCATGCTTGTTATGTGCGACACCGTATATCTGAAAAAGGGAAACTATTATGGGGTCAAATTCAACGTTTACAATGCTATGCTTGGAATTTATGTTGGGAATATGATTTTACTTGTTGTTCTGAAAACCCTAAAAAACACCTTCCCTACCAATGTGAGTTTATTGATAATGGGATCTTATCCTAGTATGCTAAGGGTGTTTATAGTTACTATCATGTTCAACAAATTGAATAATTTGTTGCTTTTAAGGGTGCTTTTGAGATTGCTTCTTTGATTGAAAAGTATGATGCTACTCTTTACAAATCTGAAATTTTTGCCATACTTGAATATTGTTATGAGAATTATGCTTCTAATGCCTATGTTAAACAATATATCGAGGCTTACCCCGCTGTCCAAGAAGAGACTAATATTTTGCAGGAATCTATGGAAGAAGAAATTGATGAAACTGTGAGCTCATTGGATGAAAAAGATGATGAGAAGAGCGAAGAACAAAAGGAGGAAGAGCGGATTGATCACCCGTGCCCAACTTCCAATGAGAGTAACTCTTCAACTCATACACTATTTAATTCCCCTTCGTGCTTACCTAAGGATGATTGCTATAATGATTGCTATGATGATTGTTATGATCCCGTTGGTTCTCTTGAAATATCCCTTTTTGATGATGCTTGCTATGCTTGTGGTCAAGATGCCAATATGAATTATGCTTATGGAGATGAACTTGCTATAGTTCCTTATGTTAAACATGAAATTGTTGCTATTGCACCCACGCATGATAGTCCTATTATCTTTTTGAATTCTCCCGAATACACTATATCAGAGAAGTTTGTGCTTATTAAGGATTATATTGATGGGTTGCCTTTCACTGTTGCGCATGATGATTTTGATAGATATAATATGCATGTGCTTGCTGCTCCTACTTGCAATTATTATGAGAGAGGAACTATATCTCCACCTCTCTATGTTGCCAACACGATAGAATTGCAAGAAACTGCTTATACTATGCATTGGCCTTTACTATGTGTGCATGAATTGTTCTCTTATGACATGCCAATGCATAGGAAGAGAGTTAGACTTTGTTGTTGCATGATATATGTTACTTTGTGCTCACTACTAAATTACAAATCATTGTTAATTAAAATTGGCTTTGATATACCTTGGGATCCGGGTGGATTCATTACTTGAGCACTAAATGCCTAGCTTAATGGCTTTTAAGAAAGCGCTGCCAGGGAGACAACCCGGAAGTTTTAGAGAGTCATTTAACTCTGTTGAGTGCTTTCATATAGTTTAAAAACAACAAAAATAAAGAGGGGAACCCAAAACTTTTCAAAAAAGAGAAGTGAAAGTGAGAGAGACGAGCATTGTGAAAGTGGGGGACGTCCTTAAACTTGTTTAGGCCCATGGGAACTTTGTGAATCTTAATTACAGAAAATTTTCAATAAAAATAATTATCCCCTTGTATATTTCCATTGTATTATAAAAATAATGTGCCAATGTTTGCCTTTAGGATGTTTACAATGCTTGTTGGTTTGTACGGTGCAGGACAGAAACTTTGGCTGTAGTGCGCGATTTTACATTTTTAACAGGAACGTCAATTGGTTATGATTCCTTTTGAACTGTCTTGATATACAACTTGTTTATTGTTCCTAATTTTGGTAGAATTTTTGGGGTAGTAGAAGTATGGTGGATGTTCAGATTGCTACAGATTGTTCTGTTTTAGACAGATTCTGTTTTTGATGCATAGTTTGCTTGTTTTGATGAATCTATAAATTTATATTAGCGGATTAAGCCATGGAAAAGTTATATTACAGTAGACACAATGCAAAAACAAAATATGAATTGGTTTTCAATAGTACTTAGAGTGGTGATTTGCTTTATTATACTAACGGATCTTACCGAGTTTTCTGTTGAAGTTTTGTGTGGATGTAGTGTCTAATCGAGGATGTTTCGATGTGAGAAGAAGGAAGAGAGGCAAGAGCTCAAGCTTGGGGATGCCCGAGGCACCCCAAGTAAACATTCAAGGAGACTCAAGCGTCTAAGCTTGGGGATGTTGGGGAGGCATCCCCTCTTTCTTCAACAAGTATCGGTATGTTTCGGATTCGTTTCGTTCATGCATTATGTGCAAGTCTTGGTGCGTCTTTTGCATTTAATTTTCACTTTTCTTTTATGCACCATGCTGGTATGAGATAGTCCTTGGTTGATTTATAGAATGCTCATTGCACTTCACTTAAATCTTTTGAGTATGGCTTTATAGAATGCTTCATGTGCTTCACTTATATCATTTGAAGTTGGATTGCTTGTTTCTCTTCACATAGAAAACCGCCATTTGTAGAATGCTCTTTTGCTTCACTTGTATTTGTTAGAGCGTGAGCATATCTTTTGTAGAAAGAATTAGACTCTCTTGCTTCACTTATATCTATTTAGAGAGATGACAGGAATTGGCCATTCACATGGTTAGTCATAAAATCCTAAATAAACTTGTAGATCGCTGAATATGATATGTTTGATTCCTTGCAATAGTTTTGCTATATAAAGATGGTGATATTAGAGTTATGCTAGTGGGTGGTTGTGGATTGTAGAGACACTTGTGTTGAGGTTTGCAAGTCCACGTATGGTAACCGTTGTGTGACAAATTTGAAGCATGGGGTGTTTCTTTGATTGTCTTCCTTATGAGTGGCGGTCGGGGACGAGCGATTGTCTTTTCCTACCAATATATCCCCCTAGGGGCATGCGTAGTAGTACTTTGCTTTGAGGGCTAATAAACTTTTGCAATAAGTATATGAGTTCTTGATGACTAATGTGAGTCCATGGATTATACGCACTCTCACCCTTCCATTATTGCTAGCCTCTTCGGTACCGTCCATTGCCCTTTCTCACCTTGAGAGTTGGTGCAAACTTCGCTGGTGCATCCAAACCCCGTGATACGATACGCTCTATCACACATAAGCCTCATTATATATTCCTCAAAACAGCCACCATACCTACCTATCATGGCATTTCCATAGCCATTTCGAGATATATTGCCATGCAACTTCCATGATCATCATATTCATGACTTGAGCATTCATTGTCATATTGCTTTGCATGATCGTAAGATAGCTAGCATGCTGTTTTCATGGCCTGTCCGTTTTTTGATGCCATTGCTACGCTAGATCATTGCACATCCCGGTACACCGCCGGAAGCATTCATATAGAGTCATATCTTTGTTCTAGTATCGAGTTGTAATGTTGAGTTGTAAGTAAATAAAAGTGTGATGATCATCATTATAGAGCATTTCCCCATGAAAAAAAAGAAAAAAAAGGAAAGGCCAAAGAAGCCTAAATAAAAAAGGGGGGCCAAAGAAGCCCACCCAAAAAAGGGGCAATGTTACTATCTCTTTTTCCACACTTGTGCTTCAAAGTAGCACCATGTTCCTCATGTAGTGAGTCTCATATCTTGTGCTCCAAAGTAGCACCATGTTCTTCATATAGATTGTCTCCTATGTTGTCACTTTCATATACTAGTGGGAATTTTCATTATAGAACTTGGCTTGTATATTTCAACGATGGGCTTCCTCAAATGCCCTAGGTCTTCATGAGCAAGCAAGTTGGATGCACACCCACTTAGTTTCTTTTGTTGAGCTTTCATACACTTATAGCTCCTAGTGCATCCATTGCATGGCAATCCCTACTCCTCGCGTTGAGATCAATTGATGGGCATCTCCATAGCCCGTTGATTAGCCACGTTGATGTGAGACTTTCTCCTTTTTTGTCTTCTCCACATAACCTCCATCATTATATTCTATTCCACCTATAGTGCTATATCCATGGCTTGCGCTCATGTATTGCGTGAGAGTTGAAAAAGCTGAATCGTGTTAAAAAGTATGAACCAGTTGCTCGGCTTGTCATCGGGGTTGTGCATGATGGGGGCATTTTGTGTGACGAAAATGAAGCATGGCCAAACTATATGATTTTGTAGGGATAAGCTTGCTTTTGCCTTGTTGTTTTCAAAAGACATGATTGCTTTATTGGTACGCTCGAAGTATTATTGTTTTTATGTCAAATGATAGACTATTGCTTTGAATCACTCGTGTCTTAATATTCATGCCATGATTAGCATATGATCAAGATTATGCTAGGTAGCATTCCACATCAAAAATTATTTCTTTTTATCATTTACCTACTCAAGGACGAGCAGGAATTAAGCTTGGGGATGCTGATACGTCTTCGTCGTATCTATAATTTTTGATTGTTCCATGCCAATATTATTCAACATTTATATACTTTTGGCATCTTTTTATACTATTTTTTGGGACTAACATATTGATCCAGTGCCCAGTGCCAGTTCCTGTCTGTTGCATATTTTTTGTTTCGCAGAAACCCAATATCAAACGGTGTCCAAACGGGATAAAAACGGACGGAGATTTTTTTTGGAATATTTATGATTTTTGGGAAGTAAAATCAACGCGAGACGGTGTCCGAGGTGGTCACAAGGTAGGAGGCGTGCCCTACCCCCCCCCCCCTCCCAGGCGCGCCCCAGACCCTCGTGGTCCACCCGTAAGGCAGTTGATGCTCTTCTTTTGGCGCAAAAAAGATAATTTTATGAGAAAGATCTGGGCGAAAGATTCACCCCAATCGGAGTTACGGATCTCCAGATATAAAGGAAACGGTGAAGGGGTAGAATCTGAGAACGCAGAAACAGAGAGATAGATCCAATCTCGGAGGGGCTCTCACCCCTCCCACGCCATGGGAGCCAAGGACCAGAGGGGAAACCCTTCTCCCATCTAGGGAGAAGGTCAAGGAAGAAGAAGAAGAAGGGGGGCTCTCTCCCCCTTGCTTCCGGTGGCGCCGGAACGCCGCCGGGGGCCATCATCATCACCGCGATCTTCACCAACACCACCGCCATCTTCACCAACATCTCCATCACTTTCCCCCTTCTATCTACAGCGGTCCACTCTCCCGCAACCCGCTGTACCCTCTACTTGAACATGGTGCTTTATGCTTCATATTATTTTCCAATGATGTGTTGCCATCCTATGATGTCTGAGTAGATTTTCGTTGTCCTATCGGTGATTGATGAATTGCTATGATTGGTTTGAGTTGCATGTTTTATTATTGGTGCTGACCTATTGTGCCCTCCGTGTCACGCAAGCGTGAGGGATTCCTGCTGTAGGGTTTGCAATATGTTTACAATTTGCTTATGGTGGGTGGCGTGAGTGACAGAAGCACAGACCCGAGTAAGTAGGTTGTTTGCGTATGGGATAAAAGGGGACTTGATGCTTTAATGCTATGGTTGGGTTTTACCTTAATGAATCTTTAGTAGTTGCGGATGCTTGCTAGAGTTCCAATCATAAGTGCATATGATCCAAGTAGCGAACGTCAAGCGTGCGTAGAGTCGTATCAGTGGCCGATAGGACTTGAGAGAGTATTTGTTCTACCTTTAGCTCCTCGTTGGGTTCGACATTCTTACTTATCGAAAGAGGCTACAACTATCCCGTATACTTGCGGGTTATCAGGCCGCGAGAGACAGACGGTAAAGACAATCGTAATATCGGAGGCGGCATAGACAGGTGAACCGGCCGTGGCGTTGTAAGCCGGTGCGGATGGGCAAGTTGTCCTCCTTGTTGTCGGCATGGTCGCGAGAGACGGCCACAGCGTTGTAAGCCGGTGCGGGAGTCCGTTGAGTAACGACGACCACCTGTGATAATGATGTTGGCGTACCTCCACCTCCGCGGTATAATATCACTTTTTGTCATAAATAATTGTCCTGCATAAACAATATTGCAGACCAAGGCAAAGATAAACTTGTTCTTTGACAAAAACAACATGTGCCAATAAAATATATTTTAGATGCATACCACCTGACTCGTCCGAACAGTAAATGAGTCGGCTGCGACGTTGTAAGCCGGTGCGGACGAGCGAGTCGACCGCCGCGTTGGAAGCGGTGCAGACGCCTGCGAATCGGCCGTGGGCGCGGACGACGAGTAAACCGCGTGCGTTGATGTAGCGGGGGTGACGACTCTCTCGTCTGCGCTAGTGCAAAAAATAATATTGGGGCATGTCCCTTTGCGACACCTTTGTAACGAATAATAGTCCTGCGAAAAAATAGCACAGACCAGAGTAATTGTTCTCAAACAATTGAATATGTACTGATAACATATATAAAAAAGATAGCACCTGGTATTTTTTGTCGGATGATCGTCGATACTGGTGTTAAATAATGTTGGATATTGTTGGATAACACTATGGCACTAGAGTAGTACTACTCCCGTTGCTATCTCCTTGGATATTGAGCTTTGAGGAGAAGTGATAAATAGAAATTATGCTAACTCCTTCTGTATCTAAAAGTGGAGATGGCAGTGGCCAGCAAACCATGTAAACAACCGGGACATTGTGGGCTACCGCTGATGAATTTTTTTTAATATGCGACGCCTCTATTACTGCCCTTTCCACGCTTGACGGACTGCTACTGATGATTTTTTAAGTTCCATAGGCTTCTACATGACCATTCCTCCTTTTCCTTTCTTTTCTCCATCAAGGAATGGAACGCCTGGATGGCAGCTGGTGTGAGCGCGGCGGGAGGTGGAGCAGCTAGCTCGGGGCGAGGTCGTCGGTGGCAGCAAGGCGCACTGGCGGCTCGGAGGAGGCGAAGCACACTAGCAGCTCGGCACAGGTAGAAGTGGCCTGACGCGGCAGCGGGGGCAATGGAATCAGCCAGTCGCGGCTCTGGTCGAGGCCCACGGCAATCTGGCCGCAGTAATGGTGGTGCATCAGCGGAGGCCCTGTCTCCGTTTGTTTCCGGGTGACGGTCAACTCGGTTGACTCCCGTTGGAATCCTTGTCTTCGTCTCCTTCCCTTCTCCGTTTTCTTTTATATAGAGTCCGATTAGTAATGATGGTATGAATTAGGGTATCCTCCCTCCTCCACGTAGTGGCTTGTCCTCTTGTCCACATATTCTTGAGCAAAGAAGGAAAAATCCCCTGGGAATCCGTGATGTACCCATAAAACTTGCCTTTTGGAGCCGAGACCGGGTCTCTACGTGTCTTCGCTGATTCTGCTTCCTGGAGATGACCCGGCGCAGTTTTGCGCACTGCAAACATCACTGCTGGCCCATCGCGTGAATCATCTTTTACTACGATCCGATGATTTTTGTTGTTGTTGTTGCAAGCATCCGTCGAGTAAATAAATCCAACGTACCAAGAATTCACCCAGTGCTTGTATGAGGGATTTAACTGATGTACAAATTCCATGTGACCTCCAGGTGATTGGACAGTAGGAAATGCAAGATGCCTCCGGACGCGGCTTCCTGCGGCATATAATTAGAGCTGAGCCCTAAAACTTTTTTTCCTTTCAATCTCGACTGATGAACACGGAGTCAATATAGATCCTTCTGATGTTGGCTCTCCTTGATCCGGCCAATCACAAGCTTCTCGATCCCTTGAAGATCTCCCTCCAAGAACTCAACACCACCGTGCGCGAGCCCCACGGTGGGCGCCAACTGTCGTGGTTTTGTCATGGCAGATGTTCTAGGGTGAAGACTTAGTCGTGAGGCCAGCGTATCTTTGTGGTAGCTTGAGAGGGGTTGATTGGGATGAGAGACGCAGGACGGATCAACGCACAAGACAGGGGTTTAGACAGCTTCAGGCCCCGGGAAACATCATCCGGTAATAGCCCTACATGCTGTTTGAGGCTAGGTCTCATTATGCTCATGGGGGAGTCGCCGTAAACCGGCTCTCCTAGTTGTGTCTAGCCCTAGATATTGTTTCTTGTTGCCTGTCCCTCTTTCGGGAGCCCTGCCCCTCCTTATATAAGTTGAAGGGGCGGCTTACATGTAGAGTCCTATTAGGATTAGAACTAACTTATTCTCTATTACAAGTCGGATACAAGTACAGGTCTTGCTTCCTCGTAAAGGAAATATTCCTCATGCCTTCTGTCTTAAGCCGTCCCACCATAATATGAGCCGGCCTACTAGGCCTTGGGCCTAGTCTTCTATGTGACCCGCCGTCGGTGTCATCCATGAGTCGTCTGACCAGTGAGCCGCCAGACACGTGAGTCGCCAGTCCTCCGGCGGGTCAACGGTGAAGCGCCAAGTCCGGCCGGGTCATACCGCGAGGTATATCCCCGACACAGGGTGAGGTTTTCCTCCCCGGACGGATCTTCATATTCGGCGGCTTCGCACTGCGGGCCAATTCGCTTGGCCATCTGGAGCAGATCGATAGGTATGCCCCTGGTTAACAGGTCAGGTTTGGAAGCCTGAACTACACCGCCGACATCCGAGTAGACTTGATCTTCGACGGATTCGAGCCCATCACAGGTGCGCCGAATAGTCACGATGTGCATAACTTTGATCTGCCATTAGACGGTGTTCGGGAGATCACACCTGCAGCTGCCCTGGCTCTCAATCCGGAGCAGATCGTGACATCCGAAGACGGGTGGATGGACCCCGCCACGGAGGCCGCACACTCAGCGGCGATAGAGCCGAACATAGACTTCGCCTCCAATGAGGTCTACGTCGTCGGACCCCCGGACTCGTCTCCGGCCGTAGGCTTTGAACCGCGTACATCCATGCACATTGAATTTGATTTGGCACCGATCATGGAGTTTACCTCCGCGGATATCTTTCAGCACTCGCCCCTTGGCGACGTGCTAAATTCGTTGAAATCTCTCTCCCTGTCAGGAGACTCTTGGCCAAACTATGTCCGGCTTGAGTGGGAAGAGGATGACGAAGAAATTTGTTCCCCACCCACCACCCACTTAATAGCCACTATCGATGACTCAACCGACATGCTTGATTTCGACTCTGAAGACATCGACGATATGGACGACGATGCCGGAGAAGAACAGGAACCACCGCCCATAGGGCGCTAGACAGCCACCTCATCATATGATATATACATGGTGGACACACCCAAAGAAAACAACAGTGAGGAACGGAAGGATGCAACGGAGGATAGTCCGCTCGAGAAGCAACCAAAGCGCTGACGACCGCGCCACTCTAAATCCCGCCACAGCAAAAACAGCGATAGCAGCACAAGAAAGAATAATACCTCGGTCGACTCCAAAGGTAACAATGACCCCATGGACCCAGCGATGGAGTAGGATGAGCCAGGGGATGGCGAACACAGTCCGGGGCCGCTGTCCGAGCATAGCGATGGCAAAGACAAAACCATGAACCTGTCTCCGGAGAGGAGAACAGTCTGGACGACAATGTACTCATCATCCCGGAAAAGCATTTGGAGCAAGAAAACCTCCACAAAAGGCTTATCGCCACCGCGAGGAGCTTGAAGAAGCAGAAGCAAAGGCTTAAGGCCGCGCAGGATACGCTCAACCGCAGATGGAACAAAGTGCTCGACACTGACAAAAAATACGGTGGCGATCGCCACACAAAGAGCTACCCAAAGTGCAAGCTGCTACCTGAATTCGATGACAAGTTGTAGAGCCCATCCCGCCAAAAAATAATACGGCCGATTTGCCGGGCCGACCACACCGTGGCCGAGACAAATCGACTAATGACGCCGCACACAAGTCAGCACACGATCTGCGTGAGCATCTGGACAAAAAAGCCGGTATGGCCAGGTCCATATACGGATCTTGGAAGTGTGCCCCTACGTAGGATCAAAGGCACCAAAACGACTATACTGGTCGAATACCGGCTCGGAATCAACACCGAACACTACATCCGTCGGAAACATGCCACAACACATCCAAATAGGGGTGCTGCGCACCCCCTGTCTTCACCGATGAGGTGCTGGATCATGAATTTCCAGAGGGATTTAAACCCGTAAACATAGAGGCATACGACGGAACGATAGACCCTGCAGTCTGGATTGAGGACTTTATCCTTCACATCCACATGGCTCGCGGAGATGATCTCCACGCCATCAAATACCTGCCCCTCAAGTTGAAAGGATCAGCTCGACACTGGTTGAAAAGCCTCCCCGAAAACTCAATTGGAAGTTGGGAGGAACTTGAGGATGCTTTCAGGGCCAATTTTCAAGGGACCTATGTCTGACCTCCGCACGCAGACGATTTAAGTCACATAATCCAACAACCTGGAGAGTCAACCCGTAAGCTTTGGAACAGATTTCTCACCAAGAAGAACCAAATCGTTGATTGCCCGGATGCTGAAGCCTTAGCGGCTTTCAAACACAGTGTCCGGGACGAATGGCTTGCCAGACACCTCAGACAGGAAAAACCAAGGACAATGGCAGCCCTAACAAGCCTTATGACCCGCTTTTGCGCGGGCGAAGATAGTTGGTTGGCCCGCAGCGGCACCAGCAACCCAGGCACATCCGAAGTCGGGGATGGCAATGGGGAGCCGCGACGCAATAAGGAGGACAACCCAGACAACACGGCCGTAAACACTGGATTCAAGGGCTCTCAGCCCAGTCAATGGAAAAAGCCATTTAAAGGCAGCAGAGATGGACCGTCCAGCCTAAACAAAATTCTGGACAGATCATGTCAGATTCATGGCACCCCCGAGAAACCTGCGAATCACACCAACAGAGAATGCTGGGTCTTCAAGCAGGCCGGCAAGCTAAATGCCGAACACAAGGGAAGGGAGCAGCCAAGTGAAGACGAGGATGAACCGCGCCAGCCGAACACTGGGGGATAGAAAAGAAAATCCACCAGAGGTCAAAACAGTAAACATGATTTACGCAACTCACATACAAAGAGGAGGAGCAAACGCGCACTCCGAGACGTATACGCTGTAGAGCCCGTCGCTCCCAAATTCAACCCATGGTCGGCCTGCCCGATCACTTTTGATCGCAGGGATCATCCGACTAGTATCCGGCATGGAGGTTCGGCTGCCTTGGTTCTCGACCCAATAATTGACGGATACCATCTCACCTGAGTCCTTATGGACGGCGACAGTAGTCTTAATCTGATATATCAGGACACTATCCGCAAAATGGGGATAGACCCGTCAAGAATTAGCCAAAGCAGTACTACCTTTAAAGGAGTAATACCAGGCGTAGAGGCCCGCTGTACGGGCTCTCTAACATTGGAGGTTGTATTCGGTTCTCCCGACAACTTTCGAAGCGAAGAACTAATCTTTGACATCACTCCATTCCGAAGCGGCTATCACGCACTACTCGGAAGAACGGCCTTTGCTCGTTTCAATGCAGTACCGGATTACGCTTATCTGAAACTTAAGATGCCTGGTCCACATGGCGTCATCACAATGAGCGGAAATATAGAGTGCTCCTTGCGTGCGGAAGAATATGTGGTGGCTCTAGCAGCCGAACCACTGAACGACCTCTCCATCCCGAATAAATGATTGGTCCTCAAGACCACAGATATGACTAGACGTGTCCGGCACACCACTAGTTGTAACAGCCCAGATAAACCTGAGCTTGGTCGACGAATACGCCCCCATATGTGGTGCTAGGGGCTGCCCGCATGTAAAAGGGTCCATAGTTCGACTTGACCCTATTTTACACAATAGATTGAATTATCATGGTTCATTAAGAATAACTAACTCTTCACACGATTACACCAGATTCTTTTACCTGGGTTTTTATTTTTTTACAGATGATCATCGTGCTACACCCTTCTAGCATACTGCACAACGGAGACAAAGGCGCAGACGTGCAGCAGGGCCCCGTTCAAAGGTTTCTTTTTAGATTAAGACCCTGTATAAACCTTTTTTATTGTCTCTTGTTGCTTCACACCCTCCGGGTACTCAAAACAACCGAGAGGGATACTGGCATTATTGGCAAGCTTTTTCGTCACGCCAGATTAATGCATGTACCTGGAAATTCAGGGCTCATTATCGAGGGCGGTACTCAGCCTAATATATGTTGTAAAGTTCGAATACCTTAGGGAGTGTTCGGCGTCGCGAGTTTGGCCTTATATGCATCAGCTCCGAATCATGTCTTTGGTCAATAGTTGGGTTTGCCCGGCTCCCGTGTTTTGCTACCTTATGTTCCGCTCTATCGGCTAAGGTGGCACCGGGAGAACTACTGCGATTGTGCCCTAGTTCATCTGGACGAGCACCTCAGTAGAGAAAGCCGAAAACTGACTGTCATGATAAAGCAAGAGACTAGTCAACCACTCGATGACTCAGCGGAATCTTCGTGATTCCTTCGCATTAACGAAGGACCGGTTTCCCGGTCACGTATGTACATGCACCGTATTCGGATGAACGCAGATGTACCAGGGGCTACATAGAAGCCCCACTGTCAAACTCCTATGGCTAAGTGAAAGTGTTAAAGCTATATAGTCCGATTGCCTTGTTCACCGCGCTATCACCTCCTTAACGGACCAACATGTTAGATCAAGTGTAATTACCCGCTTTACCGAACACCCCCGCATTATATGCGTGGGGGCTGAAGCCGACGACTGCAAACTTTCAGGTTATATACATACATACATAAACGGCCGCACAGGAGGCAATAAATACTATGGGCAAAAGTATAAATATAGCCTTTATAATCAAAATAGAATTGTTTTTACAATCAGGATACATGTCACTGGAACATGGTACTCTTTCAGCACTGAGCCTCTATTAAACGGGCACCTTCTAGGACTTCTTAAAAATAGTGCTCGGGCGAGTACTGACCCCCAGGTGGACCCCTCGTCGCAATTTCGCTGGCCTCCATCTTCGCCCAATATGTCTTGACACGGGCAAGAGCCATCCGCGCACACTCTATGCACGCTGACCTCTTGACAGCGTCGATATGCGGCACAACACGAAGAAATCGTTGCACCAAACAAAAATAACTGCCTGGGCTCCGTTCCTTCGGCCACAAATGATCCATGACAACCTTCATGGCAAGTCCGGACAACCTATGGAGCTCGGCCCACTCGGCCATTTGCTCATTCAACAACAGCGGATGCCTTGGATTACTAAACTGCGACCAGAATAATATTTCCACCTCATGATCTTTTTGATCTTTGAAATACTCAGTCACATCGGTAGCACTCTTTTCTAAATCCAAGTAAGCGTCTGCAGAACTCCACAATTGATCAAGAGGGGCATACTTCGGATCGCCGAACTTCATCTGCAATAAAAAGGGCTTCCCAGTCGCGATATCTCCGGCTTGGCGAAGCTCCTCCCGTGCCGCTCTGATTTCAGTGCGAGTTTCCTTGGCTGCTTCCAAGGCCTTCTTTAGGTCAACCGTTTTCGCTTGGATTTCCCTTTCAAGGAGCTCATATCGGTTGGCGGCATTTTTCAGCTCAAGAGCCATGTTGGCTCTTTTATCTTTGCTCTGGCGATGAGCAGCCTGTTCGGCTTTTAACTCTTCGGCTGCCTTCAGGGCGGTCGCATCACTTCACCTGGCTTATTCCTTGGCTCGGGCAAGTTCTTCCCGAAGGGTCTCCACGGCGGCAGCTCCATCTGCAATCAAAGCATATTGTAAGCACTAGCATCATGCTCTTCTTAATATTTGCTGACCACCCGAATATCCATACCCTGTGCCTCGTCAAGTCGCTTGTTAACAAGCGCGATGTCCGCATCCGCCACGTCAAGTTGCCGCCTCAATTTGGCAAATTCAGCAGTTCGGTCAGCCGCCGGATCTGCAACCACCTGCGCACAAGAGCAGCACTATCAGTACCTAAGACTAGGATCCTCTGCTTGCCTCGTTCGGACGGCAACCAGAGTCTCAGGGGCTACTACCTATACAAAGTACAACTTGCGTGTGTGGTACAGTCAAAAATATATACATCACTTTGCATACCTCAAAGCATCTTAGCAGGCTCGTAAAAGATTCATTCTACCCGCTTTTTGCGGATCAAATCCTCTCAACCACCGTACCCATTAAGGTACAATGCGCCTCTGAGATAGCTGCTTGCTCCAGAAGACCCATCAATGTGTCCGGTTGTGCACCGGACAATCCCGGGCTCTTTCCGTTGGTCTCCTTAGGAGCCGAGAACTCCAGACTTCGGGCGGCCGAAGAATTACCTTCTGGCCTTGGAGGATCAGGAGAAATCCTCTGCGATGACACTTCAGGGTCGTCCGTCTCATGAGGCGGGGAAGCAGGAGGAGGCGTTTCGCTTTCCATCATCTCCGGAAGAAGATCCCCTGAAGACGAACATTGTGGAGAAGGGCTATGAGCCGGACTGCAAAACATATGTCTCGGTTGTTATTCTCAGGAAAAGAGCAGGGCATATTTACTAGTGTGCCTTTGATTACTTACAGTTTGGTTGACGGCTGGCCCCCTTGTAGGCGTTGTGCACTAAGGATGCCCTCCGGGGCAGGGCCCCCTAGTAAAGGCTGCTTTCCTCGTTTGGAAACCTCCGTTTCCAAGTCCTCAAAGGCGGCCCTTTTCCTCCCGTGGGGAGAAGGGATTCTAGATTCACCTCCAGGATCATCCTCCGACGCAGAGGCACTAATTCCCCCGGGATGGATGTGTAATGCATGAAGCCCACTTTTGGCTTCTCTATTCCTCCCCTCGTCTTCTCCTGATGACACTTGATAAGGTGCGCAAGCTAGCATCCTGGTTAGTACAGGATCCGGCGAGCCTTCGGGAAGAGGGGCCGAACACCTGATCCTCTCCGCTTTTCTTATCCAGTCCTGGCCGGGGGTAATTTTCAAAATATTGTTGTAACAAATATAAAGACAGCATGTTCAGTCGCAGAGTTACTTACTTGGGTATCTGGATGGTTGCAGTTTAGACCCACATCCTCGATGGTGTCCGGACACTTTATTCGTGATCCGAAGAATAATCGATACATTCCTTCGGGCACCATGCCGAAGAAGTGTTGAATGGTTCACGGTCCTTCCGGGTTGAACTCCCACATACGGAGAGATCGACGTTGGCAGGGCAGGACCCGGCGAACTAACATTACTTGAATTACTTTGACAAGACTGATATCCCTCTTGAGGAGATCTCGGATGCGGCTTTGCAATGTCAGCACGTCATTAACTAGCCCCGGTCCAGCCCTTTGTTGACCCACAATACCAGTTGGGGCGGAGAGGCAGAGCGGAAGGCTGGGGCGGCTGCCCGCTTTGTACCTCGGGGAGCTGTGATGTAAAACCACTCCCGTTTCCATAGGTCGGATACCTCCGGGAAGGAACCCTTTGGCCATAGGGCGTCGGCACCTTTGCTTATTATAGCTCCACCGCACTCCGGGTATCGCCCATCGATCATCTTCGGCTTCACATTGAAGGTCTTGAGCCATAAGCCAAAGTGTGGGGTAATGCGGAGAAAGGCCTCACACACGATGATAAACAACGAGATGTGAAGGATGGAATCTGGGGCCAGATCATGGAAATCTAGCCCGTAATAGAACATGAGCCCCCTAACGAAGGGATCAAAACTAAAGCCTAGCCCTCGGAGGAAGTGGGAAACAAATATGACACTCTCGTTGGGCTCAGGAGTGGGGATGACCTGCCCTTGAGCGGGTAGCCTATGAGGGATTTCGGCGGTCAGATACCTAGCCTCCCTAAGCTTCTTGATGTCCTCCTTTGTGATGGAAGAGGCCATCCATTGGCCTTGAAGGTTGGATCCGGACATGGTTGAAGGTCCGGAGCACTTGGACTGAGCCTTGGGTGTTGGAACTCAAGGTAGGGGAAGGGAGGGATCGGGCGTGGAAAGAAAAGGACCGGTCTTGACCTCTTTATAAAGAGGATGAATATCAAGTGTCCTCAGCATGGCTGTCGGAACTTGCCTAAAATCGAGGAGTCATACTAACAGCACGGTTGGGTTACCCACGCTCGTATTGATGAGAATCCCATGATAAGGGGAACACGATCTCTGCTTCGACAAGACGTGCCAATAAAACCGCCTCGCAAGACGTGCAACAGCAGGTTGGGAAAACGGTTCGTATAATGACCGGGCCGCAGCGTGATGTCATGCTATGAAAAGTTGTCAGCAGATTGGGTTTGTGGAATATTGTGCTCTCTACGGTGGTACGTGGAATTTGTTTTGCAGAGCCGGACATGATCCTTCCGTTCAAGATCTTCTATGGAGTGTTAGGAGAAGGAACCTGCCTTGCAGTGCCGAAGACAATCTGCGCGCCGGACTCATCGTCATTGAAGCGTGGTTCAGGGGCTACTGAGGGAGTCCTGGATTAGGGGGTCCTCGGACAGCCGAACTATGTACTTGTGCTAGACTGTTGGACTATGAAGATACAAGATTGAAGACTTCGTCCCGTGTTCGGGTGGGACTCTCCTTTGCGTGGAAGGCAAGCTTGGCAATTCGGATATGTAGATTTCCTTCTCTGTAACCGAATATGTGTAACCCTAGCCCCCTCCGGTGTCTATATAAACTAGAGGGTTTAGTCCGTAGGACAAGAACAACAATCATAATCATAGGCTAGCTTCTAGGGTTTAGCCTCTATGATCTCATGGTAGATCAACTCTTGTAATACTCATATCATCAATATCAATCAAGCAGGAAGTAGGGTATGACCTCCATAGAGAGGGCCCAAACCTGGGTAAACATTGTGTCCCCCACCTCGTGTTACCATTAGCCTTAGACGCACAGTTCAGGACCCCCTACCCGAGATGCGCCGGTTTTGACACCGACAGCGGGCTCCTTAGGCACGATAAAGTCTTCATCGCCGAGGCCCACCTCATCCTCGAAGAGCGGAATATAGTTACTGTCCTCCGAGTCTTTATTCATGGCCTATTCATCAGGGCTAACTCGCCCATCTTCCCGTTCGTCCTGTTCGGAGGTCGGCTGAACGGGGTCTGCATTGTCTTCAGCATCATCCGGAGTATTATTTTCTCCTGTGTCGGTATTGCCGTTCTTTCCATAGCGTGGTTTAGAGCGGCGCTGCGGACGTCGGAGCTTTGGCTGTATCTCAGGAGGTTTATCCTCGACTGGATTCTTCTCATTGTCGTCGTTGTTCTCTTTGGGTGTATCAACCATATATACGTCATACGAGGAGGTGGCTGTCCAGCACCCTGTAAGCGGTGGTTTTTGTGCCTGCTCCTCTACGGCATCGTCGTCCATACCGTCGATGTCTTCAGAATCATAATCAAGCATGTCGGTTAAGTCTTCGACAGTGGCTATGAATTGGCAACAATGCAGCGGAACTCCCAATGAAAGCACCAATGTCGGCGTCAAAACCGGCGGATCTCGGGTAGGGTGTCTCGAACTGTGCGTCTAAGGCCGATGGTAACAGGAGGCGGGTGTCGGTGTCAAAACCAGCGGATCTCGGGTAGGGGGCCCCGAACTGTGCGTCTAGGCGGATGGTAACAGGAGACAAGGGACACGATGTTTTTACCCAGGTTCGGGCCCTCTCGGTGGAGGTAAAACCCTACTCCTGCTTGATTGGTATTGATGATATGGGTAGTACAAGAGTAGATCTACCACGAGATCAAGGAGGCTAAACCCTAGAAGCTAGCCTATGGTATGATTGTTGTTCGTCCTACGGACTAAAACCCTCCGGTTTATATAGACATCGGAGAGGGCTAGGGTTACACAGAGTCGGTTACAACGGTAGGAGATCTACATATCCGTATCGCCAAGCTTGCCTTCCACGCCAAGGAAAGTCCCATCCGGACACGGGACGAAGTCTTCAATCTCGTATCTTCATAGTCTTGGAGTCCGGCCGACGGTGATAGTTCGGCTATCCGGACACCCCCTAGTCTAGGACTCCCTCAGTAGCCCCCGAACCAGGCTTCAATGACGACAAGTCCGGCGCGCATATTGTCTTCGGCATTGCAAGGCGGGTTCTTCTCCAAATTCCATGTACTTGCCGAATGGTGTCCGGCTTCTTATAAATGCTGCGCTCCTTGGCTTCCACGTCCAATAATGGCCATCTTCCACGTGTCGTACGAATGCGAAAAGCCAGGGTATTTTTACATTCTACCACCTAGCTGCGTGAATGAGCTGCCTATAAAGAGAGGCGAGGATCTAGATCTGAATCACACCATCCTCTTTCCGCGAGTATTCATCAGAGCGCCTCTGACAAAAATCCATTCCATCATGGACAGTCGACGCGGCTCCTCCTCTCGCGCTCCCAGCCCTTAGCCAGGAGATTGGGGGAGATGCTCGGTCCCGCATAGTGAGCTAGTGACGCTCCAAGCCGAGGGATTTCTTCCCCCAGCCTTTATGGTTCCGGTTCGAGCCGGACTTGCCACCTACAAGGGCGGAAAGCAGGCGGAGAGCATCCCCAATCCCTCCAAAGGAGAGCCGGTATGCTTCACCCCTTATCTAATAAGAGGACTCGGATTTCCCATACATCCGTTTCTCCGGGGGCTCCTGGAGTTCTATGGGCTCCAGCTTCACCATCTTACGCCTGCCTCCATCCTGCACATCGCGGGCTTCGTGGCCCTTTGCAAGCTGTTCTTGGGCGTCGAGGCCCATTTTGAGTTGTGGAAGAGATTATTCTGCCTCGTACCTCGTTCTCATGAGGGGTCGATATATCAAGTGGGCGGAGCCGAGCTATGGCGCATCGCTAGGACCGGATATCTATCCGGAACTCCGAAGAAGGCGTCCGAAGACTGGCCTTCGGAATGGTTTTATATGGAAGACGCCCCGCTACCGGATCCAGTTCAGATCGGCCTCCCGGAGTTGAGCAACGCTCCTCCGAAGAAACGCCTAAGTTGGCGCCCGCCGAGCCCTCAACGGCAGAATGATAGGGACGTCCAATACTTGATGGGCCGAATAAGGTTATTGGCTCATTCCGGATTGACCATGATTGGGGTCATGGCCACATGCATTATGCGAGGGGTGCAGCCTCTCCAGTATAGGGGCCATCCCATGTGGGATTTCAACGGGGAGGATGATGCCACCCGTCATGGCCGCAAGGGGCCGGGGTCGGTCGCCGATCTGGTGAAGATCCTGTCCGGCCTGTACAAAGGGGAGAAGGAGGACTTCCTCCGTGCTAGTCCATTGAACGGATTTTGCATGAACAACCCTCGAAGCTGGGTAAGCGGACGTTTGTCTATCCGATCCATATTCCCAAAGTTAAGTGTCTCACTTTGTGATTTCGACGCAGGAACTGCGCTGGGCCGTAGAGGATATACACAGCCTGGCTCCGCAACCCGAGGATCCAGAACGGTCCCTCGATCCGACCTCCGAAGAGGATCCGGACATAAAGGTGGAGCTGATCGATGGGGTGTTCCACCAACTTAGCATCGACAATGCTTTGATCGCCATTACGGCCGACTACCCTGGAATATCTCTGGTTTCCCAGGTAAATGTGACCGGAGTCCTGATAACATTGCTCATCCACGCTTATCTCTGATCACCGTATACCAATGGTGTTCCGCAGGAGGTGCCACTGAGGCGGGAAGCTGAGCCTGCGGCGGCCGTCCAGCAAGGGGTAGCTCGGCCCAACAGGCGGAAAAGAAGTGCGGTGCGAATCGAGACGTCGCTGCAACGGTATGGCGCGCCACCTTGTTTAACGGGAAGATTCCTGGGAGGCATATTCACGCTCGTGATTTTTCCAGGAGAAAGAGCGCTCGCTGGACTGTGTCCGGAGAGGTTGCCGATCGAGCCCCCGCCAGCCAGGCTCCAACGCCAGGTCCGGAGGGGGAGGCGAACACAAGGCGTGTGCCAGATGCTCCTCCAACGAAGGATGCCGACAGGCTGTCCGCCACCAGATCTGAGGTGGAGAGTGCTATGAATCACAGGCGCCGCCGGACAGTTCTTCGTGACGCATGTTTCTCCCCGAAGGCATTGAATGCCTTCAATGCGGGAGATGCGCACCTCCGTGCCGCTCAAGATGGTCTAGCCAGAGCCACGGTGCAGTATGTGAAAGACATACGGGTGAGTGAATTTTGACAATTATATATGCTAGTAGCCCCCGAGACATAAAATAGGTAGAATAACTGATTTAAGGATCATTTGTTATGCAGGATCTTTCAGAAAAGAATACCCAACTTTCCCGGGAGCTTCAAGAGTGCAAGGCCCAACTTGAGGCTGCACTAGCCGCCACAGGGGGAGCCACAGAGACCCCCTCCGGTAATATATACTTCGAAATATAAGTAGTTTGTGAAGTGCGGCGTGTGTAAGTCTGACAATAATATTGCAGATGGCGCCGGACTAGATCCGGACAAACAACAGCTACTACACCAGCTAAAGGCCGGTGAGAAGGTGCTTACAAGGGTGCGGCAAGAGAAAAATAAGCTCCAAAATGCCAACACCCAGCTGGGCGAGGAACTAAAAGATGTTCGGGCCCAGCTGTCTGACTCCGTGAAGGAGAATCGGCGGCTTTGTCGCGGCATTTATAGTAAGTGCTTGAGCGAACTTTTGAAAAGAAGAGTTCGGCGAGGAAGTCGATTGACAGAAATATGTCTATAGGCATGCTCACAGGTCGTCCTGCGGAGGAAATGCCCGGTTCAATAGGTGACCTACTTCCCGAGCTGCTGCAACTGCACGAACGAGTTCGGCAGGTGATGAGCGGAGTCGCCCAGGCCTTGTGGCCATCCATGTCCCTACCCGAAGGTCTTGGAGAGCTTACAGAGAAGCTTCAGGGAGCATGGCGGCGCTTCCGGTTATGGAAGATATCGGCCTGCCATCAAGGCGCCAGGGAGGCCTGGGCCATGGTGAAGACACGGTATGCGAAGGCTGACCCAAACCACATGGCCGAGGTCGGACCTGTGGGGCCCGATGGGAAGGAGATCCCTGTGAGCTTAGTGTACGACCAAGTAGAGTTGGCCGCAAAGTATTCACAGCGGGACTGTAAACTGGACAGTTTATTAGATGGTATCGAAGAGGAATACCATCAGTCAACTTGACTATGTAATTTAAAATGACATGTAAAATGCCTTCTAGCCGGATTGTAGACCGTTTGTCGTTGCGGACCTTTTCGCTTCAACCTCGGGACCCGACAGTCCGGAGTGTGTCCGAATACCCTCACGGTTATGTAGAAAACTGGGGCGTGCATGGAGACCAGGCGTAGGGGTCATTAGTGCTTTATCAGACAAGTGCCCAACTAGTTATGTTATATTACATGGTTAGTAAGAAACATCTTCCAGGGAGAATAGTTCCGTTAGGGGTTCCTTTCCCTGGGAGGCATGCCCTAAAGTGCATGTCTGGACTGCTAAAAAAGTAGGAAAGCATCTGGGGGCAAGTAAATAGATAGGTAGGAAATCATCTTTCAATTCACCGACCGAATATTCCCTTAAGAATGCTAGCTTTCGGCTTGACCCAGTCTGAGGTACACATCCGGCTGACCCGGCAGTAACAATCGCAGAGGTGCTCCCTTTACCTCCTAGCCGAACAATCGGGAACATAGGGGTAAGCACAGGAGCTAGGCAACCCAGCTTGGCCAAAACTTAAGTCATATTGATGCATATAATGGTGGATAAAAGGTACATGCGGAAGTGTGACACATGTGTTGGGCACAAAGCCCGTATAAATAAGCTTCTGTTAAAGAAGCCCCCAGGTATAATGAGTGCAAGTAGCACGTCAAGTGTGTGCAAACAATGCGCAGGCGAGCCTCCAAAGGCTTGTGAGAAAAAAGGGAAAAAAAAGGGGGGGGGGAAGTGAAAGACAGTTAAAGTATAAAGTATGGACGGGGGAAGGAGACAAACTCAGAGTCCGGCGCTAGGCGTAGAATCTTCGGAGACGGGCTGCGTTCCATGGGTTTGGCTCGAGTCGGTTATCCGATGCGTTTCGCAGGCGGTACGCTCCGCCGGCCAGGACTTGGTCGATGATGAAGGAACCTTCCCATTTGGGCTTGAGTTTGTCCTTTTTCTTGTCCGGCAGGCATAGAACTAGTTCGCCAACATTGTATGTTTTGGCCCGCACCTCTCTGCTTTGATATCTTCGGGGCTGCTGTTGATAGAATGCGGAACGAGCTTTTGCCACGTCGCGCTCCTCCTCTAAGGCGTCCAAACTGTCCTGCCGATCCAGCTCGGCTTCTCGTTCTTCGTACATGCGCACGCGAGGTGAGTCATGAATTATGTCGCAGGGCAAAAGTGCCTCTACGCCGTATACCATAAAAAATGGTGTGAATCTGGTCATGCGATTTGGCGTGGTCCGCAGCCCCCAGAGTACGGAGTCGAGCTCCTCTACCCAGTGCGTGTTAGATTCCTTAAGGGACCGCACTAGTCTGGGTTTGATGCCGCTCATGATTAGACCATTTGCGCGCTCCACTTGACCGTTGGTTTGAGGGTGATAGACCGAGGCGTAGTCGAGCTTGATGCCCATGTTTTTGCACCAGAGTTTAACCTTGTCAGCCGTGAAGTTCGTGCCGTTATCAGTGATGATGCTGTGGGGGACGCCGTAACGGTGTACTATCCCTGATATGAAGTCTATCACGGGTCCGGATTCGGCCGTCTTAACTGGCTTGGCCTCTATCCATTTGGTGAATTTATCCACCATGACCAACAGGTATTTTTGATGTGGGTTCCCCCTTTAAGGGGTCCAACCATGTCAAGCCCCCAGACTGCGAACGGCCAGGTAATGGGTATAGTTTTGAGGGCGGTGGGGGGCATGTGGCTTTGATTAGCAAAGAGCTGGCAACCGACGCATCGTTGGACTAGGTCATGCGCATCTGCCCGGGCCGTCGGCCAATAAAATCCTGTGCGGAAGGCCTTGCCTACAAGGGCCCGGGCTGCGGCGTGGTGCCCACCAAGTCCGGCATGAATTTCGGCCAGAAGATTTCGCCCTTCCTCTTCTGAGATACACGTTTGAAGGACTTCGGTTGTGCTTTTCTTATAAAGCTCTCCCTCATGGACCTTATAGGCTTTAGATCGCCGTACTATGCAGCGGGCCTCATTTTGGTCCTCAGGAAGTTCCTGCCTAGTTAAGTAGGCTAGGAATGGCTCGGTCCACGGGGCAATGACTGCCATTACTTTGTGGGCTGAAGGTGTTATTTTGTTGGCAGAACCACCGATTATGTCAGAATGTTCGGTGTCGAGCGGTGCGGTTGGGTCCGGATTGTTGCTTCCGGACTCCCCTTCCCATAGTACGGATGGCTTGAAAAGCCGCTCCAGGAAGATGTTGGGAGGGACAGCATCGCGCTTTGCGCCAATGTGTGCCAAGACATCCGCCGCCTGGTTATTATCCCGGGCTATATGATGAAATTCGAGCCCTTCGAACCAAGCTAACATTTTTAAGACGGCATTGCGGTAAGCTACCATTTTCGGATCCTTGGCGTCAAAGTCTCCATTTATTTGGGATATTGCGAGGTTTGAATCCCCGTGGACCTCTAGGCGCTGGATGCCCATGGAGACTGCCATCCGGAGACCATGTAGAAGGGCCTCGTATTCGGCTGCGTTGTTGGAGTCCGTGTACATAATCTGTAGTACGTATTGGACTATGTCTCCAGTTGGGGACGTCAGGACGACGCCAGCCCCCAGGCCGGCCAGCATTTTGGAGCCGTCGAAGTGCATGATCCAATTGGAATATGCGCCGTACTCTTTAGGGAGTTTGGCTTCAGTCCATTCAGCGATGAAGTCAGCCAAAACTTGTGACTTGATAGCTCACCGTGGCTTATAGGTTATGTCAAATGGGAGGAGCTCGATGGCCCATTTTGCAATACGGCCAGTCGTGTCACGGTTGTTTATGATGTCATTAAGGGGTACTTCAGAGGCTACCGTTATCGAGCACTCTTGAAAGTAGTGTCGCTGCTTCCGGGATGCCATGAACACCGCGTATGCTATTTTTTGATAATGTGGATACCGGGACTTGCATGGAGTTAAGACAGTGGACACGTAGTAGACTGGCTTTTGAAGAGGGAACTTGTGTTCCTCCATTTCTCGTTCGACGACGAGCACTGCGCTTACAACTTGATGTATTGCTGCAATATATAATAACATCGGTTCGCCCACATTGGGCGCGGCCAGGACGAGATTTGTTGCCAATATGGCTTTGATTTCTTCGAGTCCGGTCGTGGCGGCATCCGTCCACTCGAAGTCTTCGGAGCGCCGGAGGAGGCGATAAAGGGGTAATGCCTTTTCTCCTAAGCGGGAGATAAAGCGGCTTAAAGCCGCCACGCATCCAGTCAATTTTTGTATTTGTTTGAGGTCTTTTGGGATATCCAATTGTGACAGAGCTCATATCTTGGCTGGGTTTGCTTCTATTCCTCTACCGGATACAATGAAGCCCAAGAGCTTTCCGGCTGGTACACCGAAAATGCATTTTTTCGGGTTGAGCTTAATGTCGTATTTTCGGAGATTGTCGAATGTGAGTCTCAAGTCATCTACTAGAGTTTCGACATGCTTGGATTTGACGACCACATCATCTACGTATGCCTCCACTGTCTTGCCGATCTGGTTTGCCAGACATGTCTGAATCATGCGCTGATATGTTGCGCCGGCGTTTTTGAGCCCGAAGGGCGTTGTGTTGAAGCAGAATGGTCCATATGGAGTGATGAATGCCGTTGCGGCTTGGTGTGGCTTCACCATCTTGATTTGGTGGTAGCCGGAGTATGCGTCGAGGAAGCACAATGAATCGTGCCCTGCGGTGGCGTCGATGATTAGATCGATGCGTGGGAGGGGGAATGGATCCTTTGGGCAAGCCTTGTTAAGGTCTTTGAAGTCGACACATAGGCGCCAGGATTTATCCTTCTTTGGTACCATCACCAGGTTTGCTAGCTAGTCCGGATATTTTATGTCTCTGATGAATCCGGCTTCCAATAGTTTGGCTAGCTCCTCTCCCATTTCCTGTCTCTTGGGTTCGGAAAATCGCCGGAGAGTCTGCTTGACTGGCTTGAATCCTTTTAGGATATTTAGGCTTTGCTCGGCCAGCCGTCGTGGGATTCCTGGCATGTCTGAAGGGTGCCAGGCAAAAAGGTCCCAGTTTTCCCGTAGGAATTCTCGTAATGCGGCGTCTACATCAGGGTTTAATTGTGCCCCAATGGAGGCCATCTTTGTAGGGTCCGTTGGATGGACTTGGAATTTGACTATTTCGTCCGCTGGCTTAAAAGAGGTGGACTTGGATCTTTTGTCAAGTGTCATGTCATCCCTGTTCACCGTGGAGCGCAGCGCTGTGAGTTCCTCAGCCGCTAGGGCTTCAGATAGCGCCTCTAGGGCTAGTGCGGCTGTCTTATTTTCGGTGCGAAGCGCTACGTCCGGATCACTGGCAAGGGTGATGATTCCATTGGGCCCGGGCAATTTGAGCTTCATGTACCCGTAATGGGGTATAGCTTGAAAAATTGTGAATGCCTCTTGTCCTAATAAGGCATGATATGCGCTGCTGAACGGGGCCACATGGAACATGACCTCCTCGGACCTGTAGTTGTCCGGCGAGCCGAACACCACATCCAGTGTGATTTTTCCTGTGCAGCATGCTTCCCGACTAGGGATTATTCCTCTGAAGGTTGTGCTGCTTCGCTCAATGCGGCTCCAGTCTATTTCCATTTTTCAGAGGTTTCCTCGTAAATGAGGTTTAATCCGCTGCCACCATCCATGAGTACCTTAGTAAGGCGAAAGCCGTCCACTATTGGACTGAGGACCAATGCGGCTGGTGATCGGGCTGTTCGGAGTTTAGGTTCGTCACTTGCGTTAAAGGTAATAGCCGTGTCACTCCATGGATTTATTGTTGCTACTTGGTAGACTTCAGCGAGGCTGCGGAGTGTTCATTTCCGCATATTATTTGATGCGAAAGTCTCGAAGACTGTTAATACCGTACTGGTATTGCTGGGATGGTTCTCTGGAGCTAGAAGCTCTTCGCCACTTTTGGCCACCTGCCATAGTATCCAACATGCTCGAAGGCTATGTGTTGGAGTGGCGTCCTCTGTACTATGGATTTTGCAGGGTCCGCTGAGCCATCCCTCCAGTACGGTTCCACGCCCTTTAGGGGTTTTTTGCTTTTTGGTTTTTAATCCAGGTGCCTGAATATGATGTGCCCTTTTATTTCGGACTAGGGTTGTATTCGGAGCCGGATTGTCCCAAAATTTGGTTTCGGTTTTCCAGGCACTCTCCATCGCATAGTACTTTTGTACTATGGACGCCAAGTCGGTGAAGCGTGTAATTTCACGACGACTTATGGCATTCATGATTCCCTTGTCCGTGCAATTATTGCAGAAAATTGAAATTGCGCTTTCCTCATGGCAGTCCTTTATCCTGTCCATGACCAGGAGGAATCTGGCCCAGTAATGGTGTACTGTTTCAGCGGGCTCTTGCCGGATTTGGGATAAATCGCTTATGTTTGGGTGGGCGGGTGGATTTAAATTCGGAACCCCATCCAATCTAAGACTTAAGGCCGAAAAGTTTCCAAACCTGGAAGCTTGGGTTTTTGGGTATTGTCCAATGAATCCTGCCCGCTACCTGACTTTAGGTTCAGGATTTGATCGACGTCCGTCCCTCCGCGGGAATCCGGCATGGAGGGGTCAGGAATCCGGACATAACTAGTCCTTAATATAGAAGAAGAGTCGTCGTACTGTTCCTCCACCACAGCGATGTGGTGGGTAGCCTGGGGAGAGTTGATCTCTCTCAGATCGGTTTTAGGCCCGATCTGATCGTAGTCTGTAGCGACTCCAAGGGCGGCGATGCAATCCAAGAGCTCGTTTAAGGAGGAGAGCTCCATTGGATCTAGCTGCTCGGCGAGTTCCGAGTTGACGTGGAGATTGCTTTTGATGACCCGAGAAGTCATCGTCGGTGCGGCGGCCGAACAGGCGGTCATGAGAAAACCGCCTAGCCGGAGAGTTTGGCCGATGGCCAAAGATCCTTCAGCTACAGTGCCATCTTTAAAGACGGGACAAGGCATCCTTCCTAATTGCGACGACACAGAGGAACTCTCAATGAAAGGACCAATGTCAGTGTCAAAACTGGCGGATCTCGGGTAGGGGGCCCCGAACTGTGCGTCTAGGCGGATGGTAACAGGAGACAAGGGACACGATGTTTTTACCCAGGTTTGGGCCCTCTCAGTGGAGGTAAAACCCTACTCTTGCTTGATTGATATTGATGATATGGGTAGTACAAGAGTAGATCTACCACGAGATCAAGGAGACTAAACCCTAGAAGCTAGCCTATGGTATGATTGTTGTTCGTCCTACGGACTAAAACCCTCCGATTTATATAGACACCGGAGAGGGCTAGGGTTACACAGAGTCGGTTACAATGGTAGGAGATCTACATATCCGTATCACCAAGTTTTCCTTCCACGCCAAGGAAAGTCCCATCCGGACACGGGACGAAGTCTTCAATCTCGTATCTTCATAGTCTTGGAGTCCGGCCGACGGTGATAGTTCGGCTATCTGGACACCCCCTAGTCCAGGACTCCCTCAGCGGGGGACACGATGTTTACCCGGGTTCGGGCCCTCCGTATGGAGGTAATACCCTACTTCCTGCTTGATTGATATTGATGAATATGAGTATTACAAGAGTTGATCTACCAAGAGATCGTAATGGCTAAAACCCTAGAAGTCTAGTCTATGTGACTATCATTGCCCCTACGGACAGATACGTCCATTTTGCATCATGCTTTTATATCGATATTTATTGCATTATGGGTTGTTATTACACGTTATGTCACAATACTTATGGTTATTCTATCTTATTTTACAAGGTTTATCATGAAGAGGGAGAATGTCGGCAGCTGGGATTCTGGCTGAAAAAGGAGCAAATATTGGAAACCTATTCTGCAATGCTCCAAAATTCCTGAAACTCCATGAAAGTCAATTTTGGAATTAATAAGAATTATTGAGCAAATAAAGTACCAGAGGGGGCCCACACCCTGGCCGCGAGGGTGGGGGCGCCCCCCCTACTGGGCACCCCCCCTACTTGGGCGTGCCCCCCTGTCTCGTGGGCCCCTTGGTGGCCCTCCGGTGCCCATCTTCTGCTATATGAAGGCTTTTACCCTGAAAAAAAATCATAAGCAAGCTTATGGGACGAAACTCAGCCGCCACGAGGCGGAACCAATCTAGGGCTCCGGCGGAGCTGTTCTGCCGGGGAAACTTCCCTCCGGGAGGAGGAAATCATCACCATCGTCATCACCAGCGATCCTCTCATCGGGAGGGGGTCAATCTCCATCAACATCTTCACCAGCACCATCTCCTCTCAAAACCCTAGTTCATCTCTTGTATCCAATCTTGTATCAAAACCACAAATTGGTACCTGTGGGTTGCTAGTAGTGTTGATTACTCCTTATAGTTGATGCTATTTGGTTTACTTGGTGGAAGATCAGATGTTAAGATCCTTAATGCATATTAATACTCCTCTGATCATGGACATGAATATGCTTTGTGAGTAGTTATGTTTGTTCCTGAGGACATGGGTGAAGTCTTGCTATTAGTAGTCATGTGAATTTGGTATTCGTTTGATATTTTGATGAGATGTATGTTGTCTGTCCTCTAGTGGTGTTATGTGAACGTCGACTACATGACACTTCACCATTATTTGGGCCTAGAGAAAGGCATTGGGAAGTAATAAGTAGATGATGGGTTGCTAGAGTGATAGAAGCTTAAACCCTAGTTTATGCGTTGCTTCGTCAAGGGCTGATTTGGATCCACTAGTTTCGTGCTATGGTTAGGTTTACCTTAATACTTCTTTTGTAGTTGTGGATGCTTGCAATAGGGGTTAATCATAAGTGGGATGCTTGTCCAAGAAAGGGCAGCACCCAAGCACCGGTCCACCCACATATCAAATTATCAAAGTAACGAACGTGAATCATATGTGCGTGATGAAACTAGCTTGATGATAATTCCCATGTGTCCTCGGGAGCGCTTTCCTCATTATAAGAAATTGTCCAGGCTTGTCCTTTGCTACAAAAAGGATTGGGCCACCTTGCTGCACCTTATTTACTTTCATTGCTTGTTACCCGTTACAAATTATCTTATCACAAAACTATCTGTTACCTACAATTTCAATGCTTGCAAAGAATACCTTACTGAAAACCGCTTGTCATTTCCTTTTGCTCCTCGTTGGGTTCGACACTCTTACTTATCGAAAGGACTATGATAGATCCCCTATACTTGTGGGTCATCACGGACACAGCCCTCCGGTTTATATAGACACCGGAGGGGGGCTAGGGTTGTACAAAGTCGGTTATAGTGAAAAGGAATCTACATATCCGAACACCAAGCTTGCCTTCCACTCCAAGGAGAATCCCATCCAGACGAAGAACGAAGTCTTCCGTCTTGTATCTTCATAGCCCAACAGTCCGGCCCATGTCACATAGTCCGGCCGTCCGAGGACCCCTTAACCCAGGACTTCCTCAGCCGGTGCTCGATCCATTGATGAAGGTTGTACCGATGTGCGAGACAGTAGTGATCGTCTCTGGTCTGCTATGATCAGCTTTCTAACTTGACTAGGCTCCATGCCCTTGATCCAGTCTTTTTCTTCAATTCTTTTAAACGCGAGGAGGACTAATTGTGGCGTGTTTGTTAAACCAAACTGCAGTTCATCATAGGGCTTCAGATTGTACTCAGACAACAGACTGATCCAATTGTGTCCAGTAATATAAGTAATGGACAGTGCCTTCTCTACTGACATGACATAAGAAGTGAAACCTGCAAAAATAACCATCACAGAGCAAACCAAACAGTTTATTCTATGATGAATGTCAAAAACCTGCATCATAAAATTGCAGCAAAAGTAAGAAAAAATGACATTAAATCAATAATATTTAGACAATAAATCAATAAGATTTACTTGATGTGCATGAGTGAATCCTTACCAGGAAATCACTATCTTCAAGTTGTAAACAGAAGATTGATCGTCCAAATACGCGTGGCATGCAGGGCCTCCGCTTGCTCCCGCAAGCAGGACAGTCCAAAGCTCGTGAAAAATCGTATGGACCGAACATCCATGGGACAGGAAATCCTGGTGGGTGTGATAAACCCTGCAATGCATACAGATATTGGAATGTAACCATAATTGATAAAGCATCCTCACAAAAAAGATGATCTAGATACTTCAAAATATATAGACTAAATTGAGTGGACAGACATTAACATAGAATGTTCAGGACTCACCACACAACAAAAGTGGTAGTACTGAACAATACAGGGTTCACACACACAAATTAAGTACTGAACAATAATGCTTACTACAGACAAGCAAAGTTGCACTAATTAAAGTTTGTGGACTATTTCTTGACACCGACCTATGGGATGTGCCCCACATAACTGACTAGGCCATGGACTTCGTGAGAGATGTCTACGAGCACCATCACCATCTCTTCAACTTTGGAGAACCTAATAGAGTGGTCTTTCCACTCATAAACATGACGATGAAGACAGCCACATCAGATTTGTCGGGAAGCTTTACAAGAACCACACCCTTTGTAATTGAAGGCACATCTAGGAAATTGTTGTGGTGAAGCACACCCTCGAGAACACGCCTGACAACAATGCTACTGGAAAACACTAGTTCAGGACACGTGGTGACAAGGACACAACAGTTGGATAGTTTAGCAGTAGAACTCACCCTCAGGTCTTCCAGTTCACACGACATGACTTTGAGAACTTGATCTCCAGTGCGGACCTGGTTCTAATTCAAATAGAAGCCAAATATTTTATTACTACCTCCTTTCAGAAATATAAGACGAATTTTGATATTTTACTCCATATAAGACTACATATACACATAGAAATGAGTGAACAAAGACACTAGAACATGTCTTCAAGGGCATGAGAACAGAGGGATTACTTGCAATATCCATAACACAAGTTACTGAGGCTAATATACTCTCGTCAAAGGTAGCATTGATGTTCATAAAGTAGTTGAAAGTAATCTATAAGAAATTAGTGTCAACCTCTCGCATGTTTTGGTCAAAAGAGGAATTTAGAACCATCATTTGGCACACAAAAATCACATGCAAGATCACCCAGAGAGTTGTACTACTAGTACTAGTACTACATGTTTGATGAAAAAACACGATCAAGATCAAGAAAGAGATCATCAAGAAGAGATATTACCTGGACTTGCTTGATGAGGGGGCCTTGGACAGGGCGATGGCCTTGAGCTTGTCTGCGGTAATCTCGGCGGGGTGCTTGCACTTCGTCATACACTGAGCCTTGGCGGTTTTGGCCAGAGCCATAGACATCACTTCGGTCGGTGCTCTAGTGTCAATCAAGAAACTGTCAAATAGAAATAAAAGAAAAAAAAACATAATCACAAACCAAAACAAAGAACAAAGAGGGAGTTTTAGGATTAGTCTCGAGGTTGCAAGACCGGGCCTTGGCCAGAATCAACACCATTGATGCACTCACCTTTCCTTCTTTGGGAGAGAAGAACAATGGTAGAAGAAGGTCGGGGTTTTCTTGAAGAAATGAGGAACAAGATGAGGGAGGAGTGAGTTGGGGTTTTCTTCAAGAGAGGAGGCTGAGGGAGAAGAGTGAAATGATGGTTGCTTCATCCGTCCAACTACCTGCTGGAAAGGTGGGGGTTTTCTGATTTGATGGCTCATTGGACATTACTGCGGTGCTTCGTCGGGGCATTATACCGTGCAGTTGGGCACTCTAGTACGGAGTAATTTAGTGCATGGCTAGTGGACCCCGATGCTAGCTGTCCCACACGTCGGTGAAGTGAGTAGCAAGGTTCCTGACGACCGTCGAGGAGGATCCGCACGGTAGAGCGTGTCCACTGTTTCTGAAGAAAAAAATGATTATAGCAAGCTTTTCCACTCTTACGACAGAGGAGTGCGAAACACGGCAGCCACTTGAACTTACACAATGCTCCTACTACTAGTCATGTGCAGTGGTTCATACATCAGTACTACATAATCTTGTTCCTAGTGTAGTTAGATATGACGATAACAAATGATGTTGTGCACATGTCAACTATATGAACAGTAATGTAACATAGTACCCCCTTTTTTGACTGTCCGGTCGAGAATAAAGGTGATATCAATGTTAACAGAACTAGGTCTATAGCGCACGGAGAGTACGGTGCTACAGTACTCCTTGGAACATCAACCATATGAAGCGTGAATCAGTGTTAGGCAGGGTGTATGAAGGGTGCATGGGATTGGAGCAAAAGTTCCCTTCTCGACCCACTTTTGGGTGTTTGGTAGAGTGCATGAAGGATGCATGAGTCTACACTAGTAGGTTAACACAAATACACTAGGAGCATGCATGAAGAGGGGTGCTGAGATGAGCATGCATGAAGAGGGAACAACTATATTTAGATGAGAATGCAACCAAACACACCCACACGCTTTATGCTACAACGACTGATCAGCACTGTCTGAGTTTGATCCAACGGTCCTGTTGCAACGAGGCATGGACATGCCCATGCCGAGGATGCCCAAACACCACCGAAGTCCCTCTGCTTCTCGAGGCGCCTGACGTTGGTGATGCAGGGTGCCATCGCCCGTAGAGCCCACTCATCAAAGACGGCGTCCAATGGCACGAATGGATTCCGATGACGGAGCCTTGAGAGGATTCACCCGGCAACGGTGACAGCAACCCGCAACCCCTCCTTGTCCAGCTCTGCCCCCACCATCGCGTGGAGATGGCTCAGCTCCTCGGAGATATAGGTGAAGAAGGAGACAATGTCAGGAAGCCACAGCTCGTTGAAGTCGACGGGGTGGTCAAAAGGGTTTAGCCCGACGCCCGACATGGTCGCGCTGGCATGAAGGTAGGCATCACGCAGCCGCAACACGTGCATGGCAACATGGTCCACCAAGTGGCTGAGGCAATCCTGGAGCTCATCATGATCGCCCCACTCGCACTCTAGCCGGCTCGCCTGACCACCTATCGTATCTCCTGCTTTCTCCAGCAATGCCGTCGACGCCTCGAGCATCTTTGTGGTGGACGCCTGCCGCTTTTGAAGCTCCGTGAACTCCTGCACATAAAGTAGGAGCATGCCACTCCTCTCCTCCTTGAGCTCACGGAGCTCCACGTCCTTGGCCCTGAGCTCCGCATCCTTGTCCTGGAGCTCCTGTGTCAGGCGCCTCACCTCAAACTCCATGATCTTTTGCGCCGCCGTGGAACTAGGTAGAAGTAATGGGGAGAGGAAGCAAAGGGGGCGAAACGGCTGAAAGGCAATGCAATCTACGAGAAGGCGGAGGGAGCGAGCCGAGGAGCGGGGTGAATTTTTGTTTTCACCATGGGAAAACACCAGTCGATGATTTTTCACGTCAAGGAGCAGTGGGTTTTAGAGGCGGAGTCGTTGTGACTAATTGCTGCCATGCCTGCTCTCGTCAATCAAAAAAATAAAAATCCTGCCATGCCTGCCGCATACAAAGACCACAACAACGCCTCAGTGGATATTTGCCGGCAAGGAGATAATAAAGGCGTGAAAAAACAAATGTGGCGGCGGCCTAGCTAATCGGTTGCACTAGGCCAACTAGCTAGCCACCGTGCTTCACTGATGTTCTCGACGGGAAAGGTGGTCTTTCGTGATTTGATGACTCACTTGCTTGCTTCGGCGCTACGACCAAGGAGGACCGAGAAAACACATGGTAGGGCGTCCCACGTCTAGGCAAGGAAGAAAATATGCGTGCACCACCTGGGAGGACCCCCGAACCGCGTAGTAGGGTGTGCCTCGTCTCGGCTCAGAAGAAAAATGTGCGTGTAAAAATATACTATATCAGGCGTACTACCTATGGTTCGACCTCGGGACCCAGCCAGTCGGTCAAAAACACCCCACTAGCCAAACAACTTCTTCATGCTAACGTGGCACGAAGGATAGGTGTGGTTAGCTCCGTCTTGACCAACCACAACATTGCTTGTTCTAGGCGATTCTTTTGTTTTCCAAGCTTTTTTTAGTTATAATAACACCACGACAAGCTCGCGCTGCTCTTCGTGCGTGCCCGTGCATTTAAAGGAGACGATGGAGAGGAGAGAGAGAGAGATTGCAGACATGGGACCCACCAGTAAATGAGTCAACAGGCAAGCACGTTTTGACGAGCCACTCCCTCTACTCAAGGTAAATGAGTCAACGTAATACTATATAAAATCAAGTTATGGGACAAAGCCATCAACCGTTGTTGTTTCAGGCTATCAACTTATGTTTTGTAGTCGATGTGGCCAATTCGAATCTCGTCTTTCAGAATTGTTAGTTTTAGGTCCAAATTTGATCAATGACAAGTGGGACCCCCGTGTGTTGTTCCGATATTTCAATGTAGGATGTTTTTTTTCAACACTTTGCGCAGTTAGACAAGTAATGGTACGAGTTACACTTATTTTGCAAGTTTAGGAACAAAAATGACAATGGCATAGAATATCACGTCCACCCCACATCTTAGATGCTATGGTGATACGAGTTTTTACGTCATTGGAACTGAGATCCAATTGCTTGGGAGTAGTCTTTGTAATTATGCGCAATTTCCAAACGCTTCAAGGTTCTTTTGCAAATAAAACATTTAGGCCTCGTGTGTGCTGCTGCATCTTAGATCCAACGGCTCCTAGTTGCTCATATTAGGTGCTCCCCGTAGCTTAATTAGCTGCTACGATGATATGAGCATCTATGTTGTACGATGTGTGATCAGATGCCACATGCATAGTACTTGTACTTTCTGCGCAATTCCCAAACTCTCTCAAGCATATATTGCAAAAACAATCAAACCTCCTACTATGAGCCGTTAGATCTCAGGGAACTCATATCACCATAGAATCAACGGTGCGGGAGCACCTCATATTCTCCCGTGCGAGAAAACATTAGGTGTTCTTGAAGCTTGGATGCTATGGTGATATGAGCTTCGACGTCATTTGATCTGAGATCCAACAGCATATGAGCAGTCTTTCTGCTTGTAAGCAGTGGCCAAACTCTTTGGGGGCTTTTCTACAAAAAAACATTTGAGCCACCAAGGAGTTGTTGGATCACAAATCCAACGACTCCGAATAGCTTGTATCACCAAAGCATCTAAGGTGTGGTAGCACATGATATTCTTACATACAGGAGAGTATGAGGTCCTCCTTCATCTTAGATGCTACAGCGATACAAGCTTCGAGGTCATTGGATATGGGATCCAAGGGCATCTGAATAGTTTTTGTACAAATTATGTGCAATTCTCAAACTCATTAAGGTTTCCTGTAAAAATATTAAGACATCTTGTGAGCTGCTATATCTCAGATCTACAAGCTCCAAGCAACTCGTATCAGCATATAGCATCTAAGGTGTGGGAGCACATGATATTCTCCCGGGGAGGGGGGTGCACAACCAATCGGTTTTTGGGAGGTTGGGGACAAATATAATGTTCAAAAAATATAATCTAAACAATCTTAAATAGAGCTTCAAATTTTATCTAAGGTCGAGGGATTAACCCGACAATCTACATAGCTCCGCCTAAACACAACATTTGCATGTTTGTAGTACTACAGTTAGTATTCATGTTTCACTTTCCTGTTCATTTGAAATATTGAATTGAAGACCATGCATGTCTTACATTTTACTCCATTCGTTCCTAAATATTAGTCTTTTAGAGATTTCAAATGGACTGCCACATACGGATGTATATAAACATATTTTAGAGTGTAAATTCACTCATTTTTCTCCGTATGTAGTCACTTGTTGAAATCTCTAAAAGACAAATATTTAGGAACGGGGGGAATATTTTTTAATTCGTGCCATACATGCATGGTTTGGAAAAATAGATGCACTATACTTATTGGATTGTTGTTTTATTCGTGTGTGTGTGTGTGGTCATATGCTTGATACATACAATGTTTTCTCACCATCATACTATTCATCTTTTAAATTTGAATTTGCAATGAAAAACTTACTAGGGATACCATGAAATGTGAAATCCACGTTGAGATCACTATATCACAAACTCACTCTAACTCAAGAACTTGTCATAAATCAAATACCATGTTGAGATCACTATTTGCAAGGAAAATACGGGCATTGTAATACATATAGATTCGTTGGGCAATGTAAAAGATTCCTTTCGAATTCTCGAATGGTAGCACCCAACGGCGTACCAGCCAGATTCGCGCTCATGTTGATCCTTAAAAATATACCCGGGCTCGTGTCCTTCTGGTGGCGTGCGTGGTACGCACATTAGCCAACACCAACCAGTCGAGCCTATGTGTTTCAAGTCGAAATATCTGGCGGACAGAATTCCAGCCCTTGGAAATTCCCCTCATGTCCCCGGTCCATAATGACTACCGATGAACAATGGTGGGATGCTTTAGTAACTAGACAACATTACCTACCATGTCGAGCACGGTTCAATTCCCTCAGTCGCCGGTACCCAAGGTCAGCCGCCAACTCCATTGCCTAGTAATAATAGGATTACTACACCGGGATGAGCACAGAATTGAGCCCCGTTTGTTCGTGCCTAGTACTTGAGTTAATATATCAGGCAATGCACTGGTACGGAGGGATTATCCTTTTAGTCTGCATATATAACTTACCTGAATTCTAACTTAGAAAAATGTTTGCTCAAATCCTTTCTTAAGAAATATTAACATCTACAATTGTAAAGATGTATCGCTTGATAATTTATTGCATGTTGCAGGTTATGATATTGTTTCGAATCCTGGTTCTCAAATTTCGGAAAATCCAAAAGTGACCGGAAATTCATGAAACTGAGCATGGTCTTGTGATATGGCACAAATATGGTGTCGTATTTTTTTGTTCAATTTGAGACAAGCTGCTTATGAGAAGTTGCACAAATGGAGATCCAAGGTATTTTGGAACAATGACCTGTCACGTTAAGGCGAACGCTTTCACTATTCAAACTGTGGGCGTTTCCGTGCCACCACGAGTCCCGCTTCTCATCGGCGGGTGCTATCCGAGCAAGCGTGTGAGTCGACGGGAGGCGTGCGAGCAGACATCTATGCCGGCTAACCGGGAGGCGTGCAAGCAGGCCACAACACACGCTCACTGGGAGGCGAGCCCTTTGACCAGCCTCAGCCGCCCACCTTCATCTCAACTGCCCCACTGTTAATGGCGCCGGCACCACATTTTAAAATCACCCCGCACTACTCGGTATCCGCTACAATCTTCTCTCTTCCTCTCCGATTCTCCCGTCGTCTACCTCCAACCAGCCTGGCCTAACCGTATGCCATGTCGCATCACGATGGTCTGCCCTTAGTCTTCTAGTTTCCTGAGGAAGACATCGCGCTTTGGGACAAGCTTGAACTGGCCTTGCGGGAAGACGTCGTGCCTGTCCCCGCTCCCATTGCCCCGACTGCACCACCGCCCATCCCCGTGGTATTGATGGGCTGGGAGCCGCACATTGTTGCCGAGCTTGATGCCACGGGGTTCCACGAGGTCCCCGTCGACTTTCAGGTGCCTGTTGTCGGTGTGAAAACCAGCGGATCTCGGGTAGGGGTCCCGATATGTGCGTCTTAGGCTAATGGTAACGGAAAGCAAGGGACACAATGTTTACCCAGGTTCGGGCCCTCTCGATGGAGGTAAAACCCTACTTCCTGCTTGATTGATATTGATGATATGAGTAGTACAAGAGTAGATCTACCACGAGATCGTAGAGGCTAAACCCTAGAAGCTAGCCTATGATGATTATGGTTGTGATCATGATCGGCCTTCTAAGGACCAACCTCTCCGGTTTATATAGACACTGGAGAGGGCTAGGGTTTACACGGAGTCGGTTACAAGGAAGGAAATATCATATCCGGATCGCCAAGCTTGTCTTCCACGCAAAGGAGAGTCCCATCTGGACACGGGACGGAGTCTTGAGTCTTGTATCTTCATGCTCCATCAGTCCGACCAAAGTATAGAGTCCGGCAGTCCAAATATTAGCCCGGTTCATGTAATGAGTTCAGCACGACGCCAAAGGGCGAGTGCTGGAAGATATCCGCGGCGGTGAACTCCATTACAGGAGCCCAACCAGGTTCGGCAGGCTCAGGAGAGCGCGGACTGGAACCTACAGCCGGATACGAGTCCGGGGTCCGGTGTCACAGGCTTCTTTGAGGACGAGGCCTGTGTTCGGCTCTACCGCCGACGAGTGTGCGGCCTGCGGGGCGGGGTCCATCCCTCGGTCCTTAGGCAACACGGTCTGCTCTGGATTTAGGTCCAGGTCTGCCGCAGGGATGACATCCCGAGCATTGTCCGACAGCAGGTCTAAGCCGTGCTCATCGTGACCGTCCAGCGCTCCTGGCACAGGCCCGAATCTGTTGAAGATCAAGTCTCCGCGGATATCAGCCGTGTAGTTCAGGTTTCCGAACCTGATCTGGTGGCAAGGGGCGTAGCTGTCGATCTTCTCCAGATGGCCAAGCGAATTGGCCCGCAGTGCGAAGCCGTCGAACACGAAGATCTATCCGGGGAGAAAAGTCTCACCCTGGACCGTGTGGTTGACGATGATTGAAGGAGCCATCATGCCTTGCAGCGACGACATAGAAGAACTCTCAATGAAACCACCAACATCTCCGGTCATGGCACAGGACTCCTTCACCCGTGCACCTGCCAGCATATGCAACTACGCGGGCACTGACGCGCACGCCTGAGCCGGTGCCCATGCACACGAATGTCTCCACTGCGCCGTTGCTAGCGCATGTCCCCGCGCAGGTGCCAGTGCCCCCCTCAGCGGCATGGATTGTCACACCCTAGCTAGTTCATGCATTAGAGTGTTGCATCATGTCTATTTTTCTGAACAGAAACTTGAAATGGGGATGACAGAACCCCCAGCCCCTCTGAAACCAACTAGGGTTTACTAAAAATATTTTCAATGAACCTGAAATGCCCTTCCAAAATGTCCATCATCTTTGTCTTGGTTCAGAACCTCTGCCAAAAGTGATGCACAATTTTCTAGGTCATCCTAAGGTCTTTGAATTAAATCATAAGTATTTGAATTTGGGCATTTAAAATTTATAAAATATTTCAAATGCTCAAATATTCCCAAACTAAAATGTTCCATGCTGGAATTATTCCAACTAAGGACCAGGTGCAGTTTGGTGATTTTTGGAATTCCTTAGGTATTTTTAAAAATGCAACAAACCTGCAGAATAAATAAAAAACAGGAAGAAGGGAAAGTTTTACCTGGCGCCACCTAGCAGGCCCACCTACCGGCCCAGCCCAGCCACCGCTCCAGCGAGCTGCTTGGCTTGGCCAGGCAGGCAGGCAGCTGCTCGACGGCGAGCACAGCATGCGTGCCACACAGCTGCCCGCCGCCTCGCCGCTCCCCTCGTCCAGCTGATGACGGGGATCGACCCCTCTCCCTCTCCCCGACCCCGCAGACACCAGCTCCTCCCCGCAGCTCCTCTCCCTCGCTCTCCCGCGCCATGGCCGACGCCACCGCCTCCACACCCTTGCCGTAGTCGCGCTCTCCGTCAACCCCGCGCTGCGCCACCGTGTCCAGGAGCTTCGCTGCCCTCCGCTCCTTCGAACAAGCCGAGCCCCGAGCGCTCGCTTGCCCTGAAGCCACTGCCCCGACCTTGTTCAACCTCGCCACCACCGGAGATCCCCTTCGCCGTCGCCGCCGCACCAGCTCATCTTCGACCGCATCGTCTGCTTCCTCAAGAGCGTTGTGAGCTTGGCTACCTTATCCCCCTTCCCTTTCTCGCTCTTGTGCACCACCGCAAGCACACGTAGCTCACCCGCACGCGCCACCGCGGAGCTCGTCACCGACGTGTCTCCGGCTAACCACCGGCCACCCCACCTTGTCTAACGCCCTCACCGCGTCCCCAGGGGCCCAACGCACCTCACCACGTGCCTCGCCGTGCCCCGTAGCCTCGGATTCGTCTTCACCCGACTCCGGCGACCGCCAAAGTCATCGCCGGCGACGTCTCCGGCCACCCCGAGCTCAACCACCACCACCAAGAGCTGCGGCTCGGTCCCAGCTACCTGTAGATGCTCTCCGCCGCCCATTTGGTCGCCGGAGTGCACAAAACCACTCTCGCCGCCGCGTTCGGCCTAGCCGGCGGCTAGACGCCAGCGTGTTTGACCTTGACTTTGACTAGGGTGGGTCCAGGTTGACTCCCCTGAGTCTATGACAAGTGGGCCCCACCCCTCTGCTAATTAACCAGTTTAGATTTAACTAAATTTAGTTAGTTAATTAACTACTGACATGCGGGACCCACTGGTCAGTTTGACCTGGACCGGCCTGTTGACCTGCTGAGGTCAGCATGACATCATGCTGCAGTAATCCTTTTCTGGAATTAAAATAAATCTAGAATGATTTATAAATTCCAGAAAATCCCCCAAACTTCAAAAATTCATAGTAAATCATTAGTATCTCCAAATGCAAAGTTTTATATATGAAAAATGATCAGAGAAATCCAATCTATCCATCTGTACTGGTTTCATGCATGTTTAAGCAAGCTAACCTGGTGTTTAGAGCAGAACTAGATAAAGCACTTATAAGGGCCATGTATGAGTTTGAAACTTGAATCTTTGATTCAAAATGGTTCAAACCCATCTGGTTTTAGCTGCATTATCCCAACACACCCATATTGCCATGTTTCATGCATGCATCATATTGTTGCATATTGTTTGGTGATGTTGTGTATCGGTGCTCTCTGCGGCAGGTCCTGCCCCTGAGGAGTATCGTGATTACCCCAACGAAGAACAATATCAGTGCATCGACCCATCAGGCAAGCAACCAACCATTTGATCATATCGATACAATCCCATGTTCTCGCTCCTGCTCTCTTTTACTGCATTAAGACAACGCGTTTCAAACTGCTGTGTGCTACGGTAGTTGAACCCATTTCCTCTGCATGACCTGTCATTGCCACAGTAGCTAGATGAAACCCACTAGCATGTGTAGGAGTTGATTGAGCCATGTATGTGTGTTGTTCCTACCTTGCTATGCCTGCTATGCTCACAGGGAACTCGACGGAACACTTGGTGCGGCCGGGGACGGGCCGGAGCGACGACGGCGTTGAAGGGGATCTCCGGCGACGGCGGTTCGGTCGAGGTCGGTGCGGTGGACTCGGGCCTTGCGAGCGCTCGGGGCTCGGCTTTCTCGAAGGAGAGGAGGGTGGCGGAGCTCCTGGACACGACGGCACGGCGTGGGGTTGACGGAGGGCGTGGCTACAGCGAGGGGGTGGCGGCGATGGCGTCGGCCATGGCGTGGGAGAGCGAGGGAGAGGAGTTGGGGGAGAATGGAGGTGTCCTGGGGGTTCACGGCTCGACGTGGAGTTCATCCAAGCCAGCAACGAGGCGAGGAGGTGAAGCAGGGCGACGGCCAGCTGCGTGGCGCACGCTGCGGCCGCCGTCGGGCACCTGCCTGCCTGCCTGGCCGGCAAGCAGCTCGCTGGCGCGGCGCTGGGCTGGGCCGGCAGGTGGGCCGGGTGCTGGGCACCAGGTAAGTCTTTTTTTATTTCCCTGTTCTTCTGTTTTTTTATTCTGTAAGTTTGTTGAATTATTAAAAATACCTAGGCCACTCCTAAAATCACCAAACTACTCCTGGTCCATAGTTGGATTATTTCCAACATGAAACATTTTAGTTTGGAGATATTTGAACATTTGAAATATTTTATATAATTTTAAATGCCCAAATTCAAATATTTATGATTTAATTCAAAGACCCTAAGATGACCTAAGAAAATGTGCACCACTTTTGGCAGAGGTTCTGAACCAAGACAAAAATGATGGGCATTTTAGAAGGGCATTTCAGGTTCATTGAAAAAGTTTTTAGTAAACCCTAGTTGGTTTCAGAGGGGGCTGGGGGTTCTGTCATCCCCATTTCAGGTTTCTATTGAAGAATAGACATGATGCAGCACTCTAATGCATGAACTAGCTAGGGTGTGACAACTCACCCCCACTCAAAAGAATCTCGTCCCGAGATTTGGGTTCCTCCGGAAAGAAGGCGGGATACTCGAGTCGAAGACGATCCTCCCTTTTCCAAGTTGCTTCATCCTCAGAATGGTGTGACCATTGAACTTTGAGAAACTTGATATTGTGACGTCGAGTGGTACGCTCGGCCTGATCGAGGATACGAATGGGGTACTCTCGATACGTGAGATTATCTTGGAGATCAAGCGTTTCGTGGTCCACTCCACGGATAGGATCCGAGAAGCAACGCCTGAGTTGAGAAACGTGGAAGACATCATGGACTCTGGAGAGATGCGGAGGTAGTTCCAATTGGTAGGCAACTTCTCCTCGTTTAGCGAGAATGCGAAAAGGTCCAATGTAACGAGGAGCCAATTTGCCCTTGATACTGAAGCGATGGGTTCCCTTCAGAGGAGTAACCCGAAGGTAAGCCTTCTCGTCAACCTCAAAAGTCATAGCCTTATGTTTTCGGTCATATTGACTCTTTTGACGAGATTGGGCTGTTTTCAACTTTTCACGAACGATGCAAACTTGCTCTTTTGCTTCCTGAATCATATCCGGGCCAAAGAATTGTCTTTCCCCGGTTTCTGACCAGTTAAGAGGCGTTCGACACCTTCGTCCATAGAGAACTTCAAAAGGGGCTTTGCCCAAGCTGGATTGATAGCTGTTGTTATAAGCAAATTCGGCAAATGGAAGGCATTTCTCCCACTCCATTCCGAATGAGATAACAGAGGCTCGAAGCATATCTTCTAGAATCTGGTTGACGCGTTCCACTTGACCACTTGATTGAGGGTGGAAAGCGGTACTAAAAGAAAGGCGGGTTCCCATAGCATTTTGGAAACTTTCCCAAAATCGAGAGGTGAAAAGACTTCCTCGATCCGAGTTAATTTCCAAAGGAACACCATGGAGAGACACTATTCGGGAGATGTATAAGTCTGCCAATTGACTAGCGGTTATACTCTCGCGAACAGGTAGGAAATGGGCTACTTTGGAAAGACGATCGATAACGACAAAGATAGCATTATTCCCTCTCTTGGTCCTGGGAAAACCGGTAATGAAGTCCATACCAATTTTATCCCATTTCCATTCAGGAATAGCTAGGGGTTGAAGGGTGCCAGCAGGCCGTTGATGCTCTGCTTTTACACGACGGCAGACGTCGCAATTAGCAATATACTGAGCAGTTTCTCTCTTCATCCTAGTCCACCAGAACCTTTGGCGTAGGTCCTGATACATCTTGGTACTACCGGGATGAATGGTGAGAGGAGATTCATGAGCCTCCTTAAGGATCAACTGCGTAGATGCTGGTTCTTGGGAACCACTAAACGGTTCTCAAAGTACACAACACCATGATCATTTGTGGAGAAACATCTAGCACCTCCGCTAGCAATGTTCTCCTTGATCTTGGATATTCCCTTATCTCGCTTTTGGGCAGCGATGATTTGATCCGTAAGAGTAGGTTTCGCCACCAAGGTGGAAAGAAATCCTTGAGGAACAATGTGAAGGTTAAGCTTCCGAAATTCCTCATGGAGAAGCGGTTGACTTTGTTGTAACATCAGGTTGTTACAATAAGATTTACGACTTAGCGCATCAGCCATGACGTTGGCTTTCCCTGGGGTGTAAGTTATGCCTAAGTCGAAATCTGTGATCAACTCAACCCAACGTCTTTGCCTGAGATTTAAATCCGGTTGGGTGAATATGTACTTCAGACTTTGATGATCAGTGTAGATTTCGCAACGATTACCGAGAAGGTAATGCCGCCATGTTTTGAGTGCATGGACTACAGCTGCAAGCTCTAGATCATGAGTGGGGTAGTTTTCCTCATGTGGGTGTAATTGCCGTGAAGCATAAGCAATTACGTGTCGATCTTGCATGAGAATACAGCCTAGTCCTTCTCGCGAGGCGTCGCAGTAGATAACAAAATCCTTGGAAAAATCCGGTGGTACCAGTACGGGAGCAGAGGTTAAACGTCTTTTCAGTTCCTGGAAACTGTGCTCACATTGTGGAGTCCACTCGAACTTTTTATCTTTCTTGAGGAGTTCAGTTAGAGGTTTGGCAACTTTGGAGAAATTCTCGACAAAGTGACGGCAATAGCTCGCTAGGCCAAGGAAACTCCAAACTTGCTTGACCGATTCAGGTGGAGTCCAATTAAGGACGGCTTGAACTCGCTCAGGGTTAACAGCAATGCCTTTACCAGAAATTACATGCCCAAGATAGGTCACTTCTGACAACCAGAATTCACATTTAGAAAATTTGGCATAAAGGCGATGCTCTCGAAGTTTCTTCAACACTAGCCTTAGGTGTTCGGCATGTTCTTCCTCGTTCTTGGAGTAGATGAGTATATCATCGAGGTAAACCATGACAAATTTATCCAAATACTCCATGAAGATTGAGTTCATCAGCCGAGAGAAGGTGGCTGGAGCGTTGGTTAAACCGAAGGACATGACGGTGTACTCGTATTGGCCATAACGAGTAACAAAGGCCGTTTTTGGAATGTCCCCGTTTCTGGTTTTGATTTGATGGTAGCCCAGCCTCAAATCCATTTTAGAGAAGACTGAGGATCCAGCGAGCTGATCATACAGGTCATTGATCCTGGGAAGCGGATACTTGTTCTTAATTGTGACCAAATTGACAGGTCGATAATCTACAACCATCCGGTCCGTACCATCCTTCTTCTTGACGAAGAGGACGGGGCAAGCCCACGGAGATGAACTAGGTCGGATGAAACCCTTTTTCATGGACTCATCGAGTTGTTTCTTAAGCTCAGCTAGTTCTAGTGGTGCCATCTTATAGGGTCTTCTAGCAATCGGGACGGTTCCTGGAATGAGGTCTATTACGAACTCAACATCCCTGTCAGGTGGAACACCTGGCAATTCCTCTGGGAAGACATCCGGGAAGTCACGGACTACCGGAACGTCCTCAAGGTTTGGCAAAGGGCTGGCGTTAAGAGAATATAACTGTCGCTTGGCTATTCGGGTCAAGACATTGACTATCTTCCCCGAAGGATGGGTGAGTTGAACAGTCCTAGAGAAGCAATCAATTTTGGCATGATGGGCTGACATTCAGTCCATACCCAAGATGATATTAATATCCGAAGATTCGAGGGCTATCAAAGATGCGAGAAAAACAAGTTTGTCGACTTGAATTTCATTTCCATGGCTTACTCTAGAAGTTTGCCATTTGGATCCCGGAGTTTGAATTACCATAGAGGTGGGCATCTCACAGAATGTGGTGTTATGCAGACGAGCATAGCTCTCGGATATAAATGAATGAGATGCTCCTGTATCGAAAAGAACAGATGCCGGGTGGCAATTAACAAGGAGCGTACCGAGAACGACATTGGGATCCTCTTGAGCTTCTTCGGCAGAGATACAGTTGACATGGCCACGTGCAACGGTGGCCGGCTTGGCGTAGAACACTTTCCCTGTCGGCTTGCCACGGTCAACAGCTTTAGCAGATTGGTTGGGGTTGGTTTGGGGGCACTCGCGCATATAGTGGCCTGATTCCCCACACTTGAAACAAGTCACGGAACTGGTGCGTGGAGGAGCATTGTTGGTTGGACCACCATAGGGCTTGGCTGGTGCAAACTGTTGAACGGGGCGAGGCGCCTGGAAGGATGGCCTCGGTGTGAACCTGGGTGGCAGGGTAGTGTTAGGCACCCACACGCGGCGCTTCTGAGGACCAGCACCGGATGAGGAACCCATGTCACAGCCATGCTTGCGTGTTGCGTCATAATCAGTCTGACCAGTCTCAGCACTGATGGCCTTGTTAACAAGCTTCTAAAAAGATGTGCACTCATGCAGACGGAGGTCGCGGCGAAGCTCAGGACTAAGTCCCTTACGGAACCTTGCTTGCTTCTTGGCATCAGTAGAAACTTCCTCAGTTGCATATCGTGCGAGGTTACCGAACTCCCTGCTGTAAGCATCCACAGAGAGTCGGCCTTGAGTGAAACTGCAAAATTCTTCACATTTACGGTCCATGAGACCCTCCGGAATGTGATGTTCACGGAAAGCCTCGCTGAATTCATCCCAAGTAGTGACATGGTCCGCTGGGCGCATAGCTCCATAATTCTCCCACCATAGACTGGCGGGGCCTTCAAGATGATATGCAGCAAAGGTGACCTTGTCAGCCTCAGCTACTAGCGTAGAATGCAGTTTGTGAGAAATACTGCGAAGCCAGTCATCAGCGTCGAGAGGCTCGACGGAGTGGTGGAACGTGGGTGGATGTAACTTGATGAAATCACTGAGTGACACCAAGTTATTTCTCTAATGGTGTGTTGTGTTCTGTTCAATACGCTCCAACAAACGGTTGGTCTCCCGCTTGTTTCTCTCAGCTTCCAGCATAACTTCGGCTAGGGAAGGAGGGTGAGGCAGGTTTGCATTCCCGACTTCACTGCCTTCGGCCTGCTCTGGAGGAGCAGGGTTATTGCGCGTGTTGACCATCCTAGGTAAACAAGACTATGATTTAGTCAGAATGATAAGATTCCGACATAGAATACAGAATGTAAGGAATAACTCGGAATGCAAGATGATCATCCGTATGACATGGTAGATACAGAAACTGCTTCTTTTATTCCATCGTCATACACACCATACAAGGTTTAGTACAAGACCAAACAAGGTACTATTACGGTGAAAAGAGGATTACATCTCATCGGAGGCATCCCAAGCTCCTATACATTATTTTTCTACACCTCCGGAAGGCGGTACAAACTAGGTCATATCCCACGAGTCACGCAGGACGATAGACGACACAGCTAGTACGAACTAGTGATACTACCACTAACTCAGACCGATCCGTAGTAGTCCTCGTAGAAGTCACCTCCATAGCCTGGAAGCTCAACATGATCATCCGGAAACAGACGATCTCGCGGAGCTTGTGGACCATAGGGGCTAGGATGAGGTCTTGGACCAACAAACGGTGGCCTGCGGGGACCACGAGGTGGGGTGATGCCTCCTACATCACGCCAACCCATCACGTCTGGCAGAGCAGATCTCACGGGATAGAGATCGCGCATATCCGAATATCCAGCTTGCACAGCCGGTGCAAACCGAGTCAAAGTAGCCCAATGGTCAGCACGGGTATTGAAAAGCTCTAGCCTCAAGGCCCGATTTTCACGGTCCTTATCCTCGAGCAACTCAGCAGTGGTGCGAGTCCGTGAATCCTCCTGAGTGGGGTCAGCATAGATAGCCTGGAGATACCCTTGTGCTCCCGGAAGTGATGCTGGCATATACCGGAAATCAGAGTCCCGAAATAGGCCAGTCCTGACTCGCATGATGGTCATCATAGAGTAGGCGGCATCCTGCACAGCCATCTCAATAGTAACCCCGAGTCCATAGGAGCAGTGAAGGGGCTCGGTGGATCCAGGATAAGATGGAAATATCCTGACAGTGCAAAGATACTGGCTTTGATTAAAGTCTTGAAATTGCTCTTCGACCATGTACTCAGGATACCAACGGTATCCAGCCTCAGTCATTACCCTGACCAACATGGCAGTATGGCCGGGTACATCTAGGCATCGAGTCAGGCGAACCACTTGATTGAGATCGCGAGTGGCCATCTGAAAGCACAACCATAATGCAAAGGCATTAGAATTTCTAGCAAAATTTCGACAGCATAACGGCTGTAAATGCTCAAAAAGGATTTGAGACATTTGACAAAGGATTTCATACACAATCAACAACATCATATCAAAGTTCTGGGTCCATCCTAGCAACATAATGTGGTAGTAGAACTGAACTAGGCTTGTATCCATCAAACTTATAAGGTACTACTGATTAGTAACACGTGAACCTGATAGAGAGAAAAGATCCTAATTCCTTAACCCCCGGTGGAAGAATAGACTGACTCAGATCAGAATGTCATAAGATAAAGGAGTAAAAGAGACTTACGTTCCAACCCACAAACAATTCCCCTACATATAACTAAAGAATTTCTAGACTCAACATCGACCAGTTTGGCTTGGAGAACCTACAGGCAGTCCAGCTCTGATGCCAACGCTGTCAGGACCCCGACTCAATGTCACATCGATCTAGCCTGTAACACCTCATATCACTTTGCGGCCTCACGCACGGTATCCCCACGGGTGTCGCCTTACCTTTGCCTGAGACCGTTTGCGCCTTTTGGCTCACGTATATGATAGTGTCGCTAGCATCCATATGATAAGGAGCCCGGGCTGACATGACTAGTCATAAACCCAAAGTGGCACAGACTTACAGGGACAGGCATCCATGACCCAGCATCGAACGTGTCAGTCATCAGCAAGTGGGTCCGGGCTGTAGCACCGAGCTAGCAGGACTCCGGTAAACCGGGCTCTAGCGGGCTAACAGGACTCCGGTACTCAATGCGTGACATTTCCCCGAAGGGACAGACACAAGAACGAAGAAGGACACATGCCGGCCATCCTAAGTGTTCCAGAGCAGTAGCAAGCTACCATGGCTCAGTGGTAACACTAGGAGACATTTCCCGGTAAGAGAGGCTACTAAAGATAAGCAACTAGATAGTCAGATCCCACACATACCAAGCATTTCAATCATACACACAATATGCTCGATATGTGCAAATACAACAAGGCATCACAACATGACTCTACGACACAAGTACTTTATTTAAGGCTCAGAGAGCCATACATAACATACACATAATTACGGGTCACACGACCCAGCATTCAAGTCATACAGTCATACAAACCAGCAGCGGAAGTAACTTGTCTGAGTACAGACAACTAGTAAAATAAAATAGGCTTGGAAAGCCTAGCTATACTACGTGGTCCTTCACAAGCTCAGGATCACCACCTGGGCCTTAGCCTACTCATTGATGTCAACGTCTACGAAGAACCCATCAGAAGGGGTTGCAGCGTCTTCTGTAAAAATGTAAATTATAGCAACATGAGTACAAAGGTACTCAGCAAGACTTACATCAGATCCTACATACATGCACATTATCAAGAAGGGTTGGTGGGGTTATTGCAGCAAGCCAGCTTTGACTCTTGGCTAGGCTATCCTACGAGACCCAACTTGAAATGGTTTTGCGCACACGAGTCCACTACTCACCACTTCAATACACTACCGAGGATCCACCTCCGTCTTCCCACGGAAGAGCCATCCTCGGCACTCACACTTATCTTGAGGCTTTTAGTAGTTTCCATTTACTTGTCTATGAACTGTATAGGCAACCAAGTAGTCCTTTACCACGGACGCGGCTATTCGAATAGATCATGTTAACCCTGCAGGGGTGTACTTCTTCATACATGTTTCCACCACTTAGCGTCTGCACACGACATGTGCTCGGCAGACTTCAAGCGAAAGCCAACGTGGGTGTAGACCACGACCTACCTAAACACCTAAGTCTCTAGTCCAGGTTTATCGCCTATCCAGGTTCCATCCGCAGGGAGTCCGGCCGAGGTTTCCCATACGGCCCCGAACGATGTGTACAGGGTTCCCGAGATACCTAACGGGTATTTGGTACACCGTGCCACATACCTACCGCATCACAGCCCACCCCTACGGTCAGCGCTGTCCACGGCCTCCAGTAGGCTACAAACACCAGAAACTACTTGCAACTCCTGGACAGAGGACTAGGGTGAATAAGAAGTCGAGCGGGGTCATATTTCAGGGCCCAATGCATGGTAGTAGCTGTATCTTAAATCACACATACAGATCTCAGTGCTTAAGGTCGGCTTCAATGAAACAACCCACCATGTACTCCTACATGGCCTCTCATCGATACCTTTACCAAATCGTGTTCACCCCATCACTCTCAGTACCGACATGATCATTTCAGTCTAGCCCATCACCCAGATGAACCAGACCTGACACGACTCTAAGCATAGCAGGCATAGCAAGGTAGGAACAACACACATACATGGCTCAATCAACTCCTACACATGCTAGTGGGTTTCATCTAGTTACTATGGCAATGACAGGTCATGCAGAGGAAATGGGTTCAACTACCGCAGCACACAGCAGTTTGAAACGCGTTGTCTTAATGCAGTAAAAGAGAGCAAGAGCGAGAACATGGGATTGTATCGATATGATCAAATGGTTGGTTGCTTGCCTGATGGATCGATGCACGGATACGATTCTTCGCTACGGTAATCACGGTACTCCTCGGAGGCAGAACCTGCCGCAAAGAACACCGATACACAGCCATCACCAAACAATGTGCGACAATATGATGCATGCATGAAACATGGCAATATGAGTGTGTTGGGCTAATGCAACTAAGACCAGAAGGGTTTGAACCAATTTGAACCAAAGATTCAAATTTCAAACTCATACATGGCCCTTTAAAGTGTTTTATCTTGTTCTGCACTAAACATCAAGTTAGCTTGCTTAAACATGCATGAAAACAGTACAGATGGATAGATTGGATTTTTCTGATCATTTTTCATATATAACTTGTCTGATTTGGAGTTACAGATTAAAAGTTATGAATTTTTGAAGTTTAAACTATATTCTGGAATTTCCTATATTAGAATAAATCCAGAAATTAATTTATTGCGTCAGCCATGCGTCAGAATGACGTCAGGGTCAACGGAGATGTCCAGGTCAAACCTGACTGTGGGTCCAGGGTGTCAGGGTAATTAGTTTAGCTAAAGTTTAATTAAAACTAAACCTATTTAGTTAACAGGGCTGGGCCCCACCTATCATTGACTCATCAGAGTCAACTAGGGCCCACCGTGGTTGAAGTCAACGTCGGCTGCACCGGCGTCTAGCCGCCGGCGAGCCCGACGCGGCGGCGGAAGTGAGTTTGGCCGTTTCAGCAACCAAACGAGCCGCGGAGGGTGGCTATGGATAGCTGGGAACATGCCGCAGCTTCTGGTGGAGTCAGTTGGGGTCGGGGCGGCCGGAATTGGCGTCGGCGACGACCTAGGCGGCCGCCGAAGTTCGGCCGAAGGCGAACTTGAGGCTAGAGGGGTCGGTGAGGTGCAGGGAGTAGTTGGTTAGGTGCTACGTGACGTGGTGAGCACGATGGACACCAAGTGGTGGCCGGAGGGTGACCGGGAGCACGTCCGCGACGAGCTCCAAGGCGGTGGGTGCGGTTGAGCTCCGGGAGGTCACTACATAGCTCGGGGGCAAGAAAAGAAGGGAGGGGAAGATGGTTAAGCTCACAGGGAACTCGACGGAACACTTGGTGCGGCCGGGGACGGGCCGGAGCGACGACGGCGTTGAAGGGGATCTCCGGCGACGGCGGTTCGGTCGAGGTCGGTGCGGTGGACTCGGGCCTTGCGAGCGCTCGGGGCTCGGCTTTCTCGAAGGAGAGGAGGGTGGCGGAGCTCCTGGACACGGCGGCACGGCGTGGGGTTGACGGAGGGCGTGGCTACGGCGAGGGGGTGGCGGCGATGGCGTCGGCCATGGCGTGGGAGAGCGAGGGAGAGGAGTTGGGGGAGAATGGAGGTGTCCTGGGGGTTCACGGCTCGACGTGGAGTTCATCCAAGCCAGCAACGAGGCGAGGAGGTGAAGCAGGGCGACAGCCAGCTGTGTGGCGCACGCTGCGGCCGCCGTCGGGCACCTGCCTGCCTGCCTGGCCGGCAAGCAGCTCGCTGGCGCGGCGTTGGGCTGGGCCGGCAGGTGGGCCGGGTGCTGGGCGCCAGGTAAGTCTTTTGTTATTTCCCTGTTCTTCTGTTTTTTTTATTCTGTAAGTTTGTTGAATTATTAAAAATACCTAGGCCACTCCTAAAATCACCAAACTACTCCTGGTCCATAGTTGGATTATTTCCAACATGAAACATTTTAGTTTGGAGATATTTGAACATTTGAAATATTTTATATAATTTTAAATGCCCAAATTCAAATATTTATGATTTAATTCAAAGACCCTAAGATGACCTAGGAAAATGTGCACCACTTTTGGCAGAGGTTCTGAACCAAGACAAAAATGATGGGCATTTTAGAAGGGCATTTCGGGTTCATTGAAAAAGTTTTTAGTAAACCCTAGTTGGTTTCAGAGGGGGCTGGGGGTTCTGTCATCCCCATTTCAGGTTTCTGTTGAAGAATAGACATGATGCAGCACTCTAATGCATGAACTAGCTAGGGTGTGACATGTCATTGCCACAGTAACTAGATGAAACCCACTAGCATGTGTAGGAGTTGTTTGAGCCATATGTATGTGTTGTTCCTACCTTGCTATGCCTGCTATGCTTAGAGTTGTGTCAGGTCTGGTTCATCTGGGTGATGGGCTAGAGTGAAATGATCATGCCGGTAATGAGAGTGATGTGGTGAACACGATTTGGTAAACGTATCGATGAAAGGCCATGTAGGAGTACATGGTGGGTTGTTTCATTGAAGCCGTCCTTAAGCACTGAGATCTGTATGTGTGATTTAAGAATCAGCTACTACCATGCATTGGGCCCGAAACCAACGGACCCTCTCGGCTTCTTATTCACCCTAGTCCTCTGTCCAGGAGTTGCAAGTAGTTTCTGGTGTTTGTAGCCTACTGGAGGCCATGGACAGCGCTGACCGTAGGGGTGGGCTGTGATGCGGTAGGTACGTGGCACGGTGTACCGGATACCCGTTAGGTATCTCGGGAACCCTGTACACATCGTTCGGGGCCGTATGTGGAAACCTCGGCCGGACTCCCTGCGGATGGAACCTGGATAGGCGATAAACCTGGACTAGAGACTTAGGTGTCTAGGTAGGTCGTGGCCGACACCCACGTTGGGCTTCCGCTTGAAGGTTGCCGAGTACATGTTGTGTAAACGGCGGTAAGTGGTGAGAGCGTGTATGAAGAAGTACACCACTGCAGGGTTAACATTATCTATTCAAATAGCCGCGTCCGCGGTAAAGGACTACTTGGTTGCCTATACAGTTCATAGACAAGTAAATGGATACTACTAAAAATCTCAAGATAAGCGTGAGTGCCGAGGATAGCTCTTCCGTAGGATGACGGAGGTGGATCCTCGGTGGTGTACTGAAGTGGTGAGTAGTGGACTCGTGTGCGCATAACCATTTCAAGTTGGTGTATCGTAGGATAGCTCAGCCAAGAGTCAAAGCTAGCTTGCCGCAATAACCCCACCAACCCCCCCTTGATAATGTGCATGTATGTAGGATCTGATGTAAGTCTTGCTGAGTACCTTTGTACTCATGTTGCTTTAATTTACATTTTTCAGAAGACGCTGCAACCCCTTCTGATGGGTTCTTCGTAGCCGTTGACATCGATGAGTAGACCAAGGCCCAGGTGGTGATCCTGAGCTTGTGAAGGACCACGTAGTATAGTCAGGCTTTCCCAAGCCTCTTTTATTTTACTAGATGTCTGTACTCAGACAAGTTACTTCCGCTGTTGGCTTGTATGTCTGTATGACTTGAATGCTGGGTCGTGTGACCCGTACTTGTGTGTATGATATGTATGGCTCTCTGAGCCTTAAATAAAGTACTTGTGTTGTAGAGTCATGTTGTGATGCCTTGTTGTATTTGCACATATCGAGCATATTGTGTGTATGATTGAAATGCTTGGTATGTGTGGGATCTGACTATCTAGTTGTTTATTCTTAGTAGCCTCTCTTACCGGGAAATGTCTCCTAGTGTTTCCACTGAGCCTTGGTAGCTTGCTACTGCTCCGGAACACTTAGGCTGGCCGGCATGTGTCCTTCTTCGTTCCTGTGTCTGTCCCTTCGGGGAAATGTCACGCGATGGATACCGGAGTCCTGTTAGCCCGCTACAGCCCGGTTTACCGGAGTCCTGCTAGCCCAGTGCTACAGCCCGGATTCACTTGCTGATGACCGACACGTGCGATGTTGGGTCATGGATGCCTGTCCCTGTAAGTCTGTGCCACTTTGGGTTTACGACTAGCCATGTCAGCCCGGGCTCTTTACCATATGGATGCTAGCGACACTATCATATACGTGTGCCAAAAGGCGCAAACGGTCCCGGGAAAAGGTAAGACGACACCCGTGGGAATACCGTGCGTGAGGCCGCAAAGTGATATGAGGTGTTACATGCTAGATCGATGTGGCATCGAGTCGGGGTCCTGACAGGATGGCCGTTGTCGACTGCTTCCTTGCACCAACGCCAGTCGCCTCCTCCTGCCAGTTGACTCGCTCCTGGAGACCAAAGTCCAGAACATTCTGTCCTTCCTTGAACCTAGGGCCAAGGAGTATGCCAACAATGGCGCAAGACGCCGCCTTCGCCATCGCCCTCGGTCAGTGGCCCGACGACACAGAGAGCCCGACAAAGGAGCCGCTTCCCACCACAAGACGCCGCCGCCGCCGCCGCCGCCGCATAATCTAAATTTGCCATGAAAAACATTCGGATTTCCATGCTAAAAATCCGAACGTTTATCATTTCCATTTATTTTAGATCGATCATCGTATGAATGTAAAGTCGGAGTCAGACTGAATGAAATCTATGGTTTGATCGATTGAATGTTCTGCTAGAGCGGTATCAAGTCAAATATAAAACATCATCAAGCCACATGTATTCCTTTTCATCACAAACATTTCATATTAAACACCACTTCAATTCCAAATACTTGTGGGGCGCAACCAGTCCCCTTGTTCGAGTACTAGGCGATACATCTATTTATCAACGCATTTAATTATCACGGAGTAGTAGATAAATAGTACAGTACTAGATAACTTGTCCGTCATGGTCACTTTTGTTCCTAAACTTGTTACATGTATAATCTATATATACCATCTATACCAAAGGGGCAGATCCAATTAATCTCGGCCATCAAATCATGTCAATCCAACGACCTAGACTGCTTCAATGTCGAGTGCTCAACACGTTTAGCATGCAGTTAATTTCATGCCAAAAATCATGCTAATCACATAATAACACGCAAATAATATCCTACTTAATATCCGCATGCACTTAATATACTTCCAAATTAATGTGCATTGCACGTACACATTAACTAGTACTACTTGTACGTGAAACTGGTGCCATAACTTGTGAACGTGTTCAGATATGTTCAACGGCAACATCGCCCACGAGTTCTTCATGTTTGCCCGTGCGTCTAAACGTAGAAGGGGAGGAGAGACATATAGAGAGAGAGAGAGAGAGAAGACATGGAACCCACCAGTAAGTGAAGGCAAATAGTACATGCCAACGAGTCGGTCCCACTAATGTACTAAAAATAATATTAAAACATGTTATCCATTAAATAGGATGTGGTAATATAAAAACATTATACCAATAAAGGGGGGGTACAACAAACGTTGTTGTACTATGTTGCCTATTGATGTGCGACTTGAAGGCCCTTGTTACATGTTGGATCCTCGTCCTTTTTAATTTTTAATTTATATATGGGTCCAAATTTCTTCCATGACAGGTGGGCCCCTCAGTGTGTAGTTTGTAGCACTTTAATTTGTAGGTCGAAATTTGTTCCATTACAGGTGGACTATCGATGTGTAGTTTTGTAGCTTATTTGTAATAATGAAAGCGAACAACGGCATTTTTTGCAAAAATACCATGGTGCGATGTTGAAGGTGAGAAAGGACGTGCGAGAGAGCAATGACCGGGCCAGAGGGAAATCAACGGGGGGAGGTGCGGGAGTTGCAATGGTGTTTGGAGTAGTTGTGGGCTGAATGCTATGAAAATATAATCTAAACCTACCGGAATAAATGCCTTCACAAATTAATCCAAGGTTGGAGTCCCCCTTGCAATGTAAATAGCTCCGGCTCTATGAGTGATGGAGAGATAGCTTCAATGTGTGGAAGATACAGTGTGAGAAAGCGAGGTCAATCGAGACACGGATAGATAGAGAGACAAAGTGAGTGTGGTCCAGCATTCGTTGAAAGGATATATATTCTCTGGAGAGATATTGTCCTATTGAGCTTTTGGGAAGGGTGACGGCTGTAAGATAGAGCTTGAGAGATGATCCAGTCATGGACATGTAGATATATTTTGTGTGTGGGAGGAAGCAAGGTCAATCGATTACATATATAAAGGGAGAGAGATTGAGTGAGTGTGGGTCGTCATGCGATCGAAAGAGTGAGATGGGTTGGAGAGAGTGACCTAGATAGAAAATGTGCGTGAGAGAGTATACAATATGAGTATGTCGAATCGGGCTCAAACATGGAGATATATCGTTTGTGTCCGAGAAAGAGCGAGGTCAATCGAGACATACAGAGAGAGAAAGAGAGGGGGGAGAGAGAGAGAGAGATTGAGCAAGCGTGGCCCGCCATGAGGTCGAAAGAGTGGGAGCGGCTTCAATGGACTGACCTAGATAGACAATCTGCGTGAGAGAGTATAGAGTGTGTTGATCGAGGCCCAAACAGGGAGATATATCATTTGTGTGTGAAAGAAAGCAAGGTTAATCGAGACTAGATAAATAGAGTGAGATTGAGCGAGTGTGGCCCGCCGTGCGGAAGAAAGAGTGAGATAGTGTCGAGAGAGTGACCTAGATAGACAATGTGAGTGCGTGCGCATGAGAGGGGGCGTCTACATAGGAAATGCATGTATCTAGTGAGAAAGGGTGGGAGAGAGAGAGAGAGAGAGAGAGAGCTCGGCATGCAGTGCAATGGCGGGTGTGTGAGGTAGATACATTTGGTAATAGAGTGGAAAAGGGGGTTGTGTAGTTGAGAGAGTTAGAGATTGAAACATGGAGAGAAAGAAAGAATGAACGTGTGTCGGAAACCGATAGCTTCCTAAGGTGGTGAGGAGAGGAATATTGATCGAGACAGGAAGTATGTAGCGTGTGTGCCGAGGGGGTGGGGCTAAAAACAACATTTGAATGTAGATACTACGAGACTTAATATCGGTGTTTCAATTTAGTATACATTGTAAGATTTGAATTGAGGACCATGCATATGGCTTCCGTAATTATTTTGAATTCATGCCATAGTAGGTTTGGAAAAGTTGACATTGACTCGATAGTTGTGCTATTTTGTAGGTCATATGTTTGAACCCATCCAATGTTTTCTCACTACCATGGTGTTCATCATAAACATATGAATTTGTATTAAAAAAAGTAGCATGGATACCGTGAAATCCGAAATCCACATTAGAATTGGAGATCACTATGTGACACACACTCTAATTCAAATAACTACTCATTAATTAATTTATAGGATCTCATTTCGAATGACTAATTATTTGCAAGGAAAACATGGGCATGGTAATACAGACAGATTCGTTTGCAAATGGAAGAAGATTCGTTTGCATTCTCAAATCTAGGCAGACCAGGTTCGTGTCGTGGTGGTTGTGTGTGTCGTACAGACGCTAGCACCCAGCCACCCACCCCCTCCCTCCCCCGTCCCCCCGCCCACCCAAAAAAAAGAATGACCACGAAATAAGTTCGCGCTTCCACATTTCGGATTGAAATATCTAGTTGCCCTAATTCCAGCCCTACAAAATCTCCCTTCTCCACTATCACCTTTCGCGCCCAGAGCGCTCAAATCCCTAATTTTCCGCCAACCCAAGCAAAGTTCAAATCGCCCCTCGTCTCGCCTCTTTCCCCACCTCTGTACCGGACGACGACGACGAAGACGATGGTCATGCTTCACCATCGCACCGGAGCTACCTCATCTATGCCCTCGTCCACCGCACTAGGTGGTCCACCGAAAACATCGGCCGTCGCAACCGACATGCCTCATAGACACCGACTTCCACCGCATTAGGTGCACTTCACCGACGCCGCCTCCCACCTCACCGGGGCTATTTCACCGAGCACATCGTTGCACCTCCACCCCCCGAGGCCGTTGGGGTTCACCAATGCTTTCGTCCACCGCATCATAGCGCTCCGCTGCCACTCAAGATCTGCATCCATGTGCGGCTAGCCAGCGCATCACCCTCAACGGCTCTGAAATGCCCCGCACTCTACCTAGGCGAGCATGCCCAAATGCTGGCCCAAACTAGGTATCCACATATCACTCCCTTGTGCACTATTTCGATGATGTTTGGATATCCTTTCACTACTCTCTTAGCTTACACGCCTATGCAACTCTGACTTTAACTCTTATTTCTTCCGGGGATATCACCTGAAACAAGAAAACCCATTTTTTGGTGAAGCATGACGGTGCTACGGGATCTGGTACACATCCTGCACACTAGTATAATCTTGTAAGTACCCGTCCTCCGGTACAACAGCAAGGTCAATTCCTTTTATTTGATCAACCATTCGTCGTGTCAAAAATTCAGAGGGCATGCAAGGAGTACAAGGCCTGCACATCCAAGCAAGTGGTAACATGGACTTGTACATGGAACATCCCAAGCGCGAGCAGAGCTGCAGTGAGCCTGTACAACAAGCTAGCGTAAGTCCCTGCATTTCATTTAGTTCATACTGGCCTATGTGTATGATTTGTGTGCAGTGGGGGATCCATGAATTCAAGTTACCGGGGGCGAAAATTTAACTGAAAAAATACGAAGGCACTTGCACTCCGGAAATCAACATAACTTGAGAAATGTGAAGCTACATGCACTTGGAAAACCAGCTTATGATCCAAAGTAGTTCCAAATTATAAAACACTAAATGATGTAAGCACCAAAAACATAAAATGAAACATGGTGTACAAGGACTACTAACATGGTCTGTACCTGCTTCAATTATTCGTTCTCTGGCTGAAAATATCGAAGTGTAATTGCACCTATAACCAGTGCGCAAACTACATATCAATATATCTATCCTGCACAAGTATGCCAATAGTTTCAAACAACAGATTAGAAAAGTATTTATGCTACGTTGTCATGATATAGGGACTGTTTGGTAGATTGCCTCAACGTTTCTTCAAGCCATGAAAATGTAGTACAATTTGCTTGTCATCAATGCCTGCAAATCTCTATGTCTCTGTCAACATAGTAGATCATCATTAGACACTATCCTTCAATGGGATCTTGCAAAATGCTTGCATTAGATCCCTCATTAGACACTATATGTTCATCATCAGGACCATGTAAAATGTTTGCATCAAATCCTTCATTAGCAGTCTGTTTATTAGACACTTTAGGCTCAAGAACAACATGAGTTGTATGTTTGCACTGGAAACTTGATTAGATACATCAGGTTCAGTCAGTTCAATATTGATTGGGGGAGTTATAAAATAAGCTGAAATTGGTTTCATTTTCTCATAGATTCCCTACATACAAGCACTTCTACAACACCGTTAGGTTTAACTATTGGCCAGAAATTAAACAGTTAAATTAGATATAATCAGGGATGTGATGTACCTGCTCGTTGCACATTCTACTCTTGCAAGATGCGACTGTCCGTTTGCGCAAGCTCGATGCCATGCTCGTGTTGCCGCCGCTGCCTCCCATGGAGGCTACACCCAGGGTTGGATCTTCATCTTCTTTTCCTTCCATTCGCTTGAAGCTCGGCGACCGGTGTCCAACGAGGGTGCGAGGAAGTGCTGTGTCGGTCTGTCTAGCGGTGGCTAGGTTAGGAGCAAACCAGACTCGAGGCTAGAGCGAATGAATTGGAATTTTTTCTGTTGTCGATCGATATGGGAGGCGCTCGTTTGGGCCGCGAGCCTGCTATAGGGACCTACGCAGCACTTATGTTATTGCCCATCCAAATTGAAATGTGTTTCTTCATTTTTTACATTGCCTGCTCATGCTTTGGGATGAACAAAACTAGCCTGGGCCAACCTAGACGAGTCAAACTATGTGTACACTTTCCAGCCACCCGAGGCGGCCGCCCATACCAGCCCCTATGGTGGCGTCACCCCTTTTTGCGTGTATGATTGGGGTAGTGAAAATATTCCAGTGGCGCTTTTGATTTACCCATAGAATGGTTGAATTGCTTGTTTCTATGAACTGAGTTTGCCAATAATGTGAAGGATGTCAGTCTTTTCATCCAATTGTAGATTTCCTAGATCTCGATATGCCAAATATAATCGCATGCAGTATACAGTAAAAGCCAGTGTGATGTGTGTGGCTACAACTAGTCTGACAACCTGTCCTCATATAACATATCAAGGATGCACCATTTTATCAGATTAACCATTCGACTTAACAATGTAGTGTGGGAAGAAACAAGTATTGGGACTGCATATCCAAGCAATTGATGTCATGGACTCCTTCGTAGAACCTTGTAAGCAAAAAAGAAGTTGTAGTGTGCCTATACAAAGAGCTAGCATAAGTTCAGTTACCTGCTTCTCGGAATTTTAATTAGCAACTTATTGCAAAATTGTTCAATTATGTTGCTTGGCTTAATTTAGTTTGCTACTGCTTACATAATGCCATAGCCTGTTAATCCTATTGTAGACTGCGCCTATCTATGTCCTTGATACTTACTGTTAAGAATTACCTGTTTGCCTAAACTTAAAGAGCTACTTAAGCATATAGATAGCTGGTCATATGTACTTCTAGGGCCCAGCAGAATTCACGTGTAATTTATGTTCCGATACCCTGTTTGTTTAAATGGTTTGCTGTTATCACTTGTAGCACTAGTAATGTTTGCATGTTCACAGATAGACAACTATCAGGTTTATATGAGGGACACCGTCTTTATATATATATATATATGTGTGTGTGTGTGTGTGTGTATACATGTGTGTGTGTGTGTGTGTGTTGGAATAATTTTGTTTACATCAAAAAAAATTATAGATGTCTCTGTTGCTGGTAAACGGTACCGACTTGTTACTTTAATACGTTGCCAAGAACTTGTTAGTTTTACTAGTTCATGTGTAATTAAATACGTTGCCAAAATTGGTTAGTTTTACTAGTTCGATATTAGTTTCTTATGGCTCTTGCAACACTTTATTTATGATTGCTAACATTCAAGTTTGCAGGATCCAACTGAAACTCCGTTGGCACAACAGGTATGTTTTCAGAAACTTCCTTGTTTACGTGGTTTGCTATTGTAACTTGTTGTTGTAATCATCTTACCAACTTCAAGTTTTCAGGATCCAATTGGAAGTCCAATTGCATAGCAGGTATATTTTGAAAAATATATTTGTGTAACATGTTTGCTGTTGTAACTTGTTGCTCTAATAAAGTTACTGACTACTCAACTTTTCAGGATCCAAGAGAAACTCTAATGCCACAAGAGGTTCCTTTTGCAAAACTTATTATTTTAACTGCTTTGCTGCTGCAACCGGTTGCTCTAATCGCATTACTGGCTACTCAACTTTTCAGGATCGAAGAGAAACTCCAATGCCACAACAGGTACCTTTTGCAAAACTTGTTTGTTTAACTACTTTGCTGCTACAACCGGTTACAATGATGATAATAACTAATTTTCAGCATCCAATTGAAACTCTTTAATTCCTTGTTTGTTTAACTGGTTTGCTGTTATAACTCCCAGTTGAGATGTTTTGCTAAATTCAACTTTTTGGAATCCAATCGGAACTTTAATGGCAAAACATGTTAGCCCAAGATCAAAGAGCGAGGTCCCCATGGACGTTGTATCATCCCACAGCAGTGGCACCGGCCCAATCGTGCATCATGAATAGCCAACAGGTGATCCACTAGAGGCTAAACTATTGGTAGAAAGAGTCTGCTTCTGCACTTAAAAGATGAAGTTGACATGTTGAGGAAGTAAACAGCACAATCACAAGCACTGCTTAAGAGAACCATTAAATATTTGGTGGATTTCAAAACGAAGCAAGCTGAGACTAACCGCATTGTTAAGGTCCACAAGGAAAAAGGGAAATTAAATTCCCACTTGGTAAATCATAGGTGAAATGTTCTTTCCATCGTTGAATAACCTTTGTGGTGTTTGTTCATGTAATCGATCAAACCATTTGTTTTAGAGATCATGTAATGATTGTTTTTTGTTTTTTGGGTTGTAATTTTTTTAGCCCAAGTCTGTATTAATTGATAAGACTCTAAGACATTTCATTTTGATTGTTGTGCCAGACCTACAAATATGCCAATCAGGTTGAATGTGCATTCAGCAATAATAGTAGTATAAATGGTCCTTAAGTGGCACGCATCTAAAAGGGCCAAGATGTTGTACTAGCTTCGCTAAAAAAGGATGCTCTTCTAGCAAAAAAATATAGTAGCATGGCTTATGTATGTTAGTTGATATTATTGATCCATATACTCTATAAGTGTTTATATGTCTGTTAGTTTTCCACATTATTGGTTGATTGACTCGGTATTTTTAATCTTGAGACATTGCTTATGTACATATCTAAATGGGAGTACACAATATGCTACGTGTGACACTTGAGTTGGACATAAAGTGGTTTCAAGTATTTGAATTCACCTTAAACTGGATTCTAGCTTCTGAATTCGAGTATCAAAATTTGTAAATCATATTCATATATGACAGTCGAATACATCTTTGTCGTGCTTTTGAAGATATATAAAAACACGTAGAATGACTTATAAAGATTCGTATAGGAATACAAAGTAGATTCGAATTTAGTTGCCAGGGTAAACGTGGATGCTTATTGTCCCAAAATTCGAAAGAAGCGACAAAATGTCCACTCCCACCTCGGCTGCCCGAAGCCAGTGTTTGGGAGATGGAAATTACTGTCTACCCCTTACACGGACAATCCATCGACCCGATTTCCACTGCTCTCAATAGGGGTAGGTTAGTAAACTTCAATTAGACGTGACACGACTGCCTTTGAGCCCATTCCGACATGGTGGGCGCCAAACATGGGCGGCAAAACACATTTGATTCAAGCTCATCTGAAAGACGTCTATCTCTCACTCCATTTCCCCATTCATACATGGTGGGCAGCAAAACAAACTCGACTCAGCCGAAATTGATGTAGGCAAATATTTTCAATAGGGGAAGGTTCATAACTTCACTCAGACGTGACACAACCGCCCTACCTGTCATCCTCGTTCATACACTGTGGGTGCAAACCGTGGGAACCAAAACACCTTCTCCTCGCTCGAAATCGCTCTGGGCATATATTGGGGAGATGCGAGATTACCGTCCTATCCCCAACCAAAGAGACGTCCAAATTTCAAACGGGGTCTAAGTTCATAACTTTCCCGTATTTCAGACAGGCGCGTCCCAAAAACATGGTTCCCCGTACCTCTCCCTCCATTTTCTCATTCATACACCGTCCGCGCTAGAACACCATCCCCATACCAGCCTCCTCTATCCGCCACCCCATCCATCGCCGCCGTCCTCCAGCCCATTCGTCACCGCCGTCCTCCACCATGTTAGAGTGCCTACCAAGACCGCGTCGTCCACTGCTAGAGATGGACGTTTCTCATCCACGGTGACGCACCAGGAGCCTTGCATCGCATCCTCTCGCTTCATCGGCGTCGTCGTCCTCTTTGCCGGGGCCGCTCACACGACCTTCTCGTCCACTGCAATGGGACTTATCCCCCGATGCACGCGTCTAGCATCGCAGATCTGCTTCAGCGCCACCGACAGCCATCGCACCCCCGATGCCTACACAGCGCTGCAAGAGAGGTGGTACTTCATATCTGCTCAACTTTTTGATCTCAACCAGTAAATAGATCATAACTTCGTTAATGTACTTTCTTTTCAGCTCTTAGAATTTAGTTCTTAGTTTGCAGCAAACAATGAATGGTAAATAGCATTTCTGTGGTTTGCAGCTTTAAATCAGCCATGGCACAGCCATGGCACAATCATAATAGGGTTTAATTGATCATGTTATTTCCGTGGTGGTTTCTTTAATAGAAATCAGAGGGGAAACCCTCTTTTTCTCAAAAAAATGCTTAGGGTTTCCCCCTTTTTTGATCACTATACGATCAGCATACGTGCTTCATGTCATAATAGCACTGCTCCACCCATCAAGCTAAACAAGCTTAGTTGTTCAAATATGAACTTATATTATTAAAACAGAGTCGTTTAATTGGTCAGCTAAACATTCCTCATTTAGTTTTGAAAATGCATGTACGCCGCTCGCGTGTGTATCTATAGGGTGCCCACGGTGGGCTACGGCCCACCCTAGGATTATGGGTCAGCCCAGGCCCCAATTCCCCTCTGTTCTGCTACGCTTCCGATCTCTACTCGCCCCCAGCTGCCTGCCTCACCAGCGACTTGCCGTCCCCGGACGGTATGACTCTAGGAGGAGACGCCGGACTAACAGGAGGTCAGGAGCCGCTCGCCCAACAGCGTCATCGCTGCTTAGGCGCACCACCGTGCCTACCTTCCCAATCCACTCAGGCCTCAGGCGTGCAGTAGCCACTAAAGCAACCCGATTTATCCTGAGATACGTCCTCAACACTCAGCAGCCACTCCTCATCACCCATTTTCTAACTGATTCATTACTCATTAGGCAGGACTATCATTAGGGTTTGTTTTGTACTGAGTGCCACCTATACTTAATGGTTCAGATGTAATTCGGTAATCTTTAGTACCTGTAAAGTTCACAAGGTTTCAAAATTCTGGCCTTAGGAACAGCACTAGTCATTTTGGATTGTTGGTCATAGTGACATTGACCTAGACTACTACTGAAGGCCAGGTTTATTGACAATTTTGCTTGTCTTTTTTACTCGTTTGATATGATATCCAACTATTCACGTCGATTACTTGCAAACAATAAGTGCTAGAACAACTTCTTGATTCAGATTTTGGACGGTCTCTTACTGCAGTTACAATTCTGCATACTTGTCCTAGTAAGCTCACAAGTAATGATTCATTTACTACATCTATACTTGCCTTGTCATTTTTGTTGTCAATATTCTTTTAGGGTGGACCACCCTGTTAAAAATACTAGAACTGCAGACATGAGTGAATAGCATTTCTCTGTGTGATCCCTTCCATCATGTGTGGGTAACGAACACTGCATTATATAGAAAGAAAGTGTCTTTTCCACCTTTACATAGACTACGATCTTTTACATGGAAGACAACCTGCCTACTTACTTTGTGTCGCACTACCAGCACTCCACCCTTGAAGCTAAACATTATGCCACTCATAATTGCTTAGTTTATTTGTTCAAATACAAATTTGATATGATTCTAATGTTCCTACTTCAGTTTTGAAATGTGTGTCTGCCTGTTATAGAGATATAAGAGGTTTGTATTTCTGTGTGTGGTCTAGTCAGCACGGTTGGGGGTAAACTTTGCATATGTAGGGGTTTATAGGGAGACACTCTTCGAGTTGAATCTGCAATGCATTCCATAGATAATCTGATTACTTTTTATGTTTCCATGAATCTCAGATACTGAACAACATCATAATGATTATGAGCTTGCGCACATGAAAAGAATAAAGTAGAACAATGCCATGGCTGTCAAACTTGGCATTAAGGGATTGAAATCAAGTCTAGATGCAATGCAATGAAAACTCCCTCCACCTACATATTCATGCTCAGAATATTATCCTAATAGTGGTTCTGAGCTAGAGGGAGACCTAAGTCAATGTAGCTCCCTAGTGGAGGAGTCAGACGCACATTCCCTATCTTATTCACCTATCAAGGTGCTTGCTCTAACTTTCCAAGGTTATATTGGTCGCACATATCTTGCAACTGATGCTTTGCATTGCTTCTACTTTGTTGCACTGCCATTAGCTTAGTTTACACATTGTGTATGTCAATATGCCCTGCCTGTCCATTTTCAGTACATATTCCATATGTCATCATACCATATTTATCCATTCAAATGTTGTTCTTGTGTATCAGATGTTCAAAAGGAAGAGGGCGATTGCTGATCGTGGAGGAGCACGAACAAAGTATTTAGAAAAGTTAGTGACACTTGATAAATGAAATAGCCCATTAGGTGTAGTTGCAATATCACCAGACCAAGAAAACACGGCCACAACTCTAGCAGACTCTAGCTGTACTACAGTGGCCATCTTTGATGCCCCAACTCAGCAGACCCCAACTACCACAAACAGTATGATGATGCCAGTTGACATAGCACCACCTCTAGGGTGCAAAACCCCCATTCCAGAAAAGTGTACATGAAATCTAGTTACCAAATCCCTTTTCGAACAAGAGAGAGCCCCAATTGCAGCAAATAGGACTCATGTTCCACTTCTTCCAAGTTTACAAGATGAAGCTTATATTGTTGTCGGGAACTTTGTGCGCATCTTTACTTCATGCAAAGATTATACCACAGACAAAGAACAATTTCCAATCTTCCTTCGCAACTTACGCGTAAGTAATGTACTGATGTCATGGTAATTATTGCATATGTTTCTGTTGATAGAAGACACAATATTTCATTTTTTTAATAGGCGAGGACCAAACTAGATTGTCAAGACGAGCAAGGGTTGGTTGCGCTTTTCAAGCACTCGTTGATGAAGTATCATTCCTACCTGAGGCAAGCGCACTTCAATGGCATGCCTCTAAACGAAATTTCTGTAAAGTCTCCGGTGCTACATTTATCAGACAGTGACTAGAATAATCTTGTTACGCATTGGTCTCGTCTGCAGCATAATGTACTGTCTATGATATCACATCAAAATTTGAACTACATTTCTGCATGTGCCTTAACATATCACGTGTACAAAAACTGTTTGCAGAAGAACATTCATTCTCAAGGGACCACATAATCTCGCAACTATACTGCACACTGCATTGGTCTTGTGAGTGCCTCTTGCCCTGTACGACCATACTTACTTTCATAGCTGGTTGATTATGTAGCATCACTACACATGTTAGCCTCGTTATTGTCCATTTGGTGGACATTATAAGATGCATATGGACTCTTACATAAATTTATAATCAACCCAATGCTTTTGAAGAGGTTTAACTCTGCAGTCCTCTTGTAAGGATTGGACGTCGTCTATCACTATACTTACATTAACAGCTACTCCCTCCGTCCCATAATATAAGAACGTTTTGTACAGTACACCAGTGTTCAAAACACTTATATTATGGGAAGAGGGATTGGTTCATTGTGTAACATTCTACATCTTATCTCCCTCGCCCACCATTTACTAAAAAATATTAGATCTATATTTAATCTTACCAAAAAGTTGAATACATAGACAATGCCAGTGCAGAAGTGTAGCCCATTGCTCTTGTTAGTACATTTTGTCCTATAACGCTTGTACTTCCAGGGATTGGTAGTTGATTATGTAGCATCAATCTGCAACTTATCTTCATTATCCTCTATCCCTTCCAGTATTATCATATCTATAATTACTCTCTACAAAATGTAGAGTACAAGCAATGCTTATGAAGAAGATTTTGTGGAGAAATTCTTGAGTTATCCTTCCCTTGACATGGAGAAGGGCATCATAAAGACGGTGTTAACTATTAATGTAAGTCGGTCCTTCTCAAGCCTTTATCCTCAACTGCTATTTAATTTGCTCATACTCCCTAACGTTAACTGTTGTTTAGTTTGTTGTTTCTATCAATATGCATGTTTGCAACAACTGTAAGCTCAAAATTTTACTTCTGAAATCAAATTCCCTATTCATACCATGTACATTACTCAATACTCCCTATATGTATGCTTGTTTTTGTTGATCTATAATCCAGTGTGTGGTGAAGCAGCCCACGTTTTCACCTTGTCATATCCTATTTTATCTTACTGATGTGGCTGATGATATGAACAACATGCCATGCACATTAACCAAAATAGATACAATGATTGTCTTTACCCTTCATCTATGCTTGTTATGTTGACATGGTAATCTAGTAGTGTGGTGAAGCTCCCCGCATTATGAACAATGCCAAATTATGCTATTGATACTTTGAACTTACTCTTTATTTTCTAATTTGAAATTGAATGGAATTAACAGCACGGTTATCAGCTTTGTTTATACACGTGCAAAACATGTAATCTCTCTGCTTGTTTCAGGGTGATATGCCTGATGGCATGCACAAGTCTGCTGAAGGCTATGAGACAAATCCAACATATATTGAAGCAAAGAAGGCAAAACATCTTGAAGACAGTGAGACAACCCAAAAGTCTTGTCTTGATGCAGTGTTCAAGTTACTTGAGACTAGCAGTCAAACAAGCTCGCAGAATTCGCTATCTGAATCAGTTCAACTTCTTCAATCCCAAGTTCTAGCAGAAAGGCATTCTGCAACTCAACTTCGACTTGAAGTCCTATATCTAAGAAAGATTGCGGAGAACACCAATGAGAACATCATTGCTAAACAGCTACACCTGGAAGCTATGACCGGCATGCTAGGCCGGTCTCACAGTGTTTCTCAGCAGCTTGCGCAGCAGTTCCCTCGCAAGGCTAACCTTTTATGAACTGTCTTGGAAGTGGTCTTGGTTTAGTATTATTTTGTTACGCTGCAATGGCGCCTAGGCGTAGTAATCTGCTTCTTCGTTGCGCTTTATGATCACTGGTGGCGAACTTCGATGCCTAGTGGATGTAATATACCATAAATCCTTTATTGTATAGTGTAGGTTTATTCTAAGTTACTATGCCATAATTTCTTTATTGTATAGAGTAGGTTTGTTCTTAATTCCTACTAGTTACTACGATCATTCGCTATCTGAAAAAATGGAGAAAATCTGATGTAGTCGATCAAGCCGAAACATTCGCCTCTAACTGGCCTTCTTTTTAGCAAGCCACAATTGGGTCGGCCTGCAACTTTCTTGTGCCTGAAAGGCCATTGGGGCCTTCACACTTTGCGCCAAGTCCACAACTTACATGGGCCTATATTCGGCCCAAAGTTTAGTTTGGACTTTAGTGGACCCAGCGCTTAGTTGGGCCCATGTAGCTTTGGGCCATTAACGGGCTGAATATTCTGCTGGCCTGTTACGGCCCAAAAGAAACCATGGGCCTTTAGTAGGCCGAAATGCATGTTGGGCCTCAATTTTCACTAGTCGTCGACGAGCCTTCAGCAGGCTGAAATGTAGACCAGGCCTTTTTTGGCCCAGTTATATGACATGCCATTACCAGGCCGAAACATATCTCGGGCCTTAGTTGGCCCACTGATATCATGGGCCTTTAAGAGGCCAAAAGCTTAGTAGAGGTATCAACAGGCTGAATTATACGACGGGCCTTTAGCAGGCCCAAAGTCACATTGGGCTGAATTGTTGCCACCTTTATCACGGGCCATTAGAGGGCCGGATGCCGCGTCGAACCATATATGGCCTATAGGCAGCACGGGCCATTCCCAGGACAAAAGACACAACATGCTAAAATGGGCCCATGTCTACATCGGGCCTCTAACAGGCCATAATGTCACTGGGTCGTAATTGGGCCCAAATATTTGGCAAACAATTAACGGGCCAGATCTGGCTTCGGGCCGTAAATGGGCCATGTTTAAACATGTCGTTATTGGGCTGGCCCACTAGTACCTATGTAAATACTACGGGCCTTTGACTGGGCCGGCCTTTTTAACCTATATGGGCCTTGGTTGGGCCCTGCCATGTGTCGACGTATCATAGGCATGTCTCCTCCATTGGACGACGACATCTGGCCCACCGAGGAGCCGACACATGTTTCCTCCAGCCAATGATGATTTTACATGTGGAAAATCCCCATCAGTCCGGGCTGTTAACGGGTTATTGGATCCAAGCCGGATCCCAATAGCTTAACGGCGACCCGTTATGGTGGATGCCACATGTCGGTTACCCTTGACGAAAGCACCTCCATGACACGACATTTATCGTCATGGAAGTGGACACTTCCGTGATGATAATTTTGGTATTGTCATGGAACACTTCTACGACAGCACAGGTATGACTATCTTGATTCTGTCATAAAATTGTCATGGATGTACATGCATAACAAAAAACGTGACCTACTATGACAAACATGTATCATCACATAAGTGTATTTTTGTTTGAAGTGGTCACCGGCATCCCCGGCAAGCCTGTTGGGGGTGTCTTGGTACTTGTCTTCAGTGCGGCCTCGACCTGACCGGGCTCGCCTACCCGGCAATGGAGGTTTTTCCTTAGTGCGAGTCATGCATTTTGTTCTTCACCCCTACATTGGCGTATTTGTTCTGGTCTACTTTGACGATATACTTGTCTTTAGCAAATCCCTCAAAGATCATGTCACCCATCTTAGAACTGTGTTGCAAACCTTTAGGAAAGAGCGCCTTTATGGTAATATGGGCAAATGCGTTATTGGTGTTGATAAGCTTGTTTTCTTGGGTTTCTCTGTGTCTTCTAAGGGTGTGCATGTAGATGAATCTAAGATCAATGCTATTAAATCTTGGCCCCAACCCACAAACTTGCAACAAGCGCGTAGTTTTCTTGGCCTAGCCGGATTTTATCATAGATTTGTGAAGGATATTAGCACAATTGCTTTACCTTTGCACGCTTTGAGTAAGCAAAATGCACCTTTTGTTTGGGGACCATCCCAAGACACCGCATTTAATGAGCTTAAGAATTTGCTTACACATGCTCCTTTGCTTGCATTACCCAACTTTGATAAACCTTTTGAGATACATTGTGATGCTAGTGGTTATGGCATAGCAGGTGTGTTAATGCAAGAGAAGCACCCCATAACTTACTTTAGTGAAAAACTCTCCGGAGCACAACTCAATTACCCCATCTATGACTAAGATCTATATGCTTTAGTTCGAGTATTGCATGTTTGGGAGCATTACCTCGGTCCTCATGAGTTCATTCTCCACACCAATCACGAAATACTTAAGTATCTTAAGGGTAATCTAAACAAGCGTCATGCTAAGTGGAGTGAATTTATCGAGTCATTTCCTTATGTCATCAAATATATAAAAGGTAAGGAAAATGTTGTGGTGGATGCGCTTTCCCGTAGAAGCATGCGTGTTACCCAACTTGAATTGAATGTCATTGGTTTTGAGCACATAAAAGACTTGAATGCGCATGATACTACTTTTGCCATTCCTTATGCCAAGTGTTTCACGCATACATCTTGGGAATGATACTACCTCAAAGATGATTATCTTATGAGAGCTAACAAACTATGTATCCCTGAGTCTTCTCTTCCTTTTTCTACTTTTGCAAGAGGCTCATGGAGGTGGACTAATGGGACACTTTGGACACGACAAGACATTCGCCATGCTCTCTAAGAACTACTTTTGGCCCAAGATGTTCTGCGACGTCTCACGCTTCACAAACCGATGCTCGACATGTCGCAGAGCTAAGTCAAAAGCTCAACCCCATGGTCTTTACATGCCCCTTCCAATTCCATATCATCCATGGGAAGATATTAGCATGGATTATGTACTTGGTTTGCCTAGAACTAGAAATGGCAAAGATTCCGTGTTTGTTGTTATGGACCGATTCTCTAAGATGTCCCATATCATCCCATGCAACAAGATAGACGATGTTTCACATATTGCAAATATTTTTTGTCGGGAAATCTTGCGCCTCCATGGAGTGCCAAAGACGATGTCTCGGAACGCGACGTCAAGTTCTTGAGTTACATTTGTAAGACTCTATGTGCCAAGATCGGAATCAAGATTTTGTTCCACTGGGCATACCATCCACAAACCGACGGTCAAACGCAAGTGACAAACCGAACGCTCTCCACTCTACTTCGCGTTTTGATCAAAAAGAACATCAAGGAGTGATAGGACTGCCTACCTATCGCCGAGTATGCCTACAACCGCGCAAGACATTAGACTACCGGCAAGTCGCCGTTCGAGATCATCTGTGGCTTCAACCCGTTGTCCCCATTGGAAATTCTCCCTCTACCACTACAAGAGCAAATGAACATGGACACGAGTGCATGAGTGAGCTACCTCAAGAAGATGACTGAAGATACAAGGTACACCATCGAGCGCCAAGTTCAACGACTCACGACCAAGCTCAACGTCAACAAGCAACCCATGGTATTCGACGTTGGAGATCTCGTGTGGCTACACCTTCGCAAGGAACGCTTCCCCAACGAACGCAAGTCCAACCTTGTACCTCGAGCCGACGGACCCTTCAAGGTGCTAGCACGCTACAACAACAATGCATACAAGATCGATCTCCCATGTGATAAGTACAACGTGAGCGACATCTTCAGCATCAAGGATCTCTCTCCCTACCATGGTGATGAGGCTCTTGATCCGAGGTCGGATCTTTCCCAAGGAGGGGGGAGATGATGCGGAACATCCTTCAGTCATCCCCATGGACCTACCATCGTCTCATCAAGTACCAAAAGGACCGATGACACAAGCACGAGCTAGAGCTCTCGATACCGAGGTGACATCTCTCCTTAGTGGTATTCCATATGATCCACTCGAGAAATGGCTACTACCTAAGTCCGGAATGTTGTGCATGATCAGGTACCAAGAAGGCCCTCTCAAAGATGCACGTGAAGTAGTACAAGTCCCCAAGTTCACGGATGAAGAGAACCAATGAAAGGAACCAGGGACAGCTCCCAGGATCCGGACATCCGACCGTGACCCCGGATATCCGGCTCCTGGAGGAGTCGCCAGCAGCAATGAGCTAGAGCCAAGTCTACAGGGCCCGGACATCCGGCGGGCAACCTGTACATCCAGCCCCCGGCCCAGAAATCAAGCTCCCAGCCCGGTTATCCGGACAAGCCATCCCGGACACAACAGAACCAGCGCCACCAGCCTGGACATCCGACCCTTGGCCCAAACATCCGGCCGTTCCCGAGCCGCCGGACACCCGCCCGGACATCCGGACTACGCTTATCCAGAGAGCCCGAGACCAGACCCATCCAGGCCGGACATCCGGCCCGATGCCCAGACGTCCGGCCACGCCTGTCTGTGCATAGTGTAAGGACCGTGGCCGATGTACCCCTTCGCCCACCTAGACTATATATTCTCCTCCTCCTCCCTCTTTCTAGGGTTAGCAAAGTAGTGGCTCATTAGAGAAGCTTTGCTCTCCACTTGATCCCTTCTCCATAGGAGTAACGACCCCTACGGAGAAGATCCCCCAAGTGGACTCAGTACCCCATCATGGGAAGACCCCTCAAGACCCTCTCGGAGAAGAACTACCGCTACTTGTATCGTCCCTTATTGGATTTGTACTGTGTACCTCTTTGTGTTTCGTGGATCTAGCACATGTGTAATCGAATCTTGTTGGTTTGAGTGTTTTCTCTCGTGTTTCTCCTCGTGTTTTCCCTCGTGTTCTTTGTAGGACCACTCCAATTGTGAAAGATCAGCCCTAGGGTTTCCACCCTACATCACAAGTGTTCCATGACAATACCAAAATTGTCATCATGGAAGTGTCCACTTCCATGACGATGAATGCCGTGTCATGGAAGTGTTTCCGTAAAAGGTAACTGACACGTGGCATCCACCATAATGATCGTTGTTAAGCTATTGGGTTCCAGATTGGATACGATAACCCGTTAATAGCCCGGACCAATGGGGATTTTCCACGTGTAAATTATCATTTGCCGTCGGATCCACGCGTTAGCTCAGCGTTAGGACAGATGTCATCCAGTGAATGGACAGGACGCGCCTATGATATGTAGTCACATGGCTCGGCCCAACAGTGGCCATTCAGGTCAAAAGGCTGGCCCATTTTACTTGGTCAAAAGGTAGCGGCCCAGCCCACAGAAAGCCTATTAACAGCATGTTCGCATATAGCCCATTTACAACCCGCTAACTCACGGCCCATTATGGCCTATCCGAATTAGGCCTAGTAGCGTCTTTTGGGCCGTCCAATATGATTCTAGCCTGTTGTAACTTCCGGCCCATGTATGGCCCATGACATCTTTCGGCCCATATGAGGCCCTTTGTAACTCTTAGACCATTAACGGCCCGTGGTGAAAGTGGCCCATAATGAACAGTATATCACTTTATACCCATTAATGGCCCATTATTCCACAGGGCCGTTTCCAGCCCGTGTTATCTTTCAGCCTTCTAAGGGCCCATTTATTCTTGGGCTCATTTGCAGCATTCGGTTACTTACGGTCCGTTACTGGCCTGTTTTGCTTGTGGGCCAAATTCAGCCCGTGGTTAAGTTGGCCCATTTGTGTCTCGTTAATCTGTTGGACCGTTTTCATAGCGTCATCAAATACGGCCCATTAACGAATCATTATGCTTGTAGATAGAATTAAGCCCGTTATACTCATTGGCCTATTAACAGCCCGTTATGGTCGGCCCATAAACCGACGATTCCCACTCTAGGCCGTTTACGACACATATTCCGGTCCATTATTGGTCCACAAATAGTGCGGCCCATGTTTGACCAATCGATCATACGACCTGTAGAAGGCCCATTGATTCTACGGCCCGTAGAAGGCCCGTAGGAGACCCATGGTCACTACAGCAGATAGTAGGACCATGGTTACAATGGTCCGTATGTTGCCCATGGTTATTGTGGCCTAGTTTTCAAAAATAGGTTATTGCAGCCACTAGCAAACCACGGACAAAGAACTGCACTGACTACAAGCAAACAAATAAACAAGACAATAAGGAAATAAATAAGCAAGCAACTTATGCTAGACTATTACGGCTATTACACATTACATCCACTAGGCATCAAAGTTCACCACCAGTGCAAATATGGGGAACAAAGCAGCATATTACATACATTGGTTCTCAAAGTTGGCCACCAGTGCAAATAAATGTTGCAGCAAAACAAGTCCAGAACTGAAACCACTTCAGAATAGGGATGAAAATGGCACGGAAACGGACAGAAGTGGGTGCTACCATATTTGTTTTCATATTTTTTTGCAGAAGCGGAAACGAATATGTAAACCCCGAAAACGAATACGGAAACAAATACTATCAGAAACAAACATGGAGTGAATACAGAGTGGACACGAAAACAAAATGGTTTGTTGACCAGAACTTAAAACCCCCTTGAATCATAGAGAAATATAGAAAAAACAAATTATGGAATTGTTAACATGACTATAAAATAACATGGTTGTGTTAGCAACATAGGATAGTATTGTAGTAGTACATGACAATTTCATATAGGGTCTAGTTGAGTACGTGTGTGGTAGTAAAAGTTGGTCCTCAAATGACCCATTCTGCTTATTCTACTCATTGTGTTATTGTGTGTTGTTTGCTAGTTGGGCTACAAAGCAGCCATATGCCTATAGTAGAAACGAAAATTCCATATTTATGGAAATAGAAAGTTCCATTTCCACGTCTGTTCCACCAGAAAACACCTTTCTGTTTTTGTTTTTGTTTTTGCATAAAAAATTCCATTTCCATTTCCATTTGCAAATTTCCATTTTTTTCATATTTCCTCTCTGTTTCCATTTTTCCTCCGGAAAAGCGGAAACTTTCCACTTCATTTTCATCCCTACTTCAGAAGAGCTCAAGAAATAGTACCCTGGGTATCCACCACGCTGGCAAGAAGCTTAGTAAACGAGTTAAAGAAACGGGTTTAGAACATACCTGTTGCACCATTTGCATCCTTCAAATTTGAAATTAGTTGGTGTGAGTAAATACAGTGATGCAAGAGCAAAGGAGTATGAACCATAGCTACGAAACCTGGCCTGAGAACAATTCTTCTTCTGCTTTAAGCTTGAGTTGGGGTTCGGAGTGGTACTCGTGCTTTGGGCACTACAGTTGCCTTGCTAACTGCTCTTGTTTGGGTGCTCTATGGTGGAGACGGTGTTCAACTGGAACTGGGTTACTATCTACTAGGGTTGGGGTTAGAAGGGGTGTAGTTGTTTCTCTGTCCAACTGGGTAGGGTTACAATCTGCGTGAGTCTGGGTTATGTGTGGTGGGGCTGGTTCTTGGGCAAGTACAACCGTAGTTCTATCTGCATCGACGGGTAGCGCTATCTTTTCTGAAAACTGTGTTCTTACTCCCATAGATACTGCCATCACCCCCTTCAATTCAAATGGCTGATAAACAAGAAAAGTAACTGAATGTACAGACATTGTATGATAGACAAGTGCAATGGATAGTAGGGAATAAAACAAGGCATGAAATAATTCACATTTATGTTGTCTAACCAAACATGATAGCATGACACAGTTTCACATATATGATGGCTAACTAAATGTGATAGCATGACACAATTTCACATATATGATGGCTAACTAAATGGGATAGAATGGCATAATTCAAAATATGATGACTATGTAAACACGATGACATGATATAACTATATGATGTCTCTATTAAAGTGGTTGGCATGCCATAATTCACATACATGTCATCGATGGAAACATGATGGCATGATATAATTCACGGATAGAATGATATAATTCAAAATATGATGACTATGTAAACAGGATGAGATGATATAACCATATTATGTCTTTTGAAATGGGTTGGCATGCGATAATTAAGATACATATTGTCTATATAAACATCATGGCATGATATAATTCAAATATATGATTTATATACTAAGCAAGTAAGTAGAGGGAAATCGCATATAGGATGTGTAAACTAAGCAGATGGCATTGAATATTGTATATATGATGTAAAAACTAAGAATTGCATGACAACATATGCATGATATGAGTAATATAACCCTGCCAAATTTGAGCATACACCTCGGGGGGGAAATAGGACTGGTCATGTGTCTCTGAATCCTCCTCTGAGGAGCTAGCTGTAACCAGCAAGATATCCGCTTCAGCAGGTAGCATTGTATACAATGAAGACCTTGTATTCTCTCCAGATTTTTCCATCACCGATTCAAATGGCTGAAGCACAGGAAGAGTAGTTGAATATACAATCGTCGACAAATGGAATACGTAATACAAACAAAGGATGGCATGATATAATTCACATATGTGTTGCTTGGTTAAACAACATGGCGTTGCATAATTCACGTATATAATGCCTTGCAACAACATAGCATTGCATAAATCACATATATAATGTCTTGCAACAAGATGACATTGTATTTCACATATATGGTAATTAGACACTAAGCAGGTGGCATTCACACAAATCATGTCTAGGCTAAGCAAATGACATAACAATGCAAGACACCATATGCATGAAATGAACAATATAACCATGCCAAGTTAGATCATGTACCTCGGGGGGGATAGGACTGGTATATGTCTCTGAATACTCCTTTGAGGAGATATCTGTAACCAGCAAGACATGCGCTTTGTCAGATAGTGTTGTCTGCTCTGAAGACCTTGTTTTCACTCCACATAATTGTTTCCATGACCGTGTCGAATGGCTCATGCAGAGGAAGAGTAATTGAATGTACTAATATTGTTGACAAATTTAATACGTATGAAAAATGGATAGCATGATATAATTCACATATAAGATGACTGGCTAACCAGGATGGCATTGCAAAATTCACATATATGATGCCTGGCTAAACAAGATGGCATCCCATAATTCACATATATGATATAGAAACTAAGCAGATGGCATTCACACAAAGAATATCTAAACTAAGTAGATGACATACTTGATGTATAAAGTAAGCAATACAAGGTGCCATATGCATGATATGACCAACATCAGCATGCCAAGTTAGAGCAGAAGACCTCAGGGGCTTAATAGGAGTGGTCCGCTCCCTCTGAATCCCCCTCTGAACAATTATCTTCCTCTTGATTATAGTCTGGAATGGGGGAGGGGGATTTCTTTTGCACCCACCATGGAGTGCCGTTTGTATAAAATTTTATTGCCACACAAGGCTCATCTCTTTTGCTCTACATGTTCAGTACCATTGTGTACAATAACTGACATGCATAGGAATAAAACATAGTGAGATTATGTAAGGAGTGCATGCAGAAATCCAGAGTGATGTAGCAACCTGTGGATAGAGCCAAAACCAAGGATAGCAGGCAGATAATAGCTTCAGTTAAAAAATACAGATAATGGCTCCTATAATGTTTGTTTCCCACCCAACATGAAACTCATAGTATAAACCCGAGATTAACCAGATAGTAGACAAATACTATTGGTTGATTCCCCGATATGACCCCACAACCATTTAAAACTCAAGTTTGAGCATTAGTTTAGACCTGACTCGGAGTCTAATCGATGAACATGACGATAAAGTAGCATGTCATATTAAGTGATGCATAACATAAGCACACACGAAAGAGTGCGGCCTCTCTGATGGACCCATGTAGTCCTCAAGGTCATCTGCTTAGTTGATGATGGTAATGCAATTGTCGTGGCTGTCGGTGGGAGGAAGAAGATCTTAGGCGGTGAAAGATAGTCTGGAGGACAGATCCTTACTATGGTGAACGCTTCCATCGTTGGAGCGGCTGAGCTAGGGTGGACGACAACACAGTAGGAGCGGGACAAACCACACAAGGTTGTCTCTAACACATATTTGTAACAGAAGTAATTATGTAAGGGCTTGTTTGAATTGGAGGACTGTAACAATGCAGGGATAGGAAATACACAGGAATAGGATAGGAATGCACGTGCAAAATAGAGAATTTAAAACACGGGATTTCTACCAATCTGGATGTTTGGTTCACAAGAATTGGAATATCACAGGAATGCAAAGAAGCATAGTGAAATTAAGTCAAACCACAAGAAAATATACAGTTATAATGCTATTACGCTACTACCTCTTAGTCTTGTGCTTCATGAATAGGAATTTGAAAAGGAGGCCAAGTGGATAGTTTTTCTTTGAAGGAGACACTAAAGGAACAAATCCTACATTTTCCCTTTGCTCCATTCCTTTGAACCAAATGCGTGAATAGTAATACCATAGGAAACTTTCCAATTCCTATGTTTTCCTTCACTTTACCTTTCAAGCACTGGCGATTCTAGTAGGCAGGCTTGAAGAGGCAAAATCCTACACTCCAAAAATGTTTTTGTGCTACTTCTACTACTTTGGACCCAAGCACTGCAATACAAGCTCAACTCCCAGGCTCATCTACACATGCACAGCTCAAAGGCGCAGAAATAAATAATGATGGCTTTTGAGAGAGTCCATCACAGATAGCTAAGTTGTCTGGTACCTCACTTCTGGTTATATAGGAGAAACTAATCATATTTCATGTTACCACGCGTGCTCAGTGGACAATATATATAACATGTAGAGTAGAAAAGCGATGCAGCAAGTGTAGAACCTCTTTGGCAAAGCCATGTCGATCTCAGCATCATTGGGTTGGTCGCTGAGGATGTTGTAGCTGATATGGCTGTTAGAGGAGGGTAAGAAGATCTTAGGCATCTCGAGATAGAGCCAAGGGTACTGCTCCAGTGTGATGGAGGGTTTCGTCGTTGGAGCAGCTTCGGTGAGGTGTGCGATGGTGAGGCTGAAGAAGGACAAGAGAGACAATGTTAACCTGAAATGGTATTCTAATAGCATCTCCAATACATGATGTAAAATACATAACCAAAAAGTGCTAGATGTAAAATACATCAGCCGCTCATCTCTGACCTTAACTGTCGAAACTAAATTTAACTGTCCAAACTGAATTTTACTGTCGAAACTGAATTTTACTAAGGAAACTGAGTTTTACTATCGAAACTGAACACACTAGTAGCGGAAAAGTAGTGCACTAATAGTTTTAGCCGCTCGAGCACTAGTGGCAGTGTAGCAGTGGTCGAAATCGATAGCCGCTCTAGCAGACAACGTGGTACCAGTGAGCAGCCAGTGCAGCTGGTCATGCAGCAGCAACAACTCCTAGAGAAGCAGCGTGTGCGAGAGCTGGGGCAGCTAGTCGTGTAGTAGCATCTCGGGTAGCAACAGCATGGCTTGAGTGAGAGTCGTGGCTGCAACTCTTGTAGTAGTAGCACGAGCAAGAGTAGAGTAGCAGCGTAACCAATAGCAAGAGCAAGAGAAGACCAGGCAGGGGACCGAGAGCAAGAGGAGAGCAGTAGCGCGAGCGAGAGCCGAAGCAGTAGCAGCATGGCCAGCGAGAGCTGGAGCAGCAGCAGCTCCTACTGATGTGGACGTCGCCCCGAGGGAGCAACGTCGTGGAGGAAGTGGCCGACGCCGCCGCCATAGTTAGAGCCGCACCATGGCGTCTCGGGACTAAGCGCCAGTGTCATGGCACAACACGATCACCTATTGGGCCGCCGGCCCATTTGTGGTTCGGCAAGGGGAAAGGGCACGTTGCACAAAGAGTGGAGGTCGTAGAACAGCACGATGATGAAGACTCGGGCAGTTTTTACCTAGGTTCAGGCCACTGCGAGGCGTAAAACCATACTCCTGCTTTGGTGGATTGATGAGAGGACCATAATGGAGACACGGCGCTCAACCCCAGCAAGGTTTCCTTGGGACAACGGCAGCTACGCGCATACAAGTGTACAAGTGTCTGAATCCCCTCTAAGGTTGCCTCGGTCCTCCTTTTATAGGTCAAGGGGTCACCACAATGGCCAAGTGGTTTGTCACGACCCAGATTTGGTAGGATCTAAGTCTCTGTGCTTACTGTGCTATCCCTGGATCATAGCTAGCACACACAGTAACAAGAATGAATATCAGTAAAACATACATCATTTTACTAGAACGATAGATCCAGAATTAAGCAATTACATACCATTGACATAGCTCAATGTTGGCACATAATACAACGGAATTATACATAGTCGCTAAGTTAGGGCTCCATCAACGCCACTGGGCTCGTTGAATGTAGACCATAACCCTATCGTCTCTTAATCTGTCGAGATCTGCACATGGCAGGTGCAGATGAGTACGTGGAATGTACTCGCAAGTTGCAACGGGAAGTTTAACGGAACATATATGCAAGGTAAGTATTGGTGGACGTTTTCTTTGCATAAAGCCAATTTTCTCCTATACTAAACTTCTTTTGAAATAAATAAAAATAGTTTTTAGTATAAAAGGTAGGAGTGAGACACTTGGATATACGCACCAGTGCTCATTCTCCAAAAGAGTTTAAATCATACATAAGGTTGAAGTGAAACACATTCACTATGCTCATTCCTCAACTTTAACCCTTAAAATAGACTTTTAGAAAAGAGAGGGGAGATTCTTCTTCAGTCCAAGTCTTCAGTTGCTCAAAATTGCCCGTAACCGGGGGTACGGCCAATCAATTAGGTTTAACCCTCTGCAGAGGTCGTACACGTTCCCCACATGACACAACCAACCCCGTTTATCATTACACACCTGGGTGCACGACTAGGAGGAGATTGTGACGAAGCCTTTCCGTAACAGCCCCCTATACCACCAAGCCGCCTGCAACTTAGGAAAAGAAAGCCCCACCCCGATGGCGGTCCTGGGATAGGGTTTCCCGTTAGTACTAAGCTAAGCCAGAGCCCATAGTAGCATGTGGCTGTACTGGAAGCTACATCAAACTGTACTTGGAAGATCTCGGTCCCCACCAAAAACCTGTGTGCAAGACCCCAGTCGGGCGCATTCACTGCAAGACCCCTATGGGCGCAATCACTTATAGACGCTTCCGTCAATACCATTCTGCCCAAGGAGTAGAAGTAAAATAGTATATAGTTTTGTTTTCAAAAGATTTCATAAAACGTTGCCCAAAAGAAGGCAAGTTTATTTGTTTAAAAACTTGTTTGGTTTTCAACCCACACATTTGTGCAAGCGCGGCCAAGCATGGTAGTAAGTCTTGAATCTATGGTTGTAGCTAGTAATAATATTTTGCAAAACTTTTATAAAACATGCATAGTATTTAAATTCAAAGGGATATGCATAATATAAAAATATAGGCCACGACATGATCAAATTGCAACTTGCCTGATTCTTGAAGTTGGTTCTCAATTCGTTATCGTCTCTCCTTTACTATACGTTATATCTAGCGATGAAAGAAAATACTTCAACACGCAACAATTCCAATAAAGATCCAAATAACGAAGTCATACATTCGTAGGATAATTATCATGATGTGTCTATGGTTTGAGATAGAATCAAGTTTGGTCTTGAACGAGACATGATATAGTCATATCCTAGGATTGGATCAAGTTATACTAAGTGAAGGTCTTGGTTTGATCTAGAAGATGGGTTTTGAGACAAGTTCTTACAACAAATTCTATCATGAGATTATTCGGAATATTTGACTTGGGTTAAAGAAAACTGGCATCGCATAAGTTTCAAGGTAAAAGGATTAAATCCTTAATCTTGTAACTTCAAAGATTTGTGGTGATATCAAATTTCTAGAGAGGTTCCCTAGGGATCAATCTAAGAGATTTACCCTATAGTCAAACTTTATTTTAACAAAGTTATTAAACGATGATCAAAGAAGGTCAAACCAAAGTGTTGATGTTAAAACAGTGACTAAACCTTGCCGGAAAAAAAATTATGCCATGAGTTCCAAAAGAAAGGTGATGTCCTAAGGTCGAACTTTCATATAATAAACATTTTTATATGATTTATAGATTAGAAGATATAGCAAAAGTACTCTTTTTTTGCGGGGTATAGCAAAAGTACTCAATTTAACATTTAAATCAGAACTAAATTTTAACTTGCCAAAACCTGAGATCTCGAACTTTTATAATAAACTAGATATTCCAAGGAATCCGGTGATATAAAATTTGTCGAATCTGAACATATGGTTTAGGAGATATGATTTTCCGAAGTTTGGATATTTTCCTTAAAATGTATTACGGGATTAAGATAATGCTGCTACGTGTCATGTCCCTACTGGCTGATATCCCTTCGTTTCTTTTTTAAGAAACAGCAACGATGTGAAGAACAGGAGTGGAAAAACTCACAGAAGTTGGGCGTCCATGTCGCCGGAGACGGGCGGCGCAGGGTTCGGGCTAACAAGGATCCGACGACCCTGTGGCTTCAGATGATGTTGCGGTGCAGGAAGACGTTCGGGGAGACACAGAGATACGACAGGGGCACGGGCAAGGTTGCTCGCGTCCTGTGGTGCCCGAAAAGAGCTATCGGAGTTCGTCGGGGCGGCGGTGAAGCTCGGGCTTCGCCGTTTCTCGTGCTCCAGCTGCAAAACCGAGTGGCACCAGGGTTCATAGGGGTGCGCCTTGGCTAAATACGAATGAAGGAAGAAAGATGAGGGGCTCTGGTCCTCTGGTCTCGATGCAATCTTCAATGTACAGCAGTGGGGTGGGTTACTCCGGCAAAGAATTACTCTGGAATTGAGGCGATAGAGATGGGGGTTCCGGTCTTGTGGAATAGAAGGGTTGGATGCACTCCTCTGGGTCGATTTGTAGTGGCAGAGGGAGCCGGTTCGAGGAGATCAAGGGAGCTCAACGTGGGCATTGATGGCTTTTTTGTGCATGTATGTTTCACGGATCCGTTCGACCAATTAAAGCAATAATGTTGGCTTCTAATTCTTTGAATGGGTTACTTGTAACGCTCTCCACAATTTTCGTGTTGACTCCGAACTGAAACGGGCAAGGAATTAAG